>NC_052146.1:258615522-259364689 GCF_902713615.1 Scyliorhinus canicula
CCCAGGTTCAATCCCGGCTCTGGGTCACTGTCCATATGGAGTTTGCACATTCTTCCCGTGTTTGTGTGGATTTCGTCCCACAACCTAAAGATGTGCAGATTAGGTGGATTGGCCACGCTACATTGCCCTTAATTGGAAAAAAAGAATTGTGAGGTACAATAAATTCGTAAAATAAAATGTCATCAGCAAACTTGTAGATGGAGTTAGAGCCATATTTTGCCATACACTCAATTGTGTATAGGGAGTATAGTAGGGGATTAAATGCGCAGCCTAGTGGGGACCCGGTACTGAGGACTATCATGGAGGAGGTGTTGTTGTTTATCCTTACTAATTGTAAAGATGAAGGCAGAAATCTCTGTGCCCACTAGCCCGACGTAGGAATTGTAATGATTCATTGAATTGGGCACAAGGGCAAAAACAGGATTCCCAACGGGTGCCAAACCTGTTGCGTGGCTCCCGGCCCACCCCGCCAGTCCTAACAAGGTTCTCATTCCAATATCATTATCGGACAGGAAGCCTGATTCACCGGCCTTCTGAAGTGTTCCAGCTACCCCCTCCAGGCGTTCCGCTGGTGTGAATTGGTACAAGTCCTAACAAACAGGACATGGCACCTTGCATTCCAAGGGAGGGGGGGGGGGTGGGGGGAAGTGGGTGAGTACCCTCGCTACACTTGTCCCCAGGGTGCCGAAGGGAGTCCTTCAGGTTAGGCAGGGATCAGAGGGACTTGGGATGAGCTGGAGGGGCTCAGGTCGCGGGTCATTCCCTCAATGGGCATTGTGCACCAGGTGCTCTGTCTGAGTGAATCCCATCCACCTGCTCTTCCTATCCACTTTACAAAAGCTCTGGTTTGAAAGAAGAAATAATCAAAGGACAAAGCATTTCAGACTTAATGGACCCCTGCAGAGGTATAAAAACAAATGACAGTATCCCTCCTTTGAAATTGCCTGGAGCTGTCAGTCAAGAATTGGATGGCACAGTAGCACAGTGGTTAACAGTTGCTTCACAGTTCCAGAGTCCTAGGTTTGATTCCCGGCTTGGGTCACTCTCTCTGTGCGGAGCCTGCACGTTCTCCCCGTGTCTGCGTGGGTTTCCTCCGGGTGCTCCAGTTTCCTCCCACAGTCCAAAGATGTGCGGGTTAAGTGGATTGGCGACACTAAATTGTCCTTAGATTAGGTGGGGTTACTGGGTTACAGGGACAGGGTGGAGATGTGGGCTTAAGTAGGGTGCTCTTTGCAAGAGCTGGTGCAGACTCCATGGGCCAAATGGCCTCCTTCTGCACTGTAAATTCTATGATTCTTTGATAAGAAGTTTGTAAAAGGTAACGGACCATGAAATTGAATGTAAACAATGTAGCTCAATTGAGGAAGGGGTGGGATAGCCAAGTGTTCCACTCTGGACTGGACTTAAAGACCAGTGGGGTAGCGATCTTGATCAGCAAACTATTGGCATTCGAGGCTGGGAGAATTGTGTCAGACAAGGGGGTAGGTACATAATGGTGAGTGGGAAACTGGAGGGGGTGCGAGTGGTACTTGTGAACATGTATGCTCCAAATTGGGACGACATGGAATTTATGAGGCGGGTGTTAGGTAAGATCCCAGACTTAGAGGCACATAACCTGATCACGGGAGGGGACTTCAACACAGTCATTGATCCGGAATTGGACCGGTCCAAATCCAGGACAGGAGGAGGCCAGCTGCACCAAAGGAATTGAAGGGTTTTATAGAACAGAAGGGGGGTTGTAGACCCATGGAGGCTTGCACGGCCGAGGACGAAGGAGGTTTCCTTTTTTTCTCATGTCTACAAGGTATACTCTCACATCGACTTTTTTGTTCTGAGCAGGGCGCTAATATCAAAGGTGGTGGATACTGAGTATTTAGCTATTGTAGTGTTGGATCATGCCCCGCACTGGGTGGATCTATGGGTTAGTGTGGAGAGAGGGCAACGCCCGCTGTGGAGACTGGATGTGAGGTTGCTAGCGGACGAGGCGGTTTGTGGGCAGGTTAACAAGTCCATCCAGAACTACCTGGAAACAAATGATACGGGGGAGGCCTCTGCAGCGACGGTCTGGGAAGCTTTGAAGGCAGTAGTCAGAGGGGAATTAATCTCGATACGGGCCCACAGAGAAAAGGTGGAACGGGCTGAGAGGGATAGGTTAGTGGAGGAGATACTCCAGGTGGACAGGAGATACTCGGAGGCCCCGGACGCGGGGCTCTTGAGGGAGCGGTGGAGGCTTCAGGTGGAGTTTGGGCTGTTGACCACAGGGAAAGCAGTGGAACAGTTGAGGAAGGCAAGGGGGGCGATCTATGAGTACGGGGAAAAGGCAAGCAGAATGTTGGCACACCAGCTCAGGAAAAGAGAGGCGGCCAGGGAGATAGGTAGGGTAAAGAGTAGAGACGGTAATACGGTCCTGGACTCAGCGGGGGTGAACAAGGTGTTTTAAGGATTTTTATTGTAAACTGTATGAGTCGGAACCCCCAGCTGGCGTGGAGGTGATGAGGCAATTTCTGGATCAGTTGAGGTTCCCAAGGGTGGAGGAGGACCTGGTGGAGGGGCTGGGGGCCCCAATTGAGATTGAAGACATAATGGACAACAATTCAGTCGAAACGCTGAGTAGTAGTGAACCAATGCTTTAATAGACTAAAAGTGTGCCAACCTGTAGCTTCTCCCGCACTGCAAGACTGCCCCAGATCGACGGGCTTTATACCTCCTCAGAGGGGCGGAGCCACAGGCGGAGCCAACAGCAGCACCAATAACAGCATTCCAACAGTACAACAGCAACAACCAATAACAGAACAGCAATAACAGTAAGTATATACAACAGTGGAGATAATGATAGTACTAGAACAGTAGAACAATAGTGAACATAACAGCCTTACGTAGCCATACGTGGCTTACCACAGGAAATAATCAAAGGGCTGGAGGGCATTCAGTCGGGCAAGGCCCTGGGTCCTGACGGCTACCTGGTGGAATTCTATAAGAAGTTTTCAGAGATATTGAGGCCACTGCTGTTGAAGACATTTAACGAAGCAAGAGAGAAGGGAGTCCTCCCCCAACAATGTTGCAGGCCTCGATTTCATTGATCCTGAAACGGGAGAAGGATCCGGAGCAATTCGGGTCATACAGGCCGATTTCTCTACTGAATGTGGATGCCAAACTGCTGGCTATGATACTGGCCACAAGGTTAGATGACTGTGTCCCGGGAGTGATAGGGGAAGACCAGACAGGTTTTGTTAAGGGCAGGCAATTTAAGGCCAACGTTCGAAGGCTTCTAAATGTTATTATGATGCCCTTAGAAGGAGGAGAGGCAGAGGTGGTGGTAGCGATGGATGCGGAGAAGGCTTTTGATCGGGTGGAGTGGGATTATCTGTGGGAGGCGCTGGGAAGGTTTGGGTTTGGTAAGGGCTTTATCGACTGGGTGCGGTTGCTCTATCAGACACCAGTAGCGAGAGTGCGTACAAACCGGCTGAGGTCGGGGTATTTTGAATTACACCGAGGGATGAGGCACGATGCCCCCTCTCCCCGTTACTGTTTGCTCTGGCCATAGAGCCATTGGCCATAGTGTTAAGAGCCTCTAGGAACTGGAAAGGGATGGGTCAGGCGGGGTGGAGCACCGGGCCTCGCCCTACGCAGATGACCTGCTCTTGTACATTTTGGACCCGTTGGAGGGGATGGGGGAAGCAATGCGAATCTTGGGGGAATTTGGCAGTTTTTCGGGGTATAAATTGAACGTGGGGAAAAGCGAGATGTTTGCGATCCAGGCAAGAGGGCAAGAAAAGAGACTGGGAGAGCTGCCGCTTAGAATGGTAGGAAGGAGCTTTCAGTATCTGTGAATACAGGTGGCCCAGAAATGGGAGGCACTGCACGAGTTAAACCTATCCTGGTTGGTAGATCAAATGAAAGAGACTAAGAGATGGGACATGCTCCCGCTATCACTGATGGGGAGGGTACAGACTGTGAAAATGACGGTCCTTCCCAGATTTCTGTTTGCCTTTCAATGCTTCCCATCTTCATCCCTAAGGCCCTTTTCAAGCAGGTGAATAAGATTATTTTGGGCTTTGTGTGGGCGAGTAAAACCCCACGGGTGAAGAAAGTGTTGCTAGAGCGCAGTCGGAGGGAGGGTGGGTTGGCGCTGCCGAACTTCTGCAATTACTACTGGGCGGCTAATATAGCCATGATTAGGAAGTGGGTAGTTGGGGAGGAGTCGGCATGGGAGCAGATGGAGGCGGCGTCAAGTAAAGACACCAGTCTGGGAGCACTGGTAAGGGCACGTCTGCTGTTCTCGCCGGCCCGATACTCCACAAGTCCGCTGGTAGTGGCGGCTCTAAGGGTCTAGGGGCAATGGAGGAGATGTAAGAGAGTGGAGGGAGCATTGATTTGGACCCTGATTTATAACAACCACAGGTTTGTACCGGGTAGGCTAGATGGCGAGTTCCGGAGTTGGCAGGGGGCAGGAATCAGAAGGATCGGGGATCTATTTATAGATGGGAGCTTACCCAGCTTGAAAGCTTTGGAGGATAAATTTAAATTCCCACCAGGGAATGGTTTTAGGTATTTGTAGGTGAGAGACTTCCTGAGAAAGCAGGTGCCGGTCTTTCCGCTGCTGCCGCCACGGGGGATACAGGATAGAGTAGTTTCCAGTACCTGGGTGGGGGAGGGGAAAGTATCAGATATTTATCAGGAGCTTTCGGTGCCGGAGAAAACTCCGGTGGAGGAGCTAAGAGCAAGTGGGAGGACGAGCTAGGAGGGATAGAGGTGGGTCTATGGACAGATGCCCTAATCAGGGTTAATACCTCCTCATCGTGCGCCAGGCTTAGCCTGATACAATTTAAGGTAGTCCACCGGGCACACATGACAGTGGCTGGGATGAGCAAGTTTTTCGGGGTAGAGGATAGGTGTGCGAGATGTGTGGGAAGCCCAGCAAATCATGTCCACATGTTTTGGGCATGCCCGAAGCTTAGAGGGTTTGGCTTAAGCAATGTCCACGGTGCTAAAAACACGGGTGGTGCCGAGTCCAGAGGTAGCGATCTTTGGAGTGTCGGATGACCCAGGAGTTCAGGGGGCGAAAGAGGCTGATGTCTTGGCCTTTGCCTCCCTGGTAGCCCGTAGACGGATCTTGTTAATGTGGAGGGACTTGAAGTCCCCGAGTGTAGAGACCTGGATTAGTGACATGGCTGGGTTTCTCAGTCTCGAGAAAATAAAGTTTGCCTTAAGAGGGTCAATGTTAGGGTTCACCCGGAGGTGGCAGCCGTTCGTCGACTTTCTCGGGGAAAATTAAAATGTCAGCAGATGCAGTATTCCAAGGAGTGGGGGGGGGGGGGGAGAGAGTGGGGGTCGGATCGTTGTTGTTTGGTTGAGGTTTGTGAAGATTGGGCTGGGGGGGGGGGGGCAAATGTTCATTTTGCCATGTGGATGTTATTGTTTTTGTTAATGTTATAAAAAATTTCAAATACCTCAATAAAAATATTATTTAAAAAAAGCAGTGTAGTCCAATGATTTTAGGCTTCCAAGCGTGACCAGTGGCTTGACAAACTTAAAGAGGAATGAAAGGGCAGCACGGTAGCATTGTGGATAGCACAACTGCTTCATAGCTCCAGGGTCCTAGGTTCGATTCCGGCTTCGGTCACTGTCTGTGCGGAGTCTGCACATCCTCCCCGTGTGTGCGTAGGTTTCCTCCGGGTGCTCCGGTTTCCTCCCACAGTCCAAAGATGTGCAGGTTAGGTGGATTGGCCATGATATATTGCCCTTAGTGTCCAAAATTACTCTTAGTGTTGGGTGGGGTTACTGGGTTATGGGGATAGGGTGATGGTGTTGACCTTGGGTAGGGTGCTCTTTCCAAGAGCCAGTGCAGACTCAATGGGCCGAATGGCCTCCTTCTGCACTGTAAATTCTATGAGAAATTGACTGTGTAATAAATACTTCAAACGTTTTCAACGCATTAGACGGAAGACTTTCACCTTATTCTGACAGATCTTGATATTGACATGCAGGGAGAGAGTTTAAAGGTTTTGAGGCTACAGAGAGAACACGTTCACCTTCTGACAGACCTTTGGACTTGACATTCTGGGAGAGACATCAAGGGGATTGAACCCCTTAAACTAACATGCTGAAAGGCAGCTTAATGATTTTCAAAGCTACAGAGGGCAGACCTGCCACATGACCCACATCCCCAGAAAGACCCCTGACCTGAGCCCTTCCAGCCCAGTCAATGCTTCCCCAACCCTCACCTCACCTGAAGGTATGTGTAGAGAGGGTGCTCACCCCTTTGTCCCCCCCCCCCCTCGGAGGCCAATGAACCAGGTTGGCACTCTTCGGAGCAGGGCCATAAAGAGGTACTGAGGGAGGCCTGAGTGTGGGGGGGGGGGGGGGGGGGGGGGGGAGGAGAGACTGAGGGGGAGGCTGAAGGGAGAAAGAGCCTGAAGGGGGGTGTTTGGCAAGTCTATAACAGGATGTCGTGCACATGGTGGGTAAGGGGGGCCTTGACGGTGACTGGTGGGGGAGGCCCCTGTCAGAGATTTAGGGGCGGGAAGGCTTCAGGATTATTCTGAGATAGGAGTGCCCTTCAAATGTGGGTCCACAATCTCTGAGGAGCGGGACCTGTCAGCAAGTTTAGGTCCCGCCCCTCTCAAGTGTGGCGAGAAACCCGACCCTGTCAAAAAAAGTTTCTAAGTGCCATTGAATGACACCTTAGCAACGCTCCTAGCGCCAGAGGGAAACACTTTGGTTTTTCTGCTGGCGGAAGCACTTAGCACCAAAACAGGAGAATCGCGCCTGAGTCACTTTCAATCAGCTAGGCTGTTTATGGATAATGTCAGGAAGCGCCACTTCATACATGGAGTAGAGGAAGTCTGGAAATCTCTCCGTTAAAAGCATGTTGAGGCCAGGTGAATTGAAAATTATGATCTGTCGATAGAATTTGTGACGCAAAAGTATTAGGGGTTGCAGAAGTACTGCAAATCGCAATAAAACATAGCAACTGAGCTACCCAGCAACAAGTCTTTCCAGAGCAAAATAAAGCTGATCCAAATATGGTCAATATGTAAAAGTAATAAGCTGCAGTATTTTCAGGGCGTCAGTTTTTCTTTCCTGTTCTTATTCCTTCATGTTTGAATGTTTTCCATCTACTTGGGGCCAACATTTCATTCTCACTTTCAACTAAATTTCCGTTAACATGATTGGAGAGTAGTTCAATAAAAGATTGTTGATGCAAAAAGCAGTTGGGGCTGTTCAGAGACATAAAACTGGTTTAGTGGTCTAAGTTGAGGCCTGCGTGCCATAATCATAATTAGCAATGTTGTGAGTGCTGAGCTAGCTAAAGTTTACAGTCTTAGTTTGGTTGGGATTCATCTTGGAAGTTCAACAAAATTATTTTATATTTAAACTATCCCATTTCACGGTGGGTGATTTTTAATCCTCTCATGTTTGAGAAAACTGGTTTAAATTTTTAGTCTTAAACCAATTGGACCCAGGCAACATAATAAACTACAGTAATGTCTGAGACTTTTAGGAATTTTTTCAGCAATCAGGCAACTCAAACAGCCAACAATTCCTGTTGCTTATAGCCATGGAAAGGATTGTCCTTTCTGCCTGAGCTTGTATGTTGCAAAGTAGTTTGCCCTCTGTCTCAACACATCTACATTTAGAGTACAGAGTGAGTATACTTTGAACCCCTTTATACCACACATGCTGACATTCTGCATTGGACTGCATTAGACTCGCTGAAAATTAACAATAGACTAGAATCCTGACAGTACAGAAGGTGGCCATTCAGCCCATCGAGCGTGCACTGATCAATAAAAGAACACCCTACCTAGGCCCACTCCTCCCGCCTCATCTCCATATCCCCACCCTAACACTGCAACTAAGAGGCAATTGACCATGGCCAATCCACCTAACCTGCACATCTTTGGATTGTGGGAGGAAACCGGAGCACCCGGAGGAAACCCACGCAGTCACGGGAAAATGTGCACACACACACTCCACACACAGTCACCGAAACACAACCGAACCTGGGTCCATGGCTCTGTGAGGCATCGGTGCTACCCACTGTGCCAAGGTGCTGCATAAGTCAGAACAAACGCTCTGCAGGAAAGCATCTAGCGAAGTAATGCCACTGGAATCATTTCCCAAAGAAATTCTGCCTAAATTTCAGGACGGCACAGTAGCATTGTGGTTAGCACAATTGCTTCACATCTCCAGGGTCCCAGGTTCAATTCCCGGCTTGGATCACTGTCTGTGCAGAGTCTGCACATTCTCCCCGTGTTTGTGTGGGTTTCCTCCGGGTGCTCCGGTTTCCTCCCACAGTCGAAAGATGTGCAGGTTAGGTGGATTGGCCATGATAAATTGCCCTTAGTGTCCAAAATTGCCCTTTGTGTTGGGTGGGGTTACTGGGTTATGGGGATAGGGTGGAGGTGTGGGCTTGGGTAGGGTGCTCTTTCCAAAAGCCGGTGCAGACTCGATGGGCCGAATGGCCTCCTTCTGCACTGTAAATTCTATGATCTTCATAGTGGTTAGCACTGTAGCCTCACAGCGCCAGGGACCCGGGTTCAATTCCTGGCTTGGGTCACTGCCTTTACATCACCTTGGGAGCATCAGCTCTACAAGAACAATCATGTCCTCAGGATACATCAGAATTGGCAGTAAATGTGGCTGTGGCAGGATTGCTCACATCTCACGAACAAATTAAAATAAAAACCCAGTGACCATGCTAACAATTAATAGTAGATTCCAGAAACATGCATTTTATTTTTAAAATCTTGTGATTCACTCTGGTTCTGAAAGAAAATGAGTGTGCTATGCTTTTGGGTGCTTCCTAACCTTCCTACTATAGATTATTTTGCCTGGGGGTGCCCTGGCTTTCTATATTTTTGAGAGTGTCTATCTGAGAGTGGATTATGTGAGGAAAACCCATCGGACAAAAGGCTGCCAAGTCCCCTGGACTGAATGATCTGCATGAGGGAGTCTCAAAAGAAATGACAGTGAAGATAGTGGATGCATTGGTTATAATCTTCCAAAATTCCCAAGATTGAAATTCCCAGTGGATTGAAAACCTCAAATGTAGCACTTCTATTTACAAAAGGAAGAAGACAGAATGCAAGAAACTGTAGGCCAGTTAGCCTATCATCAGTCATTGAGAAAGTGTCCAAATCCATTATTAATGAAGTAGAGCAGGAGATTTTGAAAATCATAATACAATCAAGCAAAATTAATATGGATTTACGAAAGGGAAATTATGCTTGGCAAATTTCTTTGAATCCTTTGCGGAGTTAACAAGCAGGGTGGATAATGGGAACCAGTAGATGCAGTAAGTTTGGATTTCCAAAAGGCATTTGAAAAGGTGCCACATGAAAGGTTATGCAAGATCAGTGTTCATGGTGAGTAATATATTATCATGGGTAGTGGAGAAATGGAGCATTGTAGACACACTATCATAGAATTTACAGTTCAGAAGGAGGCCATTCGGCCCATCGAGTCTGCACCGGCTCTTGGAAAGAGCACCCTACCCAAGGTCAACATCTCCACCCTATCCCCGTAACCCAGTAACCCCACCCAACACTAAGGGCAATTTTGACACTAAGGGAAATTTATCATGGCCAATCCACCTAACCTGCACATCTTTGGACTGTGGGAGGAAACCGGAGCACCCGGAGGAAACCCACGCAGACACGGGGAGGATGTGCAGACTCCGCACAGACAGTGACCCAAGCCAGAATCGAACCTGGGACCCTGGAGCTGTGAAGCAATTGTGCTATTCACAACGCTACCGTGCTGCCCCTTATAAAGTTGACAAACAGTAAATAGTGGAGTGCTGCAGGGATCAATGCTAGGGCTTCTACTATGTAAATCTAAATTAATGATTTGGATGAAGGGATTAGGTGTAGTGTATCCAAATTTTTTGACAATGCAAAGATAGGTAGGTAAGAAAGCTGTGAGGAGGACACCCAGACTTTAATTTTCACTTTCTGGTCCATAAACCTGACGTGGAAGAAAATGACCCAGAAGTTGGGATCTTTGTTCTGGGGTAATGGGGTTCTTTCAGAGTCAGGCTGGGTGACCCCAGAATGAGTGCAGAACCTGCCTGGTGTGGAGGGGAGTTGGGTGAAAGATCTCAGCTTTGGTGCTCCGGTACTTTGGCAAAGATTTTTGAAAAACAAAAAGCAGCCCTCCAGCCCACACCCCTCATCTCACACACATTCCCCATGCCCCTGCCACCTCATGCCCTCTACCAACCCGCATGCCCCCCATGGCTTCCATGTTAAATTGTGCCCCTCTACCCACCCATCATATGCTCTTCATTATGCCCTTCATGCTCCCCATCTCTCCATACCAACCTATGCCCCTCTACTCACCCCCATAGCCATTTATAGCCCAATGCAAAATTAGTGCCAATGCATGCCTCCCACAAACCACCCTTTGCCCTTACAGTGACCATGTCAACTCAATCAGTATCCACTATGGGAAGGTCTTAACAGCCATGGCAAGGTTAAATAAATTACATTTTTAAGTGTCTATTGCAGACTTTGGGGTGGATTCTCCACCTGCCGCCAATAGTGGAGTTCCTGATGTGGCAGAGAATCGCGCGTCGGAAAAAAAGTTGGATTGGCACCCAGTCCCCCGCCAGCAGTGACAGCCAGTTATACGCCCATGCTGGCGGGAGGATGCAAAGGGTCATTTGAACATAAGAACAAACATTTCATTCAGATACCGGTCCCAAAGAAGAACCAGGCAACATGCCTCAATGACTACCGCCCGGTGGCCCTGACGTCAGTTGTAATGAAGTGCTTCGAGAGGCTGATCATGAAGCGCATCACCTCCATACTCCCGGAACGCCTTGACCCACATCAATTCGCATACCGTCGCAACCGGTCCACATCAGACGCCACTTCCCTGGCCCTACACTCATCCCTAGAGCATCTCGAAAACAAGGACTCCTACATCAGACTCCTATTTATTGACTACAGCTCCGCCTTCAACACCATAATCCCAACCAAGCTCATATCAAAGCTCCAAAACCTAGGACTTGGCTCTCCACTCTGCAACTGGATCCTCGATTTACTGACCAACACAATCAATAAGAATGAACACCAACACCTCCTCCACAATAGTCCTCAATACGGCTGCCCCGCAATGCTGCGTACTTAGCCCCCTACTCTACTCCCTGTACACACACGACTGCGTGGCAAAACTTGGTTCCAACTTCATCTACAAGTTTGCTGACGACACGACCATAGTGGGCCGGATCTGGAATAACGACGAGTCAGAATGCAGGAGGGAGATAGAGAACCTAGCGGAATGGTGTAACAACAACAATCTCTCCCTCAATGCCAGCAAAACTAAAGAGCTGGTCATCGACTTCAGGAAGCAAAATAATGTACACACCCCTGTCAGCATCAACGGGGCCGAGGTGGAGATGGTTAGCAGTTTCAGATTCCTAGGGGTGCACATCACCACAAATCTGTCCTGGTCCACTCACGTCGACGCTATCACCAAGAAAGCACAACAGCGCCTATACTTCCTCAGGAAACTAAGGAAATTTGGCATGTCCACATTAACCCGTACCAACTTTTACAGATGCACCATAGAAAGCATCCTATTGGGCTGCATCACAGCCTGGTATGGCAACTGCTCGGCCCAGGACCGCAAGAAACTTCAGAGAGTCGTGAATACCGCCCAGTCCATCACACGAACCTGCCTCCCATCCATGGACTCCATCTACACCTCCTGCTCCCTGGGGAAAGCGGGCAGCATAATCAAGGATCCCTCCCACCCGGCTTACTCACTTTTCCAACTTCTTCCATCGGGCAGGAGATACAGAAGTCTGAGAACACAGCACGAACAGACTCAAAAACAGCTTCTTCCCCACTGTCACCAGACTCCTAAATGACCCTCTTATTGACTGACCTCATTAACACTACATCCATGTATGCTTCATCCGATGCCAATGCTTATGTAGTTACATTGTATATCTTGTGTTGCCCTATTATGTATTTTCTTGTATTTTCTTGAATTTTGCTTAATTCCCTTTTCTTCCCATGTACTAAATGATCTGTTGAGCTGCTTGCAGAAAAATACTTTTCACTGTACCTCGGTACACGTGACAATAAACAAATCCAATCCAATCCTTGATAAAACAATCATTGGAATTCATAGTTCCATTTCAAAGAGTTTATAAACACGTGGAGCTGTCAGCCAAACAGTAAAATAATTGGTACCCCACTGTGATAAATGGAAGTTTTTGAAATTAGCCACCTGGTACAAATCCAGCCATGACAGCCCTCAAGTTTATGTCATCAGACAGGGTGAAAGAGAAAGCAATGCTGTTTTTAACACACCTCACATTTATTTCGTCAAAGATTTAAAGCGCAGTAGTTTTAAAAGTCTGTGCAACTTGGCTGTTGCTTTTGACACTTTTAACAGGTTTGGCAGTTTCTCTTGATAGTTCCAGTCAGTTTATGCACTTTTTAGGTGTGGTGAACCACTGTGCACCTGTATTAGGGGATGTACGGTAGGACCTGCACTACAGGTTCGCCGGTAGCCCCTGCCGGCTAGCTCCGCCCACAAGGAGCCGTATAAATATGCATGTCCTCCTTCTGATCAGCCATTTCGCCAGCAGCAGTAGGAGGCCACGCATCTGACTGTAATAAAGCCACAGTTGTACCAATCTGAGTCTTTCATGCAATTGATCGTGCATCAATTTATTACAGTCAGATTTTTCTACATTATGGACATCAGGATCAAACCAGATCGCCTGCAGCTGGATCCGCACTTGCCCGACGCCAGAAAGGACTTTAATCACTGGCTGGCTTGTTTTGAGGCCTACATCAACGCTGCGACCCCCACGCCGACGGAAGCTCAGAAGATCCAAGTTCTATACTCCAGGTTGAGCTCCAGCGTGTTCCCGTTGATCCAGGAAGCCCCAAGTTACGCAGAAGCAATGACACTCCTAAAAGAGAACTACGCTCAGAAGACAAACACACTCTTCGCAAGGAATGTACTCGCTACTCGCGTACAACTACCTGGTGAGTCGATCGAAGACTTCTGGCGGGCTCTTATTCCACTCGTACGGGACTGTGACTGTCAGGCCGTCAAGGCCACTGAACATTCCAATCTCCTCATGCGTGACGCATTCGTAACGGGGATTGCGCGGACCCCATCCGACAACGACTGCTGGAAGGGGCCACGCTCAACCTAATGGAGACGAAAACTTTAGCGCTCTCCATGACGGTCGCATCTTGAAACATCCAAGCCTACCCCGCTCGCCGTGTGGCCCGCCCCTCATGCCCCTCCTGGACCCCGCAAATGACCCCCCCCGGCTGGGGCCCCTCCTAATCAATACGCCTGCGCTGCTCGCCACGCCACGCACCCTGGGGGTCCCCACTGCTACTTCTGCGGCCAGCAGAAGCACCCCCGCCAACGCTGCCCAGCCCGCACCGCCACTTGCAAATCCTGCGGTAAAAAGAGCCACTTCGCAGCTGTGTGCTAGGCCCGCGCAGTCGCTGCTATCGCGCCCGCAATCACCCCCTCCCCACGGCCGAACGCACAATGGTCGCCACCACGTTCTCCTCCCGGGGCCACGTGCGACCAGTGGGCACCGCCATCTTCACCCTCAGGTCCACGTGCGGCCCGTGAGCACTGTCATCTTGCCCTGCCCCCACAATGTGCGCACAATGGGCACTGCCATCTTGCCCCGCCCCACAACGTGCGCTCCATGGACGCCGCCATCTTGTTCCCAACAGGACCTCCGGACGCCGCCATTTTGTCTCACCCATGGGACTGGAACGCTGGATCCGGGTCTCCGACACTCCCCACCTGAATCCTCGGACAACCACCCGCAGCTTGCCTCGATGACACTGGACCAGTCCCATCCTCACAACCTGGCCATCGCTTCGACGACAGTGAAAATCAACGGCCACGCGACCTCTTGCCTGCTGGACTCCGGAAGCACCGAAAGCTTCATTCACCCAGACACGGTAAGGCGCTGCTCCCTCGTGGTCCACCCCGCCAACCAACGGATCTCCCTGGCCTCCGGATCTCACTCTGTCTCGATCCGAGGGTTCTGTGTGGTCAATCTCACTGTCCAGGGCGTAGAATTCAGCGGTTTCCGCCTCTACGTCCTCCCAACCTCTGTGCTGCACTATTGCTGGGTCTGGATTTTCAATGTAATCTCCAGAGCCTCACCCTCAAATTCGGCGGGCCCCTATCTCCACTCACTGTTTGTGGCCTCACGACCCACAAGGTTGACCTCCTCCCTCTTTGCCCATCTAACTGCGGATTGCAAGCCCGTCACCACCAGGTATAGACGGTACAGCGCCTAGGACAAGGCCTTCATCAGGTCCGAGATCCAGCGGCTGCTTCGGGAGGGTATTATCGAGGCCAGCAACAGCCCCTGGAGAGCCCAAGTGGTAGTGGTTAAAACTGGGGAGAAACATAGAATGGTCGTGGACTACAGCCAGACCATCAATCGGTACACGCAACTCGACGCGTACCCCCTCCCACGCATTTCTAATATGGTCAATCAGATTGCACAGTATCGGGTCTTCTCAACAATTGATCTGAAATCCGCCTACCATCAGCTCCCCATCCGTAAATCGGACCGTCCATACACTACCTTCAAAGCGGACGGTCGGCTCTATCAATTTCTTATGGTTCCCTTCGGCGTCACTAACGGGGTCTCAGTTTTCCAAAGGGAGATGGACCGAATGGTCGACCAGTACGGTCTGCGGGCCACATTTCCGTACCTGGACAACATCACCATCTGCGGCCATGACCAGCAGGACCACGACACCAACCTCTCTAAATTTCTCCGCACCGCCACTCTCCTCAATCTTACATACAACAAGGAGAAGTGCGTGTCCTCCTTCTGATCAGCCATTTTGCCAGCTGCAGTAGGAGGCCACGCATCTGACTGTAATAAAGCTACAGTTGTACCAATCTGAGTCTTTCGTGCAATTGATTGTGCGTCATTAGGCACGTGTCCACTTTAATAATCCTAAAGGACACCTTAGCACTCTAAAAATGCCAGCTTAGCTGTTTTAAAGGTCTCCTGGAGCCATATCTAAAAGGGACTTCACCTCTCCAGATGTCTCTGTAAATTCTAGACAAGCTCCTACCAAGTCCAATCTACACACGCCCGGTTTCCTACTCATGGCTGTTTTATACGGGCTACTGCCTCTGTGCGATTCACATGCACAAATCCTGACCTGGGTTAATTCCTGTCAGACAAAATGGTTGCTGCTGTGGCTTGGGCAGAATTTCTGTACTTTGGTCTTTCCTGCCATTTTGAATCTGCAAACGGATATCGATAATTTAAATAAGTGGGAAAACTTTTGCAGATGGATTATAAAATAGGAAAATGTGAGGTTGTCCACTTTGGTCAGAAGAATAGAAAAGTGGAATATTTTTTAAATGGGGAGGGACTACAGAATGCGATGGTACAGAGAAACATGGGTGTCATTGTACATGAAGCACAAAAGACTAGCATGTACATACTGTGAATAAACAGGAAGGCAAATATAACTTTGATCTTTACTGCAAGGGGGATGGAGTATTAAAGTAGGGAAGATTTGCTATCATTATACCTTAATTCCTGGAATAAAGTGGTTGTCTTTCAAGGGAGGGCGCAGATATGCAGCTTGGGCCTATATTCATTGGAGTTTAGAAGAATGATAAATGATATTATTGGAATTTGTTTTTATTTTATTTGTTCTTGGGATGTGGGCATCGCTGGCTGGGCCTGCATTTGTTGCCCACCCCTAATTGCCCTTGAACTGAGTGGCTTGCTAGGCCATTTCAATGGGGGGCAGTTAGAGTCAACTGTATTCTTGTGTGGGTCTGGGGGTCACATGTATGCCAGACCGGGTAAGGTGGGCAGATTTCCTTCCTCGGAGGACATTAGTGAGCCAGCTGGGCTTTTACGGCAATCAACAATGGTTTCATGTCATCATTAGACTTTTATTTCCAGATATTTATTGGATTCAATTTCCATCATCTGCCGTGGTGGGATTTGAACCCAGGAGCATTACCCTGGGTCACTGAATTACTAGTCTAGGGACAATACCACTGTGTTACCACCGCCCTATGTATAAGATTCTGAGGGGGCATGACAGGTTAGATGCTATGTGGGTTGTTTCCCCTCGTGGGGGAATCTGGAACTGGAGGGAAAGCTTCAGAATCTGAGAGAGATCAGGAGAAATTTCATCTCTCAGAGGATTATTAATCTTTGGAAGTCGCTTCCGCAGAGAGCAGTGGTGGCTGGATCAGTAAATGTAGTAAATTATTATTATTATTAGATGGATTTTTGATCAACAGGGGAGTCATGAGCTAGAGGGGGTGAAGACAGGAAAGTGAAATTATGATCACAATCAAATCTGGCATGATCTTATTGAACAGCGGAGCAGTCTCGAGGGGCCAAATGGTTATTCCATTTGCTTTTTCTGATTTTCAGACACATGCGCTTCTGTTAAGTCTGCATTCGATTTCACCTTGTTTTATGAAAGCAGTAGAACATCACATCACATCCCATTTATAATTTAAAATATGAAGTGAATTTACTAAGTAAACAATAATTAAGTGGATACTCTTGCGGTGAGGTAATTTTGTTACATATTTACAGTAGAATGTCTTTAACTCCTCCAGTAGACACAATAATAATGGATTGCTAATGCAAGTCTGAAGTGATCCTTTCTAAATGAGTTTTAAATAAACATAATTGATTCTCATCTTTCAGGATTATCAACTTGTCTCTTTGGAGATTTTCAAATAATGTAGATGCTTCTCTGCAGTACTGAATACCGTGCCTCTCATGGGCTTTCCAGCTGCTCATTGAGAATTGCACCTTTTATATTTCAGGAGCAAGTAATCAGGAATCCCTGGCTTCTGAATAACTAGCCATTCACATTGAAAAATGAACCATTGGTGAATACCAGCTGAACCAACCACAAAACTCCTTATTACATTTTAAAATTGTACATTAGGCCACTTCATCCAATAGAACTTACTGACTTGCCGCAGCTACTTTGATATTTGGTTTTGATTATTCTGAGTGTTTTCCTGCCTTGATTAATGAACAGTGCGAAATGTTTGTTAAATAAACATACACATGATAAAAACTTTTATCAATATTGTGCAAGTGTTTGTAAGACATGACAGGTAAATGCAATTCACGTCGATTTGTTTACCTAAAAAAACATTTATTTATCCACATTTAGCAATTGAGGAAGTAAATCCAAAAACATTTTATCACTCTGCTTTTTTGGCTTACCATTTTAGTAACAACATCATAAGAATGGTGAAGTGTACGTGCATTCACTGTGTAAAATGAGTATCGAAACTACACAGTCTATTGCTTGTTTTTTATTTACGGTAGCATGGTGGTTAGCATAAATGCTTCACAGCTCCAGGGTCCCAGGTTCGATTCCCGGCTGGGTCACTGTCTGTGCGGAGTCTGCACGTCCTCCCCGTGTGTGCGTGGGTTTCCTCCGAGTGCTCCGGTTTCCTCCCACAGTCCAAAGATGTGCAGGTGGATTGGCCATGCTAAATTGCCCGTAATGTCCTAAAAAAGTAAGGTTAGGGGGGGGGGGGGGGGGGGTTGTTGGGTTACGGGTATAGGGTGGATACGTGGGTTTCAGTAGGATGATCATGGCTCGGCACAACATTGAGGGCTGAAGGGCCTGTTCTGTGCTGTACTGTTCTATGTTCTATGTTCTATGATCAGAAATGCAATTAGCCACATCTGGAGGGTGACTATTATTGGATAACACTTGGTTGTCTTCCCTCCAACCGGTTCACATGGGTACAGGTGAAGTTATATTGCTGTACCATGTGGCTACCAGGATAGTGGATAACGAGAGCAACCCCCCCCTCCCCCCAGCTACATGTTCTCCCGCGGCAGGGCCGCGAGCCATTGAAATCTTGGTTCACATCGGCGGAAAGGGAAGATCCCGTTGGCATAAAGGGCTGGAAAATATTGGGCCTAGTCTTTTTTAATCACCGAGCAATTCCTGCATTCCCAGTTATAGCATCAGACTTCACAGCATTGAATTCAGATAGCTGTCAGACTTTGCTTCAGCTGATGGTGAAAGGATCATCCCAATCTCTCACTGTAACTTCTGCAGAAAATCCAAAGAAAGGGCGGAATTTAATAGTGATGGTGGAAGGTGGGGGGAGGGGGACATCCATCAGCTGGAAACAGGTGCCAACTCCACTGGCATCATTTTCGGGATGCCTGATGAGTTTGTGTCATCTGGAAGACTTTAAGAATATTGGGTTCTAAGTATGAGCAATTTAAGAGATAAAAGCCTGGGATTCGAGTGTGTTTGACTGCTGGGGTCATGTTTTTCTTTTACGAATTATGGTTTGCAGGCTTGGGTGTTTTTGCCAGCCAGACAATGAAATTGACAAAGGAATGTGTTTTTCGGTCGAGGCTAATGGACTATGGTTTGACCGGAAACGTCGCTGGGGAGTTAAAGTGCTATGAAGCCCGCAGAGATAATGGGCTGGATTCTCCAAGCCTCAGCGCTGAAATCGCATTCGGCGAAGGGGCGGAGAATGGTGGTCAAACTGGAAATTCGGATCGGCGCCGCTCCCGCGATTCTCCACTCCCTGGAGAATCGCTCGGGAGTCTCTCATGCAAGAACTATGCGCCGCGGGTAGGGGGCCATTGACACACACCCCCTGCGCAATTCTCCCTGCGAAACCGGCTGGATTCCCAACGACGTGATTCTAACCATCTATCGGTTGTCGGGAACATCGGGTGGCAGCTGCGGGTTCAGTCTGTGGCCACCCTGGTGGGGGTTGGGGGCGGGAGAACCATTCACCGGGTGGGGGGGGTGGGCCCTGGGGGGCTCATGGATGGCCAGGGGAGCGACTGGGCGTCACGGACCCACGGACACGTGCCATCTCAGGGGGGCCTACATTTTTGGTGCCACTCCGCGTTGCGAATCCGCCATGTCCCACGGGGCAGCCACTGCAGGCCACCACCGTGTGCATGCGCGGGCTCCGAACCAGAAGTGTGGGGCCCGTATCCACAGCCAAAGCTGCGAGAAGCACTCCGGGGCCCTGCAAGCCCCGTGCAGATGGGAGAATCACTCAGGACTTAGCCCCATTATTGGAGAATCCTGCCCAAGTTGTTTTTAAGCTTGGGTTGATGAGGTCATTGCTAGGTTGAGCCAAGGAAGGCAGAGAGACATTTTGAAAAGCTGTGGAGGGAGGCAGTTTTTGGATAAACTTTGTACGGAGGAATTAAATGCTGATCTGCCTGACGCTGAGTGCACAATTCTTCCTCAGTAAGCTAGATTGAGAGCTGTAGATTTCTTTTCTGCTTGTTTAATTGGAAATTGAATAGTTGTGTTTAAGGTGTAATTGTAAGGCTGCTCTATTTAGGTGTGAAGTTAAAAAGTTTAATATTGCACATATAATAAAGTTTTGTTTTAAAAGTGACCAAGCCCCATTACTTCATGCAGTCACTCCTGGAGTGAATCATTCTTTCCACACAGTCTTTCAAATAAACTAAAGTATAAGGGTTTTGCTCCAGTATTCTAGCTATTGTTATGCCTGGACTGGGATCGTAATGGGTTTAAGTCTCAATCGAGCAGTTACCTTCCTGCAATCAATATGTTCAGTTCCTATGAGGGGAATTTTACCTCAGAAATCTTGACACCGGGCAAATATCCCACATCCAAGACCTGTCAGCAAATTGGAGGCTGCCAACTCTCCAGTACTGGCAGTAACACTGGAACAGTGGTCACTTGCCAGTACTGCACCAGGAATCAACGCAGGACCCCAGGGAACAGGTGAGTGGATTAGGTTCAGTGGGGCCAGAGAGGGAGGCCATGGTAAGGGTGGAGAGGGGCTTTGATATGAAGGGAAGAGGGGAGTCTTCCTCTAGGTCTATCTGTTCCTACTGGTGGATCACCTAGCAAGGAGCAACCCCCGATTAGGCCTCAGGCATACACTCTGAAGTATTCTAGTGGCGGGTGTCTGCGGCTTGGCCCGCCCAACATTTATTGATTAGCGATAATGGGGCAAATGATCCCTTAAATGGTCGTTTAAGGACCTCAATTGGCCTCCGGGTGGGAAGACGATCCTTGAGCCTTCCCACCTAGACTTAATTAGAGGGAAACGGGAAAATGGTGGAATCTCCACCCCATACATTCCTGACAAATCACACATCTCACTGTCTCTGAGCCAACCTCTGATTTGCGGGATGGGGGTGGACAGGGTGAGGGGGAAGAGGACATTGAATTTTGTCCAAATGGAGTAACCTGTTACTTGCACTGTTTCCTTACTCCTTCCACTGACTTTTCCACCCCAGGGAGACTGGGAGAAGGTATGTGGAAACTTTCTGTAAAGTTCCAGGTGAGCGACCACATGGAAGCAATGACGGTAAGAAAATTCAATATTTAGTTCACCTACTACAATACAACCCCTACCCTCCGAAGGGCCTCCTGCGCCTTGTCCACACTCGGGCCAGGATATTCATGTTCCATGGGGCCCTTGGCTTAAGGGTGTAGTTCCATCCCCTCATCTGGGGAGACCATATTTAAGTGAGGCCATGTTGCAGACTTCCTGGCCTCTGGGCAGGTTCTAACACCTTGCTTAGTATGGTTACAAACTTTACCACAGAACCCCACTCACTCTCCCCCCGCCTCCCCACTCAGGTTTCCTGACCCATCCCAAACTGGCCCTCTGAGGTTTTGATGCTGCAAGATTTATTTATACAATATTAAGGCGCCATTTTATTTATCAATTTCAGAGAAAGAAACATTTAATTTGCAATTAAGGTTGATTGCCTTTTTTCACTCAGTTAACAGCTTACAATTTGGCAAAGTAGTGCACACCTCTCTATGCTGAAATACGAAAGAAAATGCTTTGAGTGCAGAGCTTGTTGATTGGCAGCTGATGGAGAAAAGATGTGGATACCAACCTTCTTGAGAACATTTGAAACAATATTTTTTCTAATGGTGTTGGGTATTTCCAACAATTTCCTTATTCATTTCACGTCTCCTATTTCCGTGGTTATTTTTGTGTTACTGTTTCTATTCCCGTGATTAGAAAAGTTAGAAATAATTAACTGGGAAAGTTGGTCATTTAAAACTTCGAAAGGGGACAGATCTGCACTTTAGGTTTTTCAAAGAAATTTGGCGGGATTCTCCATCCCACCAGACCCATTTTCCGGCATTCTCCGATCCCGCAGCCAGCCAATGGGGGGCGGAATTATCTGAAAATGGGGCTATGTCCCCATGCTCGCGAGAAAACAGCACAAATCACTCTGGACTTTCCTGGAGAAAGTCCAGAGTGATTCTCCATTTTGAAGGGGGCTTGCAGGGCCGCGGAGTAGTCCACACAGCTCCGGCTGCCAATACGGGGCCCTGCACTTCGGGCCACTGGTCCACTCAACATGGCGGACCCACACAGCAAGCCGGACCCAACAATATAGACCCCTCCCCCCCAGATCGCGTGGGTCGGCCGATTAGTGCCCCCCGATTGCGTGCCTGGCTGTTCTGGAGGCCCCCCCATGGTGACGCATCCTCCCCCCCACCAGGGCGGCCAAAGACTGTGTCCGCAGCCGCCACTCCGAGCGCCTGCCGGATGGAACCATGAGTGAACCACGTCAGCGGGAATATGGCCAGCTGCCAGCAGAGGATCAATGGCCCCCAACCAGCGCCACGTCGACTCCGCGCGCGCAGCTGGCGGCGATTCTCCAGTCCGCAGAGAATCGCGGGAAGGCTTTGGACCCGATCGCAGGTCTGATGCCTCATTCTCCGCCCCCGAGCGTGATTTCAGCACGGAGGCTCGGAGAATCCCGCCCGGGGTTTCCCATTGTGGCCCCACCCCCACACCATTGGGAAACCCGCTGGCATGGGTGTGCTGCCGGCAAACCGAAGGATCCGGTTGCCGGAGAATCCTGAAAATTGTGTTTGGATTTTATTCTTTTCTGTCTCCCTATTCGCAGCCGCAATGTTGCCAGAAGCGCTCATGCTATCGAGAACTGGATGAGACAAACAGCAAACAACCACCCATGGTGTAGTAAAGGGCCTAGGATAAAACCTGGAAACAGCGAAAGAATGGAAGTAAGGGGAGGAAAGGTGGGGGCCATGGGGGGGGATGACAAGAGGGGGTGGAGGGGGGTGCCAAAAAAACACATTTTTACTGCCTCAAAACTATAACTGCCTCATCTATCTTTGCGTGCAGTGTAAAAATTTGAAGCTCTAATTAAAATATTTTTTAAAAGAAAGAAACGTGCTGAATTAATGCACAAATGCTGATGACATTAAGCAAACAAAGGATTTTAGGAAAGAATATCTGAAAATTGCTGCCGAAGCAGTAGAGCTTGCCAGCACCATTTACTCAGCCTACTGCCTCTGCGCTTTATGTAAATCATTATCAGCTGATTATAACATCATAACATTTGGCTTTAATTACTGCGCGCTGAACCAATGTTTGCCTGTTTGTGATATTTGTCGGTTAACCACAGAAACTTGTGCTACATGAAGTGGGACAACTTACTGAACAAAACTCTCAAAACCTGCCTGCCAAATTTGCGAAATGTACAGTCGTAATTTCATCAAAGCTCAAGAAAAGGACTGCCAGTAGACTTAATGCCATGGAAAAAGGCAGAGCCCATATCAAATACAAGCCTTGGAATCCATCCAATTTCCCAGACCTTGCCTACTCGAATTTTCAACAAAAAAAAAACATTTTTTTTATGGCACACCCAGAGTCATGCAATACTCAGTTGTTTTGACCAACATTTGGACTGTGGATTTGGGTCAATTTGGGAGCAAATTCCTGTGCTGGGAGGTGGCTAGAGTTGTTTTCTTAACCAAGCTGAAATGCAAAAAAGTTTAGGATTCCCAGCAGCTTAAACTGACCTGTAGAAATGGAACAGATATGGTAAAGAATAATACTCAGAAGCCTATTGTCTTTTTAAGACATGTTTCTCACAGCTACACATGGGCAAAAGCTCAAAGTTTGACCTTTGACCTGCAATCCCCTCCTCCCTCTCCAGTTCTTTCAAGGGAAGAGGAAAAACCAAGAACATTTATCTTCATTTGAGCAAAATGATTTGAGCGACACAGCCACAAAAGTTGTGTGATTGTGTGTTGGAGCAGCGGCATACAGTACCATGAAGGGTGAGGCACCTGACTTCCGCCCTTTATTAAGTACCCAATCTTAATCTTGTCACTCGAAGAAGTGCTGAGCTAAGGCCATGCACTTCAGAATGGTAATGCCCAGAACTGTTTTTTTAACTGGATCCTGGAAGATGAGAAAAACACGCATTGATTTCCTATTGACCCTCCAGTAGACCTTACAAGCAACACATACTTGACAGCACATTGAACCTGACATTTCCTGTTTCCTAAGATCAACCATTAGAATTGTGAAAAAGGAACAGCTCTTCACAATATTGTTTTTTTACTATACTTTCGCGCACACCTTTTTACCTCTGGGGAATAATTATGGTGAGGTGAAGGAAGAATTCCCCGTCTATTGAACCACATCATGAACACTCCTTCTGTGGCCTACAAGTCTCGGCATAGGACTTGAACTTAGAGCTTCTGCCCAGAGGTAAGGATGCTTTTACTGTGCCACAAAACCTCCCAATCCCTTTTTGGAGTACAGCAATTCAAGTTTCTCTTGTTCAAGTACTAAGCATCTGTGCATTTTGTGCACCTAAGGCCCTAGAAACATTGTGATGGAATCCATGGTTTCAAAGCCTGATTGTAACATATAAAGACACAGAGCAATTCAAGGTCAGATGATAATCCCAGTGATGCAGTACAGGCAGGCTGACGTTGATGGAGGCTAGATCCAGAAGCTGAGAATAGGTAAAAATACAGGCCTAAATGTTCTGGTCCCACGGATCGTGGGAATTATAGCGGGCAGGACAGATAATTTGATGGACCAACAAAAGGTCGACTGACTTTGGGTGGGAACTTCCAATCCCACAGTGGGCAGGACCAGAAAATCTTGTCCGCTGTTGCTGTAGCCAATCCTGTACTTCTCTGGGCCCCGATGGGCTGAGCAGCCATCTGTTTTTGACCAGTCCCGCCGGCGTGGGTTACGCATGGGCCCACATGGCGGGACTTGGCAGGTAAGTTGGCGGGGGAAGTCCTCCGGGGTGTGCGGGGGGATCTGACCCTGGGGGGGCCTGGCCCGCGATCGGGGACCACCGATCTGCGGGCATGCCTGTGCCGGGGGGACACTCCTTCCTTCCGCTCCAGCCCATGTAGGGCTCCGCCATGGCCAGCATGGAGAAGAGAACCCCCACGCATATGCCAAATACGCTGGCCGGTCTGCGTCTGCGCGGAACCACGCTGGCGGTTCCGCGCATGCACGAGATTATGCCGGCCCTTCGGTGCATGCGCGAACTAGTGTAGTCGCTTCGGCTCCGTCTGGATGGGTGGCAAACCCTCAGGCGTCCACTTAGCCCCGGAACTGCGGAGAATTCCGCACTTTCGGGGGCTGTTGACACCGGAGTGGTTGGCGTCGGTTCTCCCGTCGGCATGGGGACTTAGTCCCCAGAAGGGAGAATCCCGCTTCATGCCTCTGGAATTTACATTGGTTGTGCACTGGTGTTGGCTGGGGTCAGGGAATATCCTAGCAGAAGAGATGAACTTCTTCATGAGGAAGACAGAGTTTTGTACGACATTGTGACTGAGATGCTGAGTGGCCGACCGAGCCAATTCATAAGTTCTATCTTAGTTGTAGGTGCCATTAAATATGTAATTTATAGTTTATAATTAATCTCAATTTGACTGGATTAACTTGTGTCGATAATGGATTTGAGAGAATAGCTAGTTAGTGTTTGCTTTGCGGCACGGTAGAACAGTGGTTAGCACTATAGTTTCACAGCGCTAGGGTCCTGGGTTTGATTCCCGGCTTGGGTCACTGTCTGTGCAGAGTCTGCATGTTCTCCCCGTGTCTGTGTGGGTTTTCTCCGGGTGCTCCGGTTTCCTCCCACAAGTCCCAAAAGACACGCTTGTCAGGTGAATTGGACAAACTGAATTCTCCCTCTGTGTACCCGAACAGGTGCTAGAGTGTGGCGACTGAGGATTTTCACAATAACTTCATTGCAGTGTTAATGTAAGCCTACTTGTGACACTAATAAAGATTATTATTGTATGGTAATAGTTATTTTGTTTTAAAACAGAGAATTTTAGCTTCATTCTTTCAGTAAATATGTGGGATTTCAGATTTCTTCTTGAAAGAAAGCGTTACTGGTCTTGAGCAAGATCATAACAAAATTGGGGATTCTTTGTAGGGTTTTGAATGTACAGTTGGAAAGGAGTGCTGGGAGTTGCTGGAATTTAGCTTCACAGGAGTTCACAGTGAATTTTACTGTATCTATTGCAAAGCAGAATGGCTCCATCAACGGTCGAGGATTTTCTTGAGAGGAAAGATTTATCCCCGAGTGATTTGCAACAATTAACAAAAGTTGGGTGAATAGCATTAGCAGAAAAGCTGCTGATTGAGTTAAAAGTATGGGCTTAAAAAGAAGTAATTGATGCAATAGCGTAGCATTTGGAATATGAAAAAAAAAGCCTAATCCAGATACAGCCCAACATGTGTTAGCTAAGGTTCAGTTGCAGATGAAGCAGGTGGAAATGCTGCACCTACACCATATGGACTGCAACGATTCAGAAAGGCAGCCCACTACCACCTTTTTAAGGGCAATTAGGGATGTACAATAAACACTGGCCCAGCAATTGACTCCGACATCTCATAAATGCATCACTGTCTGTGCGGAGTTTTTTAAAAATAGGGAATTGTTACAGCATGGAAGGAAGGCTATTCGGTCTATCATGTCTGTACTGGCTCTCCGAATGAGCACTTAGTGCCATTCTCCCATTATTCCTGTAATTCTGTAACATTCTTCCTTTTCAGGCAACAGTCTAGTTCTCTATGGAATGCTTTGATTGAACTTAACCTCCACCACGCCCTCAGGCAGTCAGTTCCAGACCTTAATCACTCATTGTGTAAAAAGGCTTTTTCTCATATCGCATTAGCTTCTTTTGCTAATTACTTTCATTCTGCGACCTCTCGTTCTCGATCCTTTCACAAGAGGGAAGACGTTCTCCCTATCTACTCTGCCAGGTGTGTCATGATTTTGAATACCACTATCAAGTCTCTACTCAGCCTTCCTTTCTCTCAATGAAGCAACTTGAAGTAGGAAAAAAATGCTCCACATATCAAATAAAATGCTTATCTGCTCAATCCTGGAAAATTGGCTCAAGTCAGAAAGGATGTAAAATTTACACTGGACAATTATACAATTCCTTTTTTCCTAATTAAGAGGCAATTTAAGTGTGGCTAATCCACCTACCCTGCACATCCTTGGGTTGTGAGGGTGAGGCCCACTCAAACATTGGGAGAATGTGCAAACTCTACTCAGACAGTGATCTGGGGCCGGGATCGAACCTGGGTCCTTGGCACCTTGAGGCAGCAGTGCTACCACTACTCCACCGTGCCGCCCCTGACAATTATATCATTGAACCAAGTCAACGTCGCTGGTGTGATCCAGTTGCATTGGCACCAAAACCAGGCTGCCTCTGCAACCTACTCCACCCCCCTCATGCCGGTGTTTTCCAGGAGCAGAGGCAGTTCACCATTGGCCACCGGAGGGATCTTACAGTCACACCAAAGTCAATGGCCATTTGCGTTGTTGGCCGGCCGCACGGCCAGGATACCCATGGTGGGGTGTTACCTTCAGTGGGACTGGAAGAACCTGTCTGCAGGGTGGTCTTGGAAATCCCGACCTCTGTTTCAGTTACAGAAAACTGAATAACTAATTCTTAGCCAATTCCCTGACTTGAGGATTTCATTGATAGAGTTGGGAATTTACTTTGTCAGCAAGGTTCATTTGCGAAAAGGCTATTGGTAAATTCCATCAACAGGTCAAGCTAAAGAAGAGCGAGAAACTACAGAATATTGATATACAGAGGGAGCTGGGTGTCTTGGTGCATGAAGCAAAAAAAGCTGACATAATAGTAGGAAGGTAAATTAAATTTTGTTCTCTAGTAGAAGGAGGAAGAGAATATAAAAGGAAAGACTTTCTACAAATGTAAAGGGTGTTGTTAAAGCCACATCTAGAATACCACAGACAATTTTGACGCCCTTACCTGAGGAGGAATATAATTGCAATGGAAGCAGTTCAAAGAAGGTTCACTAGTCAAATTCCTGGGATGAAGGGATTGTTTTACGAGTATAAGTTGAGCAGGTTGAGCCTACACCCATTGGAGTTTAGAAGTATGAGAGGTGAACTTTTTGAAATGCTTACGTTTCTGAGGGGGTTTGTCATGGTAAGCGGTGAGAGGATGCTTCTCCTCGTGGAGGAATCTAGAAGTAGGGGGCATAATTTATAAATAAATGAGGGTATCCCACCTAAGATGGAGATGAGGAGGAATTTTTTCTCTCAGAGAGTCAGTAATCTTTGGAATTCTCTATACCAGAGAGTTGTGGAGGCTGGGCCATTGAATGTATTCACGGCAGTGGTAAAAGCATTCCAAACACTAAGTGCATTCCAATCACTCAAGTGTGTGATTTCTCTGCACTTACCTCCCTTTGATGTGGTCAAAGTTTACAAACATTGGAGTTTCACCACTTAGCCACTGAAATGTGAAGGGAGATGAATGAATCAAAGCTGCAGATGGTTTCTAGAAACTGTCAATCACAGACCACTACTAGAGAGCTACAAATGGTTTGCAGCTAATGAATCTGTGGTAACCAGATACAGGTCACACCTGGTCTCATTCCAGGAATGGACAATTGAAGTGCACGAAAAGTGTTATAGCTATAATTATTCTCAGTGCCTCTATCTGGACTGCTCTCTAGCTTCTAGACAGGGACCTTTTTTCTGGGGGAGGGCGGGCGGGGTTCAGTATGTGTGGGGGTGGTGTCTGTGGGGGTTACCTTTAGACAGGAAGTCCCTGTGGGGGGGAGTCTCTATTAAAGGGATCCCTGTGGGGGGGGGTCCCCCTATTACAGAGGTCCCTGTGAGAGCAGAGCATATCTTTAGTCAGGTGACCCTGTGTGGGGGGACTCCCTATTACAGGGGTCCCTGGGGGGGATGGGCAAGTCAGCCCCATACTTGGGGACACGGGACACCCAGGTAATCTGGGGTTGGGGCACTGCTGTGTGGTGCAGGAGCGGTGTGTTCATGGCCAATTTGTGGTGTAGGAGGTGGCCGGTCTCCACGCATGGTGTGGAACACTTTATTGCTTGCTGGTTTGCACTCCCAAGGGGACTGTAAACCGATTGCAATTCAGCTCCGGTGGGAGACCATAGTCTCCCAAATAGAGAATCCCGCCCCCCCCCCCCCTTTTCCCGAACAACATCCAATATTAAGTAACTTTATGAGCTAAATCCAGCAAATAATTGGCAAAACAAGGATAAAGTAGCTGCGCTTGGGAAGTAGTCTTCTGATTCAATGAAGCCGAAAAAGTCTGCTTCTTTCAGAAGCAGAGCGAGATTCTCCATTCCCCACTGCGAAGATCAGGAATCCTGAATAGGTGGAGAATCTCATATCGGGCAGGAAAGGGTCGATGCTTAGCGGAGGAGCCATGCCCATCCTCCGCTCCAGCCGGAGCGGGCTTCCCACTCCGCGCCAGCGGGAACATGCAAACAGCGATTTGCAGTCATTAGAAGGTTATTTATGGGTTGGAAGCCCAAATCTTCCCACCCCCTGTTATGCTTTGACCTCGCTCACAGCGGGAACTCCATCGTGTGGGCTTTGGTGTCAGCATTGCTAAGGGCAGTCCTGGCGCGATGGACCCCAAGGGGTGTCAAGGGTGTCAGCCTATTGCTCATGTGCCCATCTGCCGCTGCCAGACTGCAGAGGGTGGGTCCCCCAAGGGGAAGGTCCTGGGGGTTGGGTGGGCTTGGGTTGTGTGTAACAGTTTGACCTTGGAACCCTCCTCCAGCATGGAAGCCCTGTGTGTCGACTGCCCTTCCAGCCCTGAGCAACCCAAAGATCACTCTTGGCATGGCGATCTCAGGCAGCCATCTCATTCAGATCTTCATCCTGGACTGGCCTGTTTAAACTCTAAAGTGGGCTTCTCCCACTGAACTGCTCTGCCTGACAGCTGATGAGCAGATCAGACACTGTAGTGAAGAATTAAGCCAGGGACACTTTCCATTTCCTCACATCTGCTCTCTCATTCCTACACTTTTGGAACTGCTGCTTTTTGAAGTGTCAGAGCCTTCCTAGAAAGTTGACAACAGGTAAAAAGGCTTGAAATCTCCTGCGATGCTTTGAAAGGCTCAACAGTCTTTCAATTTCACAGTGCAGTACATTTACCAAGCCTTTGGTTGACCGCTTAATGGTTTACATGCAGCTGCCAGGATGTTGTTGATTTATCTTTCCCTTCATGCTTGAATGCATCTGCAGTAACCTCCATTGATCCTAACCACAATATTTGTAAACATTCTTGTTATGATTGACAGCTGCCGTCCATTTCAACAGTGCTAAGTGCTTCTTAGAGTTAAAAAAGAGTAAGAGAAACCACTTATCAGTAGCAGAGGGGCACAGGAGCAATAGGCTGACCCCCATTACCCCACTTGAGGTTCATTATACCAGGCTAAGGAGTCAGTTCCAGGATTTCAGTGCACTGTTAGTAATGGCGGAGGGAGGGGCATGATCGAGCGGTGCTTTGACATCCTCAAGGAGCAGTTCAGTTGCCTGGACTGCTCTGGAGGGCCCATCCAGTATGGTGCTGGGAGCATCGCCCGGATCATGGTGGCCTGCTGCGTCCTCCAACATCACGCAGCAGAGGGGCAATGTGCTGGAAGAGGAGGATGCCCTGTGGTTGGTAGGTGCATTAGCCATGCTCAATCACCCCTTAATTGGAAAAAAATAATTGTGTACTCTGAATTTTAAAAAGGTGTCGATTCAGGGGAACCACAGATTTGAGCCATGGAAGTGGGATGGAAATTCGGAAATGGGAGGAGAAGTGCAGTAAGACACTAAAAGATTTGTTTCTTAGGGTCGGTTTGCAGAATTGAAGGAGCTGGAAGCGAGGTATGGGCTGGAGCAGGGGGAAATGTTTAGATACAGGCAGGTTTGAGATTTTGCCAGGAAGGAGGTACAGAGCTTCCCGGTGGAGCCAGCCTCCACATTGCTGGAGGAGGTGCTAACGACAGGGGGACTGGAGAAGGGGGTAGTGTCAGTGGTGCTATGGCATTCGTACGGAGCTATTTTGGAAGAGGAGAAGGCACCACTGGAAGGGATCAAAACAAAGTGGGAGGAAGAGTTGGGAGAGGGTATGGAGGAGGGGTTCTGGTGTGAGGTTCTCCGGAGAGTGAATGCCTCCACCGCGAGGTTGGGGCTGATACAGCTGAAGGTGGTATACAGAGCGCACCTCACAAGGGTGAGGATGAGCCGATTCTTTGAAGGGGTAGAAGATTTGTGTGAACGTTGCGGGGTTGGGCGGGGGGGGGGGGGGGGGGGTCGCAAACTACGTTCATATGTTTTGATCCTGTCCAAAGCTAGCGGATCACTGGAAGGAGGTTTTTAGGATAATCTCTAAAGTGGTGCACGTGAAATTGGACCCGGGCCCCCGGGTGGCCATATTCGGGGTGTCGGACCTGCCGGGGTTGGAAACGGGTGCGGAGGCAGATGTTGTAGCCTTCGCCTCGTTGATCGCCCGAAGGCGGATCCGATGGGTTGGAGAGCAACCTCTCCACCTTGTGCCCTGGCGTGGCAGGGGCACGTGTTGGAATTCTTGACTGTTGAAAAGGATAGGTTTGAACTGAGGGGAAGGATGGAGGGGTTCTACAATTCATAGGCATTATTCATTCTGCACTTTCAAGAACTGGATAACATCGAACATTAGTTGGGGCGGGTGGGTGGGAGGGTTGGGGGTTGCGGGCTAATGTTTGGGGTTTGGTGGGAGGATGGGATCATTGTTATTGATATGGGGATTGACATTATATTCGTTACTGATTATTGTTTATTGATGGTGGGTGCACATTTGGGACAAAATGTGAAAAAGGAGAATAAAAAGATTTTTAAAAAATAATAATTAATTAAAAAAGGGGTTGCCCCCTTGACCTACGGCAAGGTCCACCACTTGGGGCCACTCGGGTAAATACCAGCAGTGATCCACACCCACGTGATTCTTGGCCCAGAGGAACAGAGATTCATGCGGGACTGGAGATTCTGGTGCCTGGTCCTTCTGACCTTTTTGCATCCTCCTACAGGTGTGAGGGCACGGACGTGATGCCACTGCCAGCAGGGTGCCAGAACATGGCATGCCATCATTTTTACCCCGGAAACCCGATTCTCCGCTGCGTCGGGAACTCCATTACGGTGACGGGCAGCAGAGAATCCAGGCTAGGACTTGGAGAGTGAAGGCAATAGTGAAGGGGGCACAACTGCATCATATCTGCCCATCCCATCAGTGAAGAGCAGTAGAGGCTAACAATGAATGCCATTCCTCACTAGCCAAAGAGATAGAAATCATCATAGATTTCACTCATTGACCCTGAGCAACTGAAAGGTCATTAGTGCGCCACTTCAGAGAATAGAACGCTGAGCTCCTTGTTTTAATCATTTAATTCACACCATCCCACCCCCAGAGTGCTCCAGATGTCACAGCCGGGATTCTCCAAGTGGAGAATGGGGCGTCAGACCCGCGATCGGGTCCGACGCCAGGACGCGAACCTCTGGCAACTGGATAATTGGTGCCAGACGCGCGCATGGTCAACACGGCGGTGATCGGGAGCCGTTGAAAGAGGCCCCGCAGCGATTCTCCGCAGTCAACCGGTCGAGTTCCCACCGGCATGGTTCACGTATGGTTCCACCCGGCGGGAGCTTGGCGTCGCGGCTGCGATGGCTATCCTGGTGGGGGAGGCGGGGGGGAATCGATCTCTGAGGGGGGCCTCTACAATGGCTAGGCCCGCAATCAGGAGCCACCAATCAGCGGGAGTGCATGTTATGGGAGGCCTACCTTCTTCTGTGCCGGCCCGCTGTGTGGATCTGCCATGTCGCATGGGGCTGGCGTGGAAGCACCCTCCACGCGCATGCGTGGACCGGCGGCCGGCTGTGCAGGGCCACGTACGGCAGCCAGAGCTGCATGGAGCACACCGGCACCGTGCTGGCCCCCTGTGGGCCACGGAATCGCTGGGCCAAGAAATCCCATTGATGCCGGTGTGAAACATTCCGGTATATACGCCGACGTCAACACTTAGCCGCCATTTGGAAGAATCCCGGCCCACATTTCTGGAATGGAATGTTGCTCACCTCTATGTCTGTGCTTGAGTCTCAGGGAAAAGCTGCATCAGGTACAATGCAAGCAGGACACCAAATGCTGTGGAGCACCACATCTCCCATCGGCCTGTAATGCACACTTTAACCAATGTTGGCTTCAATGTTTAATTTCAGAGAGAAAGCACGCAAGCTAATAGATCTAGGGCTGTGTTTCTCAGAGTCCTTATTCAATGTTGGAAGCAAAAGAAGAAGAGGCATCACTTCATGCAACTCCAGCAGGAGGTACTGACTGGGGACATGGCCATGGGGAGCCAGAGCACAAGCACGAGCCAGAGACCCAGACAGCAGAGGCGTGTACTGTGATGTCTCACATCATGTTTGAGTACATGACGCCATGATGAGAGTGGACAGAGATGATAGACAACTTACCCTGGTGGAGCAGATGAGATTATTCATCCGCTTCCTGCACTGCGTGGCACTTCGGATGCAGTTGCCAGCCATGCTGACCTGCTGGGAAATGGTGTTCCAAGCCGGAGAAGTAACGTTTGGGTGCCTCCTGCAGATACAGAACGCGCCTCTGCTCCCGGACTCCTCAGATCAAGGCAGCGAGGGCCTGGTGGCTGAAGCAGGGTGCTGTCTTCTTCTTGAGGAAAGAGAACTTTTGCTGCTAGCTCCCATATATCATGGACAGTTTCCTGAGGCAGGTGGGATACAGAGAGTGAGGTGTATGTGTTGTACTGGCGTTTAGATATGCTGTTGGGACCTTCAAAGCCACCAGCTGGCAGTGGGTGGCTGGATCAGCTCCCAAACCGCTAAGTGATTCAGAAAGATACTGACTTGTGCATAACTAATTAGGCTCCAAGCACGGAACGAGCACGGGTTCACACCATTCTGGCTAACAGGAACAGCACCCCCAGAACCACCCGCTACTGGCCTCAGACACTAAAATAGAGAATTCCGCCCATTATCATACTGGGAGTAATTTACAAAAAAAGAGGGCTTACATGAATAAAGCATGCAATTGCTATTCACTCACATTTCTAATATATGCCAGACTAAGTAGTCAGGAAACATTCCATCCTCCAATAAAAATAATTCAAGGAATCTTTTTTACTGTAAAATTCTCTTCAGGCAGCACAGATTATAGTGTATGAACGGGAGTGAATGGGAGCGAGCGCAGACCAAATGTTTAAAACCTGACACAGAAACGCTCAGCAAAAAGTAAAATTATGTGGAAGAAAAAGCCAAGGGGTGGTTCGATATTATGATCCTCACTGTGACATGATGTGAAATGTTCAGAATACAAAGGGTCATATCATAATTAACCAGTAAATGGAGCTAGATGCAGAACTATATAAAGCGCTGACTCACAGGCTTCTGGGAGAGAACTGGAGAGCGTGCAGAGGAATGGTCTAGAGAGTGTAGAGTACAATTATAGATAGAGTGTACAGACTAGTGTTAGTTGCGTGTAGATTTTAGATGACTAGATTATTGTTTACTATAAGAGTAAGTGGTTGAGTTTCAATGAGTAGTGTAAATAAATGTTGGCTTTGTTAATGCACTTAGCTTCTTGGCCTTTGTGAACATGGCAATATCCATCCACATAACAGAATCACAAAGAACACCACACTCACTATTTTCAACTCTCAGTTTTTTGGTAGGTGCCTGAATGTGACGTTGAATTTATTTGGGATGTTTGGATGCAGCAGGTCATTTCCAGCAGCATTACCTCTCTGAGGTTTGTGTAACACCTCTACAATTCTGAGTGGTTGTTTCCTGGAAGAATATAAATATAAAACAGGAACAAGTGCACTTCATGGGCGGGATTCTACATCGGCCGACACTGAAATCAGGAAACGCTGAAATCTGGAAACGCGATCAGTTTTGATGCCGAAATCGTGGCGGGCGCCTGTTTCACGCCAAATCGTAATTCTCCATTGCCTTGACAGCAGCATCAATGCATTTCACTCTGAACTTACAATAAATGCCATTGGCATATCATTAGAAGGCCTGACGTGGTATAATCCAGGGCCTCCGTGATTCTCCAGCTCCACCAGGAGGATTCCCGACGGCGAGGTTCAATTGTGCTTTCAAAAATCGCGAAACAGGCGCAACGGCTGCTGAGGGGGAGAGAGGGGGTATGGAAAGTGTCCAACATTACCATAGTGTGCTGACAGTTGTGCCAAGACCGAGGGGTTTTCTGCCAGGGTCGGGGGATGTAGCGGGGTTGGCTGGGAGGTGGGTTGTGGGGTTGGGGTGGTCCGGCAAGGAACACCATTGCCTCAGCCTGCAAGGCAGCCATGCAGCTGTGCACGCCACTGACTGCCCACTGTGAACTTAGTGCCACGATTTAGCGCAGGGCTAAATCGCTGGCTTTGAAAGCAGACCAAGGCAGGCCAGCAGCACGGTTCAATTCCCGTACCAGCCTCCCCGAACAGGTGCCGGAATGTGGCGACTAGGGGCTTTTCACAGTAACTTCATTTGAAGCCTACTTGTGACAATAAGCGATTTTCACAATCGAATAGATGTCCCCCCAGGATAATCACCTAGGTGTCCTCTTGGCCCAGCTGACTCATTAACGGGATGGCCGCACTTTAGCGCAACCAGTGCCATCTTGTTGGGTGTGTGTGGGGAGTGAAGTGTGTATGTGCGGCTGCAGCTTGTCAGCCTCCTGAGTGTGAATCATGGACCTGGCGAATCAGACACCGCTTTTCATTGGAATCGGTCGTGTTCCACGTGGTGCCAGTGCTAGCCCCTGAACAGCCACTGAATCGGTCCAGGTGCGGCGCCAGTTCTGCTGTCGTAGAAGTCTACGAATCCTGCCCTGGTGTCAACACTTATCTCAGGAAGGGAGAATCCGGCGCATAGCTTTGCGAGCAGACATTCAATAAACTAATAGCAACAGATTTTATTCAATGTAGCTGATAATACTGTGCTTCTTTTGATGCTGTTTTAGGGTTTTATTGGAAGGAAAATAACTGGAAAAACTAAGCAGCATTGTAATAAGGCCACAGAGGCAGAAGTCCCTTCACCAGAATCCCTTTTATTAACAAGAACAACAGCTGAACAACCAGGTGCATTCAGCTCACTGTCTACACTGGGAGTACAGAGGATCTGACACTCCCTGTTAGATACAGAGAAAGGGGATCCCTGATTGGGCCACTAATCAGAGAACTTCGGCCAATTTCAAAGGCCAGGCCTAAGTCATTACAAGCACAAAGCATTTCATTTAAATCAGTACAGGATTTGAAATTATGATGAAATCCAGTTTCGAAGCTGGTGTTTTTTGAGATGGACCCTAACTGAAAACAAAAATGGGAAATTAAGAAAAGGATTGACCCTTCCAACTTCTAAGGAGGTTTTTCTTTGCATAAAAGTCAAAATTTCCACAGCTGTCTTCTGAGCGGACCCTTCAAAGAACACTTTTTGTGCCCACTCGATGCCTGGGAAGATGATTATTATTCAATATTTATAAGCGAATATAGGTTTTGTTATTTGTTTTAAATCTATGAAACTACTATATAAATCAGCAATATATTATTCTCTAACTTTACGCTTAAAAGTATTCTTGTGTTTTAATTTTGAATATGGCCACTCAAAATCTAGCTGTGAAGAAGGAAAGTCAGAACCTCACAGATAATGAGCTGGATACAACGTGTATATATCTTAATACATAAAGTAATTGCTGAAATTTAAAATCAAATTTTCTGACTGTAGAAGTTAAGAAAGTGAATAATGGTTGTTCTGCCTATTCTGTTTTTGATGTATCAAATGCTATCTTGATAACACACAATGATGTCTGCTTGATATTTGTGTGCTCACTTTCTGAGGGTGTTAACAATGGTTATGCTATGAATGAGCCCATCCAGTGTAAATAAGACTGTCTCCTTGCTAACTTTCTGAGGTGTCATAGAATGCTGTTACCTAGGAGATGGTTCTGACACGGTCATAAATGTTACAATGTTCCCTAGGGCACAACCTTTCAGCTGTCTCTGTGCTTGACAATTCCATTCCTTTCTGCAGGCGAACAGGCCCATCATTCTCAGGAGTGTTCGTTGACGGGAAGGGGGCTGTCATACCGCCTCCTTTTCTTATGCATTCTCCTTTTTTAATCGATCTGTGCAGCTGACCACCGACTTGATGTAAAATGTGTTTTGAAACATTCGATTTTTTTTATTCGATTGGTGTTTTTCATTAGTATTTTTCTGCCTTGTTTACTTCAAATATGTTATTCATTTACAAATATCTAATTTTTAAATGTGTTTTGACGCTTGAATAAGACTTAGGCAGAGGTTTATAAAGTTTATTGGAAAACATTTATTGGCAAATATAGGCGGGATTCTCCGCCACGCAGAACCTGTAGCGGAGTTCCTGATGTGGCGGAGAATCTTGCGTTGGGCAAAAAACGTAATTGGTGCTGACCTCCACTAGCAGAATCATCCAGGACCGTGCCCCACACAGGTCATTTAAACCTTTGCACCCTATTAATGGGCTGGACACCGAATCTTCCATGTCCCCGTGATGCTCTGGCCCTGTCGGCCCGGATTCATCTGAGTATGGATTGGTGCAAGTATTTTCCAGTGTGGTCCTCATGCGGTGGACCTTGCGGTGGGTTAAGGGGGTATTTAGTGTAGGTCCACCCAAAGTCCATTGGAGGGCCCCCCTCCCAGACACAATGTAAATCCTGTCCAATCCACCCACAGCCCTCCCCTCTGACCCCCCAACCAGAGGCCCCCATCAGAGAGCCACATCAAAGAGCCCTACTAGAGACCCCACCAGGGATACCTGCCAAAGACTCCCACTGGACCCCTAGTACGATCCCAAATCATACCTCAACTGGGGCCATGATACTGGATCAAAATCCCAATGTTTCAGTTGATTTTTATGACCGGGTGGAAGCACGGTAGCCTTGTGGATAGCACAATTGCTTCACAGCTCCAGGGTCCCAGGTTCGATTCCGGCTTGGGTCACTGCCTGTGTGGAGTCTGCACATCCTCCCCGTGTGTGCGTGGGTTTCCTCCGGGTGCTCCGGTTTCCTCCCACAGTCCAAAGATGTGCAGGTTTTTTGCATTGTCATGATAAATTGCCCTTAGTGTCCGAAATTGCCCTTAATGTTGGGTGGGGTTACTGGGTTATGGGGATAAGGTGGAGGTGTTGACCTTGGGTAGGGTGCTCTTTCCAAGAGCCGGTGCAGACTCTATGGGCCGAATGGCCTCCTTCTGCACTGTAAATTCTATGAATGATTCGCTCCAGGAGTAATTGCATGAAGAAACAGGCATTTGGTATTCTTTTTTAAATCAAACTTTAGTATGAATATGATATTACGTTTAACTTCACATTGTAAGAGAAGCTTACAATTACCCCCTAAACACTACTACTCAATTTCTCATTAAACAATAAAAGAAACATACAGCACTCAATTTTCTTAAAATCAGCATGCCATAGAGTAATACTTGCCTTATAAAACAGATTTGGCGCATGTTAGAACTCCTTCAGACTCTGGCTGGATGTCTTCAAAAATCTAGTTAACTCGACGTGTGTCAGCTTCTTCCTTGTCCACAGACAAGACTGCTCTGCTTTAAATATTATTACTCTTTTATAACTATTCTACTGTGAGAGAATTGTGGACTCAGTGCCCGACAGACCAGACTTTGCCTCTTCTCTCTCCAAAGGCTACTCCAAAACTGACTCTCTGCATTCCTTGAGAAACAGCTTTTAATAGGCTGTAATTGACAGGGTAATAGCTTCCAGACATCCAGGCGTCTGAATTGTTTATTATCATTTCAGTTCATATTTGAATGCATCTCAAGTACCCTGCTTTGGACCTAACCACAATGTTTCTAAACATTTAGGAGTTAAGTTCTTGCACTTCCTCTTTTTCTCAGCAGAAAGCACTTAACTGCTTTTGATATGGTCAGGAGTTATTAATCATTATGTCTCTGATGGGGGTCTCTGATATGGGGGTCTCTGATGGGAGGCTGATGGGAGATCTGGGGTGGTCATGCATGCGTGTTGTAGGGGAGGGTGACACTAAAATTCCCATTTTTGGGGGTAGGATGCCCCTACTTGTCAGCATGAGGGCAGGATTTGCACTGTACGGGGGGGGAGAGGGGCCAACCATCGGATCTCAGTATTTTGAGCAGGCGGCCCATTAAGGAAATTCAGAATGCAATCCCTTGGGTTTCCTGCCATGCGTAAAGTAGCTTGACAAGGGAGAGGGAATAGCTCCTGGGTGGAGTTCCTCATGCCAGCACAAACCAGAACCGATTCATTTCTGGAGGGAGAACATAGTTTCCCAAATGATGAATCCAGTCTATAATGTTATACATTCAAAATGTTGAAAGCATCTTAAGATTTCAGCTGCAGTGTGATATTTTATTTAATAACTTCCTCAAATTTTCCAAATTTCTTGCAATAAAATATATTTTTTCACTTTAACACAATGATCAATTAAATATGTGTTTTCTAACTTTAACACAACATTTCTTTGTCATTTGGTAAATAGGGCAGGGAAGGGAGGGAGGGGAGAGGGAAGGGAGGTGGGGGAGGTGAGGGAGGGGAGGGATAGAGGGTCCAATGTTCAAAATCAACATTTGGCAGGCGATTTTGAATTGCCCTTGCATCACCTGGAGCCTGGGCTTCCTCACCTCCACTAGGAGGTATGTCAGACACCATACCGCCCCCCTTCGGCTCCTCCATTTCTGGTGACAAGTTATCTTCTGGGTGAATGCTCAGTCCACGCTGAAGGATAAAGTTGTGTGATGTGCAACTCACAATAATTATCCTGAGTTTCATCTTCACTGTTAAGGCAGTGCAGCAGTTAGAGTTCAACTTCAGGTCTTCCTTCAACATTTCAGGAAGGCATCCCATTGCTTCCTTGCTGGAGTGCAGTTTTCTAGCACACGTCACCTCTGACATCATTTCATATCATATCCTTTGCCTGTACAACCTTAGGGGTGGTAATTGATTTGCTTCCTCATCAGGTGGACATGTAGTCTGATTCCAGAGTTTGAATCTGCACAAGATTATGCAATACCTGTCAGAGAGATAGTTCCGATTAGCTTCCAGGAGGCTTGCATACGTCAACTAAAGCGTTAAACTTTGTTAAAGTAGTTGAAGTAATCACCAAGGCTCGTAAGGATCAACATCAAGGAGACTCTTAAACGATGCAGCTTAAAATACATTGACCCGATTTCCCAGCCATCGGCATTCTCTGTTCCCTCTGATAGCACAGTCCCGCCTTCGGATTTCCAGGTGGTGTGGGGAGTCTTCAATGGGAAATCCAATTGACAAATGGTGGGAAGAGATAATCCTGCCACCAGCGAACAGCTTAGAAACACATGGCTAGGGAACTGGGGAATCCAGCCCACTGCAAAATCCACATATACTTCAGCTGAAGTTTATTACACACACGACAAACCCACTCTATCCATTATGGCTCCTTTAATTGAATTAACATCCACATGAGAAATCAAAGTTTAAAAAAAGTCTCTCTTTCACTTTCTGCGACTCCAAACTCACTTTTTGCATTAAAGTACTTTTTTAATGGAATTAACATTCCCATGACGAACCAAAGTTTAATATATATATATATATATCTTTCTTTCACTTTATGTGCATTTTAAACACGTTATAAAAGATTAACTCACCGAAAAAATCCTACTGCCGCTGCACGATTATTCACGACAGGAGAGAAAAAATTGCACTAAACAAGCACAAAAAGTTACCTAACATCGGGGCAAACAGGCTAAGTTAGTGATGTCCCATGATTTCATACTCAACTGCTTCAGCGCAGCGCTTGCAGCAAAGGACTTGAAGAACACAAGAATGGAAGGTTGAACTTGGCGTGCTTTCAGCACACATGCTTATGCATTGGGACTTCCGCATAGCCCCGACATGCACGTGCAACGTACGATCTTCGTACGCCAGGAAATTCAACAGGAGTTATGGGCCAATGTAACAAAGGAACAGGAGTGGGCCATTTAACCTCTCAAACTTCTTCCACTGCCACTGAACAAGATCATTGACCTGATCTTTGATCTGCAATTAACTCCATAGACCCACCTTTACTCAGTACTCCAGATGCAGTCTGACCAGGGTTTTGTATACCTGAAATATGACGTCTACTCCCCTTGTATCATATTTCTCTAGATTTATAAGGCTAACATTCCATTAGCCTTTTTAATGATGTTCTGTCCCTGTTTCATGACATTTTAAGGGTGTGTGTGTGGTATTATCATACATGAAGGCATTGCAAGGGTCAATGAAATGTACACAGACAGCCACTAGAAGGATCTAGTCTTCTGATATATAAGGGTTGATGCTGAGCTTTGTGGGACAGGAGATTGGAGAACATGGTGAGGCATGAGAGAGCAGTTGTATATTTGAGAGTCGTGTAGTAGAGATAGCATAGTTTAATACAGTGTTCTTCAAACCTTTTTTCCGGGGACCCATTTTTACCAACCGGCCAACCTTCGAGACCCGACCCGGCCGACCTTCGCGACCCACGCCGGCCGACCTTCGCGACCCATGCCGGCCGACCTGCGCAACCCACCATTTTCTCTTACCTTGTTTGCTGCTGACAAAAATGGAGGAAATGGATTTGGTCCCTTTGGCCCTCGTACACGCTCCTCCAATGGAACTTGTTGGATGAAGGTGAATTCTTCTGGAGTCGGAAAGTGTGGAGTCTCCATCTGTCCAATTTTTTTCCTGTAAAATTTTATCAAATAAACCCCCCCCCCCCGAACTTGTAAAAAACACAAAAATAAAATGAGTAAAATAAATGAAAAAATGAATAACCCCCCCCCCGAACTTGTAAACAAAATGAATAAAATAAATGAAAAAAATGAATAAAACCCCCCGAACTTGGAAAAAAAAGTTAAATGAATAAAATAAATGAATAAAAACCATGAGAGAACTTGTGAAACAAAAAGCTGCAACCGTTTTTAAAAATAGCAGCCGCACTGCGCATGCACGCCGATCATTGTGCGCGCACGCACAATGCGGCCGAATTTCTTTTTTTTAAAAACATGTTCGCGGCTGCTTGCAGCTGGCGCTATGAAAAGCCAGCTGCTGCGCAGGGATTTGCGTGATCGGGAGCGCCGCGGAGAATGGCTCAGTGCCCCCCCCCCCGACACCCGCCCACGGCCCAACCGCGGGTCGTGCCCCCGACTTTGAAGAACACTGGTTTAATATAGAAACCTTCTACTATAGGAATGTGAATGAATCTTAGTAGTGTCATTAAATTTATAGTTTGAAAAAACAAAATGAAATGAAAAATGAAATGAAATGAAAATTGCTTATTGCCACGAGTAGGCTTCAATGAAGTTACTGTGAAAATGCCTAGTCGCCACATTCCGGCACGGCTGGTACGGGAATCGAACCGTGCTGCTGGCCTGCTTGGTAAGCCAGCGATTTAGCTGAGTGAGCTAAACCAGCCCCTATTTTTGCCCCTAGTTTTGTTTGTTAACAAAGCTTTGTGTTCTTTATTCAACACTACGCATCGAAGCCATCCAGGTAAAGCAAAATAGAGAACATAACAGTGTGTACCTAAATTTACTCATCTTTCTGATCCCATTGTTCCTTTATTTTCGCCATTCAGAAAATACCCCACTCTAAGTTCTATCATATTTAGCTCTAAACTGGGTAACATTTGCGTACATTTTAAAATCTATTTGCCACAGCTTTGCCCATTCACTCAATCTATCAATATTTCTTTTTAATTTTATGATTCTATCTACACAGCTCCCAAAACTTTGTCTCATTAACATGTTTGGATGTGTGGCTTTCTATCCCATCATCAAAATGATTACAGTGAATAGTCATAATAACTATCTGTCCTTTTGCTTCCATCAGCAAATAGAAAAGTTAATACAAGGGAAGACATTAAAGTGTAATAGTTAGCTTGTACTTACTCCCATTAGGGATACAACTAACGTTCGGTTAATAAACGCAACATATCAAAGTCCATGAAATGAACGGCCAGGTTTTTGTCCTGAAGGTAACCCATTGCTATTTGCTGCTTTTGATGACATTCTCTCCTGACTTAATGGGAAAAAGCTTTTTCTGGAATATTACCAAGTCAAGCAAATTAGAAAATCTCAAATTTGAAATGCAATTACTGCCGTCTCAGCTAATCTCAGGTAAATCCTGCAATTCCTTCAGTAAACTTTGGCAATGGGTGGGGAAATAGCAATCAGGATATTTGCTCATGATTGCGATCCTATGATTCCTGCAGACAAGTTGCATGCATGCAGACATCGTATTAGGACAGGATTGGACACAGCTCAGCTATCATGCCCTTAATAACCTCTGACCCTCACTGACGAGCACCACACGTGAACAATAGTCATTTGTACCAGGTACTGAAGCTATAATCCACGAGGACTTAAGTGGGATGTGTTGTGTTATGTGTTATGCTTCTTCATGTAGCATAAGCTGCTTCCTTGATGTATACTCTGATAAAGGAAGGTTCAGACTTGGAGATAGGTTTAACACATTTATTGAACAGTTAACAATTCTCCTACTCGAGTTCGACTCTCCTGCTAATCTTGCCACAGTAACTCAGTCGAACTAACCAGTCTGCTCTAAGCCATGCGGTGGGTGTGATGCTTCTGATCTGCCCCTGTCCTTCTCTCTAAGTGTCGCCTGTGGAAAGAGAAAGAGCATGTGTGCCCTATCCTTTTATACAGGTTGTGTAAATGCCCCGTTGTGGTAGTGTCACCTCTGGGTGTCTTGACTGCCCATTGTTCATGCCCTATTCAATGTGTTCTTTAGCTGTATGTCTGCATGTCATGGTGTCTCTGGTGCTCCCTCTAGTGTTTCCATAGTTGTAGTGTTTTTACATTAACCACTTGTGCATTTACAGTGATGCATATCACCACAGGATGGAAATCCTAACAAATGTCCTTCATTCGGAATGAAAAAGGCCTCATTGTACTGTTCACATAGATGATTCAAGAGGTCCGAGACGGCCCAAAATTGGTTTGCAGGTCTTTTCTCATCATTATTTGAATGTCGGACAGCATCCTCACTGCTGACACCTGAAGGCCTATGGGAACATTGTAGCAACAGGCCTTGGGAAGGTCTTGAGCAATATGGAAACAAGGGAACAATCTTGCTCCATCTGGTTCCGCAGGAACACATTTTAATGTTTCACTAAAAATCAGCTTTAGTTAATGATCACTGCTTAAGCAGGTTCAGCTCATTAATATCTAATTTCTCACTGTATAAGTGGGGCCTACTGCCTGTTTCAGGTGTCCAGGCAGGGATCTCCATCACTGCGGCCTTCAAGGCAGCCATCTTGTTGCGCACCCCACTGACCACCCACCTTGGCCTCTGGTTCTGCAGAGTGATACCGGCCATATGGGTGCCCCCACACTTCCAGCCACACTCCCCCCACCCGACTGGCCATTACCCTCCGACGGAGCATCAGGCAGCCCACCCAGGGCAATGCCACTGTAGCCACTACGGGGGGGCCAGGTGGGGGCCGCGGAGCATAATGCTGGCAAGGGCAACACCAGCTGATGGTATCCCTGGCAGCAGGGATGGGCACCAGGGCCAGTGACCCCCGCGTTGCCAGGCAACGACGGGACCAGGGGTGTGGAGATGAGGGGGGGTTACATGCGGGGGCAGAGCCTGCAGTGCCAACTGGGCCTCCATGTAGCCTGTTGGACCTGGTTGGGCACAGGGGTATACACCATGCAGGGCCTTTAACCCCCTGCAGACAATAGATATTGGAATTCAAAAAACAATAGTGGCCTTCCTGCTGGTCGCCACAGCTCTGGGAATGCCCTGCGGCTGTATGAACTGGAGCTGCTCGAGGAGGAGGAAGCTGTGACAGCGGAGTGTACAGCAGAAGAAGAGGAGCCAGCTGTAGTGATCTCTGTAGGTGCATGCACACAAAGGGTTAATGGATAGAGAGAAGTACCACATGATCACAAGAGGGCTGGACCAACAGGGGTATAAAAAAGCAGCCACACGGGGTCTCAGTCCCTCTCGTGGATGCAATGTGAACAGGGTAACATCAGAATCACAAAGATAGTTAGTGGAGTTACGTTTAGTTAACCAATTCCTAGTTTCCATGTTAAGGTAAAGAATTCATGCATTAATAGTTATAGTTACTCAATAAATCTTTGTTGTTACTGGACGAGTTTGAGTCTTCTTCAACAAGATTCAGAGGACCTCACCATCAACCAAGGATTGAGTAACACTTGTATCGACCACGCAGGTAACACAACACCACCCAGGATGGAGAGCTGGCCGCCTAACAAGCCGAGGAGGTGCCAAGGAGGCGCTGCATGTGGCCTCGTGTGTACCAGCAACGCCTGTCATTCTAAGACTTGCTGGAACAGGCATGCAGCCAAAGACTTGGGCTGAGCAAGGAGACAGTGCGCAATCTCTGCCAGATCTTGGAGCATCTGGCACCGTGGGGGTTGAGGGAGGGCACCCGCTCCCTGTGGCCGTCAAGGTGACTGTCGCCCTGAACATTTATGCCACAGGGTTCTTCCAGGTGCTGTGTGGGGACATGTCCAGTATCTCAGAGACGGTGCACAGGTGCATCCGCACAGTCATCGAGGGCCTGTATGCCCAGGCGGATCAATACATCCATTTCAACGTGGATCGAGCCCACCAGAATACCCAGGCAGCCGGGTGTGCCACCATCAATGGGATGCCCCAGGTCCAGGACGTGATCGACGGGATGCATGTCGCCCTCTGAGCACCTGTAGTTGACAGGCCGCTCTACATCAACCCAAAGAGGTGACACCTAATGAACGTGCAGTGGATATGTGACCATCAGCTGCGCATCATACACATCTGCGCCCAAAACCCTGTTTTGCGTGCATGATGCCTTCATCCTGGCCTCGTGGTGGTCTGCTGCATCAAAAGCAGAGGGGCGATGTGCTGGACGAGGAGGAGGAATGCAAGGCCTCCTCCAATGAGGAGGATGTGGGGGAGGGGAGGATGGGCAGGACATGGGACGAGGCAGGCAAGGGAGGCCACACAACGTGTGTGCCAGTGCCAACGTACACATGATGCTGTGCTCGCCTCCAGGTTCACCAAGTGGGGAGTACTGGCCAGGGTCCAGGCACCGCATCCCACGTCCATGCACACTACCACAAACCACCCCCATCCAACCCCCCGTCCAACTCCCCCCCCCCCTCCCCCACCCCGTCCCGTCCAACCCTTCGCTTGCAACCCCCTCCATGATACATGCCTACCGCACTATGGGGTGGGGGTCCTGGGTTGACAGTAACACGGGTCTGGTCTATGGGATGGAAGATGATGGCAATCCGCTCTACAGTGAGCTCTGGTGCTCCACATCGTGTGACAATGTCAGACTACTGCCCACAGTAGCACTTTCCACCATCCACCTGGGTGATCCTCGCATGCGAGCTGGCCATTCAATTAGATGGTCCCATCAGATCCCTGGGGTGACAGTGGTGGGGACAGTCATGGACACGGTGGATGAGAGGCGCCTGACTCTGTATCCCAGACCGTGAAGGAGGCTGCCAGCAACCACCGTCCATCGTGCAGGGCGCAGGTGGCAGAGATGGTCAGTGCTGTGGATAACACCATCCAGACTGGCCTCCAGTGCCGGACGAAACTGCACAACCTCCTCAGGGTGGCCTGGGTGAGTAGGCAACACTGTGCCGCTGGCACCAACCCCTGTCCCACACACCCGTAACCCGACCTCATTCCACAACCCGGAGGGCAGCAGAACCCCCACCTTGCACCACATGCCAGCCCCGCATACGGCCCAGTACACTTCAAAGGGCTTCAAAATTCCTTGATAGCCTTTGAAATACAAATCTTCCATTCAATTTCACGCAGCAATACACTGCATTCGCCAGTGACAGTTTTACTACTCGAGTTTTACTTTCCGTTCATGCTTGAATGCATCGCCACTACCATGGGATTTCAATAAGAAGTTTTACAACGCCAGGTTAAAGTCCAACAGGTTTGTTTCCAACACGAGCTTTCGGAGCACTGCTCCTTCCTCCATTCACCTGAGGAAGGAGCAGTGCTCCGAAAGCTAGTGTTTGAAACAAACCTGTTGGATTTTAACCTTGTGTTGTAAGACTTCTTAATGTGCTCACCCCAGTCCAGCGCTGGCATCTCCACATCTTGGGATTTCAAGGAAGACTCTAACACTTGTAACAACTGTTGCTTTAACACCTTTGTCTGAGACAGCAGGTGGTTTGGAAGGGTAAGTGAAAATGCAGTGATTTTTCACTATTCTGCCTGGACTGCTCTTCAGCCTTCAGGCAATCTTATACAGGGGTCTCTGTAGGGGGTCTCTGATGGGGGGTCTGACAGGGTGGCCTGTGGGAGGGGGGCGGGGGGTTGGTGGGGCAGTGGGTTGGGTCACTCTCATGCCTGCATGTTGTGGGGTGGGGAGTGATGATCCATTATTCCCGTGTTGGGCTAAAAATGCCCCTACTTGTCAGTGAAGGTGGGGCAGGATTTGTGTTGTGGGGAGGAGGAGGACCGTGACTGCCACCAGACCTCGGTACCAGGTCGTCCGCTCAAAATAGTGGCCTGATACTGGGACTCTGGTGGATCCAGCGAGCGCACCTCCATGCAAACATCGGCAAGGTAAAGGAAAGAGACTTGCACCTGGGCACCGTTCCTCGTACCCGCGGAGACCAGGAGTGAGTCTTCGCTTGTGGGAGCACTTGGTCTTTAGAATGGAAAATCCAGCCCATAATATGCTATGCATTTGATGTATGATATTTTTAGATAATAATGATTTATACACTACTTTTCTCAGCTTTCTGTGAAGCATCCATCAAATTTCCAGCAGATGATTAGGAAAACCCCTTAAACCAATTCGATCTTAGCTTTCTAGAATACCAGTTTATCATTTTCCCATTATGTATTCTTGGCATTTCTTAAATTAATCCAATATTCTGGCCAACCACCTACCACCTTGTAAGGCAATACATGCCAGTGGTGCCCCACCATCCAACAACCCCTTTAACAAGAATGGTTTCCCGGTCTGACTTACATTTTCCCTGAATAGGCCTGAACCCATTCAACTTGGCCTGCTACACTGCCATATCTGTTTCTATTATAAGACCATAAGACATAGGAGCAGAATTAGGCCATTCGGCCCATTGAGTCTGCTCCGCCATTCAATCATGGCTGATATTTTTTCATCCCCATTCTCCTGCCTTCTTCCCATAACCCCTGACCCCTTATTAATCAAGAACCTAAACACTCAGTGAATTGGCCTCCACAGCCTTCTGTGGCAAAGAGTTCCACAGATTCACCACACGCTGAAGAAATTCCTCCTCATTTCTGTTTTAAAGGATCGTCCCTTTAGTCTGAGATGGTGTCCTCTGGTTCCAGTTTTTCCTACAAGTGGAAACATCCTCTCCACGTCCACTCTATCCAGGCCTCGCAGTATCTTGTAAGTTTCAATAAGATCCCCTCTCATCCTTATAAACTCCAACGAGTACAGACCCAGAGTCCTCAAACATTCCTCATATGACATCTATTGTCCAACTTTAATTTTTGTATCCTACTAGGTATCTTACATACCTCTCAAGGGATTAGCCAAACAAAATGCTCTTCATATCTCATCCTTCTAACACCCGGTTTTTGGGAGGCGTTGTAGACCTCTGTGATACAGAGAGATCTGGGTGTCCTGGTGCATCAATCCCAAAAAGTTAAGTGTGCAGGTACAGCAAGTGATTAGGAAGGCAAGTAGAATATTGGCATATAATGCAATGGAAATCAAGTATAAAAGCAGGGGAAAGTTGCTGCAGCTGTACACAGCCTTGGTGAGACCACATGTGGAATACCGTGTACACCTTTGGTCACCTTACATATAGCATTGAATTAAAAGCAGTATAGAAAAGACCGATTGCTGAGATGAAAGGGTTAGCTTATTAGGAAAGGTTGGGCAGGTTGTGGATGTACCAATTAGAGTTTACAAAAATGAGAGGTGATCTTATTGAAACATATAAGATCCTGAGAAAAGTCGACGAGATGAATGCTGAGGGGGTGTTTCGTCTTGTGGGTGAGTCTAGATCTAGGGGACACATTTTAAAAATTAGTGTTCTCCCATTTTAAACTGAGGGTTTCTAATTTTTGGAAAATCACTTCCGTAGAGAGCCATAGAGGCTCGGTCATTGACTTTATTAGCTATAGTTAGACAGGCTTTGATCAACAGGGGGTCAAGGGTTCTGAGGGACATGCAGGAAAGTGGAGTTGAGGCTACAATCAGATCAGCGATGATCTTATCAAATGACAGAGCAGGAACGAGAGACTGAATGGTTCACTCCTGCTCTAAATTAAATGTGTTCTTGTGTTTAACTGGTTGCTTTTCTCTGTTCCACCTCCACAGTTGGTATGTCCCAATGACTGAAATTCATCATCAGAGATCACTCATTAATGAATATGATTGCCCACCTAAGAAACTCCATGTCACTGGTCATGGGTTCTGTGTGTTCTTGCGTGGCAGAAGAGCCGGACCTGAGAGCCATATCTCTGACCGCACACTTGGCAGGTGGTTCCGGAAGGTGGGATTGGTCCTTGGACCCGGGATCGCTGGTATTCCTTTATCAGGTTTTCTGGGCCTCTTCTTGCCTCTTCAATCAAAAGGTTCCTCCAAGTAGGTCTCTTCTGAGCAAGGGTCTCCCAAGCATTGACATCTATGTGGCATTTCTGAAGGTATCCCCTCAGGGTGCCTTTGAAGTCCTTCCATTGTCCTCCTCTTGTTCAGGAGCCTTCCTTGAGCTGGGAGAAGAAGATTTGCTTTGGCAGTCAGGGCTCTGGCATCCTGAGAACATGGCTGGCCCAGCGGAGTTGGTTTCAGATGATCATGGTCTTGATGTTGGTGCTCTTGTCTCCTTCAAGACACTGATGTCAGTATGCCTGTCCTCCCAGTTGATGCGGAAAATCCGTCTCAGACAGTGTTGATGGTACCTCTCCACAGCCTTGAGCGGACGTTTCGTCCAGGTTTCTGAGCTGTATAGAAGAGTTGGGAAGATAACTGCCTTGTACACAAGGATCTTGGTGTCAGCACGGATGTCATGGTCACCGAAGAATCTCATCCTTAGGCGTCCAATGGTGGCGCTCGTGGATTGGATACGATCTTGGCAGGCGCCTGGCGCCTGGTTTTAGCTTGACGTTTGTGCATTTGAAGACATCTCCAAAGTAGATTTGGCAACTAGGCGTATCATAAATTTCTATGATGTCTTCAGCTTGCGTAAGTGGCTATTTATTAATCATCTTTTAATGAGGGTATGCACATCAGCAGACACACGGTCCTTGACAGAGGGTAGGTCCATGTCCAGTGGCAAGGGAACCTTGCCGACTAGGTATCTCCTTTCTGCTGTAGCCTGAATCCGCCATCACAGCCATTGATATCACACAAATATCTTCCACCTGATCCGCCGTCGAGGACTTGTTTTGATCGCATTTTGTCTGGTTCCTCCCTTCCGACCTTACCATTATGGGTAACCCTGCCAGGAATATAAGACTCCCAACGGCATCGCTCTTGGGATCAACATAATGCTCAAGCCTCTGTACCATGGCAAGTTGGAAATCTACAGAATGAGTGGCCAGAACTTTGCACAGCATTTCAGAAGTGACCTGATTAGAGCACCTTGGAGTTTTAGCATGCGTTTGAAGGCATCTTCAAAGTAGATTAGACAACTAGGCGTATCATAAATTTCTATGATGTCTTCAGCTTGTATAAGTGGCTATTTATTAATTATCAATATTAATATTGTATGAGCTGTTGCAATAAATTACATAGAAAGCATATAAAATATTTAGCTATTTAAAAGAACTATCTAAATTAGAATGTCATTGAAATATGAACAAGTAATAGAATTTGATACCGTAAGATATAAAATGTCTAGCAGAGTTAGGCTTGTGTAGATCATTAAGACTTACATCTGCTTCTGGGCTCCAAGCAGGTGCTTGCATATCTGGTAATCAGAACTACAAGAAAAGATTAGAGGGTGCTTTTGTATTACAAAAAATAGCTTTAGAGTTGTAATTTTATTCTTTCCAGCGATAGTTTCCCAGGCTCTAAATTCTTTATTCTGCAGAGTTTTGACAGTTCATCAGACTGGCTTTATGAGTTTGACATCAAAACCCCAATGATCCCTGAAAAGATATACATTGTGAGATTCTATGGTTTCATGAGGCATTATGTAGCCTGCTTACATTTTATAAAGCCTAATGAAATGAACTATAGGCACAACTGTCATCCAGAATCATGAAACTTGTCATTATTTAAATTTGTGGTTAAATTCTCAACCCAGACATTGAGATATCGGATTTTAGTCTGTTTGACCTGCGATGTATGTATTCTTGAAATGGTATCTCTTTTGTACATATGCAAAAGTGATTGATGGACGAGTGAAGAATCCATTGGAAATGGAGCATCTCATGAAAGCTTTGTCTGTTAAAACCTCCGAGATGAATTGAGCCACAGAATTATTACAGCGCAAAAGGAGACCTTTCGGCCCACTGAGCCTCACGCTAGCTCTGCGAATGAGCAATTCAATTAGTGCCCATCTCCCCTTAATCCTGCACATTCTTCCTTTTCAGCGAACACTAATTCCCTTATGAATGCTTCATAACCTTGTGTTACCCTATTATGTATTTTCCTTTTATTTTATTTTCATGTACTTAATGATCTGCTCGCAGAACATTACTATTCACTGTACGTCGGTACACGTGACAATAAACAAATCCAATCCAATCAATTGAACCTGCCTCCACCACACTCTCAGGCAGTGCATTCCAGAACTTAACCATTCACTGCATTAAAATGTTTTTCCTCATATCGCTTTTGCTTCCTTTGTCAATCACTTTGGGCGCGATTCTCCCATATGGGGAGAAATCGTAAGGCTGGCGTCAAATCCGGGCGGGTTTGACGCCAGCCCCCCCCCCTTCCCGACCGGGAACCGATTCTGGTCCCCGGTCGGGGCTAGCATCCCGACGCCGTAAACTCCGGCATCCCGGGCTTAACGAATTTCGTTAAGCCCGCTTGCCAGAGTTAGCGCCGGCTGACGCATCATATGACGTCAGCCGCGGATTGGAAGACTCCAACCCGCGCATGCGCGGATGACGTCATCGCGCATTTGCGCGAAACCCGCGCATGTGCGGGCCGGGATGCCCCTCAGCCGCCCCGCGAATGGATACTGCGGGGAGGCGGAAGGACAAAGAGTGCGTGGGCATCGGGCCCGCTGCCCACGATCGGTGCCCACCGATCGCGGGCCCATGGCACCCTTGGCACGGCCGTGGTACTGCCGTGCCAATCGGTGCCATGGTTTTAAAAATCGACAGTTTACGGCCGTTTTTACGAACGGCCAGACCAGGTGTGTTTGCCGTTCGTAAAAACAGCCGTAAAGGGCTGGGAACTCGGCCCATCCATCAGCTGAGAATCGCTGCCGGCCGTAAAAAAACGGCGGCAGCGATTCGTATCGGGAGTCGGGCGTGGGGGGGGAGAATAGCGGGAGGGCGTCGGAACAGCGTGGCCGTAAAATTTTACGAGCCACGCTCTTCTCTGCACCGTCGGGAGTGCGGAGAATCGCGCCCTTTAAATCTCATTCCCGATCATTTTGCGGGTGGGAACAGTTTCTGCCCGATCTAATCTGTCTGGATGATTTTAAATAGCTCTGTCAAATCTCCTCTCAGTCTTCTTTTCTCCAAGCGAAACAGACCCAACTTCTCCAATCTGTCTTCATAACTGGAGTTCCTCGTTACTGGAATCATTCTGGTGAATCTTTTCTCCACACTTCACATCCTTCTAATGTGCAATGTCCAGAACTGGATGAAATGCTCCAGCTTGAGGCTGAACTAGTGTCTTTTACAAGCTTAACATAACCTCCTTTCTCTTAACTTTATGCCATTATCAATAAAGCCCAGGATACTGTATGCTTTATTAACCACACTCATAACCTGTCCTGTCATCTTGAATGACTTAGCTAAAAATGCCCCTCTGCTCCTGCATTCATTTTAGAACTGTACCCTTTCTTTTGTCTCTTGATGTTCTTCCTACTAAATTGAACCATTTCACATTTATCTGCAGTGAAATTCATCTGCAACTTGCCAGCCATTCCACCAAATTGCCGATATCCTGTCTGTAGCCACCTGGGGTGGCCACGTCCAGATTACAAAATGGACACTTTGCAAAGAATGCAGGGAAAATGGACAATGCAAATTGCCGATATCCTTTCGAAGTTATACACTATCCTCCTCACAGTTCACAATACTTCCAAATGTTGTATTGCCCACAAATTTTGAAATAGTTCTCTATATACCAAGGTTTAAGTCACTGCGGCGATATGCCTATGGGCTATATCATAGATGGATGGTGGGTGACCTCCAACCAGCAGGTAGTGGAATAGGCACACCATGCAGTCTCTAGACCAAGGTCATGGGACCTGTGACTCCGATATAAGGGGAGACACCTCCGGCCATCTTCAGAAGAAGATTGAGAGGGTAATAAGACATATATGTAAATAGTCAGTGCTATGTGCAAGTTCCAGAGGGGTAGTTAGCAGGCTCCATGATAACGTGCTCTGTATCAGATTGCTATCTTACCACACAAGACTCAATAATAGATTCTGGTTTGGACAAATTGAAGTGCTTGGTGGATTCCTTCGTAAAATACAAAGGACTAAACGTAACATGGTACCAGGGGTATTTAAGATTTAAAGATAGAAACAACACTGGCAATGTTAGGCATTCGGCTTGAAGACCGATCTGGGGAACTGCAGCTTGAGGCGACCCAATGCACTAGAAGATATGAGAGCTACAGATTCAAGAGGTTGGGGGACCCCTCCAGTTCTGGGGTAATGTCGATCACAATTGGTGCTTCTTTAAGCAACAATTCCAACTCTACCTTTTAGCCCTAGGTCTGCAGGCACAGCTGAAAGATAGGTTTGTCGCATTTCTGTTAAAGGTGGTAGGTCCAAAGACAGCAGAGCTATATACTGCCTCTGCCTTGGTGCTGAAGAGCAGAACAGAAGCTATGATGACCCGTTGCAATACTTCGAACAATATTGTTCCATGAAAGATGGCGAAGCATGTGACCGTAATACAGTGAGTACGCGTACCCAGAAAGAAGGGCTTCAATCAGACCATCACAGTGAAATGTGTCTTGCGGAGGAGGTGCCTGCACAGCAAAACAGCGCACCTCGCTCAATCATTCTTGGCGCCAACTCAGAAGAAGATGCCAGCGCCATTAATGCTGTGACATACATCATTAAGAAATGTGGTCTCAGTGCGGGCAGCCATGTTAAGTGCAATGCAAAATGAGACAGCAATAGAAATGTGGTCTCGATGAGGGTCGCCATTTTGGGCACAAGCCCCCGCCGCCATTTTGTGCCAGATGTGTGGCACTCAACATGGCCCATGGAAATGTCCAGCTTTTGAAAAAGTCTGCGTCGGGGTTGCTGTGCTTTCTTCGAACCAGCCAAGTGAAATCCAGAAAAAGGCCATATCCATTTGCACAGTGCCGGTCGCCCTGAAGTTAAGTATAGGTTATTGTAGCTGATAGGTGTAGTTTAACTCATAGTAGATATTGTGTTTGCATGTCGAGATAACACTTGTGTATGTAAATAAACCATCTTTTGAACTAACTAACTGGTTGTGTGGTCATTTGATCGATATAAGGGAAGGCTTGTGATTCACCAACAACATCATTAATATTAGCAGCAGTATAGGCGACGCTGTTGGGATCGAAAAACGAGTATCACTACCTTTTTTCCTGCCAACTTCTGACTCCAATCTATTTGGGCCAGATCCATTCTTACCCCATTGAAGTTGGCTTTCCCCTCAGTTAATTATTCTCACTCTCGATTCTTCCTTGTCCTTTTCCATAGCCAGCTTAAACCTTATGATACAGTGATCACTGACCCCTAAATGTTCTCCTACTGACCCTAGATCTGTTTGTCCCACTTTGTTCCTGAGAGCCAGATGTAGGAGTACCTCCTTTCTTGTTGGACTGAAAACATATTCCTGTAGAAAATTGTCCTTAACACACTCAAGGAACTCTTGCCCTCTCTTCCCTTTATACCATTCCAACCTATATTCATGTAATAAAAGCCCCCATTATAACTATTAATTTTGCATCTTTTTGTAATTTCCTTGCAAATTTGTTCCTCTACATCCTTCCCACTAGCTGGTGGCTTTTACACTATGGGCGGGATTTACCGACTGTTCCCGCTGGCGGGAAATTCCGGTCCCATGCCGGTGCACAGGTTTCCCGACGACGAGGGGTGCTGTCAACGGGAAATCCCATTGACAACAGCGGGACCGGTAGATCCCGCTGGCGGGCTGCCTTCCCTGCCAAAAAACATTCAGCGGGCTGATGGGAACCTCCCGTCCTATATTGAGCAATGTAATTGCAGCTTTTTCGTTCCTTTAGCTCTAACCAAATCAAATCCTTGATTCCTCTGGGATATTCAGCATTGCAATGCGTTCCTTAATCCATACCACCATTCAACACTAATTTCAACACCAACATCAGGGGCTGTTTAGCACACTGGGCTAAATCGCTGGCTTTGAAAGCAGACCAAGGCAGGCTAGCAGCACGGTTCGATTCCCGTAACAGCCTCCCCGAACAGGCGCTGGAATGTGCCGACTAGGGGTTTTTCACATTAACTTAATTGAAGCCTACTCGTGACAGTAAGCGATTTTCATTTTAATTTCATTTCATTTTTACCTTTCCTATCATTCCTGAACACATTGGGCGCGATGTAACTAAATAGGAACCAAGTACCATAGCGAGCGTGTTTAGCCACGTGTTTTCCAGCACTCGAGCACCGAGAAACGGAATGCTATTGAACAACACTCGAGACAGATAGTGGGCCTCAGTGGGGAGCGCATTGCCTTCTTTTCTGCACTCAGGAGCTCCGGAACTCCTCAGTGTAGCAAGAGTTTGTGACTCCATTTTTAAATGACATCCTGATCTCTGGAGCCCCTGACACAATCCCACCCCCCCCCCACCCCCCCACCCCCCCCACCCCCCACCCCCAACTCACTATGAGGGGGTCTCCAGCACCATCTACACAGGACACCCCAGTCAGATCACCACCACTTGAAAAATGCCAGCTGGCAGTATGATCTTGGCAGTGCCAGGCTGGTATTGAGGTGGCACTGCCAGTGTGCACAGTGGCAGCAGCAGTGCCAAGGTACCACCCTGCCCATCTGGGGACCTCTGATCTCCTGGGAGACCAACACTGAGTACCATTCCACCTGGTTCCCATTTGTGGAGACCAGTACTGACCAGCGCTCACGTGAGGTCTCCAAGGCGAAGAGGATAGATCCCAGTTCACCAGGTGCCTCAGGAAACTGCATAGGAGAGTGAGGCTAGCTGTTTTGCACTAATATGCAGATTTGCCAAAAGGTGATCTGGCCCACAATGGGCAGAATTTGCATCGCAATGACTTGAGATCGGGTTAGACATCGCGAGCTGGGTAGATCCCAGGAGCGGGGTGTCCCGGCTTCTAGCAGGCAAGTTGTACCATGGCGCTGCTGTGTGGGCGCAGGTGGCTGTTCGTTCACACTCCTTGTATCCAGGAATATTTAGCACTCAATCCTGACCTTCTCTGAGCCAGGTCTCTATCATAACCACGATATCATATTTCTATATGGCAATCTGTGCCTGTAACTTGCCAATCTTATTTGCCACACTCTGTGTGTATACATACATGAAGAGTCACCCTGATTTTGACTTTATTAACTTCTCCTTTACTCTGACCTGTTCATTATTCTAGTGCCATTGATCTCTCCCAGTATGCTCTCTATTTTGGGATCTCTCTATGATGATGGCCCATAACTTCCTGGAGGATTCACGACTCTCAGCTGCTGGTGTGCTTCATGGCTCCAGAAGTGCAGGTGTTCAGGCATGCGTGCTAAAAACATGTGGCGTTCAAATCCCAGGCAAGTTTTTTTTGTCTGCTTGGAGCTCTGCGCTGCTGAAGGAAAAATTCAGCTGCAGCAATAATGTGGGCCACTTACTCAGGTATTTGGTGAGTTTTTATACCTTTTTATTTACATGGAAATCTTTCAGTCTACCAGAGGCAGGAGACATCGGGCGACATTCTTCTGGTAGGTTAAAGTTTTCTATTATTAGTGCTTAGCGTTTATAAATATGTTTAAAATGCAAATAAAATGAGAGGAAGATATATGTATTTTTTTAAACTTTGTTTTGTCATGAGGCTATTAATTCCATTAAAAGGGTACTTTACTGTATAAAGTGAGTTTGAAGTCACAGAAGGTGAAATAATAATTATTTTTTTCTTTGGTTTGTCACGAGGATGTTAATTTAATTAAAGGAACTATAATGGATAGAATGGGGTGATCACTCTCTAACGGGTATGATTGTCCACCCAAGATACTCAATGTTACTGGTCACGGTTCTGTGGGTCGCTGTGTGGTTGATGAGCCCGATCCTAGAGATGAATCTTCAATCACTCGTTTGGCAGGAGTTTCCAAAAGGTGGGATTGATCCTTGAACACTAAGTCGCAGGCATTCCTTTGTCATGCTCCTTTTCTGGGTCTCCTCTTGCCGTCGGGTGTTCTCAAAGAATTGTGACTCTTCACTCAGGAGGTTTCTCCAAGAGGGTCTCTTCTGAGCAAAGGTCTCCCAGGCATTGACGTCTATGTTGCATTTCCTGAAGTAAGCCGACAAGGAGTCTTTGAAGAGCTTCCTTTGTCCTCTTCTTGTTTGAGATCCTTCCTTGAGCTGGGTGAAGAAGATTTCCTTTGGCAGTTGGGACTCTGACATCCTAAGCATATGGGCAGCCCAGAGGAGTTGGTTTCAGATGATTATGGCCTCAATACTGGTGCTATCGACTCATTCAAAGACACTAATGTTTGCACACCTGTCATCCCAGCTGATTCAGAGTGAATGTACATTTGGATTTTGCTATATATTTTAACCAGAATTATTTACAAGTCTCCCTGATGTAATGTTCATTCTTAGAAGCCTCAGTGATTACTTCAAATGCTTTCACAAAGTTTGATGCCTTTGTTAATATATGCAAGCATCTTGTGAGCTAATGTGAACTATCTGTCTGGCAGGTAATAACAATTACAATAATAATCTTTATTGGCACAAGTAGGCTTACATTACACAACAATAGAATTACTGTGAAAATCCCCTAGTCGCCACATTCCGGCGCATGTTTGGGTACACTGAGAAAGTATTCAAATGTCTAATTCACCTAACAAGTACGTCTTTTGGGACTTATGGGAGGGAACCGGCGTGCCCGGAGGAAACCCACGTAGATATGTAGAGAATGTGCAGACTCAGCAGAGACTGTGACCCAAGCCAGGAATTGGACCCTGGCACTGTGAAGCAATTGTGCTAACCACTGTGCTACCGTGCAGCCGGTATTACAACAAATCAATCACCCACCCTTAAGAGTGCACTGCCAATGGACATCCCAAAATGATGCTAGAGAAAATGTGTGCCAGGACACTGTATTTCAGCAGCTGCTGCTTTCGGACGTTGAGCTTGTCGCATTAACAATTGTCGAAATCCCCCCCCCCCCCCCCCCCCCCCCCCCCCCCCCCCCCCCACCCACCCCGCCTCTTCTCTCCCGCCCCTTTACAAATGGACAGGACCATTGTGTTTAAGTGAGAAAATATATTTTATTTAAAACATTTGTAAAAGTTATGGTAGTTTAATGTTATTATCAGCTGACAAAGTTGAATGTTATTTAAACGTTAATTGGTTTCAAAGTTTTATATTTATAAAATTATTTTTGTCAATAAATGTTTTACATTAAACTTTACAAGCTTCTACAAATGTCTTACTAAAACATCAGAACACATTTAATTGAGATAATTATCAATGAATAAGATAGTTGAAGTAAATAAGGCAGAAAAATATTTAATACGGGTAACACGGTTACACACTAGTTAGCACTGCTGCCTCACAACACCAGGCGCCCATGTTCAATTCAGACCTTGGGTGACTGTGTGGTGTTTGTACGTTCTCCCTGTGTCTGCATGGGTTTCCTAGAACCATGGAATAGAACCATAGAATTCCTACTGTGCAGGAGACTATTCAGCCCATCAAATCTGCACCGACCCTCTGAAAGACTATCCTACCTGGGTCCACTCCCCCGCCCTATCCCCTGAACCTAACCTGTATATCCCTGGAAACTAAGGGGCAATTTAGCATGGCCAATCCATCTAACCTGCACATCTTTGGACAGTGGGAGGAAATCAGAGTACCCGGAGGAAACCCACACGGACATGGGCAGTACGTACAAAGTCAACACAGACAGTCATCCAAGTCCAGAATTGAACCCGGGTTCCTGCCGCTGTGAGACAGCAGAGCTAACCACTGTGCCACTGTTGATTCCTCCGAGTGCTTTGGTTTCCTCCCACAGTCCAAAGATGTGCAAGTTAGGTCGATTAACCTTGCTAAATTGCCCATTTGTGTTCAAATGTTAGGCGGGGTGATGGGGATAGGGTGGGGCATGGACCTGGGTCGGGTGCTCTTTCTTACTGTCAGTTCAGAGTTTATGGGCTGAATGGTTTTCTTCTCCATTGCAGTGATTTTATAAACACTAATTTAAAAATATCAGATGTTACAAGGACAGCGACAGCAAAAAATCCTGGGGCACTTTTAAAATCTTATGACCATAATCTAAATTAAAACATATGCACATTTTTAAGCATGACAAACGTAAAATTATATAATAATATAGTGCAGATTTAAATAGTTTCACAGATTTTAAACAAATAACAAAACCTATGTTCACTTATAAATAATCACCTTTAATCATAAATAAAGTAAAAATTACTTTAAAAGAATCAACAATAATAATGATGCCAGATTTTTAAAAAGAGCAACAAAACTGTTTTACAAAGTTGTTTGCATACCTTTAAAACACTTGTTACAATAGTTGCCTGGTGTTTTCTATCACAATCCACTGTTTAAATAATGCCCTCAATGGGTGTTCCCAAGCTGTGTGCGCTATAAGGAGGCGGGGCTACACTCCTTCGTCGCACTGAGCCTGCGCAGACCGGGATGCTGGAGGCTCCAGGCTGCTGAAGAGAAAGAAAGGTTGCGCAAGTCAGTGTGCAAACACTTTTTAAATCGGCAGCCCATGGTTTCCCACCACTTGCAGGAAATTATCATTATTTCCTGGTTCCCACACCCTTGCTAAATTAGTTTACACCCTCCCCAATAGCACAAGGTAATTGCCTTGCAGGGATCTCAGTCCTGACTCTATTTAAACATAACCTATCTGGCCTGTATAAGCCCGTAAGACCATATGATGTAGGAGCAGGCGTCAGCATTTGGTTCATTGAGGCTGCTCCAACATTCAATGAAATCATGATTGAGTTGATATAATCCTCAACTCCACCTTATCCCCACAACCCTGGATTCCCTCACTGATTAAAAATCTGTCTCTGTCAGCCTTGCACATACTTAACGACCCAACCTCTACAGTACTCTGCAGTGAAGAATTGCACAGGTTCACCACCCTCTGAGAGAAGAGGTTCCTCCTCATTTTAACTGGGTGATCCATTAACCAGAAATTATGCCTGCTGGTCCTAGACTCTCCCACAAGGGGAAACATCCTCTCAGCATCTTCTCAGTCAAGCCCCCTGATAATCTTCTCATTCTTCTAAACGCCAATGAGTACAGGCTCAACCAACTTAACCTCTGCTCCTTCTCTGGGCTGCCTTCAATGCCAGTCCCATCTCTCTCAGAGCCGTTCCCATTATCTGAAGAATCTAAAGCCTTCCCTCCTGCGCCATCTGTTCAGCCGCACATTCATCTGCTTTGTCCACCAATGCAAAAATAACACACACCATCGCCTCCCACTGCCATGCCCACCCCAATACCCCCCAATGCCCCACCACCACCACCAAGCATGCAAAAAGATAAATAAAACTCAGCAGAGTATCAGATTGGTGAAAAAAGAGACAAGAGGCTTTTTGTGTTGCCCTCATCAAGCCACATCACAAGAATACCAGTATAAGGGGAAAATATCTATTTATAGTGTATCGGAATAGAACGCTGATTGGTTGGCAAGTGGAGTCTGATTGGTAGAGGCATTAGCATAGAGAGTGCACTAGTTCGTGGTGACTGACAGGTAACTGCCAAGCATTGTTTGAAATTTAAACTAAGCAGCTTGACTCTGATTGATCCAGGCATTGCCTTGGGGAATGAATCAGTGAATGACGGTCAGTTATTGGAAACAGGTGCAATGTGTATACATGTTCTTTCTGACTGCAAAGAACAGGGCCTTATATGTAGCTCCCAAGAAGCGCAAATGGGCCATACTGGGAGTCCAACTGACAATTTTAAATTTGTTGTCAATGTACTTCTTAGCACACAGTATTATTTAGTGAATATCATCCAATGATGGAATCACATTTAGTGTTAGACATTGTGTTTTGTGTTTTTCAAGCACAGGTTGGTTGGTTACTGTCTGTAGGGACTTGGACATGCTGTTTGATACAATCCACCAGTCTTTGGGATGTACAGCCTACATACCTAGCATCACACTTGGCACTAAAATTCATTTACCATATTACTCATTTGTTTGATAGGCAGAATGTATTTTTGGCTTGATGGCAGCATCCCATTAGTGGCGAAAATCATTTGTGTTCATAGGACATACATACTATGAAGTGCAAAACAGCTAGCTTCACCAGTTGCTTACATTTTTGAAATATCTTGCCCGTCCAGGGTAATCTGAGGTAGACTGAGCATTTTCTATGGCCATCAAAGACGTGTTTCTCATGGAATCCAACAAAGATGTTTGTGAGAGCTGGCCCCAGAGGGGATCCCATGGCAACATCATTTTTAGGGTATATATGGAGTCATTGAAACTGAACTCCACTGAGTTGACAAGTTCATAAGTTCAATGAATACTGAGTCACACGATGGTACAGGTTGCCATGATACAGTGCTGCAGTGTAACTGTCTATGACTTCTGGAACATTGGTGAATAGGCTAACAATATCAAATGGTCACATGGACACAGCATTGCTATTGAAATGCAAGTCCTGTATGGCCTTCACAAATATGAAGGAATCTTTCACCGTGTATGTGGAAAAGTTGCTCAAAACTGGCTGTAACAATTCGTCCAACCATTTGGCCAAGTCATGTTGTGCAGAACCGGTCGTAGATAAGATCGGACGTAAAGGGACATCACTTTTGTATCTCTTGGGTAACCCATACATACACGGACAGAGCAAGCCGTGAGGGTGAATCCCTTCATATATATCACGTTGCAGCTCATCGCTCTTACACATGACCAACAAGCATTTTTTTTAGCTTACTTCTGAGCAAGGCTCTCCGATCATGGAGGGCAGCTGGTCCAATTTGGGCCTGTCACTTTTGAAAAGTGCCTAGTCTACCACAGATAGCCCTGGAAGGGTAGGGCATTTCAAAAGTCTGAGCAACAGGTCATACTAGCTGCTTCACACTGCTCCTATGGAGTAGCAACATGAGTGGTATTTGCCACTAACAAGATTCTGCCATCAAATCAAAAATACATTCTGCCTCTCACGCAAATCTGTAATGTGGTATATGAATTTCAGTGCCAGTGTGTTGCTAGGTATGTAGGCTGTATGTCCCAAAGACTGGAGGATCGTATCAAACAGCATTCCCAAGCTGCCGTTTGCGGTGGGCAAGATACAGGCTAGACCCAACCAGCCCTTGCTTGCAAAACTCAAAACACAGTGTTCAACATTAGATGTGATTCCACGATTGGATAACATTTGCTAAAAAATCCTCAGTGTGCTAAGAATTACACTGACAACCATTTTAACATTGTTAGTCGAGCTCGAAGTGTGGCACATTTGTGTACTGGAAGCTACATATAATAACACACAGGACCCTGTTCTTGGCAATCAGAAAAAAACTTGTGCACATATTGTGCCAGTTTCAGCTAAACAAGATAAGTGACCGCTGTTCATTGATTCATTCCCCAGGGCAATGCCTGGACCAAGCAGGGTCACGCTACCTAGTTTAAGTTCAAATATTGCTTGGCAGCTTTCTGTCAGTCACGATCAGCTGTTGCATTCTCCATGGCATTGCCTCTACCAATCAGAGTCCACTCGCTAAACAGTCAGCATTCTCTTTTCATACAGTATAAATTGCTATTTTTCCCTTATACCAGTATTTTTGTGAAGCGTCCTGATGAGTGCAAAATGAATAGCTTTAACATGTCTCCTTTTTCAGCAATACACAAGTTCTGTACTATCAAATGAGTAGGAGTACCAGGTCTTAAAACTTGGCCAAGTAAAAGTTAAAAGAATATTCACAGATTATCGAGAGGCTTGTTTAAAGCTGAAGGATCATTTTCTACAGTAGCCGCTGGTACTTGGGGTTTCTCATTGGAGAAGTCATGACTGGCTAATTCTCTTTTATCTTGGAGGCAGTGGTGTTGATTTTTAAAAAATTTGTAAGAATTTTTGGTTTGCACCAATTATGTCTTCTGGTGGGTTTTCAATTCACAAATAGTTCAACTTTTATGAGAGAAATTTCAGAGAAAGAAAGAGAGGTAAGGCTGTCACTCCCTGTGGCAATCTGTCCTTGGCTATTAGTTCAAATCCAGGATATTTTACACCCAAGAGCTGGCTCCTATGACCGTTCTACAGGTTCAATCTGGGTTTATATTAGCCGCTGTCTTTGAGACCTCCACAAAGTTTGAGTCTTTCATAGATATCAGCGCTTTGACCAGAATACTTTGTTTAGTAAAAGCGATATGTTGTATATATGCCTAGAGGTGATGACATTATAAATAAATAATCCATATAGCACATCTTCATAACTATATGGACGCCTGATGTAACAGCTGCGGCGTAAGCAGCAGTCATCAACAAAAATGTAGGTTTTGTTGTACTTTCAAAATTTGTCCCTATGGAGCTAAGAGGAGAGAAAAAGATTCCCTCACCACTGGCTTTCATTCCAGAAGGAAAAGATTGAGCTTTTAACCTAACTACATTGCCCAACAATCCGAGAATAGAAACCATCCCGTCGGTATTCTTTGAACCCTTTCCACAGTTGAGATTTTCTGGCTAAGACTGGTTTTCTTTGAAATATTATAATGTACAACCCAACAAACGATGTTGCCTAATCAAAGCTCTTGTTTTACATTGCCAGACATCAATGTATTACTTTGGGCTAATTATACAGGCCCTGCAGAGGGATTGTATTGCATTTTGCAAACATCTTGTAATCAGCGTGGCAAACTGATTTTGCTTGAGTTGTGAGGTCAGTTCATTTAAATACACTGAATATATTCCCCACACCCATTGGCCCAAATATACAGAATGTGGGAGAATTCTTCGTGAGTCTTCTAGCTCTTAAAGGACTAGTTCATGTATTCAAAGGAGAGATGCCTTGGACACCTGGGCAAGTCACAATTTGATGATGCTGTCTTTGGCATGCTGCCTCTGTAGTCTCCATTCATGACCTGTAGCAATCTGTCAATCAGGTCCAACAATCAAAATATCTGAAGAAAGTTCCAGAAATAATTTTCTCACATCTATAAATCATGGGAGCAAAGAAGAAAAGATGTTGAAGTCTTGTGAAGGTTACCAAGGTGCTTTGTTTATATACCGGTGGTGCTTACTCTTAAGAATATTACCATGATTTAGTTGACACATGACTTAAATATCTATTTATTGCAGCTTTAATGAGGCATCCTGCAAAGCCATCAAACAGCCTAACAGCAAGCTGGTGTGTATATGTTCATTCCCACATTTCTGCATGCAAATTTTGTTTTTAAGCACACAAGTTCCTATTGCCATATCAACCTTTCCAGAGGGAACAAACAACACACTGTAGACACATGATACGTCTTGCTGGACTCAACAGTATGCTGAACATTCAGATAGTGTTGTCTCTCATCTTCTCAATTTGAACAAAAACTTGTTTAAATGTGTTTACAAGATTTTAGTGACCATAAATATGGTTGTATCACAGCTTTAAAATGCTAAAGACCTATATTTAGCATTAAAAGCAACAGTGAGACTAGCAGCTGTGCTACACACACCTCACCAATAGATGGATCATTGAAATTCATATAAGAGCATGGAGCAGTTGAGTTACACTCCAAACTTGCAAGGGAAAGTCTGGAAAACATCATTCCAGTGTAAGTGATGTTTTTAATGGCTGATCAGTCCTAATTATTACTAAACAATCTCACAGGCATAATTTTACAAAGGTGGAGTATGATGCCTTCAGAATTTAATTCTTGATTGGGATGTTAAAAAGTTTAAAATTAAAATATCTTTACTTCTTATTTGTCCCATTTCTCTTTCTCTCTTAATCCCTGCTTTTTCTCTCACTTTATTCCATTTTCAATGCATGATTGTATGATAAATTGAATATTCTAATTAATACTTTTTGGTTTAGATAGTTGGCTCTGATTGGGCAAATAGTCATGCTGTGAATTGGCATGCTTACACATTCCACAGATTTTCTCTGGAGGGCATCTGTCCTGGTTTAATTTCCTAATGCTCGTAAGTTGCTGATCAAAAGTCTGTGTGAAAAATGTAAATGAATTTGTGAACACCGTTCTTTCAATGCTGACAGTGAGATGTAAGCTGTTGTAACCTTAGGTCTGAATATTCATAAAGACAGAGAGGGTATCTGGGTAAAGCAAAATGGCTCCATAGACCGGGGGCGGGATTCTCTGATCCTGAGGCTAAGTGTTGACGCAGTCGTAAACGGTGTCGCGTTTTACGATGTCACCAACAGGCCCCCAGGAGCAGCTATTCTGGGCCCTTCAGGAGGCCAGCATGGCACTGGAGCGACCCACGCCGCTCCAGCTGCCTATACCGGTGTCAAATGGGCTCCGCGGGTCTGCGCATGTGCGATGTGACCGGCACGATTGCGCGCGTGCGCGGTGGCTTCCTTTTCCGCGCCGGTTCCGACGCAAATTGGCATAGGGCTCCAGGAGCCAGTGCGGAGCAAAAGAGGCCCCCAGCCCGAGAGGCCGGCCCGCCCATCGGTAGGCCCCGATCGTGGGCCAGGCCACAGCGGAGGTCCCCCACCCCCCTCCCGGAGTCGGACTCCATCTCCCCCCCAGCAGGCCGCCCCCGAAAGGATGCACGCCGAGGTCCCGCCAGGTAAGACCACACATGGACGGCGCCGGCGGGACTTGGATTTTTTATCGGCCACTTGGCCCATCCTGGGCGGAGAATCGCCGGGGTGGCCCCTGACTGGCGCCGCGCCGACCACGCTGGCGCCTATTGCAACGATTCTCCATTCACAGGTGAATAGGTGGACTATTGTCGGGGCGACATCGCGCCCGGCCCGGCGATTCTCCGGTGCGGCGTAGGTTGAGAAAATCCCAACCCTGGTTCCAGAAGTCACCTTCTGGAACCGAACACTCACCATTTTTTCCGGGCAGGAACAACTGGACATATTGAAGTACAGCTGCCTTCAAACAGATCAACGTTTTGTAACTTGGATGTTCAAAACACAACTTGTAGGCTTTAGATATTGCAGGAGAAGGTCTAAAGCTGTTGACGTTTTTTGGAGAGCTAGGGTACTCTTTTGGAAGAGGGCAGATGACCCTTGGAATTGTTAAAGATAGACATGAATGTGTGTAAAAAGTAGAACTCTCAAGCTGTTTGGAGCTATCAAGGACACTGTCAAGTTGTTTTAACTTGTCAAGCTGTCAATGTAATTGTTAATTGAACTGTCATGATGTCGAGGCATTTGACTCTCTTGGCCTTTAAAGATAAAAAAGACTTGCTGCAGTTTAAAATAAATGTCCTTCCTATTTCACTCTATCTGTGGGCACATGCCTGAGGGTAATCTTTTTGGATTTGTGCTGCAGGACTGATTTCATAAATTATCATTATCACAGTGGAGTGCCTGTCAATTGACAGTTTGATTGACAGCTCCAAGTGGTTGTCAAGTTTTTGATGTGTGGCCATGAATACGCTTACTTGTATAAGGGGTTAAGCATTTGAATGAAATGTTTGTATTTATAATGCACTAAGCAATTCAAAGAAATGTTTTGATTTTATAAAGGATTAAGCATTTGAATGAAACATTTATTTTTAAGGGATCATGTAGTTGAAGGAATGTAAATGCAATGAATGGGTTTTTATAAATTAGATTATTTTTATGAACAATAGATTAAAATAAAAAGGCACTTAGAACTTTATTTTATTTCACCTCTGGATGAGTGCAGAGGTCCACCCAGGGTGGATTTTAGATTAGCTTGCATGGAGGGTATAAGGGCCACAGGAGTGGGTAGAGGTGAAAAGGTTGGTATAAGAACAATAAAGGCCCATGGGGGTGAGTGCAGGGGTATAGGTTGGAATTGAGAGCATGATAGGCCATGGATTTGGATGGGGGTGCATGAGGTTGAGTTGGCATAGATAGGGTGTGGTGAGTGTGTGGGGGTGGGATGAGGGCTGGGTGGCTGTGTTTTGTTTTTTTACAGCTAGGGCAAACTCCCAGGCCACCGAGGTGGGACCTTTGCACATCTCGCCTCCGCTCATGGCATTGCCTGTGGCTACCTCTTTCTGGGTGTGGCTGTCTGCAATGTTTAAATCAATCAATGCTTGCTACTTTACTCTGTCTGTTGACATAAGCCTGAAGGTTATCGTCAAAGGATTTCACAACTGTATATCATCACAATAGTGTGCCTACCTCCCAAGTGGGACTGTGAATTTGAATGCTTTTTGTAAGGGATTAACGAAGGTTAAATGTAGCAAGTGCTTTTTGTAACCAATGAGAGTGATTTATTTTAAAGTCATGAGTTTTTCAATACACACTTAAGAACTTTATTTTATCACATCTGAGCATGGGTCCTGATATCTGCCGATGGTGGATATTGGTTGAGTTGCCATGGTAGGTGTAAGGACAAATGGTGGTGGCTAGGGGGCATGGGTTGGCACCCATGTGACACAGGGGCTGAAGAACACATAGGGTGGGCATCATAGGTTGGCATGGGGAATATGAGGGACTATGGAAGGTGGGGAGCATAGGTTAACTTGGAGGTGATGCAGGGCCATGGGGGTGCGTGCAGTGGCATAAGTTGGTATGGAGAGTATAAAGGGCCAGAGGAGTGAGTGGGGCATGAGGTGGCAAAGGTTCGCATGGGTAGAGCATGGGTATTATGGGTGGTGGGTGAGGGAGTGTGGGTTGTTGCATGTTTTATTGATTTTTAAAAAACTTCAACATAGTTTTGCACACCGAGGTAGACCTTTTGCCCAGCACCTCTCCCCACCCGGCAACCTCCACATTCTTTCTAGGATCTCCCATTTTCACCTGCTTGCCGGACCGAAAATCTGACCTACCGGGGTATTACCTGCCGGGTTCAGTTTGTGGGGCCAGGAATTGTTTCAACTCTGCATTCCCAACCCGGTAGTGACAATTCAGGCCTATTATTTCATGCTTTCAACGGCCTCACTCAGAAACCTATTACGTAACTGTCCTGCAATGCCAATAGGGATGCAACTGAGTCTGTTATTGTGGGTATTTTAATGAGGCAGAAGGGGAAAATACTGGCTTCCTGTTTCCCCTGACAATCTTTGCTGGCTGCCCTGCAAATCTGTTCCTATGGATCGCCACCACACCTCCATTTGGACCACATAGCTGCTTCCTGAATATAAATCAAACCACAATATCTTCGAGCCCACTTTACCCCGCAATATGGGGGATATTTTAAATGTTACCATTGTCACATGGAGTATTCAGTGTTAATTTTCTGAGAAGATGGAGCCTCAGCTGCGAAGGGAAGAGATCAGAAAATTGCAGCCATGATTTTCCATCTGTACATTTAAATTTATGGTCAGGATAGCGTGGGGCAGCACGTTCAGGTCCTCAAACTGTGCTGCTGGCATGAAAATTCTGCCCTGCGCTCAGAAGAAAATTATTTTTTAATCGTTCTTCGATAACTAACTAATGAGGTGGCATTAAATTAAGGTTTTGTTTGCCTATTCCATGGCTGTATGTAGAAATGCTGATCTTGTGCTACTCTCCAATGATGGGAATGTCTTGGTCAAATCCCTCCTTACAAAAGCAAATAAACCCAGATTAATTTGTCATAATAATAATAATCTTTATTAATGACAGAGGTAGGCTTACATTAACACTGCAATGAAGTTACTGTGAAAATCCCCTAGTCGCCACACTCTGGCGCCTGTTTGGGTACACAGAGGGAGAATTCAGAATGTCCAATTCACTCAACAAGACACAGGGAAAACGTGCAGACTCCGCACAGACAGTAACCCAAGCGGGAATCAAACCTGGGACTCAGGCGCTGTGAAGCAACAGTGCTAACATTGTCATTCATATTGTTCTTCATCAGGTCTGGTCATGTGCCATATTTGTCCACTTTACAACCTGGAAAGTTAATTAATTTATGTGAAGAGCAGAGAGACTGTGATGTGGTGTTTGGTGAATAGAAAACAACTTCCTTCTTTCTTCCTTAGAATTATATTTTTCACACAATCCAATTCTTCAGGCGTTTTATGCAAATATTGCAAATTGTTAATGTTTCGTGAAAGTCACTCTCCAGCCAAACAAAATAATAAAGGAGATTTATTTGCTATTTTTTACACATTTAAAATATAAACTTAGGACACTAGTTGTTCCATAAGAATAGCTTGAATGCAAAATCAACTTTGTAACTATTTGTTATTTTGATCCTTGCTGATTTTGCAAGCTAGGGGTGAACAAAGAACTGCCAAAACTTCTTGTTCGAAAAGTTAAGACTGTCAGAAAGCTACCATGCTCTCATAGCAATAAGATCAAGTTGGCCACCCTGGAGTACAAAGCTTTGTTTAAATATTTCACAGAAATGTAAACAGTAGCGCTGTTTAACTGAAGCACAAATATGTCACAGAAATATTACCAAATGACTCTAATACTTTTTGCCAACAAAAGAGTTCATACCAACAAAGAAAAATGATGATTGTTCAACTAAGTGGCAAAACCAAGAATTTCAATGCGGCCCAGAAATACTCAATTTAAAATGTATTAACATCCAAGTTCAAATGTACATGAGACAGTTCTCAAAAGATATAGTGCATTAGAAATGAAAACTGAATGTCACCAGGATCTGATAAACACCATGGCCAAACATTCAATCTAAATTAACTGAGATTTCTACAAACGAGACATATCTCCCAGACACTGCCAGCTTCTTAACTAGTATTTAAACTCCACAGCTACCAGTCATCTATTGGGTTTGTACTGTGGTCAGAAAAAGATAATGGACATTGTAATGATATGCATATAGTCAAGTTAGTGAAGGGTTAATTATTACATCTCATTGTAAATCAAACACTAGAGGGCGTCATCACTTCTCTGTATTTAAGTCAGACCCTAAGGGAATTCTGGGTATAGTGTAAGTAGTTAGCAAAGGCAAAAGCCTGAGAATAGCACTAGGAGAAGATTAGGTAGAGAGAGTTACCACAAGGATATTATTAGTAACTATTTAGATTATTGATTACTGCTAGACAGATTCAGTATTACTGTATTAGTAACTATAGCTCAGTAGTGTGTGTGAACTTCATTTAATTAATTGTTATACAATAAATTAGTTTTGTTTCAATCTAATGATTGGTGGATTCTTTGTCATCAACTCAACAGATCATTCTGGAACAAAAGACAAAGAACATGACATATTAGCACCAAGGGTAATATAACATGCTACCAGGAGTTGAAACATATTCAACTAAATGGGAACAAAGCCCCATAGCAAATGCATTTAGCCATGTGTTTCCCGGCGCTCGCAGTGCTGAAAAGCACGACTGTATTAAATGGTTAGGTAGGGGGCCTCAGTGGGGAACGTGTGGCCAAGGCTGCCCACTTTTGTGCACTGAGGAGCTCCGCTCGTCGGAATTCCCCAGTGCAACGAAAGGTCTGGACGCCATCTTTAAATGGCGTCCCGATCTTTGCAGCCCTCGGAACGAATCCTGACCCCCCCCCCCCCCCCAAGCCCCAATGCACTATGGGAGGGACACTGCCCCTCCCCAACACCGACGCAGGGCACCACTGGCCCGATTGCCACCACATGAAAAATGCCAGCCCTGCACCCTGGCTGCAGACTCCGCACAGACAGTGACCAAGCTGGGAATCGAACCTGGGACCCTGGCACCGTGAAGCAACTGTGCTAACCACTGTGCTACCGTGCTGCCCTCCTTTTCTAGGAACAGTAGAAAATGCTGGATAAACTAACCAGGTCGGCAGTTGTGGAGAGAGAAACAGAATTCACGGGCACGATTTCACCGGAAAACAAATCTATGTCGGGTTTTGTGTGCGTTTAGCGGGGTGTTTCTCGGCAGCTGTAGTGGAAGAAAAATCTCGCTATTTGATGGCACTTTGCCGTTATTTTTTACCTGGGGTAGTTTCTCTCCACCAAGGCCACACTTAGAGGCATTTTCTGCTGACAAGCCCAGCAGGAAAGGCTCCTCGCGGATCAAGATGCCATTTTGTCTGGTTATTCTGATCTTTCTCCACCCTTTAAGCCCCTCCTCCCTCTGTTTCCGATCACCTCTGCCCCCCCCCCCCCCCAAAACCCGGGGAGGCCTCCAGGAACACCCTCTCACCCCTCTCTGGATTGGATTGGATTTGTTTATTGTCACGTGTGCCGAGGTACAGTGAAAAGTATTTTTCTGCGAGCAGCTCAACTTATCATTAAGTACATGGGAAGAAAAGGGAATAAAAGAAAATACATAATAGGGCAACACAAGGTACACAATGTAACTACATAAGTACCGGCATCGGTTGAAGCATACAGGGGTGTAGTGTTAATGAGGTCAGTCAATAAGAGGGTCATTTAGGAGTCTGGTGACAGCGGGAAGCAGCTGTTTTTGAGTCTGTTCTTGCGTGTTCTCAGACTTCTGTATCTCCTGCCCGAGGTAAGGACCTGATCCCTGGCAGTGCCAATCTGGCACCCGGACAACCTCACAGTGCACCTGCCAGCCTTGCAGTGTCACCTGGCCACCCTGGCACTGCCAGGGTGCTGGGGTAGAACGGCCAGGGTGCTGGGCTCGTGGTGCCAAGGTACTCGGGTACGAGAAGGAGTACCAGTGTGCCACCCTGCCCTGTCCCCAACTACCCGACGTCTCTAATCGCCTGGTAGGCTGCCCAGGTGCCATTACAACTGGTTAACATTGATGGAAAGCTGTACTAAACAATGCCCTGGCGAGGTCTGCCAGGTGTAGCCGTTAGATCCCGGGAACCAGGTGAATTGCATGAACGCATATTTAAATGAGTCTAATGGATCATTTAAATGTGCTGATCTGGATCGTGCCCAGTGAGGATGAGATCCAGAGTGCGACACCATGCGAGACTTTGTTAAATCGCGCGAGACATTTCAAGCATCGTAAATCTTCGCGAGAGGCTTCTCGTGAGATTCAATGGCCTCGTCCCGACACGAAGAGGCCATTAGATCACGCCCAACGTTTCAATTCCCCATGAGCCTTCTGCAGAGCTGAGGAGCGATAGAAGAGCTCTTTTGTGCTCTGTGTATTGCCCAATGTAGTACCCTGTTCCTCATTCTCTGACTGACTAGGGCACATGATGAAGGAGCTGCGCTCTGAAAGCTAGTGATTCGAAACAAACCTGTTGGACTTTAACTTGGTGTTGTAAGACTTCTTACTGTGCCCACCCCAGTCCAACGCCGGCACCTCCACGTCTATTTGTCTGTTACAAGTGTCCACCAGAGCACACATCATAGAGATGCTGTGCTGTATGTTTCACTGTGATATAGTCAGGAGAGAAGTAGCCATGCAGGGGTCCCAACAGCAGGATTAATAAAAGGAGAGGAGGATGGTGACAATGAGACCAAATCGGAAGAACTGCCAGCTCAATAGAAGGAGCACGGGTGATAATGTTTACTGGAGAATGAAGATCCTCTCCCCACCACAAGAATTATTGTATTCCAATCACTATGAACTATTGCACCAAATCCAAATGAAATTCAAACACTTATACCTCAATTCACTGCTATACCAGCAGTGGCCCAATCCTGTTGTTTTCTTTGCTGCCTCACTCTGAATCCCACACCAGCTCCACTGAAATCAGGGGCACCTTGGGCTCCACCATTCAAGCAAAGGAGATTATTGTTTGGGCCCTATCCTTACTATTCACTGACAAATGTTGATGCCTGAAATTATGTACCATTTCCCTTTCTGCAACAGGCAAGCTCCTAATCAGAGACATTTCTAAAGCCTGGAGCCCTTTCCCATGATTAAAGTGAAGCTGGCCCCAAAAATTACCACAGGCCGCCTCACACTGGGCTGAATTTTATGCCCATGTAAACTACAAGGAGTGGCAAGCCCACCACATTCTCACTCAGCCCCGAGCTGCCCCCCATACTACGGGTGTGGGGCAAGTGCCAAAATCAACAACCCGCCGGTAATATGTAAGTAAACAATTAAGAGTCAATTGAGCATGTTTGCAAGCCAATTGCCCCCAATATTATGCTGCCCACACCATTACACAGTTCTAGTGACAAACAGGTGGGAGTGGACAGACTATTCTTTCAAATAAAGTTGTGAAAGCAGTAGGGGAAGGGGGAATTGCCTTTGTGTGGGTACCCTTTGTGCATCAGGGGTAGCCTGCTGAAGATAGTGCCCCCTCTTCCTTCCTCACACTTTGCATTACAAAGCCCATACCCCACCTCCTCCTGCCCACACAAGGTGTCTGATCCCTCTCTGCCCAATATCCCTGACTTACCTGAGCCTGAGATTCATTAGGGCCTTCATCCTGAGCCTGCCCGCAGTCCTGGCACTGCCAGGATGGTCAATTATATTGGCTGTCAGCTCCCCAGGATGGGTGGATGTCCCATACGTTCCCTGTTATCTGCAGTGTGTTATTGTTGTGAGGCAGACTTTCTTTCGTTGGTTGATTTCCAACCAACCTATTTGTCAGGGCAGGGGGGGAGACAGGTGGGCAACAGGCCAATCCCCCGAACCCCCACAACCCCCCTCGCCACCCCCGTAAAACCCAGCTCTTTATATGAAACAGCCACAAACCACAATCCACTCCAATCCTGGCCAGGCTTATACCTAATTCAGAAGTCTATGGCAATTATGTCTATTCATTAATTTGTTACTACTTTGTACATTACACAAATTGGACTATACATATTGAGTGGGTTTTGGATTTTTAATACTTGGCAATCCAATTTGTCAAACTGCTCCTATTCAGACCTTAGAAGCTTTTACTTCATTTATTTATATTATTATACTGAATCATCCTCCTTAAGTATTATCACAACATTTACAACAATTGCACAAATAGGAGGACCATTGCTAATAATTACTTACTTTCCTTAACTAATATTTTCATTTGTGGCTTAATGTTCTCTAATAGGACTACAAAACATCTACTGATCTAAGTATATAATTATTTACATCTAACAATAAATTAGCAAATAATTAATTTTCAGTCTTTTTAGAACATATTTAGAAGTATGCATTTTGCTTCAAAACTGGACGTATTTCAGAGAAAGTCTTTGGAACTGAGTTCTGCATCATTTTGTCTGACCTGACAGATACACTCATGATTTGAAGGTTCTAGCTGTACTGGAATCGAAAAAAAAGGCAAACGCAGTGATTTCTCGAGGGATTCTGTATCAACATAAACCTCCTGCCTGTGGCACGTTGCAATATCAGTTTTATTAATCACACAGACATTTATCACAGAGGAAATAGTGGAGGGATGTTTATGGAGCTCCTAATAGAATGGTGTTGTGCTTCAGATGTCAGCTGTGCTCTTCAGGAGATGAGAAACCACAGCTGGCTCTCAGTAAATTCATTGCTGAGCCCTGCCCAAAAAAGCTTGGTTTATTTCGGAACTAGCCTGAGCCTCTTCTGACTCAATTACTTCATGTGTGTAGCCTGGCAGATTGTGAGAAAAGAGTGAGTGAGTACTGAGGGCAGGACGACTGCCTGACAGATAGCTGAACGCGACCTGCCAATGAACAGGCTTCTCATCGGGCCCAGAGATGCTGGGTGACATATCTCAGCTGCTACTGTCCCCTCTGAGATCTGGAGCCTTGGTATTCTTCTCCACCTGTGTACGAGATGGGCAGGTTCTCGACATGCTGACAGCCATTGGCAACCTCATCACTGGAGAATACTGTCAGACATGAGAGGCCTGAGTGTTCATGTTGTGGCAGCGGTGGGGGGGGGGGGGGGGGGGGGGGTGGGGGTGCGGTGGGGGGGGGGGGTGCGGTGTTTAACCTTCCATGGGTGGGGGTTTGTGGAGGTGGGGCTGCGGTGGCCCATGCCAGTAGCAGCAAGTCTTTACTGTGTGGTCAGTGGGAGAGACATAGCGTTGCTATTCTCACACTCCATGAAGCGCTAAGTGTGCATGGGGGTTTGAGCAGTGGGGTGTCATGACATGACAGCATGAAGGATCTGGATGAGTGAACAATTGATTGTTAATACAGGTGCAATATTACAATGATATTTATCTCTACTAGTGCCTAGGTTAATCCGTGCCCACTAGGTGCCTATTGATCCTTACTCTTCCTCACCTTCCTGCTACGTCTAGGTGTCTCCCTGTGATTTACAATTGAGGTTGAAGTGACCTGCTGACTTCCATGCCCTGTTGTCTGAGATGACCTGTGAGTCTGGTCCTTGAGGGCCCGGGCTTACTTTCAAGCTGCACAGATGTTGCAGTGCTGACCTGTTGGGGTGCAGGGTGTGGTGAATGTAATTCACACTGTATTGTATTGTATGGTATTGTGTTCTTGTGGGCTCTGTCTATGAGCAGTTGCGCGGCTCTGCCCATAGGGGAGATGAGGAGCTTGTACAGTACTCCACCCTCGGCTCCACCCATGGCTCCTCTCATGGCCCCTCCCACTACCAGAAGTATAATGTGCGGCAGCCGTGTGAGCCTGCCCTCAGTTCTTCTGGTCGCAGGCAGGCTCAGTTGTAAGACTAAGGAGTGTGGTGATATGCCTGTAAGCAATATCATAGATGGCTGGTGGTGCGATCTATATTGTTGATATGGATATTGAGTCAATCATAGGAGCAGATTCATGTGAATCCCTGTACTTAGTTGAACAACTGTATGGCCCAGAAGATGGCTCGCCAGCTGAATACTACAGATCCTTATAAGATATCAGAGTGTGCATGGTTGATGTAGATTCAGAAGAAATTCAGGCGGAGGATGACGAAACAGACAAAGAGATGGAACAGCCATCGAGCATTCCGCAATTCGGGTGAACAGTCATGTGCTCAGTGGTATGATACAGGAGCATGATGAGCCCGTATTAAAGCACCTGCAAGATGTGAATGTTAAATGGACGGAGCTTGAGAAGCCATGGAGCTCCATTCTGGAGTTTAAGTTCGAGCCCAATGAGGATTTCACAAACGAGGTGGTCACAAAAGTATATCAGTTGGATTCATGGCCGCTTGAATCATTGTTTGAAGAACCAGGAATCATGGGGTGGATAGGCTGTAAGATTGACTGGAGGGCAAAAATGCAACGTTGAAAACAATTCAAACTAAACCCATGCACAAGGGACGAAGCACTCGCTGAACAGTTACAAAAACTGTACCGAATGAATTGTTCTTTAATTTCTCCAGTTCCTCCTGAAATTCCACAATATGGAATGTTAAGCCAAAGTTTGGCAGCCAAACTCAAGACTGACTTTGAACTTGGCGGCCTACTGCGTGAACACATAATGTTATATTTTACAGGTGAATCAGACGATGCTGAATCCGAATATATGTTTGAAGACTTCAAAGAGGATACAGAAAGTAATGGCGTAGAAGGTGAGACAGATGAAGACCAGTATGAACTGCTTGTAGATCTTTTTCACAGGTGCAAAGATGGGCTCAATGAAATGGCTCAAGAAGCACTACTCCGGTGATTTTGATGGAATAATAAGGTGGTCATGGGGACGCCCAGAACGTGCTGGACACTGAGAAAAGTGAGAGCTCAGAGATGGCGCACACCGAAATAAAAACTCAAATCACAGCTGCTGATCCCATGGAGGACCAGCCATTGACCAAGCTTGAAACGGACAGTATCATCCCAATATTAGAGAAGCTTGCTCCAGAGGCACTTTGTGACTTGTTGCAGGCCTCTGAAGCAATTCCTGTAGTCAACCCCTAGATCATCGAGGACACTGAGGATGAGTGGGGAGACATTGATGACGCAGACAATGACAGCAACTCTGATGTTGCAGAGTTTGACGACTCCAAGACTGAAACAGTGGAGATTCTTGAGGACACTGAGGATGAACGGGAATACATTGATGATGAATACAATGACAGCAACTTGGAGTTGAACTGATTGGTAACTCAGAGAGTAACCCAGAGGAGGAGCTGATGATAATCTCACTATGCAACTCAATGGATCACTCATGCATTCTTGAATTTGACCAAGATAGCCCAACGTCTAGATCATCACAACCAGAGAGCATCGTAATCTCTAGTGAAGAAGAGCCATTGAGCGACGCTCGGGTGAGTAAAGAAAGGGCGGTACCTGTTGCTGCAGTTCCAACCTCCACCCAGGCACCAGAAAGCGAGGCACTCCAAATTCCGTTAAGGCCGCAGAAGTGGGCGTGGCCACACAATCCAGTGATGATGCATCGGCCCCTCAGGATCTACCTGAAACTTTGCAGACCTCTGAGCACAGGGTGAAGATCAGCACTGAACCTCAGGCTGTCAAGCCTAAACACAAACGCAAAAAACTTTGTCATCCCATTGTCAGAACAAGAACAAAGAAAGAGAAGACTGGGAGAGCTAGCTCATCCCACTTATAAAAATAAAAAAGGAGATGAGAAACTGACAAACCAGAAACAAAGAGAAGCAGCAAACAGTGTTGTGGCAGGAAGCACAAAAGATTAAGGCTGGTGATGCAAGCGTGGCAATCATGGACACAGGCCTTCCAAAGGCACAGAGCAAAGAGGAGAAGAAGCAAGCGGCAGCATGCAAACCAGTCTTCGAAAAGGCTGGCAAAAGCCCAAATGATCACAGAGGTGATCCCGTGAGGGAGGCCCAATGATCAGTGCGAAAGAGACGGACATCTGGCCAGGCATTTCATGGGCTGGATTCTCCGCACTCTCGCACAAAATCATGGACGCACAGGGGTGGAGAATCGATGTTCCCACAAGAAATCGGGACCGACGCCGGGTCACCGATTCTGTGGGCCCTGAAAAGCGTCGTACTCGGGGAGTAGGACGCACCGCCTGGGGCCATTGCCAGAGGCCCGCTCCGACATCCTCCGCCCCTGACCGGCTGACGTCCCGACGGCATGGAACTAATGTGCTCCAGCCGGTCGGGATACTCATGTGGCGGCTGCGGACTCAGTCCACGACCACCCTGGTCGTGGGGGGGCCGATCGGAGGCCAGAGGGGGCCTTATAGGCGGCGGGGGAATGTTCGTGCGGGGGTTGAGGGTCGGGCACGCGGCCGTTTGGGGGTCTCTTTCTTGGGTCTGGCTCCACGGTCCGGGTCTGCCACAGAGCACGCTGCAGCTGCTGGAGGCTGCCGCCATGCGCATGCGTGGCCTCTGACCCAGAAGTGCGGGGACCCGTAACTATGGCAAAAGCTGTGGCATTTACTCCGGGTCCCTGCGACCCCCCCCCCTCTGCAGGGCTGGGAATTAGTGGCTCTGTCATACCAGTTTTGAAATTTGACCGTTTTGATGCCAGCGTGGGGACATAGTCCCAATAATGGAGAATCCAGCCGCCTGTTTATGGACACCCTAGTTAAACTTATTGACATTATTAAAAATATCATGAATGTATAAAGTTAAAAGATTAATGTTGGTTGTAAGCAAATCTTTATGTTTTGTGAAGAAGGGGGATGTGGTGATATGCCTGTGAGCAATACCATTGATGGCTGGTGGTGCGACCTCCAACCAACAGGTGGCGGTACAGATGTACCATGCAGTCTTGGGACAGTGTCATGTGACAAGACACTCAGATATAAGTGGGGGCACATCTGGTCATCAGCAAATGGTTATAAGACGTACAAGAGGACAGACGTGCACTAGGGGCAGTTCCAGAGGAGTACAAAGAAACTCCATGGTAACTTGCTCTGTACAGATCATTCTCTTACCAAGAGTGATATAATAAAGATCCTGGTTTGGACAAGTCACAAGGTGTTTGGTAGATTCCTTGATAGACATCGAACACCAAACACAACAAGGAGGAGCGCTGTTATCCTGCCTGATGCTAGTAGTTCTGCATTTGTAGCTCCAGCAGCTCTGGGAAAACCGGACTCAGGGGCACATCCTCAGCCAGGGGTCTAGCCGAGTCCTAGACTCCAGCATCCCTCTGAATGCCAGAACCCTGGGATGTTCCTTCCTCCACCGCCTATGGATCTTCAGCTCTGAGGTGCTCAGCATTGATTGACCCAGAAGCTTGCCTACCAGTTATTCCCACCGAGCTGTGAGTATCTTCACTGGTGGAAGGTGCGGGTGACAGCTGTGACGCCTCATAGAATTATTCTCATAGAATTTACAGTGCAGAAGGAGGCCATTCAGCCCATCGAGTCTGCACCGGCTCTTGGAAAGAGCACCCTACCCAAGATCAACACCGCCACCCTATCCCCATAACCCAGTAACCCCACCACTAAGGACAATTTTGGACACTAAGGGCAATTTATCAGGGCCAATCCACCTAACCTGCACATCTTTGGACTGTGGGAGGAAACCGGAGCACCCGGAGGAAACCCACACACACACGGGGAGGATGTGCAGACTCCGCACAGGCAGTGACCCAAGCCAGAATCGAACCTGGGACCCTGGAGCTGTGAAGCAGTTGTGCTATCCACAATGCTACTGTGCTGCCCCCCCCCCCCCCTTAGAGATAACCCCCCCCCCCTTAGAGCTGCTCGGGTCTGTGACTTCAGAGGGTGTAAGGATAATCTGGACTGGTCGACTAATTGACCTGCAAGGGAAGCACAATGACATTAATGCATCTTGGGGAATAAATGATGAGAGAAAGTTAACTCACATGAGGCTTGCACGATGGCTGCATATCTTGAAGTTCTCATATTTGTCTGCTGCCCCCACCTTTCCTTCTGCACAGCTGGGGTCCTGCTCCTCACCGGCCAGCTCAAGGGCTCTCTCCTCATAGAGTGCTCGACTTCTCAACTCGGGCATGATTCCGGCAGGCTGTATCCACTCGCGCCAATTGTGCTCAAGTTTGTCCTGCAATGAGACAGGGAGGGAAAGGATAGGCAGGTGTTCTTCTGGGACAGAGGGTGATGAAGACTGGTATGTGCAGAACATGAGAGGGAATGGGGACGTGAGGTGCAGATTATCTACTGGGGAGACCATGGAATGTGGGACCATGACAAGCGTTGGGAATCTGTGAGATGTCTGGGTGAGAGATCACTGTGGTGTGAAGTAGTGGGGAGTGTGCCTCCTTCCCTGACCTAGGAATGTGTGAAGGGACTGGTTTAGCACAGTGGGCTAAACAGCTGTCTTGTACTGCAGAACAATGCCAGCAGCGTGGGTTCAATTCCCGTACCAGCCTCCCTGAACAGGCGCCAGAATGTGGCGACTAGGGGCTTTTCACAGTCACTTCATTGAAGCCTATTTGTGACAATAAGCTACAATTTTTTAATTGTGTGGAGGGGTGCAGAGGAAGACATTAGGAGTCATATTTACCCTGGCTGCACAAAAAATGTCACTCAACATCATCTGCACTATTGCCCCATCCTCTTACAGAGCAAGTTTGCACTCACTATCCCGGCCACTGCCTCCCAGGTGGGGTTGTTGACCTTGCTTGATGGATGCCTGCACAATCGCGAGTACAGGATCACACATCCAGAAGTTTAGTGAGCACTCCCTCCATGTTATGTGGTGTTGTCTTCCTGGCAGCCATGCCCTCGACTGGACTTGGAACAATCGCAGGGGTGCCTTAAGAACAGAGTGAACCACGTGGTGAAAAACAGTTGTTAAAGAGGCTCACTATTTGCTGAGACGCTAGCTGGATTCTCCCCAGCTTTCCCACCAGAACCGACACTTTGGGTGAGATTTTCTGGCTGTTCAGGCTGGTGGAATCTTGGGCGGGAATCACCGTTCCCCGTCGTCGATTTCTTAATCGCTGATCGGGCGGAGAAGCCCCTCTGACGCTGAAATCGGGGGTGGCGCCTGTTTGTCGCAGGTTTTGTATCCTCCACTCCCTCCGAAATGGCATAATTGCGCTGTGCGCCACACACTGTTGGAATGGCGTTAGTGCGTTACCTGAAGGCCCTCCCCCGACGCTCCACTCCCGATGGGCCGAGTTCCCAACCGTGCAGTTGTCGTGTGGTCTCAGCGGTCGTGAACCCGGTGTAGTGACTGCGGGCTGTGTTCACAGCCACCACAGTCGGGCGGGAGCCATGCTGCTGGCTGGGGGGGGGGGGGGGGGGGGGCATCTGCGAGGGCCAGGAGGTGGCCAGAGGGGAATTATCTGGTAGGTCGGGTCCGCGCACGGCCGGGTAATGTTTTACGGCGCGACCGCTGCAGGTCGTCACCATGCACATGCGTGACCAGGGACCTAGTCATTCTCCGGCTGTTTATATCGTGGGAGACATGAGGTTTACTCGGCGCAGCCGTTAGCCCCTCACCGGTCGCTAGGGGTCAGCGCCGATTATTTTGACATAAAACGCCACAGTTCCTCCGCACTTCGTCCCAAACACGGTGAATCCAGCCCCTTATGTTCCAGCCGATGGCGCACTCCCTCCATGGGTTTTGCAGCGGTGAAGTGTGTTTAATGGGAAATCCAAGTGTGCAAGCAATACCTCCACTTGACCAGTTTGCGCTGTTTTTTTTTTCGGTGATTGTCCTTTAACTAGTCTGAGGCAAGACGTCCATCCATCTCCAGGAGTAATTCCTCAGAGAACTGCCAACTAATCAGAGGCCAGCAGCTCTACGTCATTCCTAGGTCAGGGAAGGAGGCATACACCCCACTACTTTACACTGACCAGCAGTCCACAGGGTTAAACCTGCTGGGCTACACATTGGGCACGAGGCCTCTCTCACTGCCTGTTAAATCGAAGCGCTGGTGACATGAGACCCTTACTTGGGCATTAATTGCCCTCTTGGGGCTTCAACTGAGACACAGATGGATGGCCCACCCAATGCTACACCACCATCCATAAAACCAAGGCAGGGAGGGTTGGGTGGGCCGTTGGCAGGCATTCTGCCAATGGCACAGCAGCGTAATTTACAGGTCCAGCCATCCATTCTCCCTTCCACAGGTGGCCAGTAAAAATCAGCCCTCTGTTTCGCTCCACAGATGCTGCCTGTCCTGATATGTATTTTCAACATTTTCTGTTCTAATGTCAGATTGCCAGCATCTGGAGTACTTTGCCTTTGAATACACAGTATGTTATTTTTACCTGTTGTTATGTTATGCCTTTTCCGTATACACTATATATTAGTACTGACAGGTTATGAGTGCACTGTTCTATGTAATCATACTATAGCTCCAGTGTCTGTAGCTTGTATAAACCATAAACACAAAGATCTTTCTAACCAACTCGGGTGGCCTGCATCTATTTGGCTTGTTTCCAACTGGGTATGTGTTTGTGTTTCAGAGAATTTAAAAATAAACTGCATTGAAACTTCAGGTAACGACAGTGCAGGTGACGTTTCCAAGAACAGTGGCTCTGTTTCTGTAACTCTCAATCATTTTTGCAGCTGATCCATTGCCATCTATCATCTCATTATTTTCCATGCACCCATACTCTGCTACTTTAACATCTCAGAGAGATTCAGGGTTATTCAGCATTCCGCCAATTGATACAACAGTTGCACAAAGTCAATGTAAAAGCAAGTCCACTCTTAGACTCCAGTGTTTAACTTCATTGCCCCCTAACCTGAAATATAGTCCTGTTGTGAACAATAACTGTACTGCATCCATTTTTAAAATTCCATCCCGGAGTCATTGCTACGTTAGCAGAAGTGCCTCCAATTAAATGAACAGACGGCAACATTTAAATTCATATTAAAGTAGCTGAAAGGCTGAGGAAAATGATGAGAGCTTTGTGTGGATGAGAAATTAAACCAACCCTTCCATCCCCACCATTGCTAGTGTTTGCTTATTTTAAAGTTGGAAGATCTGGAAAACAGATGCAAATGGGGTTGGGTTCATATTGTTGCTCAAAAGGCTGACATCATAACATTGATCGTGTCCACCTCACCAGGAGTAAATGCATAACTGCAAAGGGAAGACTAAGGGAAAGTCTTATTTTGTTCTCTTAGCATTGCCTATGTTCTATAATATCAACCTGCCACTTATTGGATGGTGAACAAAAGAAGTTCCAGGATCTTAGCCGACAGTTCAGTAAATAGTACAGGACAGACCCACCTCCAATGCAGTGAAATGAGGCAAGACCTTAATCGATAAAAATCCAAGAGCAATCCCAGAGGGATCCATTAGCATGGGTGTAAACATGACAAATACTTTCACCGTACCTGATCCATTTTGCACATAAGAGCAATGTGAAGTCCCATTATGACAGGTAAATTTGGAAATAAATACTGTACAACAGTATAGGCCTATGTTATGTGCCGAATATGCTGAGAGGGTATGCCATCCATAAATCCCAATGAAGTAGATGTGTCATATAGATTGTCCAACTAAAGAGGAAAACTATAAGGTTGACATCAGCCTTCCCTGAATTTATATAGGCCACATATATTTACCCTTTCACAGTCCCTACTTAAATCTCTCGCAGAAGGAGATTACTTTTCTGTTAAATATAATTGGAACCGGACAATTCTTGGTCAGAAAACACGCAGCTTTGAAGACAATTCTAAAAATCACCAATGTTTCCTCATGTAGATGCAATGATTTTGTTGCTGTCATTTCGTTGCAGTTATTTGGATGAAAGCCTCATGATTGCTTACGTGGTGCATACCATCAATCTAATTGTTATTCCTTCCAATTTGGCCTAAAAGCTTAAAAGAAAGAGGGCAATAGATTCATCAAAACAGCACTTCCTGTGAGGAAACAGTTGCTACAAATGTTATCTTAGCCTGTGGTTCAGGAGATAGGACAACCACATAACAGCAGGCAGGAAAACAGAGTTTATCATCAGTATCAACCCTCTCAGGGTTCTGAATATCTGTGGTTGCCGACAATAAAGAAAATGAAGTAATGCTGTATCAAAGGTCCAGCGCTCTCATTATGGTTCAACTCCAACCAGTCACTGTTAAAGGCCAAAAGTAAACTGGCAGGTTCAAAGAGAAAGGAAATGACTGATTAAAGAAGGCAAAAATAATCTATTCTTATATTGTGCAGCAATATGTCTCTATTTCATCTCGAGAAAACTAGCTTTTTAAGGAGAAAATTTTTTGAAATGATAATATTAAGTATACTTGATAGATTCCTTGCATTGATTGAGGATCCAAAGTGTTCCTTGACTGCACGGCATGTGAGTAAAATTATGATGATGACAATACCATTTGAGTAGTAAATAGCTGGGCTATGTCCATTTCTATTTGCTCAAGAGTGTCTAGGCGAACATTTTGTGGAAATTTTTTAAAGTATTGGTAGGGAGAATAAAGATAGCTATCCTCTGATTGATGAGGCAGTTGCAAGGGACTCATCAATTTAAAATTGCCACTTGGAGAGTGATGAGATAGATTAGAAAAACCTTTTATAGAAAGCCATGGAATGCTTCGCTGTAGAGGGGGGAGAACTGGATAAAGCAGAGGAAGCAGAAGAAGACATATTTTCTTTTATTCATTTCTCAGGATGTGGGTGTTGCCGGCAAGCCCAGTATTTATCGTCCAACCCTGATTGCTGTCGTTGAGTGGATTGCTAGGCTACCTCAGAAGGCAGTTCAGAGTATTTCATGTTAGTGTGGGACTGAAGTCAGACATATGCCCCATCAGGTAAGGACAGCAGATATTTTTCGGGAAAAGTCATGAGTGAACCATTGGTTTTTGAATGGCAATTCAGTAGTTTCATGGTTATTTTGACCTGTAGATTTGTGACCACTAAGCTACAGTGCCCCACATGGTTAATAGGAGGGAGAAGGGAAATTTCCAGCATGAGAAACAGTATGCACATGATGGAGGTGTGAACTATTATGGTTCAGAGTTGTAGAAATGAAGACTGCTCCACATTTATGTTCTGATAATTTTTTTGTGTTGCCCTTTTCCTTTCTTGTACAATGATCTTGCTGGGATGTGGAAGCTCGTCCCAGTGGAAGTTCTACATGTACGAGCCTTAATTGGGAACTTTAGCAATCTAATCGACAATTAGCGGCAAACCAGGCAGGCCTAGGTATTTCCTCAGCCAAGATGCATGCACATGCACCATCAAGCAGGAATGAATCGATGATAGTGAGTAGCAAGGAATCTAACTATATTCTCTCATTCCTTAATGCGAGTGTGCAGAGGTCAATAGTATCACCCATATCATCAGCTCAGCTGAGATCAACTGAATAAGTCTGGGATTCAAACCTGTGACATATTAGGTGGAATTTTCCCATGTTTTTTTAAAGTGTCTGACCCGGTGAGAAAACCAGGGAGAATCCTGCTAGCGCCGGAAGTAATATTTGCCGTATATTCAGCATCATTAACAAAATAATTTTTCTCCACGTGTTGTACACAACACTCATGGCGGCTTGCCTCTGATTTGTTGGCCAAAGGAAAACTTAATCTCTATAATTGGGGCAGCACGGTAACCTTGTGGATAGCACAATCGCTTCACAGCTCCAGGGTCCCAGGTTCGATTCCGGCTTGGGTCACTGTCTGTGCGGAGTCTGCACATCCTCCCCGTGTGTGCGTGGGTTTCCTCCGGGTGCTCCGGTTTCCTCCCACAGTCCAAAGATGTGCAGGTTAGGTGGATTGGCCATGCTAAATTGCCCTTAGTGTCCAAAATTGCCCTTAGTGTTGGGTGGGGTTACTGGGTTATGGGGATAGGGTGGAGGTGTTAACCTTGGGTAGGGTGCTCTTTCCAGGAGCCGGTGCAGACTCGATGGGCCGAGTGGCCTCCTTCTGCACTGTAAATTCTATGTAATCTATGTAATCAGTGGGGGGCTCCATTTAAATGCCTCTCCAGCACTTGCTCCAAGTCCAGTCCGGGGGATGGCTGCCTGGAAGACAACACATTTTTCACCAAGGAAGCCCTCACCAGACTTCTGGGCGGTGTGGAGCAGAGGCATGACATCTTGTACCCGTGATAGGCCGACATCCAAAAAGCAAGGTCACCAAACCCACCTGGGAAGCTACGGCCACAATAGTGAGCTCCAGATTGCTCCATTAGAGTACGGGGCTACAGTACCAAAAGAAGATGAATGACCTTTTTCGTGCAGCCAGGGTACGTCTGCCTCCTAATATCTTCTGCTACACCTCTTAACACATCCATATCACCTCCATGGTGATTTCTCACTCAGCTACCTCACAGGGTCCCAATACTTGTCATGCCACCTTTCCTACTCCCTACCCCACTCCTCATGTTCTCCCTCAGGAGATAATCTGCTCCTCACATCCCCGCTCCCACTCACTTCCACGCATGCCAAATTTCATCACCATCTAACGCGATAGGACTCCCGTCTACACTCTCCCCGTTTGTCTTATTGAAGGACAAACCCAAGCACAACTAGTGTGAGTGGGCACAGCCTGCAGGAGTCATGCCTGACCTGAGAACGCTAATGCACTATGAGGAGAGAGCCCTTGAGCTACCTGGCGAGCAGCAGGCCTGCACCCATACAGAAGGCGAGCTGGTGGTAAGGGACAAATGTGAGAACCCTTAACACATGCAGCCATGGTGCAAGCCTCACACGAGTTAACTGTTCCCCATCATTTATCCCCTGTGCTGTACTGATGCCATCTCACGTCCACTGCAGGTCAATCAGTCGACCAGCCTGTACCAACCTCGCACCCTCTGGACAGCATGGACCCAAACAGCTCCAAGGGAGACATATCGGAGACAAGCTGGAGCTCATGCCTTCAGCCAAGGGGGCCATGATTTAAACCATGGAGCAAACATCCCTGCCATGGAGTGCAGGCCCTGCACAAAGGAGTCCACTGCGGACGCCACCCTCGCAGTGTTGGCCTCATTGCATTGGAGTCACAGCACCAACTCCTCGGTCAGAAGGCGATGGGAATCCTCCAGTCGGCCTTGCAGTCCGAAAAGGTATGCTGCCGTCCCTTCCTGATGCTCGTGACTCTGCCTTTGTAGTTCCAGCAGGTCTGGGACGACTGCACCCAAGGGAATATCAACAGCCTGGGGTTCAGCATAGTCCTGGGCTCCGGCATCTCTCCGAGTGTTGGATCCGTGTGACGTTCCTTCCTCCACCTGCTGTGGATTTGCAGCTGTGAGGTGCTCACCAGTGAGTGACCCAGAAACCTGCCGACTAGTTATTCCCACGAGGTGTGAATACCTGTGTGGTCAAGGGTGCAGGTCTGATGTCTATTCGATGATGGGTCCCCTGCTGCCTCTCCGATGCCCCCTCTGTAATTGCCACCCTGCAGGGTGATGGCGACCTGAGCGCCCACCTCCAATATTCCCTTTGAGGTGAGGCTGCCATGTTGTCATTTTTATACAGCTGTTGTAAATCACGCTGGCATGAGGTCATGCCGGCACCCAATGAATATTCAGAGACAGGGGAAACCCCAGCCGGCGGGCTCATTAATGATTTGCTGATGTTTGTAAATAAGGTGCTCGTTATATCACTGGCGAGGTGTCAGGAAAATCAGAAAATGCAAATTGGCAGCGAGAATCACGTTTGCCAAATCTTGCCATATTTTACATCTGCATCGCCATTGTCGCTGATGGCTAAAGCGGGCTGAACATTGTCCCCTGTGTACCTAAATTTCATTTTGAAAGCTCTGTGATGCCCGGACCCAGGGGCACATCATTGGCCTGGGGCTCAGCAGAGTCCTGGGCTCTGCCATCCCTCCGCCAGATCCCAGAGATGTTCCTTCCTCTGCCTTCTGTGTGTGACCTAGAAGCCTGCCTACTAGTTATTGCCACCGAGGTGTTAGTATCTGCATGGTGGAGAATGCAGGTGGCAGCTCTAATGCCTATCCAATGCTTGTCTTTGATCTATCTTCCTGGGAGCTGCTTGGGTCTGTGGTCTCCAGAGGGTGCGAGGATGGTCTGGACTGGTTGTTTTATTAACCTGCACGGGAACTAAGATGGTATTAGTGCATCACAGGGGATAAATGATGGGAGAACATTAACTCACATGATGCTTGCACCTTGGTTGCTTGTGCTGAGGGTTCTCACATTTGTCTGTTGTCACAATCTCACCTTCACGTCGGGTAGCTCAAGGCTCTCTCCTTAAAGGGCATTAGGGCTCTCAGCTCAGGCTTGGCTCCCGCAGGCGGGGAGAGTGTAGACGGGAGTCCCATCATGTCAGATGGTGATGAAGTCTGCCATGTATGGGAGGTGAGTGGGAGCGGGGATGTGAGGAGCAGATTATCTCCTGGGGCATCATGAGGAGTGGGGTAGGGGGTGCTTGACAACTGCTCGGACCCTGTAAGGTGGCTGGGAGAGAGATTACTGCACTGGTTTGATGGGAGCGATAAGGGGTGCAACAAGAGACTTGAGGAGGTAGATTTACCCTGGTTGCACGAAGAAGGTTATTCATTTTCTTTCAGCACTGTAGCCCTGTAATGTTATGGAGCGAGCTGGAGCTCACTATCACAGCCACAGACCCTCAGGCGGGGTTGGTGACCTTGCTTGCAGGACATCAGGCCGATTGCGGGTACAGGGTGTCACGCCTCTGCTCCACACCATCCAGATATTTGGTGATTGCTCCCCCCATGAAACATGGTGCTGTTCTCCTGGCAGCCCTCCCCCCTGACTGAGCTTGGAACAAGTGCAGGGGAGGCACTTAAAAGAGGCGCCCCACTGATTACAGAGATTAAGTTTTCCCGGAGCGAGTGAACAAGCCGCCATGAGCGCGGCGTGAATCATGTAGGAAAAAGAAATTTGTAAAAGAGGCTGGTTTTCCGGTTGTCACGATTTCCCCAGTTTTTTTCGCCAGGACCGACGCTTTGAAAAAATATGGGAAAATTCTGCCCAAAGTGACAGTTCTCTGCCAAATCAAATTTAGGAAGAATTCTCTCTGAGTCTGCCTCACGTCCCCTCATCAACTCAAGTTCATCTAATCATAACTCATGCTCAGTTTTGATTTTTTTTCCCTCTCTCTCACTCTATCTCTTGCCCAAATCTCGTTCCTCTTTTTGACAATTTCTCTCTCTCTCTAGGTAATCATTCCTCGTTCAATTTCTTTTTCAATTCTAGCTAGTTCTATGTAATGACTAACAGATCCTTCCTTCCTTCACCCAGGTGTTTAGCTAATTCTACGAGAATCTTGTTGCTCTTCGCTCCTGATTGGACAATAATCCCCATATGTTCGTCTATGGTCTGGAAGTCTTCATTTCTCAACTGGTTCAAGTCTCTGAGACAGATCCCGTCTCTCAACAAAGACTTGAGCCTCAAAGGTACCCATCTTGATTTCCCAATCTAGCATATGTGAAATGGCCGAGAATGTCTGATCGCTGGATGGTCGTACCCTGATACACCTCCAAGATGTACTATGGAACCTCTTGGACGTCCCAGTGCACTGGCTATGCAGGAATTGCCTGGGAAGTTTGGACTTCTGATGGGTAATTTTACTGCACCTAGAACCTTCAGAAAACATCTCCAATTCTGAGTCAGAGGGCTGGATTTTCCAATTCTGGGGATATGTTCCCACACCGGCGTGGGAACGGTGGCATTTTGCGCCAGACAAAATGGTGTGAAAAGGCCTCTAATTCCCTGTTTTTCTGGGGGCTAGCATGCCGGCAACGTAGTGCACCTGGCTGTAGCTGCCGATACAGCCCGGAGAATCACCGTGCTATATGGCGGAGGCCGCTCGCGGACCCAGCCAGCGAAATAGTGCCCTCACTTTGGCCAACTCGCGCGCCCCGGACCAACCCCCACAGTGGCCCCAGCACCAAATAAAGAACCCCCCTGCCTGCGGATCGGCCCTCCCCCGACTGTGGTGGTGCGGAGCTGAAGTCTGAAGCCGCCTCGCCGTTGGGAAATCGGCCAGTCAGGGGCGGAGCATTGGTGGCAGGCCTCAGGCAATGTCCTGAGGCCGTCGATACGTGGCGCAGCGTACTCTGCGAATTCGCTGCTTTAGAGGGGGTGGAGCATCGCCAGAGCGGTGCCGCTCCCGATTTGGTCGGGAACTCGGATTCTCCGGCCGATCGTCGATCACCAAACGCGATTTCGGCGTCGGCGACCGGAGAATCCAGTACAGATTCTTTAGAACATTCCGACTTACTGACACAGGAAAGGTTAGACAGAAATAAAAACAGTTGTAACTCCTGGGTGAATAGATAATCACTCACAATGACTTAACCTCCCACCCCTGCCTACTGACCCCACCAAATCGTCAACTCCCAGCCCCCTGGAACCCTTTACATCCCCCCAAATCTCTGACTCCATCTGACCACAAACCTGACCCTTCCAATCAGACAGCCCCTCCTTTTTTTTAACAAATATTTTTATTGGTATTTTCAAATTATACACAGTGACACTTTATATTTAATATTTACAGCACATGTGGCTGGGCTGCACAAACAACACCTCCTGACGCCCTTGACTACTGTACAGCCTTGGGCAGCACGGTAGCACACGTGGCTAGCACTGTGGCTTCACAGCGCCAGGGTCCCATGTTCGATTCCCTGCTGGGTCACTGTCTGTGCAGAGTCTGCATGTTCTCCCCGTGTCTGTGTGGGTTTCCTCCGGGTGCTCCCACAGTCCAAAGACGTGCAGGTTAGGTGGATTGGCTATGATATTTTGACTTTAGTGATCAAAGAGGGTTGGGAGGGGTTGTTGGGGTGCGCGGATGGGGTGGAAGTGAGGGATTGAGTGGGTCGGTGCAGACACGATGGGCCGAATGGCCTCCTTCTGCACTGTATGTTCTATGCTCTGACTACTCCCAGACACCTAAACACCCGATTCCATCTGATTGCCAACTCCCTTTCGACACCCTACCCCTCACCAACTCATCTGCCACCCTACCTCCCATCCACTTACCTGCCATCCTAACCTCTCACCCACTCACCTGCCACTCTATCCCACCATTCACCTACTTGCCACCCTCACCAACTCACTGCCACCCTATCTCCCATCCCCTTACCTGCCACCCTATATCGCATCCCCTTACCTGCCACCCTAACCTTTAGCCCACTCACCTGCCACCCTATCCCACCATTCACTTACCTGCCACCCTCACCAACTCACCTGCCACCCTATCTCCCATCCCCTTACCTGCCACTCTATCTCCCATTTCCTTACCTGCCACCTTATCTCCCATTCCCTTACCTGCCACCCTATCTCCCATCCCCTTACCTGCCACCCTATCTCCCATTCCCTTAACTGCCACCCTATCTCCCATTCCCTTACCTGCCACCCTATCTCCCACCCCCTTACCTGCCACCCTATCTCCCACCCCCTTACCTGCCACCCTATCTCCCATCCCCTTACCTGCCACCCTATCTCCCATCCCCTTACCTGCCACCCTATCTCCCATTCCCTTACCTGTCACCCAATCTCCCATTCCCTTACCTGCCACCCTATCTCCCATTCCCTTACCTGCCACCCTATCTCCCATTCCCTTACCTGCCACCCTATCTCCCATTCCCCTACCTGCCACCCTATCTCCCATTCCCTTACCTGCCACCCAATCTCCCATTCCCTTACCTGCCACCCTATCTCCGATCCCCTTACCTGCCACCCTATCTCCCATCCCCTTACCTGCCACCCTATCTCCCATTCCCTTACCTGCCACCCTATCTCCCATTCCCTTACCTGCCACCCAATCTCCCATTCCCTTACCTGCCACCCAATCTCCCATTCCCTTACCTGCCACCCAATCTCCCATTCCCTTACCTGCCACCCAATCTCCCATTCCCTTACCTGCCACCCAATCTCCCATTCCCTTACCTGCCACCCTATCTCCCATCCCCTTACCTGTCACCCAATCTCCCATCCCCTTACCTGCCACCCAATCTCCCATTCCCTTACCTGCCACCCTATCTCCCATTCCCTTACCTGCCACCCAATCTCCCATCCCCTTACCTGCCACCCTAACCTTTAACCCACTCACCTGCCACCCTATCCCCCCAATCACTTACCTGCCACTCTATTCCCTCACCCACTTATCCTCCACCCTATCCCCACTTATCTGCCCCTCTACCCCCTCGCCCACTTATCTTACGCACTTAGTTTCTCTCCATAGCTTCGGGACTTTCAAACGCTCTGCTTAGCAGACACTCCAGCTCCAACTGAGAAAAGGAAGGCGTCAGTACTGTGAAGATTCTCTCCGCTGTTCCCTGTGAGGATTGCTGTACTCCGTGAGTATCCTCCACCCAATCCAGATTGGAAGATTTGGGCCCATGTCTGTTTAAATGCTGGACTGCTCCAATGAGCTTGTTTCAGTTTCCAGGTTCATATCCCGCCAGAGGTGCCAATTTTGGGATGATCCTGGCTGGACCCAAATCAAATTTAACCAAGATACATCTCAGCTGAAGAAATTATAGAACAGATTTCACGTTTTGTGACTTTAACTTTAATACGAGTCATAATCCATGTAAATTAAATGTAAATTAACAGGCAAATCACGTAGGTATGAGCTACAAATTACACATGGAATAGCAGAATAGAGAGTATCACTTGGAATTAGTAGTCAGTCTACTCTGCCTATAGCTCCCCATTTCAGCCACACAGTTCTTCCAAGCAGAATCCCTTCCCCATTCCTTCAAGGCAGGAGCTTCCGAGTAAGCAGGGTTCCCTGCATTGTGCACTTCCTTCCAAAACCTTCGCAACTTCTCTCCAGCTCTTCTGCTTCTCTTGTGTGCCACATGGCATTGGTATTTTAACTTCTTCCCTGTTCATACTGCTTCCAGGTCAAGGGCGCCAAGTCACATGAACCGTTGTTGCTTATTGATCTAAAAATGATATTGATCCTTTTACAATCAATACAAGCTCTTAAAAGCCCTTTACAAACATTTTTAAAGACAATTACAGGTTTCTCAAACATGTTGAACTCATTGTAAATTGTCCTTGCTGTTACTGCTTAAGTTGGTTACGGTGGAATGTAATTCTGTTGCTGTTGACTGCCCACAAAACCTCCGGGGTGCCTTTCTGAGCTACTTCTCAACCTATTCCATTTAGCAATGTACAAGAACTGTGCAGAGGTCAATATTGTGTTTTCTACCTTACACAAACATAGCAAGCTCACAGGGAGGATTGGGAACTTAGTTTATGGGTTTTTTTTATTTGAAGAGATGAAACTACAACCAACAATTTCTAGGAGGTTATATAACACATTTGATCTCTCGGACTGCCCCTGTCTTCTGCCCAACAATCACATGAGCATCACATCCTGACTGGTGATGGACACTAATTTTAGATATGTCCCTTAAAGGTCTATCTCAATAGACACTGCTACCAAAACTGCCTCTGTGATAAGTGGATTGGCAAGGGCAAGGTTGAGTAGCCTTTTCCATGGTGTTGGTTCACTCACCACCTGCCACGTGCTTAGTCTGGCAGATATGTTTAGTCAATAGTGATGCTACTCAATCACTCTTGGTAATGGACATCGATGTCCCCCAACCAGAGTAGATTCTGTCCTTGTCATCCTCTGCTTTTTCCAAGCGGTGTTCAAATATAGAGGAGCGTTGATTCATCAGCTGAGGAAGGGCAGTGGTGGGATTCTGCAGGATGTTTAATCCGATGCCACGGAACATAGAACATAGAACATAGAACGATACAGCGCAGTACAGGCCCTTCGGCCCTCGATGTTGCACCGACATGGAAAAAATCTAAAGGCCATCTAACCTACACTATGCCCTTATCATCCATATGCTTATCCAATAAATTTTTAAATGCCCTCAATGTTGGCGAGTTCACTACTGTTGCAGGTAGGGCATTCCACGGCCTCACCACTCTTTGCGTAAAAAACCCACCTCTGACCTCTGTCCTATATCTATTACCCCTCAATTTAAGGCTATGTCCCCTCGTGCTAGCCACCTCCATCCGCGGGAGAAGGCTCTCGCTGTCCACCCTATCTAACCCTCTGATCATTTTGTATGCCTCTATTAAGTCACCTCTTAACCTTCTTCTCTCTAACGAAAACAACCTCAAGTCCATCAGCCTTTCCTCATAAGATTTTCCCTCCATACCAGGCAACATCCTGGTAAATCTCCTCTGCACCCGTTCCAAGGCTTCCACGTCCTTCCTATAATGAGGCGACCAGAACTGTACGCAATACTCCAAATGCGGCCGTACTAGAGTTTTGTACAACTGCAACATGACCTCATGGCTCCGGAACTCAATCCCTCTACCAATAAAGGCCAACACACCATAGGCCTTCTTCACAACCCTATCAACCTGGGTGGCAACTTTCAGGGATCTATGTACATGGACACCGAGATCCCTCTGCTCATCCACACTACCAAGAATTTTACCATTAGCCAAATATTCCGCATTTCTGTTATTCTTTCCAAAGTGAATCACCTCACACTTCTCCACATTAAACTCCATTTGCCACCTCTCAGCCCAGCTCTGCAGCTTATCTATGTCCCTCTGTAACCTGCAACATCCTTCCGCACTGTCTACAACTCCACCGACTTTAGTGTCGTCTGCAAATTTACTCACCCATCCTTCTGCGCCCTCCTCTAGGTCATTTATAAAAATGACAAACAGCAACGGCCCCAGAACAGATCCTTGTGGTACGCCACTCGTAACTGAACTCCATTCTGAACATTTCCCATCAACTACCACTCTCTGTCTTCTTTCAACTAGCCAATTTCTGATCCACATCTCTAAATCACCCTCAATCCCCAGCCTCCGTATTTTCTGCAATAGACGACCGTGGGGAACCTTATCAAACGCTTTACTGAAATCCATATACACCACATCAACTGCTCTACCCTCGTCTACCTGTTCAGTCACCTTCTGGAATTATATGTGCGATCCATAGGATCTATCTTGAAAACTTCCAGGCCCACTTCTTCCTGACTGTTTACCATTCTGCCACTACCTCTGGTAAGTATGTGCAGCCATTGAGACACAACATAACATGGATGGCGATAGAGGCATCTGGGACATTGGGTGAATGGTATGATCAGGGTGGGATTTGTGGGGCTAACAGGGTTTCACCCAATGGTCGGAGGACCAACAAGAACCCCTATCAGTTCTGTGGGGAAGACCCGATGGAATCTATTACTCCTCAGGCACTTAAGTGGCCACTGTCAGGCCTTCCTTGTGATTGAGGTATTTGGCAGTGGAAGTCTGACTTAATTGTGGGAGGTTCTCCTGTTACTAGGAAACTGATACCGGACCTTTTCCCATGTTCTCCTGCTGCCGGGAGACATGGGGCCGCTCCCATGATTAAGTAGGTGTGGTCACCATGCTTCCCTCTGTGAGGGCCTGCATTGAATCCAGACAATTTGATTAATCTGTGGGACGGGTCTCCTAATTTTGGTGTGAGTCCTCAGGCATTGATGAGGAGGATGCTGCAGCGTTGACTGCACTGAATGTGTCATCGTCATGCTCGGTGCCTTGGTCAATGTTGGGTGGTCCGATCAGGATCATCATGATTGAAGTTTGTTGTCGCAGTTTGAGACAACTCAATGGCTTGTAGGGCCGTTTCAGAGATCAGTTGGTCTGGGAGTCACATTTAGGTGAGACTAGGCAACGATGGAAGATTTCCTTCTTGATAGGACAGTAGCACACCAACTGGGCTTTTCTGACAGGAGTTTTGTGGTAATCACTATTGACACTAGCTTTTTATTCCACATTTATGTTCCCTGGCTGCTATGGTGAAATTTGAGCTCATGACCCCAGTTCATTAGTCCAGGTCACTGGACTGCTCCTCCAGAAACATAACCACTGTGTTTTCAGTACCCACAAATCCTCAAGTGTAATCATCGTGTCTGGAATTCTAGAGTGTAAACCTTACACTGAATTCACTCAGGCCTGCCAAGAGGAGAACAAGCTTTGAGGCTGAGAATGTAAGGATCTGTATTCTTTACCCATTAAACTTAATTTATGGTGTCGGTTTTGTTCAATGTGAAGCTAACAAGGCTATTGTATGTTTTAATCAAATTAATCCTTGAAATTCAGCGTGGGTGTAGCACAGTTTAAACTTTTCCATGACTGACACGGACATAAATGCGATCCGAATGACACTGGAAAATATTAACCTTGAATGTGGTGAAAAATGTTATCATCGTCCTTTTGGAGGGGCAGCCAATTGGTTCTCCCAGTTCTTAACGTTATCATGTTTGAATGACTCATAAGACACTAAAGCATTTTTAAACCAACTTTTAAATACTATTCCATTAATTTGATTTTGACAGAAAGATTTTCTGGCACTGTTGTGCATTCAAGAGTTTGCAATAATTAATGGCACTGTCCCAAGTAAACTTTGACCTCTCACCTGGGGAGGTTAATTGCTCAAAGGAAGGAGAGCTGCACAGAGTTACACAAAGTTGATACACGCCCAGATGGTATCTGCTTACAGCCTAATTTTCGAGTATGAATTTGCTTCTTACTGTTTGCTTCTTGAACATAAATAACTCTTCCTCTGAACAATGTTATTCAATTTTCAGAATATTTACCGAATATAAGAATTCACATTAAAACATCACCACGCCAGGGCCCCGTTCAAATCTGGCCTTGGGTGACTGTGTGGAGTTTGCACGTTCTCCCCATGTCTGTGTGGGTTTCCTCCGGGTGCTTTGCTTTCCTCCCATACTCCAAAGATCTGCAGGTTGGGCGTATTGTCCATGTCAAAATTGCCCCTTACTGTCCAAAGATGTGGAGCTTTAGTGGGGTTGCAAGGATACGGCAGGGGAGTGGACCTAGGTAGGGAGCTCTTTCAGAGGTTCGTTGTAGACACGATGGGCCGAATGGTCTCCTTCTGCACTGTGGGGATTCTATAGACCCCATGGAAGAAAGAAGACGGATCTCCAAGAACACTCTGAAACTGGACGATGGACCTCCTTGATGACAATGAACCTGGAATATTCACCTGTAGATATTCACCCCCACCCACTGCTGTTCCGGGATTGGATTGGATTGGATTTGTTTATTGTCACGTGTACCGAGGTACAGTGAAAAGTATTTTTCTGCAAGCAGCTCAACAGATCATTCAGTACATCAGGGTTGCTGGCAGCCTTCACCCCAAACTCCAAGAAGTAGCCCCTGGCATTATTCAGGTAAGTCCTGACTCCTGCACGCCATGTTGTTCCAGGTGTGTTCTGGACTGGTGCTTTTCCTCCTGGTGTTGCTGAGAACTAGGAATAGGTGGAAGATTCCAGTCAGGCCTTCAGCTGTATCCCCATTAGCGGGATGCAAATCAGCTTCACACCAGCCTCCAGCGGGGTTCCCAATCTGCCATGGCGGGTACCAACGGAAAATCCCATGGGAAACTCACACTAGCGTCAATCCAATTCTTGGGCCTCCTATCAAATTCTCTCCCCTCCGCACCACCCGCCATTGAATCCCCTGATGGGGGCTTGAGAGATTTCTACCCACAGAAATAACCATTCTGCCCAAGCAGTCCATGCCAGCATTTGTGTTCCACTTGAGCCACGTCGATCCCTCCTCATCCAACTCTGTCAGCTTAGCTATCTTCCTTATATGCTAAATGAGGCAGCACAGTTGCACAGTGGTTAGCACTGTTGCTTCAGAGCACCAGGGTCCCAGGTTCAATTCCCAGCTTTGGTCACTGTCTGTGCCGAGTCTCTACGTTTTCCCTGTGTCTACGTGGGTTTCCTCTGGGTGCTCCGGTTTTCTCCCACAAGCCTCAAAAGACGTGCTTGTTAGGTGAATTGGACATTCTGAATTCTCCCTCAGTGTACCCGAGCAGGCGCCGGAGTGTGGCGACTAGGGACCTTTCACAGTAATATTAATGTATGCTACTTATGACAATAAAGATTATTATTATGTATCGAAACTATTTGCCTCAACTGCTCCCTGTGATAACAACTTTCACGTTCTCGCCACTAGCTGAGTAAAGAGTTTTCTCTGATTTCCCAATTTGATTTTGTGGCGACCAAATTAGTTTGATGGCCTCTGGCTTTGCTCTTCACTGTCAACAGAAATCCTTTCTCTGTCATAATCCAATCAAAATATTTTCTAATTCTGAAGACATCCAATAGGTCACTGCTCAGCTTTATCTTTTCAAGAGAATAGGTTTCCAACCTTACCTGGTAGGGAAAACCGTTCTGTTCTGGAACCATCCTTACCAATCTTGTTCTTTTAATCCATTACCTCTTCATCCCTTTACTTAATATGGGGACCATTGGCGGGATTCTCTGTCCCACCGCGCCACATTTCTGCCTCAACCCACCGGCGGGATTCTCTGTTTCGCCGGCCGGTCAATGGGGTTTCCCATTGTGGGGCAGCCCCAAGCCGTCAGGAAACCCCCGGGCTGATGGCAAAATGGAGCATCCCACTGGCGGATAATCCCACCCATGACTGTACACAATGGTTCGTAACTTCCAAGTATCTGCAAAAAGCCACGACCCGCTGAGACTGGTAGAGAAACATGCGCACTTACCTGCGTTCAGAAATCGCGGCGAACCTTCCTGATCCAGTAGCAGCCTCGGGCCTCCCCCGGGACAGTCTGTGCAGGCTCCAGCCCAATGCAATATTGATGTAGACACTCCCTCCTTGTGATGCAGCAGCTATGGGTACTCACATTGAGGTTGGACATTTAAACTACAGAATTAGAATGAAGACAGCAAGCAACAAGCTTTACAAGTCTTTTAAAGGCACGTAGTAGTTTTTCTGACAGTTTTCTTTGCTCTTTCTTTTGTACAGGCATTGCCATTGTTATTCTTTGAAAGTAATTTTTTATTTTCTTTTTTATGATTTAACTAGATTGTTATTTACAAGTGAACATAGGTTTTGTTATTTATTTTAAATGTGTGAAACTATTTAAGTCGGCACTGTATTAGTATGTAACATTACGTGCTGCATGCTTGAAAGTGCTCATATGAATTTAGATTATCGTCAGAAAAGTTTTAAAGTGCCCCAGGGCCTTTTGCTGTCATTGTCCTTGTAACGTCTGATATGTTAGAAGAAAGCCATTCGGCCCATCGAATCTGCACCAACACTCCGAAAGACCACCCTACCCAGGCCCACCCCCCCGCAGTGCCCCCTTAACTCCAGCTAACCTTTGGACACTAAGGGGCAATTTAGCATGGCCAATCCACCTAACCTGCACATCTTTGGACTGTGGGAGGAAACTGACGCACCCGGACGATACTCACACAGACACAGGGCGAACATGCTAACACCACACAGTCACCCAAGGTGCAAATTGAACACGGGTCCCTGTTGTGAGGCAGCAGTGCTAACTAGTGTGACACCCTATTATCCATGTTACATATGTTTCTGCCTTGTTTACTCAGTTATCTCATTCATTGATCATTACCTCATAATTAAATGTGTTTTGACGTTTCAGTAAAACATTTATAGAAGCTTGTGAATTTTAATGGGAAACATTGATTGACAAAAATAATTTTTTTAATGTTGAAAAGTTAACATTAAAGTTGTGTAACTTTATCAGCTGAACAATGGTTTTATATTTAGTGGCTTTAATAAGCTACTTTTAGTGATTTTTGCATTTGTACTCCATGATGACTTTGTTCTTCCACTCAAATTAGATCCTTGTCTTACAAGCACTGAATGACCTTATTTATTTAAACCAAAATGTAATACTTAACACTTGCCTCTTGTAGAACCCGAATGGGAGAGACAACAGGAACACACGATAGGGTAGAAATGAACGACAGGTTTATTACAATGTACACTAACCTACGAAAGACTAACTCCTCTCCCAGAAGGGCCACACTCCCTGACCTGTACCAGTTTTTATATTGTGTGCCCCCCCCCCCCTCTCCCAACTCCCAATTACTGGGGGAGTCCATACTTGGTTGTGTGAGGAGAAAATCGAATGGAGCACAGTCCTTGGTTCCCAAGGGGGCTAAAAAAGCTCTCTCCCATCTAGTCCAGAGAAACATCCATGTCCTCTTCCCTGCTTATGGAGTGGACGGCGGTCTGGTGTTGATGGGGTGAGCCCGGGAGGTGTGTAACGGACCGGCGACCGATGTTTGCGGCCTGGCCGACGATGGTACCAGCGCTCCAGGTGGCTGGACCACCACAGCAGTAGGGCTGATATCCATGTCCGAGTCGGCGTTCGAGTCTTCCGATGAAGCATCAGGCATCTCAGCTTCTTGGGCTTCGACAGGCGGAGGTGACGGTGACTGGCATGGCACTCTCGGCGGCAACGGGCACTGCAGGCATCTGGGACTGGCGTACCCGGATTCTCTTCTAGGGGCTCCCACGTGCGGCGACGGATGTGGTCCAGGTGGCTGCTTGCTTCATGTCCCTGCGCCTGGATCGAAACAAAACTGGACCAGTGGCCCGGAGGACCAGGCCCGGGTCCCATGTGGCGGCGCCGCCAATATTGCACATGCATACTGTGACCTCCGATTTGAACTGCGCCGACCTGCATCCGTCTCAGGGTGGTCCTGCTGCTGGTGGACCCGAGCACTGATGTCAAGGATGACCAGGCTGAGATAGGTCCAGAGCCAATGTCCCGTCAGCAACTCTGCTGGTGCCACACTCGTGGTGGCATGGGTGTCGTCCGGTAGCCGAATAGAAACTGGGCCAGTCACATCTCCCAAGACTATGTGGTCTGATTTTTCCTCGCTGTCTTGAAAGTTTGGACCACACTCTTGACCAAACAGTTCGATGCTGGGTGGTACGGAGCGGTCCGTACATGTCTAATTACCTTTGCGGCCACAAATGATTCAAACTCCTTGCTGGTGAACGCAGCCCCGTTATCCAACACAAGCACTTTGGATATGCCATGGGTGCTGAATGTGTGTCGCAGTCTATCTACCGTTGTCTTTGAGGTCACGGTCTGCACCTTGTGAATATTGAGCCATATCGAGTGGGCGTCCACCATCACGAGGTATGTACCTCCTGAAATGTGAGGTCTATGTGAACGCAGGCCCATGGTTTTCCCAGCCATTCCCAAGGGGGAATTGGTGCAGCGGACAGGTTCTTTTGGCACGATCCCAGTGCTGGACCACCTTCCCAATGTCTGAATCGATCATGGGGCCCCAGACATAGCTGCGGGCATGCATCTTCATCTTGGACACTCCCGGGTGTCCATTATGGAAGTCTTGTAACAAAGGCGCTCGACCGCATTCAGCTCCAGGAGCTTTGACATGTCGGCTGCAGATCGTTAGGCAAAACTCTATGCATGGTAGCATTGTGGAAAGCGCAATCGCTTCACAGCTCCAGGGTCCCAAGTTCGATTCCGGCTTGGGTCACTGTCTGTGCGGAGTCTGCACATCCTCCCCGTGTGTGCGTGGGTTTCCTCCGGGTGCTCCGGTTTCCTCCCACAGTCCAAAGATGTGCAGGTTAGGTGGATTGGCCATGATAAATTGCCCTTAGTGTCCAAAATTGCCCTTAGTATTGGGTGGGGTTGCTGGGTTATGGGGATAGGGTGGAGGTGTTAACCTTGGGTAGGGTGCTCTTTCCAGGAGCCGGTGCAGACTCGATAGGCCGAATGGCCTCCTTCTGCACTGTAAATTCTATGTAAATCTATGTAAATCTATGTAATGGACCATGTGCCTGACACTCGATAGCTGAGGGTCCGTCTGGATCCGTTTCTTTACAAGAGCCGCTGTGACCGGCAAGGAATCCATAAAGTGGAGGGTCGCTACTACCTCCGCGGCGGAGGCCAGGACCGGTGGTCTTGTGGATAGGAGCAAGCGGCTCAATACCGGCATGTGGGATCTGGGTGTCTGGGCGGTGTTCCAGCATGCATTCATATGTTGCCAGGAACAATGCCATGGCTGGACCCTGGCAGATGCGATCGTGGGAATCACTCGATCCTCCTTGAATAGTACCAGTAATGGTTTGTGGTCTGTCTAGACCGCAAATGTGTGGCTATAAACAATCTGATTGGCTGGCAGCTCTAGTCCCAGCAGTGCCAGAAGCTGCAGTGGCCAGTACTGGGACTGCAAGCAGTCCCCAGAGCCACAGGCCAAGGAGGCCAGGACCAGGTACGTTTTGGCGTTCTCAGGGTAGGGTGGAGAGGTGAGGCCCAATTTGGGGGGCGGGGAGAGCGGGGGGAAAAGGGAGAAGGAGTGTTGGTAGAGAGGTCGGGGAGAAGAAACATCCACGGTAGCCAGACTTTTTCTGGGGAGGGGGAGGAAGAGGGAAATGGTCCTAAGTTACCTTTAATTGACCACATAAGGGCCACTATTGGGGTGACCTAGGCCTCACCCACTCTACTGTAAAATTAAGGTGAGGTTGGGGCGGGCAAGAGGCCAGTGGAAAGGCTGTGGCCCGCTTATGATCCCGTCGTCATGGGAACATAAAATTCTGCGCAACTGCAGAAAGTAATAGCCAGCAGGACGAGAACTTTACAATTAAAGCATTGGTGGACAAGAAGCCATTTTATTTTTTTAAATTTAGAGTACCCAATTCATCTTTTCCAATTAAGGGGCAATTTAGCATGGCCAATCCACCATTGGGTTGTGGGGGCGAAACCCACGCAGACAATGTGCAAACCCCACACGGACATTGACCCACAGCCGGGATCGAACCTGGGAGCTCGGCGCTGTGAGGCAGAAGGGCTAACCCACTGCGCCACCGTGCTGCCCAAGAAGCCATTTTAAATCAGTGAGTTAGGTTTTATGGGTGAATAGGTGTGGGTTAGGGTATGGGCAGCAGTGGGTTGTATGAATTCAATTTTATCAAGGGTGAAAAGCAGTGGATAAAACTAGGAGACCATCAGAATAGATAAGCCTGGAGATGACGAAAGCATGCTTGAGGGCGGCAGATTATCTGAGGCTGGCTGGAGACAAGCAAGATTATTAAGTCGTCAGTTATTTTAATGGAGAAGTTGACAGCTTGAGACTGAGTCAGAATCAAATATGATGCTGAAGTTGTAAACAGCCTGGTTCAATTTGAGAGAGTAGTCAGGGAGACGGATGGAATCCATGATAAAGGAACTGAATTCTTGACGGGGACAATCATTTTGGCCTTCCCAGTGTTCAATTGTAGGAAACTGTCATGGAGGAATGGATGTCAGACAAATCTTTAGACACATTTCTTCTGGACTACTGACCAGTCAATTTCCCATCCCATCAATTAAATTGATAGCTGATATTCCACCCCCCTCCCCTCCCCCAGGTTCTATCTGTCCACCTTCAAATCTACAGTCTCTTCTCACAAACCTTGACATTTATATCCTTGCAAACCACCATTCCATCTCCAACCATCCTTTCCTCAACCACGTCCAAGAACATGTTGACACCTCCCAAATTGTCCCCGTCTTTCCTGAAACTTTATGTTCACCCTTCACACCTTCCATATGAGAGGTGGCCTCAGTTCAACTACACATGCCTCAACCTGATTATGAAATGAAAAGGCCAACATGTGTTACGTCCAACATCTGGCACCAGTTGGTATTGCCATAAATGTAATCATTCTGAGATCTAAATAACAACTGCCAGTGTTGACAAATTAAATAGAGCCACCTCCCATCTATTGTAACATTACTGTAAACCTTCCTTAAAACAAATAGGGACTGGAGGTTTCTTTGTGGGAGACACTGCCAGGGAGAACTGGATTTGCTTGCTCTTGTGTAATCTACTCACTTATGTTTTTGATTAAATTGATACCAACTAAATGATGCTCACTATGTCCAGTTGCCAGTAATGACACAACAGTCATTAGTAGTTTGAAAATGTTGGAACAGGGCTTTGTTCAATGCTAATAACTGATCACAAACATGTGGTAATGCCACATTTTGCTGCATGCATTCCATTCTGCACTCAAAATAGCTGAATCTTATATGAAGTTATCTTTTTAATAACTAAAATGATGACACCCACAATAACACATAAAGCGATTGGCAGGATAAAGGATCATGTTGTGCATTTTACCAGAGTGATTGTTACAGTTAGGGATTGTAAAGTACGGCGTAATAATGTGAGTGAAAGATGAAACCCATATTATGTGATATACTGTGGTTTTAATTTACATGCAACACCTAGGGCGGAATTCTCCGACCAGCCGCCGGAGCAGCGCTAATCACGCCACGCCGCCCCAATGCTGGGACGCGATTCGGAGAATCGGTGCCATCAGCGACGGCATGGTTGGCGCGACACCGGTCGGGGTATGCGCCGACTCTCCGGCCCAGGCCGGTGCGCCGATTCTCCGGCCCGGATGGGTCGAGCGGCCATCATCAAAAAACCAAGCCCCGCCGGCGCCGTTCTAACATCCTCTGAGCCGGCAGGACCTCGGCATTGAAGGGATCAGGGGCAGCCTGTTGGGGGGGGGAAGGGGGTCCGACCCCGGGAGGGTGCCACTGTAGTGGCTTGGCCCGCGAACGGGGCCCACCGATTGGCATACCGGCCTCTCTGCCCCCGGCCTCCTTTCCTCCATGCCGGCTCCAGTCGCCCTGCGCCATTTGGCGTCAGGGCTGGCGCAGGGAAGAAGTCGTGGGGAAGAAGGCACACAGACCCTGTGTGCCGGTTTCAGGCCGAGGTCGGCAGCTGGGGTGGCATAGGCCGCTCCAGGGCCGTCTTAGCCCCCTGTGGACCGCAGTATGGGGTCCCGGAACAGGCGCCGACGCCGGAGTAAAACACTCCCGTTTTTAGTCCGGCGTCGGCGCTTAGCTGCCCAATGGGAGAATCCGGCCCGTGATTTCTCCTTTTAAGGAAAGGGAATGTAATTCCGAATGAAACAGAATTAAAAAGGTATCCGCATCCAGACAGTTGGCTTAAGAGGCCTGCATGTTACCGAGTACAGGTATCTTTGGGTGTTACCTCAAATGTATGAGTGATTCTAAGGAATAATAATAATCTTTATTGTCACAAGTAGGCTTACATTAACACTGCAATGAAGTTACTGTGAAAAGCCCCGAGTCACCACATGCCGGCGCCTGTTCGGGTACAGGGAGGGAGAATTCAGGATGTTCAAATTACCTAACAGCACATCTTTCGGGACTAGTGGGAATAAACCAGAGCACCCGGAGGAAACCCATGCAGACACGAGGAGAAGGTGCAGAATCCACACAGACAGTGACCCATGCAGGAATCAAACCTGGGACCCTGGGGCTGTGAAGCTAACCACTGTGCTACCGTGCCACCACAGAATGATGTGCGCTAGCTCACACAAAGGGAATCCCCTCACCCAGTTAGTTCAACTGGCCAATAGTCTGTAACAAAGTCCTGCTTTTAACCCTAATTCTTGACTGGCCAGTGATTACATGATTGACCAGCAGGTCCTTGGGATCGAGGATCATTTGCTTCCACTCGTGGTTCAATGGGTTCTGAGATGGAGATTGAAAGCAGAGAATTGCTGACTACAACCTGATTCCCCTTTACATTCTCCTTCAAATAAAGTGGGTTAAAATGAAAACTTAAAAGTGGCTAGTTTGGCAACAAATGAGAGCAGAAGAGCTCTCGAGGAGGAATAAAAAGAGCTGCTATTATCTCGTTATTTTACTACATATATCCATCAAAATAGACTTCAAAGGGATACGATAGGAATACTCTACCTTTAAAGTGATTCTTTGAACATTAACTACTTTTACAATGTTGACGTATACTGCCTCATGCAAAGCCTGTAAGATGTAAGCTGACACTTTATGGCAGTTAGGTCATTGTAATTGTTTTTGATGAATGGCTATTGCCAGTTCATGAGTCAACATCATAACTCTGTTATTAATGTTTGTGAAATAAATCTCTTTAAAAAAAAGTTTTTTTAAATTCAGGACAGACAAACCAATGGCTCTTATTACTTAGTTCAGGGCGCCCAGTACAGCATTCCAGGAAATTAATAGAGATGATTAAACTGGACTTCTCTTTGCACTTTTCACAAGAAATCTTTCAGCCAATGAAAAGCAATAGGAATAGCTGTGGGGGGGGGGGGGGGGGGGGGGGGGGGGGGGGGGGGGGGGGGGGAATGCAAAACATTCTGGATGTTCCTGTATCATCGTTACCATTTATTTGGGGAGTGGTGGGGTATTCTGTACTGAAAGTTCAATCCTGGATTATTGCACAATGATTGGTTTTTCCTTTCACTGTGTGTGGGGTAGGAAAAGCAAGGCATTCCCATTAGATTGTTGGTTTCTCCATCTGTATGGGAAAAGAGATGGAATAAAACTGCTAGATGATAACGACACCAGGAGGGTGCTTCCTGGGCATCACAGCTGCCTTGTTAAAATCATAATACTTAATACCTCAAGGATTGCAATGGCATCCTTGCCACAACAAGAAGACAAAGGATGTTTAAAGAATGATTTTAAGACACCCTGAGCTGGTGTGTGGTCAATTCCAGCCCTACAGGCCCCGGAGTCTCAACACAAGTGAATCAACCAATCATTTGTCTCTCATTTCTGAGATCTTTGACCCTTGACTGCTCCAATGACTTACAGGCATCAGATCTGTCAGTGAAACACAGATGTTTATTTATCACAAAGATAAGACTTATTATACTTATAAAAGAAGAACAGCCAGCTAATCTACTACTCCCTCCTTTTATCATCCCACCTTCCATCCAAACACACAGAAGAAAAAGGGGCAAAATGATAGGGATTAAAATATGAGATGGAAGATGAAAACTGCCAGAGAGTACAACAGGATATAGATAGACTGCAAAATTGGGCAGAGAAATGGCAGATGTAATTTAACCCGGACAAATGCGAGGTGATGCATTTTGGTAGAGGCAATTCAGGTGGGTGCAATAAAATAAATGGCAGAACCATCAGGAGTATAGAGATGCAGAGACATCTGGGCATAAAACCATAAGACCATAAGACATAGGAGCAGAATTAGGCCATTCGGCCCATCGAGTATGCTCCGCCATTCAATCATGGCTGATATTTTCTCAACCCCATTCTCCCGCCTTCTCCCCATAACCCCTGATCCCCTTATTAATCAAGAACCTATCTATCTCTGTCTTAAAGACACTCAGTGAATTGGCCTCCACAGCCTTCTGTGGCAAAGAGTTCCACAGATTCACCACCCTCTGGCTGAAGAAATTCCTCCTCATCTCTGTTTTAAAGGATTGTCCCTTTAGTCTGAGATGGTGTCCTCTGGTTCCAGTTTTTCCTGCAAGTGGAAACATCCTCTCCATGTCCACTCTATCCAGGCTCACAGTATCTTGTAAGTTTCAATAAGATCCCCTCTCATCCTTCTAAACTCCAACGAGTACAGACTCAGAGTCCTCAAACGTTCTTCATACGACAAGTTCTTCATTCCAGGGATCATTCTTGTGAACCTCCTCTGGACCCTTTCCAAGGCCAGCATATCCTTCCTTAGATACGGGGCCCAAAACTGCTCACAATACTCCAAATGGGGTCTGACCAGTGCATGCAGGTCTACAGATCCTTAAAAGTAGCAGCACAGGTGGAAATGGTGGTAAAGAAAGCATGTGGCATGCTTACCTTCATGGGACGGGGTATCGAGTATAAAAGCTCGAAAATTATGTTCCAAGTATACAGGACGTTGGTTCGGCCACATTCGGAATACTGTGTCCAATTTTGGTCACCGCACTACCAGAAGGACGTGGAGGCTTTGGAGAGAGTACAGAAAAGGTTTACCAGGATGTTGCCTGGTATGGAGGGTATTAGCTATGAGGAGAGATTGAATAAACCGGGATTTTCCTCCTGAGAGAAACGGCAGCTGAGGGGCGAGCTGATAGAAGTTTATAAAATGATTAGGGGTATAGACAGGGTGAACAGTTGGAGGCTTTTTCCCAGAGTGGAAATGACAATTACAAGAGGATACAAGTTCAAGATGAGGGGGAAAAGGTTGAGTGGAGATGTGCGGGGGAAGTTCTTTTACACAGAGGGTGGTGGTAGCCTGGAATGCACTGCCAAGTGAGGTAATTGAGGCAGATACATTATCGACCTTTAAGACTTATCTGGATGGCACATGAACAGACAGGTATAGATGGATACAGGCGGTTGGTCTAGATAGGACATGTGATCGGCACAGGCTTGGAGGGCCGAAGGGCCTGTTCCTCTGTTATAGTGTTTGTTCTTGTTTGTCCTTGCTTTGTTGAAGTCAATGCAGCAGTAGGTTGTCCTTCAAGGACATGGAGTGATTGAAACCAGCGGTTGGATTGCTAATGAGTATCTTCTGGCAGTAACAATCTGTCAGAACTCCCAGGCTGTAGGATTCCATCTACGGAGTCACTTTAACTTTTATCAACATGGGCCTCAACTCCAAAAGAACAGCCTTAGGCTTGTGTAATACTTTTTCACAGTAACTTCATTGCAGCATACTTGTGACAATAAGCAATTACTATTATTATCCGGGCTGATACCAAGATCCTTGGATAAGCGGCAGTTGTCCTCCCAACTCATCCATGTGGCTCAGAAACTTGGACTACGTGCACACACCACCTCAAGGCCGGGAGAGGTCGCATCAACACTGTCTGAGAGAGATTATCCACATCAACTGGTAAGAGAGGTATATTAATCCTTGAAGGAGCAAAGATCATTGGCATCAAGGCCATGATCACCCGAAACCAACTCCGCTGAGTCAGCCACGTACTTGGGATGCCAGAGTCCTGACTTCCAAAGCAAATCTTCTTCGCCAGCTCATAGAAGGCTTGTGGCAAGAGGAGGACAAAGAAAGAGCTTCAAAGACACCCTGAAGAGTTACTTCAAAAAAATGAAACATAGATGTCAACACCTGGGAGACCCATGCTCAGAAGAGACCTACTTGGAGAAGCCCCCTTATTGAAGGTATACAATTCTTTGAGAACATTCAACAGCAAGAGGAAATCCAGAAAAGCACCTGCGATCTCGAGTCCAAGGACCAATCCCACCTCTCGGAACCACACACCAAGTGTGCAAATGAAGACGCAGCTCTAGGATCAGGTTTATCAGCCGTGCAAGGACCCAGAGATCCCAGGACCAGTGACATGGGGTGCCTTCGGTGGACAATAAAAATTTAGCGAGGGATCACTGAAGAGGAGGAATATAAGTAAGCAACGTTACTTTTGATTGAAATTATCTATCTCTGTGATTTATTCCAAAATGTACCAAAGACTGGGGCGGGATTCCCCAACCCCCCGCTGGGTCGGTGAATCGCCAGGGGGGTGCGGAGTGAATCCCGCCCCGCCGCCGTGACGCCAGGTGCTGAATTGTCCGGCGCCAGTTTTTCGGCGGGGGCGGAAATTGCATTGCACTGGTCGGAGCCGTTGGCAGTGGCCCCGGCCATTCTCCACCCCGCGATGGGTCAAGCAGCTGCCCGTTTTCAACCCGATCCGCCGGCGTAAATCAAACTAGGTCCGTATCGGCGGGACCTGGCTCTGCGGGTGTCTACAGAGTCCTCGGGGAGGTGCGGGGGGATCTGGCCCCAGGGGGTGCCCCCGCGATGACCTGGCCCGCGATCGGGGCCCACCGATCCACTGGCGGTCCTGTGTGGGCACTCTTTCCCTCTGCGCCGGCTGCTTCAACCTCCACCATGGCCGGCGCGGAGAAGAACCCCCCTGCGCATGCGCTGGGATGCGCCAACTCGTGCCGGCTGGCGGAGGCCCTTCAGTGGGATTCCACACCTTCAGGGCAGCACGACACCGGAGTGATTCATGCCACTCCTCGTCGCTGGTATGGCCCGCCCCGCTGGGTAGGGGAGAATCCCGCCCACGGAACTGAACTTGAGACAGCCGGGAGGGAGATTGTGTTCCTGGTCCATATGCAGATTACTTCTTCAGACTGCCAAAAACAACCAGGGTATAGTAATAGAAGACATTTAAAATTGGTGTTCTGGTCACATGCGGGCAATAGTAAGGGATGACATCGGTGCTATGAAGGATAAGGTTGAATCCATTTGGGTGGAAATGAGGAATAGTAAGGCGAAAAAGTGATTGATAGGAGTAGTCTATAGGCCACCAAATAGTAACATTATGGTGGGGCAGGCAATTAACAAAGAAATAACTGATGCATGTAGAAATGGTACAGCAGTTATCATGGGGGATTTTAATAGAAAGCAAAGAGTGGGGATTAATGGGTGTTTCTCTGGTTTGCAATCAATAGCTAGTGGTGTCCCTCAGGGATCAGTGTTGGGCCCCCAATTGTTCACAATTAACATAGATGATTTGGAGTTGGGGACCAAGGGCAATGTGTCCAAGTTTGTAGCCGACACTAAGATGAGTGGTAAAGCAAAAAGTGCAGAGGATACCGGAAGTCTGCAGAGGGATTTGGATAGGTTAAGTTAATGGGCTAGGGTCTGGCAGATGGAATACAATGTTGACAAATGTGAGGTTATCCATTTTGGTAGGAATAACAGCAAAAGGGATTATTATTTAAATGATAAAATATTAAAACATGCTGCTGTGCAGAGAGACCTGGGTGTGCTAGTGCATGAGTCACAAAACGTTGGTTTACAGGTGCAACAGATGATTAAGAAAGCGAATAGAATTTTGTCCTTCATTGCCTGAGGGATGGAGTTTAAGACTAGGGAGGTTATGCTGCAATTGTATAAAGTGTTAGTGGGGCCATACCTGGAGTATTGTGTTCAGTTTTGGTCTCCTTACCTGAGAAAGGACGTACTGGCACTGGAGGGTGTGCAGAGGAGATTCACTAGGTTAATCCCAGAGCTGAAGGGGTTGGATTACGAGGAGAGGTTGAGTAGACTGGGACTGTACTCGTTGGAATTTAGAAGGATGAGGGAGGATCTTTTAGAAACATTTAAAATTATGAAGGGAATACATAGGATAGATGCGGGCAGGTTGTTTCCACTGGCGGGTGAAAGCAGAACTAGGGGGCATAGCCTCAAAATAAGGGGAAGTAGATTTAGGACTGAGTTTAGGAGGAACTTCTTCAGACAAAGGGTTGTGATTCTATGGAATTCCTTGCCCAGTGAAGCAGTTCAGGCTCCTTCATTAAATGTTTTTAAGATAAAGATAGATAGTTTTTTGAAGAATAAAGGGATTAAGGGTTATGGTGTTCGGGTAGGAAAGTGGAGCTGAGTCCACAAAAGATCAGCCATGATCTCATTGAATGGCGGAGCAGGCTCGAGGGGCCATATGGCCTATTCTTGCTCCTAGTTCTTATGTTCTTATGACCTCTCTCTTTCTCTCCAGAATGGTTTGATTATTCTACATAAGGTAATTGATAGTTCATGTCTGGACAGGCCTTAGCTATTGTGTTCAAGCCTGGGTGATTTTTTAATGTCCAAATCCTCACTTCTGAATGGACCATTGTTTTCTGTTATGAGCTACAAAGGACCTATCAACATCTTTTCTCTGGCCATTGTCCCTGTAGACTTTCTATAATGCAAATACTGTAGTGCGAGCCAATCACAAGTTTCCGTTCATCTTTGAAGTAATTTTTGACATCAGCTGATGCGAGATGCCAGAGGTGATTTGCCTTGACATGTCCTAATTGTAATCCCCATTGCAAACTTCCAGAGTTGACGACCTTATAATAACAGTTGTGTCAGGTGACTTTGCTTCGTTTAAAACTTCTTTTAAAGGAATTCAATATATATTTGACCAAACGATAACATTTAAGATGAATATTCCATATGTCAACATCACATAATTATAACACAAGCCAGGAGTGCAATTTGGATACTGTCACGTATACTGAGGTACCCTGAAAAGTATTGTTCTGCATACAGTCCAGACAGATCATTCCATATATGAAAAACATAACACATACGATAGATGCACAATGTAAATACATAGGCATAGACATTGGGTGAAGCATATAGAGTGTAGTACTACTCAGTAGAGAAGATGTGTGGGGAAATCAGATCACTCTATAAAAGGGTTGTTTAGGAGTCTGGTAACACTGAGGAAGAAGCTGTTTTTGAATCTGTTCTCAGACTTTTGTATCTCCTGCCTGATGGAAGAAGTTGGAAGAGTGAATAACCCAGGTGGGAGGGGTCTTTGATTATGCTTCACATTTTCCCAAGGCAGCAGGAGGTGTAGACAGAGTTCATGGATGGGCTGTGTTCACGACTCTCTGTAGTTTCCTATGGTCTTACGCCGAGCATGCTGCCAGAAACGATGCTTTCTAAGGTGCATCTGTAAAACAATGTGGACATGCCAAATTTCCTTAGTTTCCTGAGGAAGTACAGGCGCTGTTCTCCTTTCTTGGTCATAGCTTCAATGTGGGTGGACCAGGGCTGATTGTTGGTAATGTGTACACCTAATGGAAAATTCCTAATTTTCCTCGATGAATATGGCTTCAACAACACTCAAGAAGCTCAACACCATCCAGGACAAAACAGCTCACTTGATTGGCATCCCATCGGTTGCCTTAAACATTGAATACCTGCGCATTCAGAATACAGTGGCAGCAGTGTGTGCCATCTACAAGATGCACTGCAGTAACCCACCAAGTCTCCTTCAACAGTGTTAATTGTATCAATTGAGGTTAAATATATGCATTTGGAAGGCATTGATCAGATGGTTACTTGAGTACATATAAAGGGATACTTACTGACATGGCATGCGTTGAATTAGGAGGTATATAACCAATAATGTTTCACTCTGAAAAAATATATATCAAGTAAAGATTGGCTCTGGTTTTTTCCTTGACTGATTGGCTGCTTTTCACAGTAACTTAATTTGAAGCCCACTTGTGACAATAAGAGATTTTCATTTAGTTTCATTTCAGGAATATAACCAATTAGACTTTAGCTCTTCATAGGCCTGATGCTACCATCCTGCCACAGACCAGCAGAACCATGGATGTTTGCTCACAAATTTTAATTTGTGATTGTTAACACATGGTATGTTACACTTATAAGGTACAGCACAAGATCTTTAACAGCAACAAAGTATCAGCTTTTATGTACACCTTACAATCTATCAAAGTCAATAATTTTGGACACATCCCTGAAATATATTTGAATATTGACAACCATATTTACCATTGCCATTCAAGAGGGCAGCACGATAGCACAAGTGGATAGCACTGTGGCTTCACAGCACCAGGGTCCCAGGTTCGATTCCTCGCTGGGTCACTGTCTGTGCGGAGTCTGCACGTTCTCCCCGTGTCTGCGTGGGTTTCCTCCGGATACTCCGGTTTCCTCCCGCAGTCCAAAGACATGCAGGTTAGGTGGATTGGCCATGATAAATTGCCCTTAGTGACCAAAAAGGTAAGGCGGCGTTGTTGGGTTACGGGGATAGGGTGGAAGTGAGGGCTTAAGTGGGTCAGTGCAGACTTGATGGGCCGAATGGCCTCCTTCTGCACTGCATGAAAATTAAAATTTGAAAATCGCTTACTGTCACGAGTAGGCTTCAATGAAGTTACTGTGAAAAGCCCCTAGTCGCCACATTCCGGCGCCTGTCCGGGGAGGCTGGTACGGGAATGATTCTCCTATCTGAACGGGGCTAGCAGGGCCCGGCGTGCTCCTCGCAGCTCTGGCTACCGATACGGGGCCCTGCACTTCCGGTTGGGAGTACGCGCACGCGCACGGGGCTGCTGGCCTGCTTGGTCTGCTTTAAAAGCCAGCGATTTAGCCCAGTGAGCTAAACCAGCCTGCATATTCTATGTTCTAAGAGGAATTATATATCTTGGAGATGATGTGAACAGTAGTTTATTTACAATAAATAGTACTTATTTTTATAATACATTTAGCAATTTCAGGCACATATAACCCCAAATTCAGAGAGTTGCATTTATATTACTTTCAGCCCGATCCCAAAACATTAATGGACCTTGGGCTGGTCCCATTTTGCACCATACTCCCACACCTTTCACTTTGTGCTTAAAGGGTGACAATGTATTTATTTTGAACAAAGAATAATAATGAAATAAAAGCAAAAGCTCTGCTCTTGGTTTAATTACCTAACAAATTTTGTGTTTTTGTTCAACAACTTAACTAAAGCAAAATGGGAAGTTTTACCATTCAGAAGTACAATAAAGCAGAGAGTGGGTTCCAACTCTTTCAGTGGGGGAAGTGATTGATACTCAGTTGCTCAGCTGAATTTCATCTTAATTGGAATTCTACTGATGGTAACTTCACTGACAACAAAAGTTGTATGTATACTTTCATTACAAAGGTAAACAGTAACAAAACTAGATAGTGATAGGCTATTCTCGCCTCCTGGCAATATAAGGAAATGGTTAAGTTAGCTGTCACAAATATCTTTACAAATATAAGTCAGCCATTATTCCAAATGTATTATTGATTTCACCACATAAAATTTGCAACAGATGTTTCATTCTCTTTTGATTAATGCTTTGTAAATTTGAGGGAAGTACTGTTTCTTGCACTCCTTTTTAATCTTTAAGTACTGTCTGCTGAAAGGCACAGCAATAGCAGAAAGGGCAGTAACACCTATAACCAGAGACTGCAAATCGCTAAGGCTCCAAGCCTGTTCTTTTTGTTGGTCCCCCAATACAGCAAACAGACGTCCTGGAAATTAGACTGAAAGCAACCTGCAGAAAGTCCATGGGTGGGATTCTCCAATAATGTGGCTGTGTCCCCTCTCCAGCATCAAAACACGGGCTTTTCACTCTGGACTTTCCTGAAGAAAGTCCAGAATGATTCTCCTGTCTGAACGGGGCTAGCAGGGCCCGGCGTGCTCCTCGCAGCTCTGGCAACCGATACGGGGCCCTGCACTTCCGGTTGGGAGTACGCGCACGGGGGCAGCCGCTGCGACATGGCAGACTCATACCGCGGACTGGCCCCGAATATATAGGCCCCCTGAGATCGTGCGAGCCCGCGGATTGGTATCCCCCGATCGCTAACCAGGCCATCCATGAGCCCCCCCCCCCCCCGGTGAAGGATCCCCCTGACCCCCCCCCTTCCCCCATCAGGGCAGCCGCAGACTGACTCCGCAGCCACCTCTGGCCGTTCCCAACAGGAAAAACGTTCGAACCACGCGATCGGGAACTCAGCCAGTTTTGGTGGAGAATTGCCGTGGGGGCTTCTGTCTATGGCCCCCCACCTGCCCGCTTGGACCACGCACTCGCTTTTCACGGCGATTTTCCGGGGACCGGAAAATCACGGGAACAGCGTTGGACCGGATTTCGGGTTTGACGCCCATTCTCCGTCCCCATGGCGATCGCGATTTTGGTGCGGTGGCTCGGAGAATCCCGCCCATGTCTTTGAGGATTCTAAAAACTACTTTGCACATGACTCCAATTGTTGAACTTACCTAAACTATCATTCAGGAGTGAAGATAATCTCTTCATCAAGCCTGCAATGTTGGTTTCCAGAACAAGTCAATCACATGATTGGCCAGACCTGCTGAGATTATCCAGCATTTTCTCTTTTGGATGCCAATCACTTGATTAGGAACCACTTTTTTGCTTGTAACCTGTAAAAGTTTTGTTATACTTTTCGACTGTACTTTCCTTATGTATGCTTGTGTGTGAGTGCTATACCATTAGAATATGCAGTGAACACATGAGTAAACAATCCTCTGCATTTAAACTCACAAAAACCTTTCTGTTGGTTTATCAATTGTCCACACACTCAGTGGTTAAGAAACACACACTCATCTTCCAAGGAAAAGATTACTGATTACGGCCTGTAGGGAAGGGAATAGGTCCTACAATAGCTCTCTCACATCTTGTATGTCAGAAAGAAAAGTTTGCAAGGTGCTGCAATGCATTTTGGATATGATATATTGCTACCATAGTGCTTTGATTGTGATAGGAGTAAATGTTTAAGGTGGTGGTTGAGGATCCGAACAAGAGAGCTGCTTTAGCCTGAGTGATGTTGAGTGTCTTGAATGTTGTTGGAGTTGAACTCACCCAGGCAAGTGGAGAGTATTCCATCACACTGCTGACTTGTGTCTTGTGATTGAAGACAGGCTTTGGGGAGTCACGAGGTGAGTTGCTCATTGCAGAATTCCCAACTTCTAACCTATAGCCAAAGTATTTACATGGCTAGTCCAGTTAAGTTTCTGGTCAATAGTAACCCCAGAATGTTCAGGGTGATTCAGGCAGTGGTAATGGTGGGTGATTCAGCAGTGGTAATGTAATTGAATGTCAAGGGAAAATGGTTAGATTCTTTCTTGTTGGAGATGTTAATTGCCTGACATTTGCGTGGAAGAAATATTACTTGCCATTTATCAGCCCATCGTGAATATTGTTCAGGTTTTGCTGCCAATGGAAATGGACAGCTTCAAGAATCATTAATGGGACTAAACACTTTGAAATTATCAGCAAACATCCCCACCTCTGACCATACAATGGCGGGAAGGTCACTGATCAAGTAACAGAAGATGGTTGGGTCGAGGACACTGTCGTGTATTATGTGCATGCACCTTTAAGGGAGCATATCTTAATCCACTGTAAATCATAAAATACCTTGACAGGGTGTGATGTATTAGTCCCATTACTTTTTCTTTAAAAGGTATTTTAATTCCAAACACATGTAACATCAACAAAGTACAGAAGCCCTGCAAATCACAATTCACAGTTTGTACAATTTTTTACCTTTTATCCCCTCCCCTCCCCCACCCGCGATCAACAACTCCTCAAATAACGTCACAAATAGCTTCCACCCAACCTCGAGGCCCTCGTTCGCTGACCCCCTCAACTTGAACTCAATCTTCTCCAACCGGAGAAAGTCATACAGGTTCCCCCAGCCAAGTCGCTGTTATATTACAGAGAGGTGGGGCGGGATTCTCCAGTATCCGGCGGGCGGGCCATACCGGGGCCAAAGAGTGGCGTGAACCACTCCGGCGTCGGGCCGCCCACAAGGTGCGGAATCCTCCGCACCTTCGGGGGTTAGGCCGGTGCTGGAGTGATTGGTGCCGCGCCAACCGGCACCGAAGGGCCTCCGCTAGCCGACCCGAGTTGGCGCATGCACCGGAGTGCCAGCATGATTCCTGCGCATGTGCAGTGGGTTTCTTCTCCGCGCCGGCCATGGGGGAGCTTTACAGCGGCCGGAGCGGAGGGAAAGAGTGCCTGCACGGCACAGGCCCGCCCGCAGATCAGGGGGCCCCAATTCGCGGGCTAGGCCACCGTGGGGGCCACCCTGCGGATAGATCCCCCCATGCCCCCCCCCCCAGGACTCTGCAAGTCGCCCACAGAACCAGGTCCCACCAGTAAGAACCTTGTGTAACTTATGCCGGCGGGACAGGCCAAAATGGGCAGCCCATTGTGGAACGGAGAATCGCTGGGGGGGGGGGGGCACTGCCAACGGCCCCCGACCGGCGCGACGCGATTCCCACCCCCGCCAAAAAACCGCCGCCGGAGAATTCGGCAGTCGGTGTCGGGGCGGGATTCACGTGTCCCACCGCCGATTCTCTGGCCCAGCGGGGGGTCGGAGAATCCCGCCCGTTATATTTCTATTACTCATTTGTCTTGCTGAGTTGTATTTAACTTGATGATAAACAGTCAAAATCTTCCAGTTGATGACAAATGATTTATTGAGTAACAAAATAATATACTTGTGAGTTATTTTGCTTTAATACTTTGACTAGTAATAGAATTAACTAAGATTAGATTAAACTAACAATTAATATAATACACTACACTCTGATCTTGTCATTACTATCCTCTCGCTGCACGACACACACACTAACACTAAGAAATAGCAGGAAACTCCTTGTATAGTTCCTGTTAGTGTTGCCATCTCGTGATCATCTAACTGCACATTAATTAATCATGTATTAAAATATACAGAGATCACTACAGTCGCCACCCCGGCGGTATATCCAACCTCCAATTTAACAGAATTTTTTGCAGGACAATCAGAGAGGCAAAGGCCACAACATCGGCCCCCTTCCCATTCAGCAGATCTGGCTCTTCCGAGACCCCATAAATCGCCACCGTTGGGTCCAGCCTGACCTCCACCCTTATTTTCTTGGATAGAGTCACAAACACCACCTTCCAATAGCCCAAAAGCTCTCCAGCTTCTCACAGCCCCAGAACATGTGAGCATGGTTCGCCAGCCCCTGCCCACACTTCCCACACTCATCGGTTACCTCTTGGAAGAACCCACTCATCTTCACCCGAGTCATGCGTAACCTATGACCCACCTTAACTGAATCAAGCTCCTCCTCGAGCAGGAGGTTGAGTTCCCCCACCACATCGCCTCACACCACAGACCCCAACCTATTTCACTTCCCATCTCCTCCTCCCATTTACTCTTGATCCTCACCAGCTGTGCCCCACCCTGCTGCCACAATCACCCGTAGATCTCTCCAATCCTACCCTCCCTCATTCGGGACAGTGGGGCTATGTGTGCGGGCGGCCCGGGTCAGGCGAGCAACTGATGCGGGGCACTATTTTGGTGGTCCAGGTCCGCGGGCTGAGTCTACCATGGGGCACGGCGCGGCTGCTGGAGGCCGCCACAGTGCTCATGCGGAGCCTCTGACCCAGAAGTGCGGGGGGCCGTATTGGCAGCTGGAGCAAGCTCCATGACAGCTGCCTGCTAGCCCCCTGCAAGACGGCGAATCTGTGGCCTTTTGACGCCAGTTTTCCTGGCGTACAAGACCACAGTTTTCACGACGGCATGGGGACTTAATGCCAAAAACGGAGAATCCAGCCCATGGTTCCCACACAAATTGCATCAACATGGACATTCTTTCAAACTTATAATGCCTCCTCACCTGGTTCCATACCCTGATCGTTGACAGCACCAACGAGCACCCCATATACATCCCTGGAGCCAATGGCAACAGGGCTATCACCAGGGCCCTCAGACTGGAACCCCTGCAGGACTCCTCTTCCTACATGACCCACTCCCTCTCCACTCCCCCCCCCCCCCCCCCCGACCATCACCTCACCAGATGGTAAAGATGAATGTGCTGCCAAGGTTCCTGTTTATTATTCAGTAATAATACAGTAGTTTCAGAAGTGCCAACCCCCCGTTTCTGTCTCTGTCTCAGAAGCAGAGCCCTTGTCACCCTCGGTACCTTCACTGCACATTTAAACTCTCAGGTCAGTGCTTCCACCCTCCCGAATAAAACCTCAGGAGAAAGATTGGGAGGGTCTGCATAATAAACAGGAACCTTGGAAGCACCTTTATCTTTACCACCTTCACCCTCCCTGCCAATGTCAATTGCAAAGTGTCCCATGTCTTATAATCCCCCTTAACCTCCTCCAGAAACACTGTCAAATTCCACCTGTGCATCATGGCCCACTCACGCGTCACCTGAATCCCCAAATACCTAAACCTCTCTCTCTAGCAACATTAAACTGTTACGCTCCTAAATTGGCCACCCACCGCCCCCCCCCCCCCCCCTCCCCCGCCTGGCCACATTCACTGGGAACACCTCACTCTTCCCAACGTTCAGCCTATACCTGGAGAAGGCCCCAAACCTCTCCAAACGGCCCATGGTTCTGCCCATCCTCTCCAGCGGGTCCGATACAAACAACAACAGGTCATCTTCATATAACACCACCTGATGCTCCTTGCCTCCCCCCCCCCTCACAAATCCCTCGCGATCCATTATCATAGTGTCTCTGAAATCAGCATAATTACAGCCTTCTGCTATTAACTTGAGGTCTGTAATAAAATCAGTGATGGGCTCTCTGTTTCTCTGGCATCTATGACAAAAGTTAAATCTTTCCAGCATCTCACCAGACTGACTTTTACAATGGTCTTCAAATTTTGCAATAATCACTTTAAATTTAGTTTTGTCTTCACCTTCCAAGAAATTAAAGGAGTTATAGATCTCGATGGCTTCATGTCCGAGTAGTAGTGCTATTTTCCTTTTTTCAGAGACCGTGTTTAAATCATTAGCTGCCATATATACTTGGAACTTTTGCATCAACGTTTTCCAGTTATTACTTAAGTTACCGTCAGTTTTCAGCTGCATTGATACTTGAAGGTGGTCCATCGAATCGTTTAGTCGTCGAGGATCCATCTGCTGCGAAGTCTTCCTCAGTCGAATATCCGGTCTGAATTTTCTTCTCTTTTTGTCTAACCTCATCTAACTAGTTCTTTTAAAGCCAACACGCCTGGTGCCATCTTTCATTACACTCCTGTATTATCTTAATATACTACGGAGTGTAATGTGTGTTACTCAAACCTTGGTTACTGATGAGGTCTTCTGAATCTCAATGAAGAAGACTCAAACTCGTCCAGTGGCAACAAAAGGTTTATTGAGTAACTATAACAATAATTGCATGAGTTCTTTACTTTAACATTGATACTAGTGATAAGGTTGACAAGATCTAACTACAGTAACTACACTAACCATCTGAGCTAATCTGATACTCCGGCCTTTGTCACAGTCCATCCAAAAGAGAGGGAGAGAGACCCAATGCGGTCACCTTTATACCCCTGTTGGTCCGGCCCTCAAGAGATCATGTGGTGCTACTGATTACACATTAACCCCTTATGTACATGCACATATAGAGATCACTACATGCTACTCAACAGACCCCCAAAAAACCATCACCAAGAGTTCAATTGCAGGGCAAATAACATGGTGACAGTGGGCACCCCTACCTTGTTCCCCTGCACAGCCCAAAACCCGCTGAAGCCATCTCCTTTGTAGTCACTCTTGCCACCAGGGATGCATGCAAAAGATGCACCCACGCCATAAACTTCAGCCGACATCCAAACCTTCCCAAAATTTTCAACAAGTACCCCCACTCTACCTGGTCAAAGGCCTTCTCCGCATCCATGGATACAATAAACTCTGGTGCCCGCCCCCTGATGGTGTCATTAAGACATTCATCAGCCTTCTGATGATGCTGGAGAACTGTCTACCCTTTACAAAGCCTGTTTGATCCTCTGAGACCACCTCTCTCATGCACCCCTCCTTCCTACCCGCCAACATCTTCGCCAGTGTTTTCATGTCCGTATTTAACAATGAGATGGGCCTGTATGACCCACACTCCAGCGGATCATTCCCCTTCTTCAGGATCAATGCAATCGACGCCTGTGACCCTCCGCTCTCCACCACCTCACTAAACAACCCCAACAGGTGTGGGTCCAACTCTGTAACAAACAGTTTATAAAATTCAGCCGGATAGCTGTCTGGCCCGGGGCCATCCCCGACTGCATTCCCCTCAATCTATCTATCACCTCCTTCAGCCCCAGTGGCTCCTCGAATGCCTACCTCTTCTCTTCCACCAACTTTGGGAATTACAACCTGTCCAGAAGTCGTCTCATATCTCCCGTTTCTCCATCTGGCTTGGCCTTATACAAATTCTGGTAAAACCCACTGAACTCTTCATTTATCTTTCCCGGTCCTGACACCACCTACCCATTCTCCACCCGCACCCTTCAGGTTGAGTTCCCCCACCACATCGCCTCACACCACAGACCCCAACCTATTTCACTTTGTAAAGGGTAGACAGCCGGGCAACTCACGACACGCCCCCCTGGCGTCCCCCCGCGATTCTCCCACCCCCCCGCTCGGAAGAATCGCCGCTCGCCGTTTTTCATGGCGACCGGCGATTCTCCGGCCCGGATGGGCCGAGCAGCCTGCCGTTCCCGACCGGTTCACGACGGCGGCAACCACACCTGGTTGCTGCTGTCGTGAACATGGGCGCCAAATGCTGGTTTGAGGCTTGTGGGTTGTGGAGAGGGGAGTGGGCACCACGGCCGTGCTCGGGAGGGGACTGGCCCGCGATCGGTGCCCACCGACCGTCGGGCCGGTGTCTCAAAGCGACGCACTCTTTCCCCTCCACTGCCCCGCAAGATCAAGCCGCCACATCTTGCGGGGCAACGGAGGGGAAGACGGCAACCGTGCATGCGCGGCTTTGAGCCGTCAGCTGTCGTGATGTCAGCCGCGCATGCGTGGGTTGGAGCCGCCCAACCTGTGCATGCGCGGCTGACGTCACTTAGGCACCGCCGTCCCGTCAAGGCCCGGCAGCCGAGAGTTATGGAGCGCCGCTCCTAGCCCCCTGGTGGGGGTGAATAAGGCGAGAGTAGCGGCCTCCGAGGCCGTCGTGAAACTCGGCCGAGTTCACGACGGCCTTCCAAGGGGCGGGATTCTCCATTCACTGATGATGAATTCGCGAAACGCGATTGGGCGAAGAATAGGTTCTGCCACTAAAATCGCGGCGAGCGCCGATTTGAGGCAAATCGCTACTCTCCATCACCTCAACAGCAGCGTCAATGCACTCTGGAAAGCACGGACAATAGACACTATTTGCATATCATTAGCGGGCCTGACCCGGTATTCTCCGGGGCTTCCGTGATGCTCTGCCTCCGATGGGCCAAGTTCCCAATGACGCTGTTCATTTGCGGCTGCTGAAGGAGAGGGGGTACGGAATTTGTCCAACATTACCATAGTGTGCTGACAGTTGTGCCGCTGGCCAGGGGGCTTCTGCCAGGGCTGGGGGAGTAGTTGGGGAGTGCCCAGAAGGTGGGCTGTGAGACATGGAACACCATTGCCGCGGCCAGCAAGGCAGCCATGCAGCTGTGCATGCTGCTGACAGCCCGTTGAGAATTCAATGCCACGGGTTCAATCGGTGTCACCCAGGCCACCTCACTAGGTGCCAACTCTGGCCCCAGCCGACCCATCAGCTGCATGGGCACACGCTAGCACAACTAGTGCCATCTTGTTGGCTGATGTGAGTGTGTGTGGAGATTGTAATGTGTATATATGGCTGCAGCTTGTCAGCCTCCCGAGTGTCAATCACGGACCCGGCGAAACCCGCACCATTTTTCGTTGGAATCGAATGTGTTCCATGTGATGCTAGCCTTTCCACAGTTACTGAATCAATTCAGATACTTAGCTTCCTTGCGAACATTATCTGTACATAGTCTTACCTTCAAATAAATAGCCTACATTATTGTTTCACTAATCCTTGTGTATGATTGGTGGAGGGATTCTCCGGGGTTGCCAGCCAGTAGAGGGAATTCTCACCACTGGTTGGCATTCCTGGAGAATCCTGATGGTCCGGTGATTCGGGTGTCAAGCAAAAAACAGGTTTCACGTTGGTCATGAAACTCGTTGCAAGTCTCCCAGCCAGCCCACACAGGTCCTGACAAGGTTCCCGACAGCCCCGATGAGGTTCCCACCCAGACTCGGTGCAAATAGGTCATTATCCCGAATTTGAATCTTATTTACAGACAGGACACCTGATTCACCTGTCTCCTGGGATGTTCCAGCCACCACCCCGACCTCCAGTGGTCATGCTGGCATGAATTGGTGCAAGTCCTGACAAATGGGTACCTGACAGCTTGCACTCTGAAAGGGAGTACCCACCCGACAATTGCCTCCAATGTGCCGAGGACCCTTCATGGGAGATGGGGGTCAGGACTCAAGGAGCTCAGGTCGGGGGTCTTTCCTAAGATGGGGGTCGTTTGGCTGGTCTTTCTATCTTCAGTCTTTAAACCCTTTGAAATGGCTGTCAGCATGCCAAGAGGAAAGGTCATTGAGAATAAAGTGAAAGTCTTCCCAGCTGCAGCCTTAAACCCTTTAAACTGTCTGTCAGCATGCCAAGTTCAATGATCTGTGAAATGAAGATGAAAGTATCCCCTTTAATCTGGTGGAAACCTTTTAAGTGTTTTTTTCACTGTCAATTTCATTGCCATTTATCTTTTTCAAGCCTGTATGCATGCCTAGAAGCCGACAAAGACTGAACTGCATTGTTTCTGTTCAATTTAATTGGCCATTGCTTTTTAAAAGCCTTCAGATTGACAGGTCCAGGCAGTATCAAAGGAAAGATCACCATTGTTTATTTCTATAGCTCTACAGGGGTCCATTTACTCTGAGCAGCAGCTAATTTTCACACCATAGAATTTGTGTAAAGAGGTTGCCTCTTTGTTCTGAAGCATTTCCCAGAAAGTGCAGGTACAGAGAAAGGACTTGGGTGGGGGGTGGGGGATTGGGGGGGGGGGCAGCGATCTGAGATGCGGGGGGGGAGGCCTGCAGCAGCAGGATTTCTGACATCGGGGACAATCTCTGCAGAGCAGGACCTGTTGGAAGATTCAGCCCCACTCCTCTCAGATACAGCAAGAACCCTGATCCACTTTTAAAAATTTACCATGTGCCGTGGAATGGCACAAAACCCCCAATGTTGGTGCCATGCAAGTTCCGTTGCATGGCACGTCAGTTTGCTCTTAGGCATCACTCCATTTATCCTGCTGGCGGAAGCTCATCTTAATTTGGGAGAATCACTCCTGGTATGTTTACGTTGAAGAAAAGAATGCAACAGACTCTAACTACCCTGATGAATTCCTGTAGCAATGCCCTGGTCTCCAACAACCACAACATTTTCCTGCTCCGCAACACCAACACCCCACCACGTTCTGCCTTACCCTATTTTAACCCCCTTACTCGAACCCCCCCATGACCACCCCCGCCTTGCTGACCCCTCAATCCTCCTTAAAGAAATCGATGAACGATTTCCACCTACGGTGAACCCCTCTACTGACGCCCGCAATGCTAACTTGACCTTGTCCAGCCTCAGGAACTTTCCCAGGTCGCTCACCCACACCCCAGCTTTCGGCGGCTCCAATTCCTTCCCCCCACCAAAATCCGTCTCCGGACTATCGGAGAAACAAAGGCCAAGAGGTCAGTCTCTCTTACAACCTGGACCCCAAATATCACTACCTCCAGACTCGGAGCCACTCCCACACCCAACACCTCGCACATGTGCACCGCCCACACCTATCCTCTAGCCCTGCAAAGAAGCTAATTATCTTTGCCACTGTCATAAGAGCCCTATGCACCACCTTAAACTGGAGGAGGCTTAACCTCGCACACATCAAGGACAAATTCACCCTCCGCAAGGCCTCCACCCATGTCCCAGCCCCCACCTGCCCTCCAAGCTCCTCCTCCTATTTGCGCCTTTATCTCCCCACCAGGCCTCCCTCCCACTCCATCAATTCCTTATAGATATCCAACACCTTCTCTTCCTCTATTTCATCCTTGCCACCACCTTCTCCTGCAACCCCAGGGCTGGCAGCCCAGGAAAGGACCTCTCTCCTCATGAAATCTTGAACCAGCAGGTACCTAAAGCCATTCCCCCTAGGCAACTCATACACTTCCTACAAGTCCTCCAGCCCTGTAAACTTGGCCTCTATAAACAATTCCCCGGAGGGGTCAATACCCGCTTGCCGCCACCCCCCTGAACCTCGCATCCAGCCTTCCCGGTGGAAACCTATGTTTGTCACAGATCGGCGCCCACACCGATGCTCCCCGAGCCCCAAATGCTGCCCACACTGCCGCATTAGGACAATACCACCATAGGGCTCATGGAGTACCTGGCCGGCAAGAACGGTAATGAAGCCAATAACAGAGCCCTCAAACCTGTTCCCCCTCATGATGCCGTCTCCACCCAGCCCCAGACTGACCTCTGCTCCACAGATCACCTTCGCACTATCGCAATATTCGCCGCCCAGTAATAATTCATCATATCCGGAAACTCTAGCCCCCAGTCCCTTTGCCTCACTTCCAAAAAGAAACGCTGCACTCGCGGGGCCTTGATCACCCATTCAAACCCGGAAATCAGTCCATTAACTTCCCTAAAGATAGGGAGGTTCTGAAACACAAACAAAAACTTAGGCAGCACTGTCATTTTCACTGTTTGCACCCGCCCAGCCAGTGACAGTGGCTCTTAAAATCCACCTTTATCCCCTACACCATTCGGGCCAAGTCCAATCTATGCAGCTGGACCCAGCTCCACGTCCCCTGAATACCAAGGTACCTAAAGCTCGTCCCCACCACCCTGAATAGTCACGCCCCTAACCTCCTTTCCTGCCCCTGGCATTAACCGGGAACACCTCACTTTGTCCAAAATTCAATTTATATCCCCAAACCAGCCAAATTATCCCATAATCTCCATAATACCTCCAATGCTGCCCACCAGGTTCGAAATATATAAGAACAGATTGCTCACATATAGCGAGGCCCTATGCTCGGCAGCCCCCCCCCCCCCCCCCCCCCCCCCACCCGCCTCCCCCCCCCATCAATCCATCTCCAATCCCTCAACGCCCTAAGCGCCATTGCCAATGGCTCTATCGCCACAGCGAAAAGCAATGGGGAGAGCGTGCACCCCTGCCGCGTTCCACACTGTAGCCCAAAGTACCCCAACCTCACTCGGTTCATCTGCACGCTCATCATCAACGCCTTATCCAGCAGCCGGACCCAATAGCCAATCCCCTGCACCACCCCTGCATCCACCCGATCAAAAGCCTTCTCTGCATCCATTGCCACACCTACCTCTACCTCCTGCCCCTCCAAAGGCATCATAATTACATTGAGTAGCTGCCGCACCTTCGCTGACAACTGCCTTCCCTTCACAAATCCTATGTTATTCTCACCTATCACCCCCCCGTGCACAATCCACAATCCGCAATGCAAGCATATTCGCCAACTGCTTGGCATTTACATTTAATAATGATATTGGGCGGTGCGACCCACACTGCTCCGGCTCTTTACCCTTCTTTAAAATCAAGGAGATGGAAGCCTGCGACAATGTAGGGGGGAGCACCCCCCTCTCCCTCGCTTCATTACACACCCTCAACTGCAGTGGCCCCACGTCCACCCCAAACTTTTTATAAAACTCTGCTAGGAACCCGTCCAGCCCCGGGGCCTTCCCTGCCTGCATCGCCTCCATACCATCCATCACAAGTGGGGCCACCAGGCCCTGAACCAGCCCCTCCTCCACCTTGGGAAACTCCAACCCTTCCAGGAGCCACCGCATCCCCTCCTCCCAGTCGGGGGCACCGGCTCATACAGCCTTCTATAAATGGCCTCACATATCCCATTCACCCCCACCCCCCACCCCCCCCCCCCCCCCCCCCCCCCCCCCCCCCCCCCCCCCCACCCCGGGTTCATTGCCGCCTTATCCTTATCATCCCTAACTCTACCAACCTCCCTTGCCGCTGCCTACTTCCTGAACTGATGGGCTAACATCCTACTCGCCTTTTCCCAGTACTCATATACTGCCTCTCTAGCCCTCTGCAATAGCCCCACCGCCTTCCCCATAGAAATTAGCCCAAACTCCATCTGGAGCCTCTGCCTCTTCTTCAACAACCCTGCAACTGATGCATCCGAATACCGTCTGTCAAACCTCAAAATCTCATCCACCAGCTTTGCCCTCTCCTCACGCACCACCTTCTCCATGTGCGCCCGAATCAAAATAAACTCCTCTCTTACTACAGCCTTGAGTGCCTCCCACAACATGGCAGCTGTGACCTGCCCCATGTCCTTCAACTCCACATAGCACCGAATGGCAGCCTGCCCCCACTCACACACCTCCTCATCCGTCAGCAAACCCACGTCTAGCCTCTACTGCGGCCGTTGGGCCTCACCCTGAACCATCCTGAAATCCACCCAACGTGGCGCACGATCAGAGACCACGACCACGTGAATAATCCAAACCTGCCACACCCGCCCACAACGCCTTGTCCATCACAAAAAAGTCAATCCGGGATTACACCTGGTGCTCATGGGAAAAGTATGCAGACTCCTTTGACCTCGGCCTACCAAACTCCATGGGTCCACTCTTCCCGTCACCCATGCACTCCATGAAACCCCTCAGCTCCCTCAACACCGCCAATGCCCTCGACAACTTGGGACTCAAAGAGTCCAATGGATCCAGGACCATGTTGAAATTACCCCCATGATCATCCTAGGCGAATCCAGGTCAAGACTCTTCTGCTGTACCCACCTCATAAAATCCAGGCCATCCCAGCCCCAAATGAAACACTTGCCCCAGCCATCCCTTTCTCAGACTCGTCTGATGTCCCAACTTCAGGTGTGACTCCTGCAAAAAGGTCACGTCTGCCTGCAGACTCCTCAGGTGCGTGAACACACAGTACTGTTCAACCAGCCCATTGAGCCCTCTCATGTTCCACATGACCAGCCTGGTCGAGGAGCTCCCCGCCACTTTCCCCTGCCGATCAGCCATAACCCTTTTTGAGCCCGCACCGGCCCGCGTACTGTGCCCCTCCAGACCTCCTCAGATATCTGCTGCCATTGATCCCTTCTGAACTGCACCGCTTCGGCCACACCTTTGTCAGCTACCCCCCCCCCCCCCCCCTCCACCATCTTCAAACAACAAACTAACCCCATCCTCCACCCCATACCTTCCTCCTGGAAAGCCTCCACTTCACACCCGTGAACTAGCACGCCCAGCTAGCATGGTAGCCCCTGCCCAAGGCCTCCAACTTCTCCTCTTCCCTCCAGTTCCCCCCCCCCCCGATCCTCCCACCTCCAACAGACAATGAGTAACAAAAAGTGCCGCACCATCGCTGCTCCCCTGCCAAGATCTGCCCCAAGTTACCCACCCCAAGCACTTTACAAAGCACACTAAGCTCCTGTAAACTTCAATGTCCTCACACTTCTCCCAGTCCATTGTCCCTCATAAGGTCCATTGCCTCCTCTGGCATGTCAAAATAGAGCTCCTATTTCTGGTTCCAAACTTCACGCCCTTCTTAAAAGGGGCAGCTTTATCCGTTTGAACTCCGCCCTCCTCTTCGCCAACTCCTCACCCAGGTCTTGGTAGACCCGCAGCCCACTCTCTTCCCAGGTACACTTCTTGGTCTGCATCGCCCATCGTGGGATCTTCTCCTCCAAAAAGCGATGCAGCTGCATCACCATCGCCCTCGACAGCTCCCCCACCTGTGGCCTCCTCCTCAGGGCTCTGTGTGCTCAGTCCACCTCAAGAGGCCGGTCAAAGACCCCCTCCCCCATTAATCTCTCCTGCACCCTCGCCACATACGCAGTGGCCTCTGCACCTTCAGTACCTTCAGACACCCCAACAATCCTCACATTTTGCCTCCTGGAGTGGTTCTCCAGGTCCAGCGAGCACTTTTCCAGGAGACACATCCGGAGTGAGACTCATACAGAGTGGGAGATTTAAACTTGGTAATTTGGTGCAGTGAGGTAATTCGGTGCAGAGTGTAAGGAGGTGCTTTTTTACCCTGGTAAGTGACTGGTAAGTAGCCTCTCTTTTTCTTTTCATTGTCTAATTTATTTATTTTTATTTTGAAATTCTAGTTGTTTAAGTTTACCAAGGGTTTAAGACATGGCAGGAGATCCCAGACCCGTGTCATGCTCCTCGTGTGCGATGTGGGAGCTCAGGGACACGTCCACTGTCCCTGGCTCCTTCACGTGCAAGAAGTGTGTTCAGTTGCAGCTCTTGTTAGACCGCTTGACGGCTCTGGAGCTGCGGATGGACTCACTTTGGAGCATCCGCGATGCTGAGGAGGTCGTGGATAGCACGTTTAGCGAGTTGGTCACACCGCAGGTGAAGGTTACTGAGGGAGATAGAAAATGGGTGACCAAAAGAAAGAGCAAGAGTAGGAAGGCAGTGCAGGTGTCCCCTGCGGTCATCTCCCTGCAAAACAGATATACCGCTTTGGATACTGTTGAGGGAGATGGCTCACCAGGGGAAGGCAGCAGCAGCCAGGTTCATGGCACCGTGGCTGGCTCTGCTGCACAGCAGGGCAGGAAGAAAAATGGCAGGGCTATAGTGATAGGGGACTCGATCATAAGGGGAATAGACAGGCGGTTCTGTGGACGCAATCGAGACTCCAGGATGGTATGTTGCCTCCCTGGTGCAAGGGTCAAGGATGTCTCGGAGCGGCTGCAGGACATTCTGGGGGGGGGGGGGGGGAGGGTGAACAGCCAGCTGTCGTGGTGCACATAGGCACCAACGATATAGGTAAAAAACGGGATGAGGTCCTACAAGCGGAATTCAGGGAGTTAGGAGTTAAACTAAAAAGTAGGACCTCAAAGGTAGTAATCTCAGGATTGCTACCAGTGCCACGAGCTAGTCAGAGTAGGAATGTCAGGATAGATAGGATGAATGCGTGGCTCGAGAGATGGTGCAAGAGGGAGGGATTCAAATTCCTGGGGCATTGGGACCGGTTCTGGGGGAGGTGGGACCAGTACAAACCGGACGGTCTGCACTTGGGCAGGACTGGAACCGATGTCCTAGGCGGGGTGTTTTCTAGAGCTGTTGAGGAGGGTTTAAACTAATGTGGCAGGGGGATGGGAACCAATGCTGGAAGTTGGAAGGTAGTAAAACAGGGACAGAAACAAAAGGAAGTAAGGGGAAAAGTGCAAGGCAGAGAAGACATAGTCAGAAATCCATAAGGGCGACAGTACAAGGTACAGTGACTGAGGGGAGCACAGTGAATAGGCCCAGTAATAACAAAAGGAATAAAACTGGAGATGTTAAGATTCAAAACAGAGGTAAAAAAATCAACATAAGTGTACTTTACCTGAATGCTCGTAGTATTCGGAATAAAGTAAATGAGTTGGTGGCACAAATCATCGTAAATTACTATGATTTAGTGGCCATTACTGAAACATGGTTAAAGGATGGTCACGACTGGGAGTTAAATATCCGAGGGTATCAAACTATTCGGAAGGACAGAGTGGATGGTAAGGGAGGTGGTGTTGCTCTGTTATTTAAGGATGACATCCGGGCAATAGTAAGGGATGACATCGGTGCTATGGAGGATAAGGTTGAATCCATTTGGGTGGAAATCAGGAATAGTAAGGCGAAAAAGTCACTGATAGGAGTAGTCTATCGGCCACCAAATAGTAACGAGATGGTGGGGCAGGCAATAAACAAAGAAATAACTGATGCATGTAGAAATGGTACAGCAGTTATCATGGGGGATTTTAATCTACATGTCGATTGGTTTAACCAGGTCGGTCAAGGCAACCGTGAGGAGGAGTTTATAGAATGTATCCGCGATAGTTTCCTAGAACAGTATGTAATGGAACCTACGAGGGAACAAGCGGTCCTAGATCTTGTCCTGTGTAATGAGACAGGATTGATTCATGATCTCATAGTTAGGGATCCTCTCGGAAGGAGCGATCACAATATGGTGGAATTTAAAATACAGATGGAGGGTGAGAAAGTAAAATCAAATACTAGTGTTTTGTGTTTAAACAAAGGAGATTACAAGGGGATGAGAGAAGAACTAGCTAAGGTAGACTGGGAGCTAAGACTTTATGGTGGAACAGTTGAGGAACAGTGGAGAACCTTCCAAGCGATTTTTCACAGTGCTCAGCAAAGGTTTATACCAACAAAAAGGAAGGACGGAAGAAAGAGGGAAAATCGACCGTGGATATCTAAGGAAATAAGGGAGAGTATCAAATTGAAGGAAAAAGCATATAAAGTGGCAAAGATTGCTGGGAGATTAGAGGACTGGGAAATCTTTAGGGGGCAACAGAAAGCTACTAAAAAAGCTATAAAGAAGAGTAAGATAGAGCATGAGAGTAAACTTGCTCAGAATATAAAAACAGACAGTAAAAGTTTTTACAAATATATAAGACAAAAAAGAGTGGCTAAGGTAAATATTGGTCCTTTAGAGGATGAGAAGGGAGTTTTAATAATGGGAAATGAGGAAATGGCTGAGGAACTGAACAGGTTTTTTGGGTCGGTCTTCACAGTGGAAGACACAAATAACATGCCAGCGACTGATAGAAATGAGGCTATGACAGGTGAGGACCTTGAGAGGATTGTTATCACTAAGGAGGGAGTGATGGGCAAGCTAATGGGGCTAAAGGTAGACAAGTCTCCTGGCCCTGATGGAATGCATCCCAGAGTGCTAAAAGAGATGGCTAGGGAAATTGCAGATGCACTAGTGATAATTTACCGAGATTCACTAGACTCTGGGGTGGTCCCAGTGGGTTGGAAATTAGCAAACGTGACGTCACTGTTTAAAAAAGGAGGTAGGCAGAAAGCAGGAAATTATAGGCCAGTGAGTTTAACTTCGGTAATAGGGAAGATGCTGGAATCTATCATCAAGGAAGAAATTGCGAGGCATCTGGATAGAAATTGTCCCATTGGGCAGACGCAGCATGGGTTCGTTAAAGGCAGGTCATGCCTAACTAATTTAGTGGAATTTTTTGAGGACATTACCAGTGCAGTAGATAACGGGGAGCCGATGGATGTGGTATATCTGGATTTCCAGAAAGCCTTTGACAAGGTGCCACACAAAAGGTTGCTGCATAAGATAAAGATGCATGGCATTAAGGGTAAAGTAGTAGCATGGATAGAGGATTGGTTAATTAATAGAAAGCAAAGAGTTGGGATAAATGGGTGTTTCTCTGGTTAGCAATCAGTAGCTAGTGGTGTCCCTCAGGGATCCGTGTTGGGCCCACAATTGTTCACAATTTACATTGATGATTTGGAGTTGGGGACCAAGGGCAACGTGTCCAAGTTTGCAGATGACACTAAGATGAGTGGTAAAGCGAAAAGTGCAGAGGATACTGGAAGTCTGCAGAGGGATTTGGATAGGTTAAGTGAATGGGCTCGGGTCTGGCAGATGGAATACAATGTTGACAAATGTGAGGTTATACATTTTGGTAGGAATAACAGCAAACGGGATTATTATTTAAACGATAAAATATTAAAGCATGCCGCTGTTCAGAGAGACTTGGGTGTGCTAGTGCATGAGTCACAGAAGGTTGGTTTACAAGTGCAACAGGTGATTAAGAAGGCAAATGGAATTTTGTCCTTCATTGCTAGAGGGTTGGAGTTTAAGACTAGGGAGGTTATGTTGCAATTGTATAAGGTGTTAGTGCGGCCACACATGGAGTATTGTGTTCAGTTTTGGTCTCCTTACTTGAGAAAGGACGTACTGGCGCTGGAGGGTGTGCAGAGGAGATTCACTAGGTTAATCCCAGAGCTGAAGGGGTTGGATTATGAGGAGAGGTTGAGTAGACTGGGACTGTACTCGTTGGAATTTAGAAGGATGAGGGGGGATCTTATAGAAACATTTAAAATTATGAAGGGAATAGATAGGATAGATGCGGGCAGGTTGTTTCCACTGGCGGGTGACAGCAGAACTAGGGGGCATAGCCTCAAAATAAGGGGAAGTAGATTTAGGACTGAGTTTAGGAGGAACTTCTTCACCCAAAGGGTTGTGAATCTATGGAATTCCTTGCCCAGTGAAGCAGTTGAGGCTCCTTCATTACATGTTTTTAAGGTAAAGATAGATAGTTTTTTGAAGAATAAAGGGATTAAGGGTTATGGTGTTCGGGCCGGAAAGTGGAGTTGAGTCCACAAAAGATCAGCCATGATCTAATTGAATGGCGGAGCAGGCTCGAGGGGCCAGATAGCCTACTCCTGCTCCTAGTTCTTATGTTCTTATGTTCTTATGTCCTCCACCTTCTCCCTCAGCCTCTTCTGGCTTTCCTGCATCACTCCCAACTCCGCCACCAATGAGGCAATCTACTTCTCATGCTCCTCCATTGCCTCTGAATCGTCCAGTCCTGGGACTCCAGCCTCTGCTCAACTCACTCAATCTCAGATCTCAGCGGCTCCACCACCTTGGCCAGGCCTTCCCGGGCCTCCTTCCACCTTCTGCTGAAATGTGTTATCCAAGAACCCCAGCATCTTTACCTGTGGCGCGCCACGAGAACTCGCTGGCTCCAACTGCTTTCTTTCTCGTAGTGCTTCCCGTCCGCCGATCCATGCACCAGCCACACCAGAGGAATATTTCCTTCCCAGGCACTCCTGCACCTTTTTTCCTCAAATGTCACACCCATTGGGTGGGGAAAGACCAAGCAAAATCCACCCTGGGCAGGAGCCACCAAATTTGCAGTCATTCACTCCATGGCAGCCACTGGAAATCCAGCTGTATATAATAGTTAACGTGTTGAATAAAATAAACTTTGTTTTTCCCTACAACTCGGCGTGGACTCCTTTCATTGCCTCTTACCAAAGTTAGAAAACTGTAATGAGGTCAAGAGCAGTGTGGTGCTGGCAAAACCCAAACTGGGCTTCAGTGATGTTCTGATTCAGCAGATGGTAAGCTCTGTGAAAGCCAAATCCCAAAGGGAAACTTGGCAAGCTATCACAACTATTTCTTATTCTGTATTTTACTATGAGAAGATACATATACTGAAGTCAGGAGTCACAAATCCAGTAACAATATGGCGATTTTAAATATTAACTTAAAACATTTAGTCACAGAAGCAAAGAAAACATAAACATACCGGATTACATTTCCACTGTTAAAATTAGTTTGACAGAACATTGCCCCAAAATTAGGGTTAGGGTTAGGGTTAGGGTTAGACTCACAAATAAACACCTTTTTATGCAAAATCCCCCATTACTATTTCATCTATTAAATTCCCCCGGTACTATTATCTCAAGGCACCTACTGTTGCTAGGGAGAAGAGATGTCCCAGGTCTTCTCTCACTCTCCTACATTGCTGTGAAAAATTCAAAAAACTTTCAAATAAAACACTGCTTTCTGAAAAGAAACAGGCAGACACTTTTCTGAGTTGCTGGAGATTACTTCACTTTGCTACTTTTCACAGCACTCTCCTAGCGTGGAACACAATCCAGGAGGTGTTATATAGTCATTCCCAACACAGCTCCCAAACTCTGTTTCAATACGTTTTTTCTCTTTCATATTTTCCTATTGTCCTGGTCCTTCTTTGACATTTACCTTTCCAGAATATAAAAGTCTTTAATGTTTTCCTTTCCGGTAAAATAAAACCTTAAGTAAACCGCCATTTGAAATTTAACAACTGAACACAAATTCCGCCCCATGTCTGATTCACCTGTGGAACATCCAACTTGGCCCTATTTACTTTGCAGACTGCCTTTCATACCTGGACCAATCGTGGTTCTAAACCTTGCAGCCCAATTGTCTTCAGTTTAATTAAATTAGTCACACCCAAACACCACATACACACACAGCCCCCACAAGTCTGCCTCACAGAATAATACAATAATCAACCAAAATATTAACATAATAATTTTCTTCATGTGATAAACCACTGCATTGCATTGTGTTGTGTTGTGCTGTACATGCCTGGGCTTGTCCCGGCTGGCTCCACCTGTGGCTCCTCCCCTCGGGCTCATGTATAAAGGTGGCAAGTCTCCGCCTCCGACCCAGTTCGGGACCAGAGGCCAGGAGGCTTGCTGCTTAGTGTATTAAAGCCTCAGTTACGTTCATTACTCGTCGTGTGTTTATTGATGGCATATCAATTTAATACACTAACTTCTAAAGATGAACTCATCACTCAAGTCTGATCACCTGGATCTGGACCCACAGAAAGATTTGAGCACTGGCTAAGCTGCTTCGAAGCGTACCTCGGATCCTTCACCGAAGACTTCACAGACCTCCAGAAGAAGCAGATCCTCCACGCACGGGTGAGCCCAAGAGTCTTTCTTCTCATCAGGGACGCCCCCTCGTACGCGGAGGCAATAATGCTGCTGAAGGGACATTATGTGAAATCCGTTAACGAGGTGTAGGCTAGGCACCTCCTCGCCACTAGACGGCAACGCCCTGGGGAATCACTTGCAGAATTCCTGTGTCCTTTGTGTATACTCTGCCGGTACTGTGATTGCCGGGCGATATCGGCTACCCAACATGCAGAGCTGCTGATCAGGGACACTTATGTCACAGGCATGAAATCAAACTATATCTGCCAGAGATTACTAGAAGGGGGGCCTCCCAGAACATGGAGGCCTACACTTCCGACTGCACGGGGGCTCGGCCTTCCGAGACAGTACAACTCTCCAACTTGCTGGAGGTGGCCTCCCAGAACATGGAGGCCTACACCTCCGACCGCACGGCACCCTCGTGGGCGCAGCCACCAACCGACCCTGGTGCGACACAAGCCTGTGCCGGACAGTGGCTCGCCAATGCCGGAGGCCCGAGGTGCTACTTTTGCGGCCAGAGTAATCACCCCGTCACGGACGCAACTTGCAACGGCTGTGGGAAGAAGCAAAAGCCTGCCAGGCCCGATCCCCCCCTAAATATTCTAGGCCCAGCAGAGATGCCTGCTGCCTGTTGGGGCCGCCCCCAACTGCCGTGCCACCTGTCATGTGCGACCCGTGGGCGCTGCCATCTTCACCGCCATCTTCAATTTCGGCCGCCACGTGCAACCCATGGGGACTGCCATTTTAACACATCCTCCAACCCCATGCGCGACCCACGGAGGACGCCATCTTGGATGCCATCGCCGCTGCCACGCACCATGCGTGACCCATGGGGGCCGCCATCTTGGACGCCATCGCCGATGCCTCCTGCCATGCGTGACTCATGGGGGCTGCCATCTTGGAACCACTCCGCAGCCTCCCGGGACCCCTGCTTACCTGACCGTATGCTGGCCGCCGCCACCTCCGACCAGCTTACCAACCGTCCTCCGAAGCTCGCCTCCATCACGCTCGACCAGCCCCGGCCACACCACCTCGCGAAATCCACGGTGACCGTCCGTATCAACGGGCACGAGACGGCCTGCCTTTTTGACTCCGGGAGCACAGATAGCTTCAGACACCCCGATACAGTAAGGCGCTGCTCCCTCCCAATCTGACCCGTGACCCAGAAAATCTCCCTGGCTTCCAGATCCCACACAGTAGAAATCTGGGGGCTGTGTCGCGACCCTTACTGTACAAGGCGTAGAGAACGCTAACTCCAAACTCTACGTCCTTCCCCATCTCTGCGTTGCACTATTACTGGGGCTCGACTTCCAGTGCCACCTCCAGAGCCTTACTTTAAAGTTCGTTGGACCCCTGCCCCCCCTCATCGTCTGCAGCCTCGCGACCCTTAAGGTCGCCCCACCCTCGCTCTTCGCAAACCTCACCCCGGACTTTCAGCCCGTCGCTACCAGGAGCAGACGATACAGTGCCCGGGACAGGGCCTTTATCAGGTCAGAGGTCCAGCGACTCCTGCGAGAGGGGATCATTGAGGCTAGTAACAGCCCCTGGAGAGCCCAAGTAGTGGTCGTCAAGACTGGGGAGAAGCACCGGATGGTCATCGATTACAGCCAGACCATCAACCGGTACATGCAGCTTGATGCATAGCCCCTCCCCCGCATATCCTACATGGTCAATCAGATTACGCAGTATCGAGTCTTCTCCACAGTTGTCTTGAAGTCCGCGCACCACCAGCTGCCTATCCGCCCGGAGAAGCACCAATATACTGCCTTCGAGGCAGATGGCCACCTCTACCACTTCCTCAGGGTCCCCTTCGGTGTCACCAATGGGTCGCGGTCTTCCAAAGAGAAATGGACCGAATGGTTGACCAGCAAGGGCTGCGGGCCAGGTTCCCGTACTTAGACAATGTCACCATTTGCGACCACGACCAGCAGGACCATGACAAGAACCTCCGGCACTTCCTACACAGCCAAACTCTTGGACCTCACCTATAATAGAGAAAAATGCGTCTTCTGCACAACCCACCTAGCCATCCTCGGCTACGTCGTAGAACACGGAGTCCTAGGGCCCAACCTTGACTGCATGCGCCCCCTCCTGGAACTCCCTCTCCCCCACTGCCCCAAGGCCCTGAAGAGATGCCTGGGGTTCTTCTCGTACTATGCCCAGTGGGTCCCAGTGGGGCTGATTTAGCTCACAGGGCTAATCGCTGGCTTTTAAAGCAGGCCAGCAGCACAGTTCGATTCCCGTACCAGCCTCACTGGAATGTGGCAACTTGGGGCTTTTCACAGTAACTTCATTGAAGACTACTCGTGACAATAAGCGATTTTCATTTCATTATGCGGACAAGGCCCGCCCACTTATCAAATCCACCATTTTTCCCCTGGCGGCTGAGGCCCAATGGCCTTCAATCACATCAAGGCAGATATTGCCAAAGCCGCCATGCACGCTGTGAATGAGTCCATCCCATTCCAGATGGAGAGCGCTGCGTCGGACTTTGCCCTGACTGCTACCCTCAACCACATGGGCAGGCTCGTAGCTTTCTTCTCCCGTACCCTCCATGCCTCCAAAATCCGACACTCCTCCATCGAAAAGGAAGCCCACGCCATCGTAGAAGTTGTGCGACATTGGAGGCATTACCTGGCAGGTAGGAGATTCACTCTCCTCACTGACCAGCGGTCGGTTGCCTTCATGTTCAATAACACACAGTGGGGCAAGATCAAGAATGACAAGATTCTGAGGTGGAGGATCGAGCTCTCCACCTACAACTACGATATCTTGTATCGACCTGGGAACCTCAATGAGCCCCCAGGTGCCCTATCCCGCGGTACATGTGCCAGCGCACAAGTAGACCGACTCGGGGCCCTCCACAATGACCTCTGTCACCCGGGGGTCACGCATTCTTTTCACTTCATCAAGGCTCGCAACCTGCCTTGCTCCATCGACGAGGTCAGGACTGTGACCAGGGACTGCCAGGTCTGCGCGGAGCGCAAGCCGCACTTCTATCGGCCAGACAGAGCAAACCTGGGAAAGACCTCTCGCCCCTCTGAGCGACTCAGCATCGATTTCAAAGGGCCCATCCCCTCCACTGAACGTAACGTGTACTTCCTAAATGTTGTTGACGAGTACTCAAGATTCTCCTTTGCCATCCCGTGCCCTGACGTGACCTCTGCCTCCGTCATCAAGGCCCTGCACAGTCTTTTCACCTTGTTCGGGTTCCCCGCCTACATCCATTGTGATCGGCGTTCCTCCTTCATGAGCGACGAGTTGCATCAGTTCCTGCTCAGCAAGGGCATCGCCTCCAGCAGTACGACCAGCTATAACCCCCGGGGAAACAGACAGGTGGAGAGGGAGAACACGACGGTGTGGAAGGGCAGTAGTCTCCCAGTCTCCCGCTGGCAGGAGGTCCTCTCCAACGCACTCCACTCCACCCAGTCGCTCCTGTGTACAGCCACCAACAAGACTCCTCTTGAGCGTATGTTTGCTTTCCCCAGGAAATCCACATCCGGGGTCTCGCTCCCATCCTGGCTGGCAGTCCCAGGGCCCGCCCTCCTCCGGAAGCATGCGAGGAGCCAAAAATCTGACCCCTCGTCGAGAAGGTCCTGCTCCTCCATGCAAATCCACAATATGCCTACGTGGCACATCAGGACAGGCAACAGGACACAGTCTCCCTTCGGGGTTTGGCACCTGCAGGTTCCCCAGACACCATCACCACCACCCCCGGCCCTATACCGTCTTCCCGCACCCCTGCCCACCTACCTCACGAACTAGCACCCACAGGCCCACTGGTGACAATCACCACCACCTCCGTCCATACACCGCAGCCCCCCTTCACCGATTCAACAACTGGGTGAAGAAGAGGACAACACGCTCCCGGACGCTCAGGTCTTGACACCGCTGCTCACACCACAGCCGGGACTGAGGCGATCATGGTGGAAGGTCAAGTCCCACAACAGACTTGACCGTTAAGACTATTTCACCCCCGATGGACTATTTTCTTAAACAGGGGGTGAATGTGGTAAACCACTGTATTACATTGTGTTGTGTTGTGCTGTACATGCCTGGGCGTGTCCCGGATGGCTTCACATGTGGCTCCTCCCCTCGGGCTCATGTATAAAGGTGGCAAGTCTCCGCCTCCGACCCAGTTCGAGACCAGAGGCCAGGAGGCTTGCTGTTTAGTGTATTAATGCCTCAGTTACGTTCATCACTCATTGTGTGTTTATTGATGGCATATCACTTCACAAGTGACAACACCTACCATTTCTTTCCTAATGATCGGGAATGGAGTGCTGAGGTGGTAATTAGTTGGGTTGGATTTGTCCTGCTTTTATGAATAGGACATGCCTGGACAATTATCTACATTGCCTGGTAGAAGCCAGTGTTGTAATTATTCTGGAACAGCTTGGCTAGAGGCATGGCTAATTTTGGAGCACAAGACACCTGTAATCCTGCCAGGATATTTTCAATGCCCCTCGGTTTTGCCTATGTCCTGTGCATTTAGACTTTTTTCATATCATGTGTAGTGAGTCGAATTAACTGAAGACGCATCTGTGATGCTGAGGCCCTAAGGAGGAGGTTGAGCTGGTTCATGCATTTGGTATTTCTGGCTGAAGATTGTTACAAATGGACTAGACTCCCCCATTATTGAGGGTGGGGATTTTTGTGGTGCTCAACCGCCAGTTAATTGTTAGATTGGCCATTACTATTCGTGACTGGATGTGGCAAATATAACTCATATTTTCTGTTCTCATCAGCTACCAGATTTATTAATAGCTTTAAAATGTTAACTGCAAATTGCATACTGTATTGTATAGCTCCCTGCCTTTATTTGTGAAAGTTTGTGTGTAGCTAACTGCCAATTATTTGATATAGCTTAAGGCTCCATTAATTTTATCCATTAAAGTACAGTACACAGCAACCATCCTAATTAGATCATGTGTATGAATGTACCCCCTTGAAAATTAAGTGCGATACATGAAAGTTATAACTTTTCTATCAAACCTGTCCATAATTTGTTAGAAATCATAATCTTTCAATCAAAGCAGAGTTGGCCAGAATATCTGAGTCACAAAAAGGGCCTTGGGAAGTTTGGCAACCACATGGGTGATTGTAGTCTTGGCTTCCCAGACTGTCTGCATTGTCATGGACTAGAAATGCTTTTGATAGGTTTTATGGTGGGCAGGTGATCAAAGAACCACTTGCATGCAATTGAACATCTAAAAATTTGTAACTTGAAAAGGTTTACAATTGACTTCATGTTAGTGTTGTGGTTCGTGGAAAATAAATGTAATGACCTGTAAGTAGCACTTACTTGTGTTTTGGATTAGGGCAATGATTACTTTCCTTTATTGTATATGTCACCTATAAGGCATTGGAAAGTGCCTCAAGTATAAAATGCCAGTACAATAATGGCCTTAACATGCAGAATTGCCAGACCTTGCTTTATGTGGATGCTTGTTTAATTTGTGGTTCTGTATCATCAAGCTCCCTGTCAAATCCAGAAAAGTTTTTTTGAAAGAATATTTGCCATTCGACTGTGGAAGACGTTTAGTGAAACTTATGGTGTAATCGTTCTGTTCGGTGCAAGTTAACTCATAAGAGGTTCCAGTCTTATCTGAGTGTTGAAACCAGATGAACCAGTTCGTGAATTGATGCTTCTCACATACTGCGACAGAAACAATGAAGGTCTGATTGTAAGGGACCTGTGGCACTGAAACCAGTTAAATATGTAGAACAGACCTGAATTTGTCACAGTTATTTATGTCGGGCGCGATTTAACAGAAAAGTTTTGGAATGCCATTTTGGATGCGATTGCCAGGGTGTTTCTTGATGGCCGCATTGACAATCATGGCCCATATTTTACCAAAAATGAGCCCCACCAGAATCTCGCCATCACAGGCTTCCTCGCTGTCTGATTCACCAGACCTGCACCTCAGTGTCTACATGCTAACAAGGAGAAGCTGCTTTTAAACGCTTCCTCACCACTCACTCCCAGTCAACACACAAGCATGGATATGCGCAGACCCGTTCCTTGCTATGGTGATGCCAGCCAGGACAGGCTTCTTGACACTGTGAATGAGAGATGGGCAATCTGTTCCCCCAAAGGGGTTGGAGGGTGGAGAGCCAGCAGCAGGGCTACCAGTACCACCTAGGAGGCAGTGGCAGTGGCAGCGGCTATTGGTGCAGGCAGCATGACCAAGAGGACCATTGTCGGAAGAAGACCAACCTCCACTAAGCTGAAAGGGTAAGTTACCACCTCTCGCCTGACATCAGTTCACCTACCACCCCTCAAATTCCCAATGCCTACAATGCCCCCCCCCTACAAATAAGTGGCTGACAATTTGCACCCTTCCTACATCCGATCTTCATGTTTGTTCATCAACACCCCCTGGCACCCACCAGCAGAACCCTGTGGTCGTGGTGCCCACACATGCCACCTGCTATAGACCTCCCTGATCCATCAAGCGGACAGCTCAGAAAGCCCTTTCTTCGTCTCCGCAGGTGAAGATAGCCCATAATAAGTGAGAAACGGCCAAGAGCCCTCACCCCCTGTGAGGAATGGGCCCTGGAAACTTGGGGGTTGTCCAAGAAGAGAGCAGCCACCAACAGTGTGGTTGGCCAGAGCCGCAGAGATGAGGACCCAAGGGAGTCAGCAGTTGGAGATCTGCTGGATCCCTGGACTCTGGTGAGTCCAAGCCAGATGCCGAGCCTCTGGATAAGGTTATCCCAGAAGTGATGCAGATGCTAGGACTGAACAGAGACACAACGGGTACATGAGCAACGAAGATGGGATTCAAAACCACGCATGCAGAGCACAATGGAGTAGCAGTCCATCGCCTTAACCTTTAGGCAACAAACAAGGCAAATTCCTTATTAGTAATAGCCTTCAGCTGTGAAGCTAGAAGCTGCTCACAATCAAAGGGAGTTAAAATGACCTTCAGCACACAACCAAGAACAGGGCTCTCCCCTGGAAGTATTTGGTAATACAGGCAGGCAGCAGCTGCAGTTGCCCCTGTTATGAGCATTCACAATATTTAAAGATGGTGTGAAGGTCTCACAGGCGGTTAATGATATGCTCACCATAATTAGGCGAGAATCAAAATGCGGCATCGGGAGCAGGCCGGTTAGATAACAAGCTGATATGTGACTGGCTCTAATCTCGATTATGGCCTTTCCTGCAATTTATATTATAATCTTTATTGTCACAAGTAGGCTTACATTAACACTGCAATGACGTTACTGTGAAAAGCCCCTAGTCGCCTGTTCGGGTATATGGAGGGAGAATTCAAAATGTCCAAATCACCTAACAGCACGTCTTTCGGGACTTGTGGGAGGAAACCAGAGCACCCGGAAGAAACCCACACAGAGGGAGAGAACATGCAGACTCCGCACAGACAGTGACCCAAGCCGGGAGTCAAACCTGGGACCGTGGTGCTGTGAATCATCCGTGATAACCACTGTTCTATCGTATTGAACTGTGCTCAAATCCACAATGCAGGAGGTGGTGAGCAGAGGAGATGTCATCTAATTCACAGTGAACTTCACAACACAGTGGTTAAATTGCACCCGTAGGGTATCTCCAGATGATGAAATGCATGGACTAAACAAAGCCTCTGCCTTTGGTTGGCATTCAAAGCTAACTTCACAACAGAGTTTTTCAAGAAAGAGTCAACCTGAAACCTCCTACAATTATTTTGTCCAAAAATTTTCAATTACCAACACATCACGCATTTCGTGCTGTGAATTGTGTACAAAAATCCAATACAGTTTGCAACTCCTGTTTGCAAAAGGTGCTGCACAAATATATAATCACAGTCAAAGAAATTTCACCACAGATGGAAGCCATTCAATTCATCAAGTCTGTGCCTGTATCCGTTCCACATCAGAGCTTCATATATTTTCACTTACCTGCTCTTTTGCTATGCCCTTTAACATTATTTCTGCTTTAAGCATTATTTAATTCCCCTCAAATGTCATGATTGCCTTGGCTTTGGTAACTACTTGTAATAATGAATTCCATATTCGGGTAATTGATTGGAAAATGTTTTTATAACCTTCAATTTATACTTTTCATGCTAATTCTAATTCTCTGCATAACTGATTCAAGGTAAGTTGGAAATAAACTTTCAGGCCGCAAAGTTCAAATATCCCCCAAAAAGGCATGGGGGTCACAATGAGAAATCAACCTAAGCTTGTTTTTTTTCGATGCAGGCAGAACACAAACCTTTGTGCTGCCTATTAACCTAATTGACTGTCGTATGCAGTCAGTGCTCAGCACACTGTCAGTTTGCTGCAGGGGTCACAAAACCATGTGCGGTGGGCACAAGTTTAAAGTAGCCTGCACCACTTAAAGTCAGCCTGCATCGCTTAAAGTGCAGGCACATTCTTGCTGGGGCAGGTGCTGAAAGTCATTCTAAAAATGATTTTAACATGGGACAGGCACAAGAATGACACAACATGGCAGAAAGCAGCCTCCAGGATTTTCTCATGCTCTCCTGGAGGCCTTAATGCTCACGTGGTGAGCAGAGGAGATGTTGGGCTGTATTCTCCCTTCCTGAGACAAGTGTTGACGCCGGGGAAGGGTTCGTGGACTTTCACGACAGCAAAACTGGCGCTGAACCTGGACTAATTCAGCGACCGTTAAGGGGCTAGCACCAGCGTCAGGTGGAACACAATGGTTCTGAGGGCGGCCTGCGGAGTCCTCGGGGGTGGGCGCGGGGGGATCCGGCCCCGGGGGGGCCCCGCGGTGGCCTAGCCCGCGATCAAGGCCCACTGATCTGCGGGCGGGCCTATGCCATGGGGGAACTCTTTCCCTCCACGCCATCCTGTGCAAAGATCCGCCTTGGCCGTCGCGGAGAAGAAACCCCCTGTGCATGCGCAGGGATCACGGCAGCGGTTCTGGGAACATGCTAGCGCTCCTGCGCATGCGCCAACTCGTGCCGGCCGGTGGAGGCCCTTCGGCACCGGTTGGCGTGACGCCAACCACTCCAGCGCCGGCCTAGCCCCCTCCCCCAAGGTGCAGAGGATTCCGCACCTTCCGGGTGGCCCGACGTCAGAGTGGTTCACGCCACCCTTTGGCGCCGGTAAGGCCCGTCCGCCGGATACCGGAGAATCCCGGCCATAGTTGTTAAATTTGCTGATGACACGAAGATAGGTCGGAAAGTAAATTGTGAAGAGGACATAAGGAGGTTTCAGAGGCACAAAGATAAGTTAAGAGAGTCGGCAAAAGCCTGTCAAATGGAGTATGATGTGGGAGAATATGAAATTGTCCATTTTGGCAGAAAGAATAAAAATGTAATGTATTATCTAATTGGTGAGTGATTGCAGAGCTTTGAGGTATAGGGGGATCTGGGTGTTCTAGTTCATGAATCACAAAAGGCTAGTTCAGGTACAGCAAGTAATTAGGAAAGCTAATTGAGTATCAGCATTTACTGTGAGGGGAATTGATTACAAAAGTAGGGAGGTTATGCTTCAGTTGTATAGGGCACCAGTGATATCATATCTGGAGCATTGTGTACAGTGTTGGTCTTACTATCTAAGGAAAGATGTAAATGCATTAGAAGCAGCTCAGTGAATGTTTACTAGGCTAATACCAGAACTGAGTGGTATTCCTCAGAGGAAAGGTCAGAGAGGTTAGGTTTGTACTCATTAGAGTTTGAAACAAATTAAATTAAAGTCTAGGTAGTCCCAGAGGCTGCTCTCCCCTTTTGAGAGAAAGCTGACTGGTGGTGATTTAACTGATGGTCACCACACCTCAGGTGAGCGGCAAGATTGAGAGAACAAGCTTTCATGGTCTACCTTAGCCAGTACAGGAATTGAACCTACACTGTTGCACTGCATCACTAACCTGTCATCCACCCAGCTGAGCTAACCGACTCTTCTGGAGGTTAGAAGAGTAAGAGGCAACTTGATTGAAACCTTTAAGATCCTGAGGGTTATTGATAAAGTAGATGTGGAGAGGATGTTTCCTCTTGATGGAGAATCCAGAACTGGGAGTCACTATTAAAAATAAGGGGTTGCTTATTTAACATGGAGGTGAGGAGAAATCTTTTCTCTCAGTGGGCCGTGAATCTTTGGAACTCTCTTCCTCAAAAGGCAGTGGAAGTAGAACCTTTGAATATTTTTAAGGTAGAGCTAGATAGATTCTTGATTAGCAAGGGGATGAAAGGTTATCGGTGGGTAGTCAGGAGCGTGGGGTTGAGGTTACAGTCAGATCAACTGTGATCTTATTGAATGATGCAGCAGATCGAGGGGCCAAGTTGCTTACCCTTGCTCCTAATTTGCATGTTTGTGTGCTCATATGTTCTCAATTTCCTCCCTCCCAGATCTGTGACCCTCAATCAGACATTGAGTGCCTTTGAACTAGGGACACATGTGGGAGCCTGCAACCAATCCCTCATGGAGTTGTTCTGAAGAAGATTCATGATCAATTCAAAGCGTTAACTTTATTTCTCTCTCCGCAGATACTGCCAATCTTCTGAGTACTTCCAACTCGTTGTTTATGTTTCAGATTTCCAGCATCTGCCTGATTCTGCTTTTAGGGAGATAGAGGAAAGGTGAGTCCATGTGAACAGTTTTGAAGTCCAGAGTTGAAGAGGTGGCAGAAGGTCATTAGCTCTGTGCAGCTGAGGTACTGTCATCCATAGAGCTGGGGCTCAGAGAAGCCCAGGAGCAGTTGATAGCTCCATGTTGCTGAGGATACTGTATCTCAGAAAAATACCCTGTAGCAGTGGTTAACTTGGAGAAGCTGAATTGTCTGCTCTGTGAAGCTGGCAGTTGGGGCAAAGAAAAATCCATGAGCAGGGATTATCTGGGATCATATTGCCTAATAGATGCTGGGGTGCAGCCTTTTGAATCCAGTGAAATGCAGTCTTGGGAGAAGAGATTGAGCTGCTGGGAAGTGAGCTGTCATTGAGACTGTCTGAATTGGAGCGATTGAGGGAAATCTGAAGCTATATCCTCAAAAGGGAGCAGCTGAAATCCCTCATGAAGAAGACACAGTTTTTAAAAACCTTTGTGACTCACACTGATTACTGACATCTGGGTGGGTTGTTGAGACATTTGTGGGACCAGTATTGGCTGTATCGGTTATTTAATGTGCAGTTTGTGCTGTGTTTGACTACAGTTTGCCTGATAATCTATGTATACCTCATATTAATTCTGCATGTTAGAGTATAAGACGGGTAGTATTTACTGTTTGCGTTGTTCACTCTTGTACAGTAACATTTCTTCTGTGTATTTAAAACCATGGAGTCTTATGGTTTCATTCTTAATAAGGTTATAGTTTTTAATTTGTGGTGTTTATTTGACATAAAATATACCAGTGTATATTGGCCTTTTTTCATATCAAAGCAGAAGTCAGTCTGCTGAAACTTTAATAGATACACAACGTCTCAGTCACTATACTCAATGATGTATAAGAAAAGATAGATTAGCAAAGTATAACATCTGCATTTTTAATGCTGTAATGCAGAAAGTTATCCACATTGACAAAGACTAAAACAGCCAAGTACCTAACATTAATAAACAAGGTAATAGTGATTGTAGATGGGAAAACCTGATGTGATTACCGGTGGAAATATTTATGTCAGTGTCAGCTTTTGTTCCAAAATGTTCTCATTAAAAGGAATACCTCCCAACTAAGAATTTAAGACACTTTACAGTTTTGCTCAGTAAGGCTCCATCAGTAAATTACTTAACATCCTCAGGCTTTTCCCTATTGCAAAATTGAATTTGCAGTCTACAGGAGTCTGTTTGATGTTATATGCAGAGAATTAACATGATAAAGTTAGTTGCGCAATAATGCAAGGAGTTTACATTATTTCATCGGAACATTTATCTTCATTGAGAAACCAGGCAGAGCAACATTAGCAGCTTGGCACACATGGAAAGATGATAATCCATCTTTGAAGGTCACGGTCCAGAATAGAATAGAATTATTCAATGTGTACTTTATATAGATAGAATACAGTTCCAAGATTTCAGTTTGCTAATGGACCACCGTGAAGATGTTTATATCAAATACACAGAGTGGGAGACCAATACATATTGCAAGATTACATCATGATAAATACAGTCTCAAGTGGAATTTGTAGGTACCAGAGAATTAATCATCTAAGAAGTGCTTTGTGTGTCTGATGCTTTCTATATCATTCAAGCCCAACATAAACTTGAATCAGGGCTGCTGACGTTGGACACACCTTTGATCTACATTTCCGCATCACATTTTAGCCATTTTGTGAGCCTATGCCTTGTGTTGGGAAACATGATTAAATCAGCAAGCTGGGTGCATCACATACGTTGTGGGGACAGTCGGTCCACAAATTTTTCTTAGTCCATTGTTCTATTGCTGGTGACCTGGCCACTCTGAATATAAAGAAATTTTCTTTGGTGTTCAGCTGAGCAAAGCTTGGAAATGGATATGTCTTCCAGAGCGGATTGACCATTGCTGGCCCAGTTACCACCATCATAAGTTCATAACTTCATAAGTTCATAAGATATAGGAGCAGAATTAGGCCATTCAGCCCATTGAGTCTGCTCCACCATTCTACCATGACTGATATGTTTCTCATTTGCTACCTACCATGCTACAGACCAAGAGCTGGATTGCAAAATCAGCCAGAGCATCGCCCCCCCCCCCCCCCCCCCCCTCCCCTAGAACACATGACCTAGGAGCTGGAGTAGGTAATTTAGCTTCACGAGCCTAAACACCTTCAATGTGATCATGGTTGATCCCATCCTGGCCTCAATGCCACTGTCTTGCCCATACTCCATAACCCTTCAACCCATTACCCAATTAAACATCTGTCTAACTCCTCCTTAAATTTACTCACTGTCCGTGCATCCACCGCACTCTGGGGTAGCGAATTCCACAGATTCACAACCCTTTGGGAGAAATAGCTTTTCCTCAAATCCGTTTTAAGTTTTCTACCTCTTACTCTAAGATTATGACCTCTCGTTTTAGAATGCCCCACAAGAGGAAGCATCTGCTCAATGTCTACTTTATCCATACCCTTTAGCAGCTTGTATACTTCAATTAGATCTCCCCTCATTCTTCTAAACTCGAGAGCGTATAGGCTTAAACTGTTCAATCTTTCCTCAAAAGACTAACCCCTCATGTCTGTAATCAATCCAGTGAACCTCCTCTGAACTGCCTCCAATGCCACTACATCTTTCCTCAAATAAGGAGACCAAAACTGTGCACAATACTCCAGGTGCGGTCTTACCAATGCCTTGTATAGCTGCAACAACACTTCCTTACCTTTATACTTAATTCCTTTTGCTATAAATGCCAACATTCCATTTGCTTTCCTTATTATTTGTTGCACCTGCATGCTTGTTTTCTGTGACTCAAGCACGAGGACACCCAGACCCCTCTGCATTGGAGCACCCCGAAGTCTCTCCCCATTTAGATAATAAATTGCCTTTTCATTTTTTCGACCAAAATGAATGACCTCACACTTAACCATGTTAAACTCCATCTGCTACATTTTGGCACACTCTCCTAACCTATCTATATCCATTTGTGAGGTTCTTATTTCCTCATTGCAACTTACTGTCCCACCTATTTTTGTGTCATCTGCGAATTTGGCTATAGAACCTTTTATCCCTGTATCCAAGTCGTTAATATAGATTGTAAATAGTTGGGGCCCAAGGACCGAACCCTGTGGCCCCCCACTAGTTACATCTTGCCGTCCAGAAAAAGACCCTTTTATCCCGACTCTATGTCTCCTGTCCATCAGCCAGTCTTCTACCCAAGCTAATAAGTTCCCCCTAATTCCATGTGAATTAACCTTGTGAATTAACCTTCTGTGCGGCACCTTATCAAATGCCTTCCAGACATCTAGATATACTACATCTACAGGATCCCCATTATCCACTTTGCTTGTTACATCTTCAAAGAACTCAAGAAAATAGTCAAACATGATTTGTCCTTCATAAAACCATGCTGACTCTGATTGATAGTGCTTTGGCTTTCCAAATGTCCTGATATTATGACCTTGATAATTGATTCTAACAATTTTCCAACAACAGATGTTAAACTAACTGGTCTGTAATTTCCCACATTCTGCCTCCCTCCCTTTTTGAATAAGGACGTTACGTTAGCATTCTTCCAATCCACTGGAACCTTTCCCGTATTGGAATATCATAACCAATAGATCCACTATCTCTGCTGGCACTTTCTTTAACACATGTAGGCCATCAGGCCCTGGGGACTTGTCTGCCCTCAATCCCAAGAGTCTATTGTGTACCTTTTCCCTATTGATGCTGATTGTTCCAAGTTCCACTCTTTCGATTACCTCTGAATTGCCTATTCCAATAGGAATGGCACCATCTGCTCTTATTCACTTGTTAAATGTGAGCCACCAGGTGGAAACCCAGCTATCTGTTTAACTGGTCTCACAAATTGCAAATGTCAGAGCTGGTGTATAGTCTGCATGATTCCTGCCAATTAATCAGCTGCTCTGAGGATTTGCGATCCCCATGGGCCACGGTCTCTTGCTGCACGCTTAAGGACCTTGGTGGAGAAAAAAGATATGAAATAGTGCCGGAAAAGTAAGTATATTGTAACTCATCATTATGAAGATTGCACTTACTGTTGAAATCAAGTCAACTTGACTCAGCTTTGTATAACCTGTGGGTTGCCAGTCTTGAAGTTTGTCACCAGGTGGCTGAGTGGTCCCCAGAAGCCCACTTCTGATGAGACACAGCTGATCTCCAGCTGTTCCTCTCTGCAGTTGCTAGCATGGAGATAAATGGAGGACCTGCAATGCTTCCCTCCCACTCTGCAGTCTTTGTGCTCTTTCCCCTGCATTAGGGGGCAGAAAAAACAGGCCTATGAGTGACTGTAATGGCACATGTTCATGAGATGAATGGAGAATGTTTGGTGAAGGTGACCATCAGGGAGATGCATCAAAATGCATGAGGGCGATGGCGACTGGCAGTGATGGAAGGACAGTGAGAGGGATGGGTGTGTTTTTAATGTAATGTGCTGTGATGGAGTGGATACACAGGAAATAGGAGCAGATAATTTGCCCCCTCGAGCCTGCTCTGCCATTCAACTAGATCATGTCTGATTTTCCACCTCAATACCATTTTCCCTCACTGTCTCAAATCCCTTTATATATTTATTACCTGGAAATCTATCGATCTCTGTCTTGAGCACAATCAATGACTGGGTCTCCACTGGCCTCTGAGATAGAGAATGACAAACATAACTGTTATGCTTCTTGAAAGAATGCTCGAAGTCGTCTTTAGGTTAAGGATGATTTATTGTGTCCCACAATAAATTACAGATTACACTTGAGAAAAGGCTGCTCTTCAATGTTCTGCAACTAGGCCCCAAACAGACTAGCACCCTTCAGTTTCTTGCACCTCTTGCCACTCCAACCCCTCCGGTTTCAAGTGGCGGAGGCGGGCCTTCGGCGTTCCTTTTATGGGTGTCCCCGCGCTGCCCCCTGGTGACTCAGGCGAGGATCACCACATCCCCCTTCTTCACTTTTTTTTTTTTTTTTTCGTAGTTGCAGAGCTGTGGTAAAACACAAAGGTAAAGAGTTAGGTTTATATATATATATACACAGAACAGGGCAGGGCGATGCATTTGTCAGTCCATGTTCACAGGTTCAGACGGTCAGGTGCACGTCTGATCCGTGTAGACCTCCTGAGTGGGCTTGGAGATCCAGGGTCGTTTGTGTCCGTGCGGACATCTGCTGCTGGGGTGTCAGGAAGATGTATGACCGTGTCCTGTGGATCCAGTGTGTCCTGCAGATCGAGTGTCGGAAGGACCCGTGGACGAGGTGTGACCTTCAGAAGGTCTCGCCGATTTCGTCGAACCATTGTTCCATCATCCGACTGCACGACATAGGACCGTGGCGATGTTAGGCGGAGGACCACCGCCATTTTGGACCAACCCCCAGCTGGGTTTCGCAGCCTCACTGTGTCGCCGATGGCCAACGGTGGCAGTACCTTGGCCTGCTTGTCATAGTGCTGCTTTTGCGCTTGGCGCTGTTGACGCATTTGATCCAGGACAGGCGAGTGATCAGGATTGGTGAAGTGTAGCGCTGGAAAAGTTGTCCGCACATCCCTGTTGAAAAGCATCTGAGCTGGTGATAGTCCCGAGCTCAAAGGTGACAAACGGTACGATAGGAGGGCCAAGTGTACGTCAGATTTTGAGTCCGCAGCCTTGCTGATGAGTTGCTTGACTATGTGGACACCTTTCTCCACCCTGCCATTCGATTGCGGAAAGTGGGGACTCGACGTTATGTGCTGGAAATTGTAAATCTTGGCGAAGTCCGTCCACTCCCAGCTGGCAAAACAAGGACCATTGTCGGACATGACCGTCCGTGGGATGCCATGCCTGGAGAAAGTTTCTTTGCAGGCCTTGATGACGGCTGCTGCTGTGAGATCCGGGAGTTGCAGGACTTCCGGGAAGTTGGAGAAGTAGTCAATGATCAGGACATAGTTGCGGCCCATGGAGTGGAACAAATCAATGCCCACTTTGTCCCATGGTGACGTGGCCATCTCATGCTGCTGCAGTGGCTCCTTGCATTGTGCCGGTCGATGTCTTTGGCACGTGTCACAGGAGAGCACCATGTTGGTGATGTCCTCGTTAATCCCTGGCCAGAAAACATATTGGCGCGCTCTCCTTTTGCATTTTTCGGCACCAAGGTGCCCTTCGTGAATCCTGTGGAGGATGTCCGCCCGGAGAGCCATTGGAATGACGATCCTGTCGTTCCGCAGTATAATGCCATCGACCACGGATAGTTCAGTCTTGACATTCTGGAACTGTGGGCACCGCCCCTTTGGCCAGCCATGCTGCAGGTTGTGTAGGACTTGAAGGAGGGTGGCGTCCTCCTGTGTCGCCTGACGAATTTGCTGCAGCTTCTCGTCCGTTGCCGGGAGCGTCTCCTTGCACCACTGTGCATGAGCTTCCACATCATTGATGGACGCCAGTGGCGGGTTGTCAGCGTCCATGGCTCGTGATAACGTGTCAGCTATCACAAGGTCCTTGCCAGGGGTGTAGACCAGCGTGAAGTCGTACCTGCGCAACTTCATCATCATGCGCTGTAGGCGCGGCGTCATATCATTGAGGTCCTTGTCAATGATATTGACCAGCGGCCTATGATCCGTTTCCACGATGAAAGTGGGGAGACCGTACACATAGTGGTGGAATTTGGTCACTCCTGTTATTAGCCCTAGGCACTCCTTTTCTATCTGTGCATACCTGCACTCTGTGGCGGTCATCGCCCGTGAAGCGTAAGCCACTGGAACCCAGTCCAACTGGTCATCCTGTTGCAGTAGCACAGCACCAATCCCATGTTGACTGGCGTCAGTGGAGATCTTGGTAGGTTTCACCGGGTCAAAAAATGCAAGCGTTGGAGCTGCCATCAGCTGGTATCTTAGATCATCCCATTCAGCCTGGTGAGCCTGGGTCCAGGCAAACTCCGTGTCCTTCCTTGTCACGTTCCTCAACGCCTTTGTCCGTGCTGCCAGGTTAGGTATGAATTTACCAAGGAAGTTGACGAATCCCAGGTACCTTAGAACCGCTTTCTTGTCCTGTGGTCGCTGCATGCTCTGAATTGCAGCGATCTTCTCAGCGTCCGGCTTCACCCCGTGCTCTGAGATTGTGTCGCCCAGGAATGTCAGAGAGGACTGTGCGAAAGTGCACTTGGCCCGGTTGAGCTTGAGTCCAAAGTGGTGTATCCTCTGGAAGACTTGCTTCACCCTCGCAATATGGTCTTTCTCCGTCGCCGACCATATGATGATGTCATCCACATAGACACGTACGCCTTCGATGCCTTCTACCATCTGCTCCATGATTCTGTGGAATATTTCGGATGCAGATATAATGCCGAAGGGCATCCGATTATAGCAGTACCTTCCAAACGGCGTGTTGAAGGTGCATAGCAGGCGGCTGGACTCATCGAGCTGCATTTGCCAGAAACCCTGTGAGGCATCAAGCTTGGTGAAGATGCGAGCTTTTGCCATTTCGCTCGTGATTTCCTCGCGCTTGGGGATCGGGTAGTGTTCCCTGCGAATGTTCTTATTCAGGTCTTTGGGATCTAGACAGATCCGAAGTTCACCAGACGGCTTCTTGACGCACACCAGCGAGCTGACCCAGTCAGTCGGCTGTGTGACTCTTGAGATGACGCCTTGAGTCTGGAGACGCTGAAGTTCGGCTTTTAGCTTGTCCCGCAATGGAGCCGGGACCCTCCGTGGGGCATGAACAACCGGTATGGCTGTCTCGTTGAGCAAGATTCTGTACGTGTAGGGCAGTGTACCCATGCCCGAGAAAACGTCGGGGTAGTCGGTGAGTAGCAGCTGTATGTCCTCGTAAATGCGTGATGATGCAGCCGTGTGCATGAAAATCCGCTGAATGAGCTGCAAATCCTTGCAGGCTTGAGCGCCGAGCAGCGAGGACCTGTTGTCTTCCACAATCTCAAAGCGTAGGCCTGTTACGACAGTTTTGTTGGCAACTTGTAGGTGGCAGGATCCCTTGGAGATGATCGGGTTGCCGTTGTAGTCAGTGAGCTTGCATGCTGCAGGTAACACCTCGTGCGTCCCTGGGACCGATGCGAGATCTTTGCTCGTTAGCAAGTTTGCTGAGGCTCCCGTGTCCAGTTTGAACGTGATGGGGAAGTCCTGTACGTGCACCGTGGCAGTCCATTCACTTGCAGAGTTGATGGCATGCACGTGTCGAGGTTGTGTCGTCAGCTCCTGTGGTCCCGCTGTGGCATTAATAATGCCAATGCTGTACGTGTGCTCCCAGGAGTTGAATTCTTCATGGTCGGAAAAATTGTCGTCGGGAGCCTGAGTGTTCGTGACATCAACTGTGCGGACTTTCAGGTTGCCATGCCGTTGAGTGGACGAGTGAAATTTAGCTGTGGATTGACATTGGGAGGCGAAGTGATTCATTTTTGAACACTTTCTGCACCTTTTTCCTTGGGCAGGACATTGCCCTTTTAAGTGGGAGGAGCCGCAGTAATGACACGTCATGACGTCATGCGTATGCTGCGTTCGCGCATGCGCATTGCGGTTTTCAGACCAGGGCCGGTATTGTGCATAGTGCGCATGCGCGGACCGATCACTTCCGGGTTCGCGTCTTTCAAGATGCTGCGCATGCGCAGACGGGCCAGAGAACGGAAGAGACGGCCTGGAAAACGGAAGAGACGACCTGTGAGGGGAATTCACCATCTTTATATCGTCCTCGTGGTGGGTGTTTTGTAAGGAATGTTTTTCAAATAGCTCCTGTACCTGCTGCATTTTCTGCTCCTGTAACAAGCATTTTTCTATGGTAGTTTTTAGTGTTAAATCGTTTTGCAGTAATAGTGAGTCTCTTAGTTTTTTGTCAGCAAGACCATAGATTAGCTGATCTCTGATGAGTGAGTTTGTTAAATCACCAAAGTTGCAGCCTTGTGCCAGCAAGCGTAACTCTGTGACCAAGTGGGTGATAGTCTCCCCTTGTTTTTGGAGTCTGTGACGGAGGGTGAATCTTTCAATGATTTCATTGGATTGAGACTTATAGTGTTCATCCAATTTTGCCATTATCACTTGAAACTTAGTTTTGTCTTCAGTATCCGCATATGTGAAAGAGTTATATGTGTCTACCAGTTGCTGGCCACACGATGTGATTAAAAGTGCAATTTTCTTTCCATCGGTGGCTGTATGTAAGTCCTGAGCTAACAAGTACATTTCAAATTGTTGTTTGAACATTTTCCAATTATAATTTAAATTACCTGTAGCTCTCATTGGCGCTGGAAGTAGCGTGTGTTCCATTGTTGCAGAAAGTCGTCTGAAGTTGAGAGGCTGCAAAGTCTGGTGGCCTGCCTGTTGCTGGTGCTTCTTCTTTGTCTGCTGTCTTTTTCTTTCTTTGTCTTGCTGGTAGCGCTGGTTCCCTCTGTTCAGAGAAGCCACTCCTGTACCATGTTATGCTTCTTGAAAGAATGCTCGAAGTCGTCTTTAGGTTAAGGATGATTTATTGTGTCCCACAATAAATTACAGATTACACTTGAGAAAAGGCTGCTCTTCAATGTTCTGCAACTAGGCCCCAAACAGACTAGCACCCTTCAGTTTCTTGCACCTCTTGCCACTCCAACCCCTCCGGTTTCAAGTGGCGGAGGCGGGCCTTCGGCGTTCCTTTTATGGGTGTCCCCGCGCTGCCCCCTGGTGACTCAGGCGAGGATCACCACAATAACCACCCTCTGAGTAAGGAAATTCCTCCTTTTCTCAGTCTACTTCTGATTCTTAGATTGTGTTCCCTGGTTCTAGATTTGCCAACTCAGGGAAGCATGTTATAAACTTCAGTGATATAACCCCTTGGATTTAGCTTTTGTATTTTTGTGTATATCAAAAATGTCTTCAATAAAAATATTTCTAAAAAAAAGAGATAACCTCTCATTCTTCTAAACTCAAGCAAATGCAAGTTTGGTCTCCTCAATCTCCCCTCATACGAGAATCCTGCCATCTCAGGAACTAGTTTGGTAAAACTTTGCTGCACTCCCTCAATGGCAAATATATCCTTCGTTAAGTAAGGAGACAAAAACTATGCATAGTACCCCAGATGTAGTCTTACCAATGCTCTATACAATTGCAGCAAGACCTCTTTTTTCCTGTACTCAAATCTTCTAGCTATGAAGGCCAACCTAACATTTACCTCCCAAATTACTTTCTGCACCTGTCTGTTAGCTTTCAGTAACTTGTGAACAAGGACATTCGGGGAATTATTAATGGCATGGTCAGGTGGGCAGAGAAGAGGTAAATGGAATTTAATGAAGAGAAATATGAGGTAATGTGTTTGGGAAGAGCAAACAAGACAATGGAATACACAATAAATGACAGGGCATTGAGAAAAGTGGAGAGCCAAAAGGACCTTGGATTGCGTGTCCACAAATCCCTGAATGCAGCAGGAGGAAATGGCGATAATGTCACTGAACCTGTAATCCAGAGGCTCAGGCTAATTCTCTGAGAGAAATGGGTTCAAATTCCACCATGGTAGCTGGTGGGATTGAAACTCAATTAACAACTCTGGTATGTAAAGCTAGTCTCAGTAATGGTGACCATGGCAACTATCATCTTCCTTTAGAGAATGAAATCTGCCTTCATACATGTGTCTCCAGACCAACAAACATATGTGAAAATGAAATGAAATGAAAATTGCTTATTGTCACAAGTAGGCTTCAATGAAGTTACTGTGAAAAGCCCCTAGTCACCACATTCCGCCGCCTGTTCGGGGAGGCTGGTACGGATATTGAACCATGCTGCTGGCCTGCCTTGGTCTGCTTTAAAAGCCAGCTCTTTAGCCCTGTGCTAAACCAGCCCCTCTTAACATAGTTCATTGTTCATAGATAGGATGGATGCGGGCAGGTTGTTTCCACTGGCGGGTGAAAGCAGAACTAGGGGGCATAGCCTCAAAATAAGAGGAAGTAGATTTCGGACTGAGTTTAGGAGGAACTTCTTCACCCAAAGGATTGTGAATCAATGGAATTCCTTGCCCAGTGAAGTTGTTGAGGCTCCTTCATTAAATGTTTTTAAGATAGCGATAGGCAGTTTTTTGAAGAATAAAGGGATTAAGGGTTATGGTGTTCGGGCCGGAAAGTGGAGCTGAGTCCACAAAAGATCAGCCATGATCTCACTGAATTGCGGAGCAGGCTCGAGGGGCCAGATGGCCTACTCCTGCTCCTAGTTCTTATGTTCTTATGTTAACATAGAAAATAGGAGCAGGAGGAGGCAATTCAGCCCTTAAAGTTTGCTCTGCCATTCAATACGGTCATGGTTGATCACCCAACTTAATAGCCTGTTCCTGCCTTCTCATCATTTCCTTTGCTCCCTTTCGCCCCAAGACTTTATCTAACTCCTACTTGAAAACATATTGAATAAAATACAGATTTCCTTCAGTTCCTCCCTTGCACTAGACCCTATGTTCCTCAACATTTCTTCTATATTATTTGTATCTTCCTTTGTGATGATTGAGCCAAAGTGTGTATTTAGTTGGTCAGCCATTTCTTTGTTCCTCAATATAAATTCCCCTGTTGCTGACTGTGAGGAATCATATTTGTCTTCAACATCTTTTTCTCTTCACATATCTATAGAAGCCTTTAAGGTCCGTTTTTTTGTTCCCCGCAAGCTTACTTTCACGCTCTATTTTCCCCTTCTCAATCAATTCTTTGGCCCTGATTTTCTGAATTCTAAACTGTTCCCAATACTCAGGTCTGCTGTTTTGTTCTGGCCAATTTGTATGCCTCTTTCCTTGGATCTACTGCTAACTCTAATTTCCTTTATAAGCCATGATTTGGCCATCTTTCCTGTTTTACTTTTGTCCATGCTCTTTTTAAATGCTTGCTATTGCCTATTCACCATCATCCCTTTAAGTAACGTTTCCCGATCCATCATAGCCAACTCGCACCTCAGGCTATCATAGTTTTATTTATTAAGATTCAGGACCCTAGTCTCAGAAGCAATTATGTCACTTTCCATCTTGATGAACAATTCTATTATATTATGGTTGCTCATCTCCAGTCTAGAATGGCCTGTTCTCTAGTTGGTTCCTCAATATGTTGGCCCAGAAAACTATCCCATATACACTCCAGGAATTAGATAGAGAAATACAGCACAGAACAGGCCCTTCGGCCCACGATGTTGCGCCGAACTTTTGTCCTAGGTTAATCATAGAATTTTGGACAATTTGTCATGGCCAATCCACCCAACCTGCACATCTTTGGACTGTGGGAGGAAACCGGAGTACCCGGAGGAAACCCACGCAGTCACGGGGAGGATGTGCAGACTCCACACAGACAGTGACCCAAGTCGAAATCGAACTTGGGACCCTGGAGCTGTGAAGCAATTGTGCTATCCACAATGCTACCGTGCTGCCCTTAAGAAGTTAACCTACACTCCCTTATTCTACCCTAATCCAAGTACCTATCCAATAGCCGTTTGAAGGTCCATAAATTTTCCGACTCAACTACTACCACAGGCAGTGCATTCCATGCCCCCACTACTCTCTGGGTAAAGAACCTACCTCTGACATCCCCTCTATATCTTCCACCATTTATCTTAAATTTATGTCCCCTTGTAATGGTGTGTTCCACCCGGGGAAAAAGTCTCTGACTATCTACTCTATCTATTCCCCTGATCATCTTATAAACCTCTATCAAGTCGCCCCTCATCCTTCTCCGTTCCAATGAGAAAAGGCCCAGCACCCTCAATCTTTCCTCGTATGACCTACTCTCCATTCCAGGCAACATCCTGGTAAATCTCCTCTGCACCTTTTCCAAAGCTTCCACATCCTTCCTAAAATGAGGTGACCAGAACTGCACACAGTACTCCAAATGTGGCCTGACCAAGGTTTTGTACAGCTGCATCATCACCTCACGGCTCTTAAATTCAATCCCTCTGCTAATGAACGCTAGCACACCATAGGCCTTCTTCACAGCTCTATCCACTTGAGTGGCAACTTTCAAAGAACAATGAACATAGACCCCAAGATCTCTCTGCTCCTCCACATTGCCAAGAACCCTACCATTAACCCTGTATTCCGCATTCAGATTTGTCCTTCCAAAATGGACAACCTCACACTTGTCAGGGTTAAACTCCATCTGCCACTTCTCAGCCCAGCTCTGAATTCCACCTCTACGGTATTGTTACGGGTTTCATTTGCTCAATCAATACACAGATTAAAGTCATCCATAATTACAAATGATCCTTTTTTGCATGTGTCTCTAATTCCCAACTTCCCACCATGGCGGTTGGGGGTCTATATATAACTTCCACTAATGTTTTTTTCCCCCTTTTGTGTTTCTCAGCTCTGTCCATAAAGATTCCACATTGCCGTGCATCACATATGTCAGGTAATAAGAAAACCTCAAGTAGTAATCAAACCAGCACCCTTAATACCCATTCTGGCATTTGAGGAACCTTTTACTAGGGTCCTAATTGATTATGTGCGACCCCTTCTTAAGATGAAAAGTGGAAATAAGTATTTGTTCACTCTAATGGATGTGTCTACTAAATTTGCGAAGGCCATTCATTGCGAAATATTACAGCTAAGAGGGTTGTAAGAGGTATATTACAGCTCAGAGGGTTTGTGGGCAGCATTGTAGCATAGTGGTTAGCACAATTACTTCACAGCTCCAGGGCCCCAGGTTCGATTCCCGGCGTGGATCACTGTCTGTGAGGAGTCTGCACGTTCTCCCCATGTCTGTGTGGGTTTCCTCCGGGTGCTCCAGTTTCCTCCCACTGTCCAATGATGTGCAGGTTAGGTGGATTAGCCATGATAAATTGCCTTTAGTGTGCAAAAAGGTTGGGTGGCGTTACTGGGTACGGGGATAGGGTGGAGGCGTGGGCTTGGGTGGGTGCTCTTTACAAGGGCAGTGCAGATTCGATGGGCCAAATGGCCTCCTTCTGCACTGTAAATTCTATGATTTGTAGAGGATTTAACTAAATCTTTTACCAGTTACGACTACCATAAGAAATCTAATCAGATCAAGGTTCCAATTTTATGTCAAAGTTTAAAGGAATGTTATGTATAACTTACAAGTAAAGCAATTTAAATCAACCGCGTATCATCCAGAATCTCAGGGAGCATTAGAAAGATGACACTAAACTTTGAAGACCATAATGAGGACCTATATTCAGGGTTATCCTGAGGATTGGGATAAAAGGATAAAGATAAATTTGTACTATTTGCAATTGGCGTTGCACCAAATCAACTAAATTCAATCCTTTTGAATTGATTTTTGGTCATGAGTTAAGAGGACCACTTAAATTGATTAAAGAGAAATTGGTGAGTCAGCATTCCAAGACTACATTATTTGACTATGTATCAAATTTTAGGGAGAGATTAAATAAGGCTGGCGAGTTGGCTGGAAAGCATTTGAAATTGTCACAGTAAGTGATGAAACAAGAAATCAAAAACTCCTAGTTTTGGTAGTAGGGAGAAACCATTAGTATTATTACCAGTGGTAGGTGAACCAGTAGAAGCAAGATTTAATGGGCCTTATCAAATCGAAACAAAATTGAATGAGGTGAATTATTTGATAAGATCACCAGATAGAAGGAAAACTCATACAGTGTGTCATGTTAAAATTCTAAACGATATTTTAACAGGGAAGGAAAGCAGGAGGATGTGTCAGTAGTTATAACTTAGGGAGAAGAGGTAAATCTAGATAATTCTAAATTTCACATTCCTCAAATTGGATTGTCATGAGGATGTAATAAGAAATTTGGATAAATTACTGAGTTACCTTCCAGAGGAAAGTTGGAGTGACCTGAAAGAGCTATTACAGTCACAGAGAGCTATATGTGGGAACAAACAAGGAAGTACAAAGTCTACAAGACGTAGATGTAGGAGGTTCTGTTCTAATTGAACAACATCCATCTAGACTGAATCCACTAAAGTTGGCACAGCTTCAAATTAAATTGAAAGCATGTTTAAAAATGTTATCATTGAAATAAGTTGCAGTTTTTGGAACTCATCTACCATGATGGTATCCAATGAAACGCAATGATCGTGTGTGGACTGTGGGAATGTCAATACAATAATGAAGACTGATTCGTATCCTATTGCTCGTTTGGAATATTGTACTGAAAAGGTGGGACAAGTATATTTTATCCCCAACATTGATTTACTTAAAGGATACTGACAAATCCCTTTATCGGAAAGGGTGAAGGAAGTTTTGGCTTTTGTGACACCAAATGGTCTGTACCAGTTTAAAGTAATGCTGTTTGGTATGAAGAATGTGCCAGCAACATTCCAAAGACTAACCAACAAGGTTATTTCTGGACTAAATAATTGTGCAATGTCATTGATGATCTGGCGGTGTGCAGTCAAACATGGAGCATTTGGAACATTTGAGGAATTGTTCAATGAACAACACGGGCAGTACGGTAGCCTGGGCAGCACGGTAGCATAGTGGTTAGCACAAATGCTTCACAGCTCCAAGGTCCCAGGTTCGATTCCCGGCTTGGGTCACTGTCTGTGTGGAGTCTGCACATTCTCCCCGCGTGTGCGTGGGTTTCCTCCGGGTGCTCCGGTTTCCTCCCACAGTCCAAAGATGTGCAGGTTAGATGGATTGGCCATGCTAAATTGCCCTTAGGGTCCAAATTGCCCTTAATGTTAGGTGGGGTTACTGGGTTATGGGGATAGGGTGGAAGTATGGGCTTGGGTAGGGTGCTCTTTCCAAGAGTCGGTGCAGACTCGATGGGCAGAATGTAAATTCTATTAAATGTATAAACTACCAGAGGCTGTTTGGTAGTAAACTTGACCAAAAGCGAGTTTGTGGAAGCTCAAGTCACGTCCGGTTCAGATGGTCCCACAGAACATAAAAATGAAAGCTATTGTGGAGTTTCCAATGCTGTCAACAAGAAGAAAAGATTTGAGATTTCTGGGTTTGAGTGGTTTCTACAAAAAATTTGTGCCAAATGTTACTCCACTGACTGAACTTTTGAAAAAGCACAAGAAATTTAATTGGACTTCAGAATGTCAGGCACCATTTGATAATCTGAAAATTATGTTCGCCACAGCACCACTTTTGGCAACACCGAATTATGATAAACAATTTAAGGTGACCATTGATGCGAGTGATGTGGGCATTCGTGATCGACAGTTACAAGAAGATGATGAAAGAATAAAAAGTTCTGTTGGTAATTTTTCCAGAAAACTAAATGTCCATCAAAAGAAGTGTTCTACCGTTGAAAAGGAAACGTTGAGTTTGGTATTGACATTGCAACATTTGACATTTATGTTGCGAACAATTCATCAGAGATAATTGTTTATGCAGACCATAATCCATTGAAGTTTCTGGAGAAGTTTCTAGATTGTAATCCAAGATTGTTTAGATGGAGTTTATTGCTACAATCATTTAACTTGAAAATTATACGTGCAGCAAGAAGAGGAAATGTGATTGTTGTTTATTTATCATGACTCTGAGATGTGAGAAGAATGGAACATTCAAAGTTGGGAAAGAAAGTCTGAAATGGACTATACTGATGTTTAAGTTTGCATGCATGAATATGATGAGATATGTATCTTAGCGTGTAATAGTAGTTTTTAAATAATGATCAGTATTTAAAGTTGAAAAGGCTTTAGAAAATAAAGCCATCTTTTCATATTGCTGGTTCATTTTTTTGAAGGAGGGGTGTGATGAATGTAAAAATTGCAATTGTTTATGTTTGTTGCAATAATGTTATTACAAAATGGTTTTAAGATACAGATAGCCAGTATGTATGCTAAAGTTGTGATTAAGGGGATTGAAAAAGTGAGTTAATCATTGATTTTAACCATTTACTTATGAACAGATGGACCACTACAGATAGTGGCCTAATCGAATATTATTTTGGGTTTTGGAGGATCCTTGGGATGTGAATAATTTATGGGGGTTGAGTTTTGGTTCTGGATAACGAGGTCATGGGACAGGTTGTGGGATGCTTAGTGTAGAGATGAATCAATTAAAGGGAGGAGCCAGGTCCGTCTGTAGTTTCAGTTTGCCATCGGATTTTAGGTTGAACTGAAGCATCTTCATTTGCTTCTTAAAGATTCTCAGCACGGAGTAAAGCAAGTAAACCTGATTGTTAACTTTATTTATAAGTGGTTTTTGAAATATATTGGTGTGCTTAATTGGAAAATGTGTAGCTGCACGCAAAGAGAGTAAGTTAATTTTTTTCTTCTCATTAAAGAACTTTTTTAAGTGTGAACTGTAGAGCTACTATCTTGTCACTGATGTGATTGATTTTGTGTTTAAATTAAAGTTTGTTTTAACACAAAAGATACCTATTGGTAAGTGTTATCACTCCTGTGGTGGTTACATTTCTTCAGTTTTACAAATTCGAAATTGTTGAGTTATCATCCAGGATCCAAATAGAAGATTCTTAATATCAAATAATATCAATTACTCAAAGACCCTTCTTCCCTGCTCCATGTTGTTACAGAATATAGCCCTTACAAATGATAAACCACAAAATAAGATCTTAAAAACTATAACCGATACAAGGAGCAAATACTTACTCGACCATACTTATAGTACTCAAGGATCACTGACCGTATTCAACGGATCACCTAATTCCCTCTTCATTGAACGCCCTCAGTCATCCAGCTCCAACTTAAGCACTCTACTGCAACCCAAGCAGCACTCCAATGCAGACAAAGTCAGTACTGTAAGATGGCCTGCTTTTATACTTTCTGAATCTAGTGTCTAAAAACCTGTTTACACCAGTTATCTAATTAACTAGATGTAACTGCAAGCAGAGCCTGTATAAACACTGTTTTAACCTTGACCCAGAATTCACCTTCCTCCAGCCCAAACAGCATCTTTTAGTTCATTACTGAATTATAGAAAGTCTAGACTTTAGATAGAAATTCATCCTTAAATTTCCTCAGTCACCAAACTCCAACTTAAGCGCTCTACTGAGGCCCAAATCAACGCCCACACTGAAATAGCTAAACAAGCTATTCAATTCAAGGGGCTATTAGGAATGGGTAACAAATGCTGACCTTCCCATGAAAAAATAATAAAAGATATGCAGATAAGGTGGTTAGAAAGGTACTGAAGGTGCTTTCCTTTATCAGTTGAGCAATATAATTAAAAAGCAAGAGGTTATGCTGGAACGCTATCAATCAATAATTAAATGTGTATGGTTCTGGTCACCATATATGATGTGACAATAATGATGTGATCACCATATGGGTGGCACAATGGTTAGCACTGCTGCCTCACAATGCCACAGACCCAGATTTGATTCCAGCCTTGGGTGACTGAAGTTTGCACATTCTCTCTGTGGCTGCATGGGTTTCCTTCAGATGCACTAGTCTTCGCCCCCAGTCCAAGGATGTGCAGGTTAGGTGGATTGGCCATGCTAACCTGCCCCTTAGTGTCCAAAAATGTTCAGGTTAGGTGGGGTTGTGCAGTACAGAGATAGCATTTGGGATGGTCTTTCAGAGGATCAGTGCAGACTCGATGGGCCAAATGGCCTAATTCTGCACTGTAGGTATTCTATGGTTCTATGGGTACAGATAGGATTTACAAGATGTTACAAGGATTGGAGAAGTTTGGCTATGAGCAAAAATTGGATACTGTTTGGCTGAGATTGTTTTGCTTGGAACACTGAGGGGAGATTTAATTAAGGTGGATAAAATCACGTGAATCTATTTTGCTGAGCAGAGAGGTCAACAACCAGAGGCATGGATTTAAGGTAATTAGTAGAAGGATAATAAGAGAGTTAAGGAGAAATTTTTTCATCCAGAGGGTGATGGGGGGCCTGGAAGTCAGTGCCTAAAAGGGTGGTAAAGGCTCACCATCTCATCGCATTTAAAAACTATTGGAATGTGCACTTGAACGTCCATTAGCTACAAGTACCACGGACTAGGAACTGGAAAGTTGGATGAGATTAGATAGCTCTTTTTCAACAGGTGCAGACACAATGGGCCAAATGATCTTCTTCTGACCCCCTTCATTCCCATGATTCTACAAAATACTTGTCTTTCGGAATCCTGCCTGCTTTCTTTCCACTTACATTCATGGAGGACGATTCAAATGGGCTTATTCTCCACCTTTCCTTTCCGCACTTAACCTGGGCAATGGCAAATGGCTCTTTCCTGTTTCCAGAAATTCTTATGTTTTGAGAACAATGCAAAGTATTTTCAAGACACACACATAGAAGTCTTCAACAAGTCTACAGTGAGTAACTCACTTCCTGGCCCCCCCAAAGCCTGTCCACCATCTACAAGCTTAGCACTGTTGCTTCACAGAGCCTGGGACCCGGGTTAGATTCCAGGCTTGGGACACTATCTGTGCGGGGTCCGCACGTTCTCCCTGTGTCTGCGTGAGTTTTCTCCGAGTGCTCCAGTTTCCTCCCAAAATGTCCCAAAAGATGTGCTTGTCAGGTGCATTGGACTTTCTGAATTCTCCCTCAGTGTACCTGGACAGGCACCGTAATGTGGGGACTAGGGGATTTTCACAGTAACTTCATTGCAGTGTTAATGTAAGCCTACTTTGTGACACTAATAAAAATTATTATAATGGAATACTCTCCACTTGCCTGGATGAGTGCAGCTCCAATAACACTCAAGAAGCTCAACACCATCCAGGACAAAGCAGCCTGCTTGATTGCTCCCCCTTCCACAAAAATTCAAACCCTCCACCACCAATGAATAGTAGCAGCCATGTGTACTATCAACAAGATGCACAGAAGTAACACACCAAGGTTCCTTAGTCAGCACCTTCCAAACCTACGACCACTACCATCTAGAAGGACAAGAGCAGCAGATACCTGGGAATCCCACCACCTGGAGTTTCCCTTGCAAGTCACTCACCATCCTGACTTGCAAATATATTGCTGTTCTTTCACTGTCGCTGGGGCAACATCCTGGAACTCCCTCCCTAACAGCACAGTGCGTCTACATACACCTCAAGGACTGCAACGGTTCAAGAAGGCAACTCACCACAAGCTTCTGAAAGGCAACTAGGGATGGGCAATAAATGCTGTCCTAACCAGCGACAACCACATCCCGTAAATGAAAAAAACATTTATTCACTACTGCAACTGTTAGCAAACTGAAAATTCAGTTTGCAGATGCACGAGACAATGTAAACGTTAAGCAGTGACTGAGAATTTTTTTTATTATAAGGACTTGTGAAAGTAATTGGACTTGGCACAAAGCCAATACATATTGGAAAATTGCTGACTGGTGAATTTCTGATCTGCACTCGCTGATTGCAAGGTCCCACAGCTGGCACAGAGCTTGATTCACATCTACTTTGAGGAGCAAAAGTGTAGTGCACAAGCAGTACTTGTCCAACAATCTTCCAAACTTTCACCACCTTTTCCAGCAAAATGGGATGGAAGTTATAAGGAAATCTTGAACAAACATTTGTGCAAAACAAATAATAAATGAGCTTTACCAGTTGCTTTTTTTTATCTTAAGCCAAAGAAACAGTTTGGTGCATTGTCCTAGTGGGCGGTAGGGCAGAGCACACAATCTTGCATTCAGGGCAGATAGATTTCGGAGGCCACCTCTAAAAATCCAAAATGAAACAGAAAATGCTGGATAAACTTAGCAGGTCTTTTTTTTTAAAATAATTTTTTTTCAAAACTTTATCACATATTTTCAACAACAAAAAACGCATAAATAATCAAATTATAGCTATATCACACATTCCCCCAGACTACATGCCCCACATTAAATGATAAACGATAATAAATACAATAGTAAACACCAAGTAACCCCCACCCCCCGGGTTGCTGCTGCTGCTGACCATCTCCTAACACTCCGCTAGGAAGTCTAGGAACGGTTGCCACCACCTGAAGAACCCTTGCACAGATCCTCTAAGGCACATTCGCAGCCTAACCTGGTCTGCCATCCTCAGGTGCGTCTCCTGGAGCATAGCCACATCTGCCATCAGTCCCTTCAGGTGCGCAAACACACATGCCCTCTTAACCGGCCCGTTCAGGCCTCTCACATTCCAAGTTATCAGCCGGGTCAGGGGGCTACGTGCCCCCCCTCCCCCCTGCTGATTAGCCATCACCCTTTCTAGGCCAGCCACGTGCCCATGCCTCCCGCACTCTCCCTTCCCCCAGCGGCAGACCCCCACCCCGACTCTCTCTACAGACTCCAGTTCCCCCTTGGCCATTGCAGCAGCAACCCAGTTTCCCCCCCCCCCCACTCTTCCTCCCCCCCACTCTTCCTCCCCCCTCCCCCCCAGCTAGGTCCCCCCCTAGCTGCGTTGCTCCCCCCATAGCACTCCCGTAAGTCAGCTGACTCCTGCTGGCCCCGGCCACTCCCGCCACTCCATCGACCCCCCAGTATGAGAATCTCCCCTCCCCCCATCCTGTCCATCAGTGGGCGCTTCTCTCCGGCACCACCCTTCCCCCTGGCCCCGCCCCCTTCCTCCCGGAATGTGGGAAAAAGCCCGCGCTTTCCACCAAGCCGGCCCCGCCCCCCTGTGGCACAGCTCCCTTTCACGGCCTAATCCCAGCTCCCCCACCTCGGGTCCAACTTTTAGGCCTGGATAAATGTCCATGCCTCCTCCGGCGTCTCAAAGTAGTGGTGGTGGTCCTTGAAGGTGACCCACAGTCGCACCGGCTGCAACATTCCAAATTTCACCTCCTTCCGATGCAGCGCCGCCTTAGCCCGATTGTACCCGGCCCTCTTCTTGGCCACCTCCGCCCTCCAGTCCTGGTATATTTGGACCTCTACATTCTCCCACGTGCTGCTCCGCTCTTTCTTGGCCCACCTTAGGACACTCTCCCTGTCCACGAAGCGGTGGAACCGCACCAGCACGTCCACGGCGGCTCATTGGGCTTGGGCCTCCTCGCAAGGACTCAATGGGCCCCCTCCAGCTCCATCAGCGTGTTCAGCATCGTGACCATGTATCCTCCGACATCCGACCACTCCACCCCCTCCAGGAGGCCCAGGATCCACAAGTTCTTCCTCCTCGACCGATTCTCCACGTCCTCGAACTTCGCCTGCCATTTCTCTTGTGCAGCGCCTCGTGCGCCTCTACCTTCACCGCTAGGCCCAAGATCTCATATCTCATCCTCGTAACTTAGCAAGTCTGGCAGCTTCTCATAATCTTTATTGTCACAAGTAGGCTTACATTAACACTGCAATGAAGTTACTGTGAAAAGCTCCTCGTCACCGCACTCCGGCAGCTGTTCAGGTCCACAGAGGGAGAATTCCGAATGTCCAAATTACCTAATAGCACATCTTTCAGGACTTGTAGGAGGAAACTGGATTACCTGGAAGAAACCCACGCAGACATGGGGAGAACGCACAGATTTCGCACAGACAGTGACCCAAACCGGGAATTGAGCCTGGGATCCTGGTGCTGTGAAGCCATAGTGCTAACCACTATGCTACCATGCGGCCCGGTGGAGAGAGAAACAGAGTTAATATTTCGAGTCCATGTGCCCTTCTACAGAATTGCTTTCATTTTAGATTTCCAGATCTGCAGTATTTTGCTTCCAAATAGAAATCTGAATCCTAATGAGCAATCCTCATTGGTTGTGGAACATCTTGCTCGGTCAATTACAAAGATCATTGACTGTTAATGCTGGCAGCTGTAATCCCAGTCGTTCATTTTATTTCTGTAGACAGAGGGAAATTAGTATCCGTATTCCTTTATAAGCCCCTACAACTGGCACATCCTTAAATGACACATGTGTGTACCTTAGCAATGAAAATATTTTCATTGATGCGCTGACAAGCAACTAACATTAACTGAGATGAGTCGTTTCCCTTGGGAAGCTGTAAATCATACAGAGAAACGCAACTACCCAGAAACTAAGCCATTTTATAATTATCGAAATTCCGAGTTATTACTCCTGGGCTCACTGATAGATCATTCATTTTTGAGAACACGGTCAAATTCAAGCCCACTCAAGGACTAGAGCGAATAATTCAGGGTGGTTTAGAACATAGAACATAGAACACTACAGCGCAGTACGGGCCCTTCGGCCCTCGATTTTGCGCCGACCTGTGAAACCATCTGAAGCCTATCTGACCTACACTATTCCATTTTCATCCATATGTCTATCCAGTGACCACTTAAATGCCCTTAAAGTTGGCGAGTCTACTACTGTTGCAGGCAGAGCGTTCCACACCCCTACTACTCTCTGAGTAAAGAAACTGCCTCTGACATCTGTCCTATATCTATCACCCCTCAATTTAAAGCTATGTCCCCTCATGTTGGTCATCACCATCCGAGGAAAAAGACTCTCACTGTCCACCCTATCTAACCCTCTGACTATCTTATATGTCTCTATTAAGTCACCTCTCAGCCTTCTCCTCTCTAACGAAAACAACCTCAAGTCCCTGAGCCTTTCCTCGTAAGACCTTCCCTCCATACCAGGCAACATCCTAGTAAATCTCCTCTGAACCCTTTCCAAAGCTTCCACATCCTTCCTATAATGTGGTGACCAGAACTGCACGCAGTACTCCAGGTGCGGCCACACCAGAGTTATGTACAGCTGCAGCATGACCTTGTGGCTCCGAAACTCAATCCCCCTGCTGATAAAGGCTAGCACACCATATGCCTTCTTAACAGCCCTATTAACCTGGGTGGCAACTTTCAGGGATTTATGTACCTGGATGCCGAGATCGCTCTGTTCATCTACATTACCAAGAATCTTGCCATTAGCCCAGTACTCTGCATTCCTGTTACTCCTTCCAAAGTGAACCACCTCACACTTTTCCGCATTAAACTCCATCTGCCACCTCTCAGCCCAGCTCTGCAGCTTATCTATGTCCCTCTGTATCCCATAACATCCTTCAGCACTATCCACAACTCCACCGACCTTCGTGTCATCTGCAAATTTACTAACCCATCCTTCTACACCCTCTTCCAGGTCATTTATAAAAATGACAAACAGCAGTGGCCCCAAAACAGATCCTTGCGGTACACCACTAGTAACTGAACTCCAGGATGAACATTTGCCATCAACTACCACCCTCTGTCTTCTTTCAGCTAGCCAATTACTGATCCAAACCGCTAAATCACCTTCAATCCCATACTTCCTTATTTTCTGCAATAGCCTACCGTGGGGAACCTTATCAAAGGCCTTACTGAAATCCATATACACCACATCAACCGCTTTACCCTCATCCACCTGTTTGGTCACCGTCTCAAAAAACTCAATAAGGTTTGTGAGGCATGACCTACCCTTCACAAAACCGTGTTGACTATCGCTAATCAACTTGTTCTTTTCAAGATGATTATAAACCCTATCTCTTATAACCTTTTCCAACATTTTACCCACAACCGAAGTAAGGCTCACAGGTCTATAATTACCAGGGTTGTCTCTACTCCCCTTCTTGAACAAGGGGACAACATTTGCTATCCTCCAGTCTTCCGGCACTATTCCTGTCGACAAAGACGACATAAAGATCAAGGGCAAAGGCTCTGCAATCTCCTCCCTGGCTTCCCAGAGAATCCTAGGATAAATCCCATCTGGCCCAGGGGACTTATCTATTTTGACATTTTCCAAAATTGCTAACACCTCCTCCTTTTGAACCTCAATTCCATCTAGCCTGGTCGACTGAACCTGAGTGTTCTCCTCGACAACATTGTCTTTCTCCAGTGTAAACACTGACGAAAAATATCCATTTAACGCTTCCCCTATCTCCTCTGATTCCACACACAACTTTCCACTACTCTCCTTGATTGGCCCTAATCTTACTCTAGTCATTCTTTTGTTCTTGATATACCTATAGAAAGCCTTAGGGTTTTCCTTGATCCTATCCGCCAATGACTTTTCGTGTCCTCTCCTCGCTCTTCTTAACTCTCCCTTTAGGTCCTTCCTGGCTAACTTGTAACTCTCATGTGCCCTAACTGAGCCTTCATGTCTCATCCTAACATAAGCCTTCTTCTTCCTCTTGACAAGTGCTTCAACTTCCTTAGTAAACCACGTTTCCCTTGCTCGACAACTTCCTCCCTGCCTGACAGGTACATACTTATCAAGGACACGCAGTAGCTGTTCCTTGAAAAAGCTCCACATTTCGATTGTACCCATCCCCTGCAGTTTCCTTCCCCATCCTATACATCCTAAATCTTGCCGAATAGCATCATAATTGCCTTTCCCCCAGCTATAATTCTTGCCTTGCGGTATATACCTATCCCTGCCCATTGCTAAAGTAAACAGAACCGAGTTGTGATCACTATCACCAAAGTGCTCACCTACATCTAAATTTAACACCCGGCCGGGTTCATTACCCAGTACCAAATCCAATGTGGCCTCGCCCCTTGTTGGCCTGTCTACATACTGTGTCAGAAAACCCTCCTGCACACACTGTACAAAAACTGACCCATCTATAGTACTCGAACTATAGTATTTCCAGTCAATATTTGGAAAGTTAAAGTCCCCCATAACAACTTGTCGAATTTGTTGAATCACTACTGAGGGAGTGCTGTTCTGTCACAGCTGCTGCTTTTCCGATGATTTCACCGGAACCTCACCGGTCATGGGGGTCGACATGAGGCCGGTCAATAAAGGCAATCGGCTCAGTGCGTCGGCATTCCCTATCTGGGTTCCTGGTTTGTGCTCCAGAGAATACTCGCATGCAGCGAGCAACAAAGCCCAGTGCTGGATCCGTGCGGAAGCAATGGGCGGTATTGGCTTATCCTCTCTGAAAAGTCCCAGCAGAGGCTTATGATCAGTCATGATAGTGAAGTGGCGGCCATATATGTACTGATGGAAAGGTTTCACCGCAAAGACCACCGCCAGGCCCTCCTTCTCGATCTGCCCGTACTTTTTTTCCGCTGCAGTCAATGTGCGGGAGGCGAAAGCTACTGGCCGCTCGGCCCCGTTCTCCATCTTGTGGGACAGGACGGTCCCAACACCATACGGGGATGCATCACATGTGACGAGCAAAGGCTTTCCAGGATCATAGTGGGTTAGTAACCCAGAGGACGACAATTGTTGTTTTACCCGCCGGAAAGCGGTTTCTTGCGGCTGATCCCAAACACAGGTGTGATTCTTCTTTAGCAGAAGGTGCAACGGGGCCAGCGTAGTTGCCAGATTGGGGAGGAACTTTCCGTAATAGTTTACGGGGACGAGAAACGAACGAAGACGCGAAGTGTCAGTCGGGGCGGGGGCCTGTTGAATCGCGCGCCCCTTCTCTGCGACGGGGTGCAAACCTTCGCGGTCCACCCAATAACCCTGGTAGACTACTTCCTTCGCCTGAAAAACGCACTTTGTGCGACGTAAACGGACTCCAGCCTCCGAAAAACGTCTAAGGACAGCCTCCAAATTTTCTAAATGTTCCTGCTCCGACGTCCCCGTGATCAAAACGTCATCTAAGTAAACAGCAGGGCAGCACGGTGGCACAGTGGTTAGCATTGCTGCCTACGGCGCTGAGGACCCGGGTTCGAATCCCGGCCCTGGGTCACTGTCCGTGTGGAGTTTGCACATTCTCCCCGTGTCTGCGTGGGTTTCACCCCCACAACCCAAAAGATGTGCAGGATAGGTGGATTGGCCACACTAAATTGCCCCTTAATTGGAAAAAATAATTGGATACTCTAAATTTAAAAAAAAAAATCTAAGTAAACAGCAACACGCGGTAAACCTCTCAAAATGCCCTCCATAACACGTTGAAAAGTAGCGCAGGCAGAGGATACTCCAAAAGGCAAACGTGTATATTCATACAGGCCCCAGTGTGTATTAATCGTTACATATGGCCGGGAGGCAAGGTCCAGCTCCACATTTAGGTAGGCGTGACTCATATCTAATTTTGTGAACGAGAGTCCGCCTGTAAGCTTCGCGTAGAGATCCTCTATGCGAGGCATTGGGTATCGGTCGAGTCGGGAAGCCTTATTCACTGTAAGTTTATAGTCACCACACAAGCGAACTGTGGCATCTGGCTTCATTACAGGTACAATTGGTGCTGCCCAGTCGGCGAAACGGACGGGCCTGATGATACCCAAAGTCTCCAAACGAGTGAGCTCCCCTTCTACCTTCTCGAGGAAGGTGCAAGGCACCAGGCGCGCCCGGAAATAGCGCGGCGTGGCTCCTGGTTCGACTTTGATACGGGCTACAGCCCCTTTTATTTTCCCCAAACCGGGCTGGAATACATCTGGGTATCGTCCTAGCACCTCAGTCAACCCTCCAGAAACTGTTTGAAGGATGTGCTGCCACTGCAACCACAAATGGCGCAACCAGTCCTGACCCAACAGGCTGGGCCCATGGCCGCGCACCACGATAAGTGGGAAACGCCCCTCCTGGCGTCCATAAACAACAGGGATCATCATAGTTCCTGCAATGTCCAATGGTTCCCCCGTATAGGTGGCCAACCTGGCCTGTGTGTCGGCTAATGTAAGGGTCTGTATACCCTGCTTGATGCGGTCGAATGTCCTCTGGGCAATCACGGAGACCGCTGCGCCAGTGTCCAACTCCATCTCAAGCGGGTGACCATTGACCCGTACTATCACTTTAATGGGGGCCACACGGGGAGCTGCCACACAATGCAACTGCAGGCAGTCATCCTCTGTCTCCACATCCTTGGGAGTAGTCGCCGCAGGTTGATCCAAATGAAAGGTACGGCCCCTGGGCTGGCCTCAGTTTCGGTCAGAATGACGGTGCCTCTGGCCCCCCCAGGACCGGAGTCCGCGACGGGGTCGGTGCCTACAAGTCTGACACGGACATGGCTCCTCATCCATTGGTTCTGGAGAAGGCTCCCTTCAGGGAGGAATGTCTGACGGCCACTGGCATCGATCCGGACGTCGCCTTGCCCAAGGTACCGCAGGGGTGCAGGGGGATGCTTTCGGACGGAAGGGGTTGCGCCCCAAGGCATGCACCTCCATTCCATGTAGCTCCTGCACTCCTTGTTCTGCGCTCTCTCGGGACAATACTATTTGAATGGCCTGTTGAAAAGTCAGTGTTGGCTTGGCTAACAACTTTCTCTGGGTGGCCGCATTGTTAATACCGCGAACCAAACGGTCGTGTAACATTTCTGACAAGGTCTCACCATAATCACAGTACTCCGCAATCCTGCGTAGCCTGGATAGAAAGCTGGCAAGGGATTCTCCTGGGGTCCTTTCAGCGGTATTAAACCGGTAAAGTTGGACTATCATGGATGGGGTTGGGTTAAAATGTTGCCCCACTAAGTTCACAAGTTCATCAAACGTTTTGATGTCTGGCGCAGCTGGGTACGTAAGGCTCCTAATCACCCCAAACATATGCAGGCCGCAGGCGGTGAGCAATATGACCACCTGGCGCTCGTTTTCGGTGATGTTGTTTGCCCGGAAATAGTAACGCATCCTTTGTGCGTACTGGTCCCAGCTTTCCAGAACAGCATCAAAAACATCCAAACGTCCATAGAGGCATGGTGTAATAGAAAACAACTTCCAACCTGTGTCCAACAAAAATCCAGGGAGGTGGCTTCAGCAGTGTAGACAACTATTCACTTTAACCCTCGTCGCCAGTTTTGTGAGGGCCACGAAGAATCCAGCACGAGTTTTCAGGATACAAAGAAATAACATTTATTTACAAATTAACATATATATATATATATATATATATATATATTTATATATATATATATATATACAACAGCAGCAACAACTTGTCTTGCTGCCAAACTCCTCTCTGTCTGGTTCCAAACTGGCCAGCTCTATTTATGCAGGGAGTCTGCTAATGATTTCTCCACCCCCCTCATTGGGGAAGCTCATACTCCCACAGGATTGTGGGATTGTCATTAGTCCCCAGCCAATGGTAAGCAGGCAGGTTATAACAAGTTTGTTGGACATTTGTTTGTGTATAAGTTAAGCTGCCATATTACATATTACAACATTGACTACACTTCAACATCACTTCCTTCGTTGTGGAGTGCTGGGTCATCCTGAAGTTGTGAAAGACACAAGATAAATGCAATTGCTTTCTTTTTACCTTCATTTGACCATCATGTGAATAAACCTCTTATTTCTGTTCAGTTCACATAGAATCATAGAGAAATACAGCACAGAACAGGCCCTACGGCCCACGATGTTGTGCTGAACGTTTGTCCTAGGTTAATCATTGATCATAGAATTTTGGACACTAAGGGCAATTTATCATGGCCAATCCACCCAACCTGCACATCTTTGGTCTAGATCTCCCTGGACAGTTGTGTGTCAAATCACTGTAGGTTACAGGATGCCATGCAAGATGGCTCCATTATGCTCAGAGTTAACGCACTAGGTCTTTAACTTGTGACAGACTGGATACCTGACCCTGTCCAGAGGGGTGAATCCTCTGCCTCTACAGAATGCTGTCAGCCTCCACTGAAATCAGATGTTTGCTCAGCGTCTCCCAGTCTTAATTATCTTCTGGATAAATATGCATACCTTAACTTCCCTTATCATTTTAATTATTACCAAATAATATCGCAAACAGCACCAGTGCCAAAAATCCTACTTCTTTTGCACTCATTTACATTTTAGGCGGAATGTTCCCAAAAATGTATAGTGTTGGTTCAGATGAGAAAGATGATATGAAGGCCGCAGGCTTCACAGCCGACCTTTCTTGCTGTGTTGAACAACCCCCTGTGCATTTTAAAAGAGGAAGCAAGACTCAGTCAGCTGGAGGAGCAGGGCCTAAAGAAGCCAGCAAGGCCAGGAATCCGGAGATCGGGTGCCATTTGTAAAGGTTGCCTCTTAGTGTAGACTTAAGAGATGAACAGACACTTCCAACACTGATGAAGGTTCAACTCAATTTTATTAACTACTTCTAACTAACTAACACACGATGACTGTGGGTCTAAATGATGCTAATTTAAACTAGAGACCTAAGCCTTGTCCGAACCAGTTGATACTCTCAGCACGTGGTGTGAGTCTGTGCTGGGCTGGATGAGTTCTTGTTACACTCAGAGGCAGCACCCAGAATGAGCAGGAACCGTGGTGCCCTCTGCCTTTATAGTGTGTGTATTCTAACTGGTGATTGGCTGTGGTGTTTGTACATGTTGATTGGTCCCGGTGTGTGTCCATCAGTGTGTGTCTGCACCATGATATACTGGTGTATATTTTGACATCCCCCTTTTATAAATTTTTTAAAAATATTTATTATGTGATAATAAATAGTGTGGGTGTGTGGAGAATGTACCTAGCTACATGTGAGGTGCGAAGACAGATGTAGAAAGCTATATACAGGGAATAAGACTATTTACAGAGGAAGGTGCCTGGTGCAGATGATTACCATGAACTGGAACAACCAACAAATCTATTTACAAATCACTGGATAATGAATGCAACAATAAAGGATATAGGAAAAAAACATTTCAGAGAGTCCACATGTGTACAGAGTTCATAAGTTCAGTCTCTGAGGTGGGCGACGAACTCTGGTTGACTGTAAGGGTGGCACACCACTCATCATCCTGGCTGACGCTGTGGACATGGATGGGCTCAGTGCCACGCTTGGGGGACATCCTGTTCGTAGTAACAACGCCAATTTGGAACGGGACCTGTGGGTCATTTCAGGCACCGTTGGAATCAAGGTCTAGAGTAGGTTCATTGATGGCCGGCTGGATAGCCCTGACGTCTCTGTGGGGCTGGGTGGACCTCCTAAAAACAGTAGGCATGGAAGATCTTCACATCGTAGCGTAGTGGCCTCGTTTGCCACACTGCAGGCAGCGTCGGGACTTCGCGGGACATTGCCACTTTAAATGGGTGGAGCCGCAGTTGCAGCACGCCAGAGCGTCGGGACGTTCGTCGCACCACCGGGCATGCGCGGGGCGATCCAGCGTAGCGGGACCTGCGCAAAGCGGTCCGTGACATCAGCACGCTCGCGTGTAAGCACGGGACGCCGCGAAAAGCACGCAAAATGGCCGCCATCGTTCAGCCAGAGCCTGAAAAGATTTAATCATTTGGACCCGTTCTGCCTCGTAAGGGGCTTGCCGCGCCGTTTCAGCAGCCTGGATGCAGGAGTAGCGCATGGAGGCATGTTCGTGAAGTACACAGTTCTCAATGGCCATGGAGAGAGTGAACTGCTTTACTTTTAGTAGCTGCTGGTGCAGGGGCTCAGATTGAACACCAAAAACAATCTGATCACGGAGCATGGAGTCAGAGGTGGTCACGGAGCATGGAGTCAGAGGTGGTCACGGAGCATGGAGTCAGAGGTGGACCCGTAGTTGCAGGACTGCGCAAGGATGCGGAGGTGGGGAATAAAGGACTGGAAAGGCTCGTCCTTACCCTGAATTCGCTGCTGAAACATGTATCTCTCGAAGCTCTCATTGACCTCGACCACATGGTGGCTGTCGAACTTCAGAATTATGGTCTTGAGCTTCGATTTGTCCTCCCCTCATCGAAGGTGAGCGAGTTGTAAATGTGTAGAGCGTGGTCACCAGCTGTGAAGAGGAAGAGAGCAATCTTCTGTGCGTCCGAGGCAGCTTCCAGGTCCCTGGCTTCAAGGTACAGCTGGAAGTGCTGTTTGAAAAGTTTCCAGTTCGAGCCCAGATTCCCTCTAATGCGGAGAGGCGGCGGCGGGCGAACGGAGTCCATTCTGTAGGATGGCGCGAGACTGATGGAAGGCAGATCACTGAAGGGTAGGTCTCAGAAATGCGAGCATCCCTCAACTTCTGGTACAATGAAGTGTTGGCTAGTGTAGACTTGAGAGGTGAACAGACACTTCCAACACTGCTGAAGGTTCAACTCAATTTTATTAACTACTTCTAACTAACTAACACAGGATGACTGTGGGTCTAAATGATGCTAACTTAAACTAGAGACCTAAGCCTTGTCCGAACCAGTTGATTCTTTCAGCACGTGTTGTAAGTCTGTGCTGGGCTGGATGAGTTCCTGTTACACTCAGAGGCAGCACCCAGAATGAACGGGAACCGTGGTGCCCTCTGCCTTTATAGTGTGTGTATTCTAACTGGTGATTGGCTGTGGTGTTTGTGCATGTTGATTGGTTCCTGTGTGTGTCCATCAGTGTGTGGCTGCACCATGATATACTGGTGTATATTATGACAGTCTCAAACTCCGACATAAATAAAAGACCCCCTTCTGCCTCCCCCCCCCCCCCCCAACGAACATCAGGAACTCCCCGCCCAATCATTGGGGCACCACCCCCCCACCACGCAGATATTGGGGTGACCTGAAATCCACCCCCCCCCCCCCCCCCCCCCCCCCCCCAGCATCAGGGGACTCGCCCCCACCTCAGGCATTGGGGCATCACTCCCGACATTGGGGCACTCCCATTATCCACCCACCCCGTCATATCAGGGCAGTCCAACCCCCTTACAGACATTGTCCCCCACCCCACCCCCATCACAGGCATCATGGCTCACCCACCACCAACCATGTGACTATTGGGGCTCTGTCAGGGTCTCACTGCCACAGTGCCAAGTGATAGTGCCAGGGCACTGCCCGCCCATGCCCCTCACCACTTGAAAACTGATAGTGATTCCTGGCGACATGAAGTCAGCGGCGTCAGTCCTGGTAAGTATATGTCCCAGATTTGATTCCGGCTTGGGTCACTGTCTGTGTGGAGTCTGCACATCCTCCCCGTGTTTGTGTGGGTTTCCTCTGGGTGCTCCGGTTTCCTCCCACAGTCCAAAGATGTGCATGTTAGGTGGATTGGCCTTGATAAATTGCCCTTAGTGTCCAAAATTGCCCTTAGTGTTGGGTGGGGTTACTGGGTTATGGGAATAGGGTGGAGTTGTTGACCTTGGGTAGGGTGCTCTTTCCAAGAGCTGGTGCAGACTCGATGGGCTGAATGGCCTCCTTCTGCACTGTAAATTCTATGAAAAAAATATATTGAAATTTAGGGAAATCAGATTGACACCCTTTCTGGACATAAACCTGATTACATCACTGGTGGGGACAGTGAATATCTCAAACTGAGCTATCATTAGTGCATAATCCTGTTTTTGGCCATTCACGAGATTTAGCAGTCATTACAGGATTTGCGCCGGCGACCAATCAGGCTGCTAAATCACGGCCTATAATTGTGTGTATCTATGGCGTACTTGTCTCATGTTTGTTGCAGTTTAAAACACTGAATGCTGAAAATCGAAACTAAATCAATCAGAGTGGGGGAATAATCTCCCAACAGCAGGTCAGAGGATAGATTATAAATAACTACTTTGCCATGGTTAGAGTATTCAGACAAATATGTTCAAAAATAATTCAAGGTGAACCAACCTGATTTCTTGTAGCTATTTCCAAAGAGGTATCTTGCATTTGTCCTATCTACATCCATCAATGACAGAGATATAGCACTGCTTTAAGAGGCTGTCCAGTGAAATGAATAACAAGTGATTGTGGTAAATTACAAGAATTTCACTGAAGTTGCAACCTTACATCATGATAAATAACTGTAGTTCATTAATCTAACAGTGCCCCAGGTAGAAATGCTGTACAAAAGCTAATGGATCACTGGGATAGATTCTGAGGTAATTACAGCACTTTTTGTTCATTCTTTCACGGGATGTGGTGTCACTGACAAGGTCAGCATTTATTGCCCATCCCTAATTGCCCTTGAGAATGTGGCACTGAGCTAACTTCTTGAACTCCTGTGGTCCATCTGGTGTGGGTACACCCATTGTGCTGTTAGGGAGGTCGTTCCAGAATTTGACCCAATGATGACAGGATGATTTAAGGGAAGAACTGGTGTGATTAAAAACATCAAAGTAAACACAACCTGTGCCAACAGAACACCACTGATTGTCTTCAGCTTCCTTCCACTCGTTGCTCCCTTTCTTCTTCAGACATACACACACACACACATGCACACACACGCACAGGCATACACATGCACAGAAACACACACGCAGGCACACACAATTGCGTAGACACATACACGTGCGCAGGCACACAATTGCAAAGACACACACACAAGTGTAGACAAAAACATAAGGGCAGACACACACATACGCACACATATAGACACACATGCACATTCACACACAATCTACTTGCAAGAAGTGATCAGTCCCTGGATCAACACTTGACTATTTATTGCTGTTACTACTATTCTTCTTAAATAAGGAGAACTGTAGGATAAAGGGACAGTACGATTGCAGCAGCAGTATTATTTTCCCAGGTTAGTTGAACTGAGATTACCAGGATGCACCTTCTGTCGACCAGCTGCTGAGTAGGGAATGTATTGGTGGTTAAGTGACAGGATATCCCAGTGAGAGCAGTTGTTGTTTGCCTGGCATTCACTTTCTTAGAGCAGGCCTGTATTGTGGATTAGGAAGATATTTTCTGCATTGACAATGGCCAAGGCAACAAGGTCGATGAGGAGCAGGATTACACTGACTCACAAGCACAATTTCATCTCCTCGACTGCACTGACCAGAGCAGCACTGCTCCAAAAGGTTAGCTTCACTCCAATGGCCTGTAGCATGGGGCCACCAAGCTTCTGCTGCTGTTTTGGATCTTCAAGGCCCCTCCTGAGTCCTCCTCAGTAAAGTCTGCTCCTCGCAGCCTTTTTCCTGCTTCGAGCCTGTTTCTCTGCTCCTCTCTTTTTAACTTAACTGGGGCTTCTTCTTGTCGCTGTCTCCCATGTGGTACTCTTCATTTGGGACCTCTCCTTGTCCTCTGCCTGGAACACTTCTCTTCAGTGGCACTCCACTCCCAGTCAGGTGACTTGGGTTTGTGTGCCATTTTCCCTTACGCATTGTTGCTCGTTCTACTGTTAGTGTGATTAACACGCCTCCATTTAAAGGACATGTGCTTAACACTGGTTTGGCTCTGTATCTGTATTTATGCTCAGGAGTCACCAGGTGCCGTAAGAGACACCGTCACAAGTTATCAAGGTCAAGTTCAAAGCAATAAATCTAAACACCGATCAGTAAGTCCAAACAATTAGTGTTTATTATAACAAATATAATAAATACTCATGCACTCACGAAAAGACTAATACTTATTCCTACTATTAAACGACTAAATACTTATCTAGAAAGGAACAGGCAAGGTCAGGGGGGGGCAAGGCCTTCGTCCCGTTCTTGGTCTGCAACTTCTGGTTATTAAAGTCGGCAAGAGTATAAGCAATGCCTGAGTCACATAGCGATCGTTGTTTTGGCACTTACTGATAGATGGCTGATGCTCAACGGCCGGTGATGAAAGACAGGATCTGGAGGCTGGAGTCGGAGTCTGGAGTCAGGATGCAACAGCCTAGGCCGGAGTCAGGTAGCAACAGACCGAATCATGTGCTTGACCTTCTTTTTATAGGTCCCAGGAGGTTCAGGCCCCCTTGGGGTGGTTCCCTCATCGATTGGGTCTTTCCCGATCGATACGTTTTGAACTCCCCTATCCTGGGGTCGTTTCTCGATGGCTGGGGCGGTCCCTAGGGGTCATTGTTCTGGTTTCTCTGGCGCCATCCTGGCTGGGTAGCTATAGAAAAGTATCGATTGATACTTAAAATGTTTCTATTGTATCTGGGACTGGGCCGGTATCACCTCATTAGTATGCAGATCGCTTTCCTATTTGCACCTTTGGCTGGGTTTCTGCGACTGCCTTGAAACCGGTTTTGTACGTGCAAAAATGATACTGCAAGCTGTGTGTCCTTACTATGGCTGTTTTTCCCTGTATTCTTTGCGGTTCTCCATTTTGTAGACTGGTGTCCATCTTAGAGGGCAACATTCCCTCCTTGTGATCCTCACGAGAAATTGTGAAGGATCACCTATGTATGGTTCTTCTATGTTACTTCGATTTCCTTTGGGTTCCTTTTCGGGTTCCCTGACCTTAGCAAGTTCCTGGGCGTCTACTCTGTCCTTAACTATGGCAAGAAAATTTTAACTCCCATTTTCTACTTGGCGCTATGTCAAAGGGGACATGCATTACCAATATTCGGGAACCTCTACCTATCACAATTCTTACTCTCATCTTACTTTAAACATTTCATCACATTCTAAAATCTTATCCATTAACACCACAGTACATGTCGCTTTCTGACTCGGCAGTCGAGTTCAGAACCGTATAATACATCAGTGTCTCATTTTTATTTACATATGGCTATAAATACATTTCCTATGCATCGAGGGGTTGGGGTGATTGGTGAAAACCGAAAATAGGGGATTGAACTCTGTAAATGGTTGAGGGGCAGGAACGGGAGGCTCTCCTTTTCCATTTCCTCAACCTGAGGGTCTGTACTATGATGCAGAGAATTGCAATCACCAACAGTGATTCAATCACATACGACATTGAGTACCAGGTCATGAATTTCGTGCACCAGGTCTGAACCTCACTGATCAGTGCTGAGCACGGAGAAGTCGGTGTGTGGGAAACATTAACGGCGGGGGTCGTGGGGGAAACATGATCTGCTTCTACATGCAAAAATACAATAACATTTAAAACAAATAGGTAGGCTTCCATCATGGTCTTCTTTGTTCTCTTTCTTCTCTTCCTTTGTATGGCCGGTCCTTGCCATGAACCCTCCTTCGACTTTTCGAAAGCTATGGGATCAAGCACAGTATCTGTCAATACACAGTTTAATATCTGTACTGTTAGTGTATCTGTCCTCTCATTCCAATTGACCCTTAAATGAATGGCCAAGTCACACCCTGTGACTCCCCTCATTTTTTTTTTCAAATGCGAATTTAGGAGCAGATATACACCTAACAACTTTTCTACTGCGAGCCGTCTCGCAGGCTTTGCGATTTACCATCCGAATGTTCCTGGATGTAAATAGCATGTGGTATGGCTGCCGAAGGGCTACCTAAAGAAAAATGAAACCAAATTTTGAACGAAAAGGTCAAATGAGTTGCGTATGGGCCGCTACGGATAAGATTTGTATGGGATCCCCGGTTAAGGCGTGCTGTGCCGTACCCGAGCTTGGCTGACCAAAGGGGTCCTCAGACAGGGCGGGTCCTCAATGCCGTTTCTCCACTGCCTGAGCAACCTGAGATGAACGGGTATGAATGTATTCATCGTGGGATTGCAGCCTCTATTCACAGAATAGAGGGGCACCTGAAAAACAAGGGAGGAGGCAAGATGCTCCAACATCTGAAAACAGATTACAAGTCGTGAACTTTGTCGGTTCACCAGAGGATACTTAACAGAAGTTCTCAGAAGTTTCTGCAGACAAGCTAACGTGTGTGCGAGGCGGTCACAAGCTTTTCAGCTGAAAAGAAGATGGCCAACCTCCAATCAAACCTTTAACAAACAACAAAGTGATCTGATCTCCAATCAAACCCTTAATATTATCAAAAACAAACAAACACAAACAAACAAACATACGTGCAGATTCCATCAGAAAGGATATCGCTTCCCTCAAGCGGTTCCTCTTTTACATCATCTGGACACCTCACTTCTCCTCTTTCTCTGTGAACAGGGTCACAAAGGGGTTGCCGTATCGGGAGTCAGACATCACGTCTTTCTCTTCTCCCGGATCCCACACTCTTGTATGGATCAGGCATGCGATCTGTGCGTTATGTGACCGGGGGACACTCTTATCATTGCGGACAAGTCTCCATGAATTGTCCCTGTGCCAAAGTGTGGTATCTAAGTTTGAAGGGGCATTGTCGGTGTCGTCGGGGTCGGGTGGTGGGTCTGGGTATTTAACGTAGGTAACCTCCATGGGGTCACTGGAGTCAGGGTCGTAGTCGCTGAAGTGGGGGCTGTAGGGTGGGGTGCTGTGGCTGTCCTCATTGTCAGAGTCAGTGTCGCTGTGTCTGCTGTGGCAGCTTGTGGGCGTTTCGGGGCGTGGTCTGAAGTCAGTGGGCGGAGTCGTGGGCTAGTCCGATGAGGAACTGGTCTGTGAGGGGGATGGTGGGAATGTGTCTCTAGTGGGCGGGGCGAGATGTTCTGCTGCGTCTAGCAGGACATGGTGTGTGTGGTTAGACTGTGTTCCATATGCCTTCAGTTGGTTAATATGAAACCACGCAGTCTAACCGTTGGGGTATTTTATTCTGTAAACGGAGGGGCTAATTTTGTCTGAAATTGAATACGGGCCGGAAAATTTAAGTGCCAGAAAGCTGCTGGGGTTATAAACAGATAACATTACCTGTTATCCAACCTGAAATTCTGTGCGGTGTACGTTCTTATTAAAGCAAGCTGTGCTTTGTTTTCATCTTTTTCCCAATTTTACTGCGGCTGCTAACTGTGCAGACCTCACAGTCTCAATTAGGTCTTTGACTGCCTTCTCATGTGTGAGGGCCATCACTTCGGGGCTAGTCATGTCCAGTCCTAAAAGGAATTCTGTACCTTTCATAGGGCGTCCGGTCATGAGTGTGTGTGGGGTGAATCCTGTGGATGATGAAACCGTGTTGCGGATGAACATGAGTGCGAATGGGAGTACTGAATCCCATGTTGAATTGTTCTCCTGAACCATTTTTCTAAGGGTCGATTTTAGGGTCCGATTCATGCGTTCGACTATCCCGCTTGACTTTGGGGTGATACGCAATGTGGAAATTTTGTTTAATGCCAAATATTGTCAGGACGTTCTGCATGACCCGTCCTGTGAAGTGAGATCCCTGATCTGACTCTATACTTCTCGGGAGACCCCATCTCGTGAAGATGTGGTGGGTCAGGATCTTTGCAGCTGTCTTAGCTGTATTGGTTCATGAGGGGAATGCCTCTACCCATTTGGTAAAGGTGTCTATAACGACCAGAACATATTTATAGCCATTCCTACAAGGGGGCAATGGTCCTATAAAATCGATCTGGAGGTTAGTCCAGGGGCCATTAACTGGTCGAGTATGTCTAAGTTGTGCCTTTTTCGAGTACCTCTCCAGGTTATTTTGTGCACAAATTAGGCAATTCTCGATGTAATGGGTCACATCGTTTCTTAAATTTGGCCACCAACAGAGTTGCCTGAGGTGCCTTGTGGTCGGGTCGATCCCTTGGTGTCCATGACTGTCATGGAACAAGGCAATCATCTGATTCCTATCCTGTTCCAGAACCACATAAAGTTTATCCTTAATGATCACACCCTCATGTGTGGTCAAAGCGTGTCTGAACTTATCGTATTGGTGCACAAAATATCCTTTAAAAATCTCCCTGAGATCTCTATCCTGTTTCTGTGCCTCAACTAAGTCTTTAATTTCCGTCTGTGAGACCTGAATTGCACTCACAGGGGCGCTAGCTGGTGCGCTAGCTGGGGGTGTCCAAGAGTGTCCTCGCCTGGAACCTGCTTTTGCCAATGCGTCGGCTTTTACATTTCCAGGGGGGGATGACCTATGGTGACTTCTAACTGATTATGCCATACATCCTATCCTTTGCCTCGGAGTAATGGGGCTGATGGAAGGGGCTTCCCGTCTGCGGAGACAAAACCTCGTGTCCTCCACAGGGGTAGAAAATCTGTTAAACTGTTACAGACATACAAACTGTCCGAATATATGTCTGCCGGGCTAGGAAACGAATCTGGGTGGTCCACTATGTACGCTATGGCCGCGAGCTCTGCTGCCTGCACGCCTAAGTGTCCTGGTAATTTTAAAGAGATTTCTTCTAATGCGCGACCCTGCGCATCCTCAACATAGATTCCGCATCCAGTGATGCGTTCTCCATCTAAAACTGTGGATGAACCGTCCACATATATTTTCAGTGGGGCACACGTGACTGTGTGCTGGGGGCTCTGGCTTGAATTCCCTATCTTTCTGGGGGGTGTCTTTGCTATGAAGGGTCCTGTGTTGTGTAGCGGTGCTACAATTTCACATTCATGGGGCTGTCCTGGATATTGGAGGTTGTCGGCTAAAAATGTGTGTGTCCTGGTCCGTTTAACTGTGATGCCCCGTCCTTGTAAAAGTAACGTCCACCTAGCTGCTCTAATCTGGCTAACTGAACCGTCCTTCAGTCGACCGTCTAGAAGTAACTGTGTGGGGGTGTGTTCGGTCAAAATGGTGATGGGATTGAGTCCGGTAATGTACGCGAAGTACTGAACTGCCCAAAAATCTGATAGGAGGTGCCTCTCGCAGGCTGAAAATCCTTGCTCTACGGGGTCTAAAAGTCTGGAGGCATAAGCCACCAGTCTTAGCTGCTCGTGCCGTTCCTGGAGTAGCACGGCCGAGAGGGTCAGATCTGTGCTCGCTACCTCTATTGCATAGGGGGAGAGTTGGTCTGGGACTTGTAGCGTGGGTGCTGCACTAAGGGCTTTCTTTAACTCTTCCACAGCCTCTGTATGCTGCGGAAGCCATTCCCATGGGGCTCCTTTCTTAAGGAGGTCTGAGAGTGGGGCTGCCTTTGTCGCGAAGCCATCGATATGGTTCCGACAGTAACCAACTAGTCTTAAAAACGACCGGAGGGCTGAAACATTCTGGGGAAGGGGCAATTTGACAATCGAATCAATCCTTTTGAATTCGATCTCGCGTTTGCCGTGCGTGATGACTGTACCCAAATACATCACTTTCTTCTCTAATATTTGGGCCTTTCTGGGGTTAACTTTGCATCCGATCAAGGTTAAAAGTTCCAGGAGCTCGGCCAGAAGTGTAATGTGCTCTGCCTTTGTGTCTGTCTCCAGTAGTAGGTCGTCCACATACTGTACCAGACATTCGGGTCGGGAAAATTTTACTAAACCATTTGCCAGCTGTCGGTGGAAAATGGAGGGTGAATTGTGGAATCCTTGTGGGAGGCATGTCCACGTATACTGCTGTCCTTTAAATGTGAAGGCAAATTTGTACTGGCACGCCTTTGCCAATAGGATTGACCAGAAGCCATTGCTAATGTCCAAAACCGTGAAATATTTGGAGTGGAGTCCCTGTTTGAGCATGGTCTCGGGACTTGTTGCTACCGTGGGGGCTACTGCTGGGGTTACTTTGTTGAGCTCCCGATAATCGATGGTCAGACACCATGATCCATCGGGCTTTCTCACTGGCCAAATAGGTGCATTATTGGTCGAGGCTACTGTCCTAAGTACACCTTGCTCCAATAAGCTATCTATTACTTTTCCTATTTCTCCCTCTGCTTCTAGGGGAAATCGGTACTGTTTCTGTGGTCGGGGGTCAGGTCCGGTAACGTGAACTTGTCCAGTCATTCTGCCGCAGTCGTGCCGGTGACTGGCAAATGCTGTCCTGTGTTTATTCAAAACTGTCCTAACCTGTTTGTCCGTGCTAAGCGTGGTCAGGTCGAAACAATAGTCGCCTACTGCGCTAATCCTGTTCGCATACTCTCCTACTGTGAGAGTAGCGGGTGCTCTGTCTGATTTTGCCATTCGCCAGACACACTGGTTTACTGGATCGAACGACAGGCTATGGGCATTCATGAAATCTATACCCAGTATGTGTTCTGCTGTACGGGGTAGATTAACTAATACAACGGGGTGTCTGGTGGAGATGGTCCCTAGCTGAATTGCTACGGGGGCTGTAATGTGTCCCTGCTGTGAGTGTCCTGTAAAACCGCTGAGTGTGATGGTGGATATGGTCGGCCACGTATCTGCCTGTGCCGTGGTGGTGGAATTAATTGTGGTGCAGGACCCTCCTGTGTCCCAAAGTAACTCTATGGGCTTCCCTCGAACCTTTGCTGTGACTACCGGTCTCCCGGATTGGTCCCAGAGGGTGTCACAGACCCAAGTGGGGGAGCCCGAACACCGTCAGTCCGTTCCGTCCACATTGGTCTGTCCTGACTGTATTCCTATACTGTGAATAGGCTTCGCTCTATTTCTGTTCAGAGTGCCTGTCTGCTGGCCTCTCTGTGATCTTTGGGGTGCATTGCATTCTTTAGCAAAATGTCCTAACTGACCACAGTTGTAGCATTCCTGCGACTTCTGTGGAGGGCTGTTCTTCCCTTCGTTTACCCATGCGGGGTTTTGGTGCGCTCTCACTGCCTGAATGTCCGCTGCAGCCTGAGCTTCATCTGGGGTCTTTATTTTAATTTTGCCCTGAACCGATTGTTCCCAAGCGCGGGACAATCTTTTCAGAACCCATTTCTCGTTATTGGCCTCCTCTGAGGGGTTGTAACTATTGCAAGCACTCTGTCCTGCATCTGTGGCATGGGAGATTATGGTGCGCGTCCATTTAACCATGTTGTCACGGTTCAAATGCGCTCGGTTTAATTCGCCAAAAACTGCAGTGAAATGGATCCACAGCCTTCCTGCAAATGCTGTGGGATGCTCTGTTCTCTTTTGTCTGCATTTATTTAGTCCTTCAACTGGGTCTCCTCTGTTATACCCTATTGCATCTAAAATGGAGGTGTGCATTTCCTCTAGTGTGCCTCCTCCAACGTTCTGTGGGTCGGGGAGGGCTGCTACTACGGATGGGTCTAAGCTCAGAACCGTGAGCTTAACCTGCTCTCTATCGTCCAGGCCGTACATGGTAGCCTGCTGTTTAACATTTGCGAAAAATTGGTGGGGGTCTGCAGTGGGGAGAAACGGAGTGATTTTCTCACACGCGTCCCTGAGTTGCGTTACAGTTAAGGGGGTGGTGTAGGTGATATCGGGTGCTCCGTCTGTGGTTGCCTTTCTTTGGGTGGTGTCTGGGTTCATAGGTGCGGTAACTATCTGATCTGTGGGGGGTTGGGGTGCTTTCCTTTTCTGCTGCGCTGCTGGCGCACATGTTCCTTGAACATAGCGCTGCGCTGTCTCACTCAGTTCCTGCCAGTCTGGGGCATTCTCGTCATCTAACTGCGTTCCAAAAGTGCTTTGGAACCCATTCTGCACTGAAAGCAGCGATTGCAGCTCCGCAATCTGCTTCCTGCATTTTGCATGGTCTACTGTGCTCTGTCTTTGCTCAGTAGTGGCAGCATGGAGTGCTCTTAAAGCTGCCTTTAGGTCAGAGCATTGCCTCTGCAATGCCTCTACCTGCTTTTCCGATTCCTCTCTTATCAGGACTGCACGTTGCACATCTTGATAGGCTTTTTCGTATTGGGTCTGGGAACTGCTCAGATGGGCTAGACACGACTGATGTGCCCTCTTGGCATCATCCACCTCTCTACCCTTCTCTGCCAGCTTCCCTCTTAGTTCTAAGTTTTCCTTCTCGATGTCCCTGACATCCACTTTACTCATTCTATTCCTCTCTTCTAACTCTGCTCGGAGCGTCCGAACAACCTCCTCAGTGCCTCGCAACTGTGCCAAACAGGACACGATTGCCATCGGCTTGCGTGCTTTACTCGGGTTTTTCTTATGAATTTGAGAGAGGTTCTCCCACCAAGTATGTCCTATACTCCCGGGACCTGTCTCCTCATTCATACAGAACTCCTTCCAAAGGGGCCATCCCTTTCCTTTCAGATACTTGCGGAGTTCCAGCTCCCACACGGGACACTGACCTACTCTGCTACTGCTGGTCGCTGCGACCAAGAACTGCTCTGTGTTCATGAGGCGTTCCATTGCCTGCATGGCCATTTTCTCTTTCTTACTTAAATTTGGAACAGGGGGTGTTGAGGTAATGTTTTAAAAGACGGGTAAGGCTTTCGCTATGTTCCGCTTACAAAACTCCCGATAGTTCGTCGCAACAAAAAGCTCTCAGGTTAACCTTACAACCCTGTTAGTATGCATGCACAAAACACACAGTTCCGAATTATTGTTATTGGTTTGAACACCTTGACCACTTGTGATTTTTTTTCCTTTTTTCCAATCAGATTTCTAATTCAAATTTCTGGGGTTCTCACGGAGTGGGGGTGCCACTTCTAATCGCGTTCCACCAGAGTCGCCACTAAATGTTGCTCGTTCTACTGTTAGTGTGATTAACACGCCTCCATTTAAAGGACATGTGCTTAACACTGGTTTGGCTCTGTATCTGTATTTATGCTCAGGAGTCGCCAGGTGCCGTAAGAGACACCGTCACAAGTTATCAAGGTCAAGTTCAAAGCAATAAATCTAAACACCGATCAGTAAGTCCAAACAATTAGTGTTTATTATAACAAATATAATAAATACTCATGCACTCACGAAAAGACTAATACTTATTCCTACTATTAAACGACTAAATACTTATCTAGAAAGGAACAGGCAAGGTCAGGGGGGGCAAGGCCTTCGTCCCGTTCTTGGTCTGCAACTTCTGGTTATTAAAGTCGGCAAGAGTATAAGCAATGCCTGGGTCACGTAGCGATTGTTGTTTTGGCACTTACTGATAGATGGCTGATGCTCAACGGCCGGTGATGAAAGACAGGATCTGGAGGCTGGAGTCGGAGTCTGGAGTCAGGATGCAACAGCCTAGGCCGGAGTCAGGAAGCAACAGACCGAATCATGTGCTTGACCTTCTTTTTATAGGTCCCAGGAGGTTCAGGCCCCCTTGGGGTGGTTCCCTCATCGATTGGGTCTTTCCCGATCGATACGTTTTGAACTCCCCTATCCTGGGGTCGTTTCTCGATGGCTGGGGCGGTCCCTAGGGGTCATTGTTCTGGTTTCTCTGGCGCCATCCTGGCTGGGTAGCTATAGAAAAGTATCATGCAAAAATGCTACTGCAAGCTGTGTGTCCTTACTATGGCTGTTTTTCCCTGTATTCTTTGCGGTTCTCCATTTCGTAGACTGGTGTCCATCTTAGAGGGCTACAGCATAGGCGTGCTGAATTGTTGATGAACAATTGTTGAATTGTTGAATTGCGCATGTGCAGCCTGGAACAGTCTGTGCATGTGGGGGAACTCTGATTCTGCCAGAATTTAAAGTTCCCAACCTTTGATCTTTCTTCAATTCAGTTTGGCTTTCATACAAGTTCTAATAGCGAGAGTGCACCATCAGTAATGCCAGAGGAAGTCAAATCACGTGTCAGCAGAAGCTGAGGGAAGATGTTCTAATGGAACCCTGCTAAAGTCAATCTCTGAAAAAAGTGTAACTAGTCAATAAATGTTCACAATATCAGGTGACCAAACTACAACATGAACAGAAACCACAGGCTCCCAACATCTCCCAATACTAGCATCCAGCCCACCCGCCTTCTTAATTTTCCCCCTCATCCCATCCTCCAACTCCTCCAGACCTGCAAACATGCCCCCTATAAACAAGTCCCAAAAGTACTCTATCCCCACCTGCCGCCACCTCCGGAACCGCGCATCCAGCCTCGCCGGCACAAACCTGTGATTATCACATACCGGTGCCCACAACGACATGCCCTCTAACCTGAAATGTTGCCTGTACTGGCTCCTCACCCGTAACATTGCAACCACCACGGCAACAACAGAGCGCTCAAAAGCGACACCCTACATGACGCAGCCTCCACTCACCCCCACACCGCCCCCTCCTCCACAGCCCATTTCCTCACCATTGCGATGTTCGCTGCCCAGCAATAATTAACCAACCTTGGCAACATCAGCCTGCCTCCTTTCCCCTTCTCCAAAAACACCCTCCTCACCCGTGGGGCCTTACCCACCCAAATAAACCCCAAAATTATCCCATTTACCTTGCTAAAAAGCACTTGGAAACAAGGATGGGGAGATTCTGGAACACAAACAAGAACCTCAGCACCACCGTCATTTTAACTGTCAGCACGCACCCAGCCAGTGACAGCGGCAACACATCCCACCTCTTAAAATCTGCCTTCATCCCCTGCACCAGCTGTGCCAAGTTCCATTCATGCAGCTGTGCCCAGCTCTGTGCCACCTGGATTCCTCGATAGCGAAAACCTGCCTCCACCACCCGGAATAGCAACACCCCCAACCTACTCGTCTGCCCTCCAACATTAATCTGGAACACTCACTCTTCCCTATGTTCAATTTATACCCCGAAAACCAGCCAAATTCTCTCAGGATCTCCATGATCCTGTCAAAGCTGCCCAGCGGGTCTGAAATATATAACAACAGATTGTCAGCATGCAGCGCCCTCCCCACCTCCACCACCCCCACCCCCCCACCCCCCGCCCCGCTGAATCGCTTTCCAACCCCTCGACACCCTAAGTGCCTGTGGCGAAAAGCAGTGGGGAGAATGGGCACTCATGCCTCGTCCCCCCATGTAGCCCGAAATGCATCTTGTTCACACAGACACTTGCTATCAGTGCCCTGTACAGCAGCTGAAACCAATCCACGAACCCCTGGGCAAACCTGAACTGCCCCAGCAGCTCCAACAGATACGCCCACTCTAATCGATTGAAGGCCTTGTCCGCATCCATTGCCACTACTACTACTACACCCTGCCCCTCCGAGGGCATCATAATAACATTAAGCAGTCTGCGCACATTCAACGACAATTGCCACCTCTTTTAAAACCTCGTCTGGTCCTCATCTAACATCCCCGGCACGCAATCCTCTATCCGCGACGCGGGCTTCTTCGCCAACAAGTTTGCATCAACACTAAGCAGGCCCCTAACACCCCATTTACCCCCACTGGATCCGTCACCACCTTACCCCTCTCATCCCTCACCCTGCCAATCTCCCTAGCTTCTGGTGGGCCAGAATCTGATTCACCTTTTCCCTGTACCCGTTCCACTGCCCCTCTGATCCTCCGCAATTGCCCTACAATCTTTCCCATGGACACTAACCCAAACTCCATCTGGAGCCTCTGTCTCTCCTTTAACAACACCTCGTCTGGCATCACAGAATACATCTGATCCACCCTTAGAATCTCATCTACCAGCCTTGCTCTCTTCTCCTATTCCACCCTCTCCCTATGTGCCCAGATTGAAATAAATTCACTCCTAACTACTGCCTTAAGTGCCTCTCCCAGTGTGCAATCCTCTGTGTCATTCAGCTCCACATAGCCCTGGATGGCAGCTCTCACCGTTGAAGAGTGGAAGAGGATGATGACCAAGATGCCATTTCTCATAGGAGGAGATCCTGAACGTTGGTTGACTTTTTGAAGACAGTTGACCCACATATGCCTGGTGAGGGGAATCAGCAGAGTATTGAAGAAGGTGATGAAGATGCAAATCCATCTAGTTAACGACAGTCTGATACAGCAGCTCTTTTGTAAAATGAACAACCGAGACCAGAAACTCCTACTCTGGCCACTGTAACCGTAGAGCAATTTTTTGTTTTCCATACATCCATAAGGCATAGGAGCGCAATTAGGCCATTCGGCCCATCGAGTCTGCTCCGCCATTCAATCATGGTTGATAAGTTTCTCATGCCCATTCTCCTGCCTAAACTGCAATTGTATAGGGCATTTGTAGGCCTACCCAACTGTGCGCAGTTTTGGTGTCCTTATCTGAGGAAGGATGTTCTTGCTGTGGAGGGAGTGCAGCGAAGGTTTACCAGGTTGATTCTTGGGATGGTGAGACTGTTATATGAGGAGAGACTAAATTGATTAGGATTATATTCATTGGAGTTTAGAAGAGTGAGAGGGGATCGCATAGAAACTTACAAAACTCTAACAAGATTAGACAGGGTAGATTCAGAAAGACTGTTCCCGATGGTGGGGTAGTCTAGAACTAGGGGGTCATAGTTTGAGGATAAGGGGTAAACCTTTTAGGACTGAGGTGAGGAGAAATTTCTTCACCCAGGGAGTGGTGCATCTGTGGATTTTGCTACCACAGAAAGTAGTTGAGGCCAAAATGGTGTGTAATTTGAAGAAGGAATTAGATATGGCTCTTGGGGCTAAAGGGTTCAAGGGATATGGGGGAAAGATGGGAAAGGTGGGAGCCGTGTGGATTGGCCATGGTAAAGTTGCCCCGTAGAGTTCAGGTTAATTGGGGTTACGGGGATAGAGCGGGGGAATGGGGTAGGATGCTCTTTCAGAGGGTCGGTATGGACTCGATGGGCTGACTAGCCTCCTCCTGCAGTTTCGGGATTCTATGATTCTAATATTTCCTTTTGAACAGATTTCAACCCCATCACCTTTAGATTGAACGGCACAGGGATCTGAGCAAATTCTTTAGCTCTGATTCTAATCACTTGGCTGGCACTTAAACTCCTAAATGCTGAGTTTGAGATTACATCTGAAATACTACCCAACTGATTTCCAAAATTGCCACTGACGCGCTTTTTAATTTCATTTCATCGGGTAATATCTTTCAAGGTTTGCCCCGAATGCAAAAGGAGCAGTCCCCATGTGGAGAGACACTTGGAAGTGCTTCTCACTGGCATGTATTTTCCTCACTGTGGAAGTGCTTCGATAAAGGTGAGTTGTGTAAATTTGTGAGGAGTCATTGGCTGAGAATTTCCATGCTCTAGTGCCAGAAGTAGAGCAGAGATGGGGTTTTCTGTCATTGAACTTCTAGCCATATTATGGCAGTAGACGGGGAACAAATTCAAGGAAATTCCCAGCATGATATTGTTCCCAAATTCGCTGGAAAACTGTTTTATTCTCACCTAGAGTTGATTTCCTCCTGCTTCGTAAGTGTTGAGATGTAAATGACCAAAGCTGTGAGAACCATAAATCCTGTTGAGGATTTATTAACTGCTTGTTAGTATCTGGAATGCGCTTGTCAAAATGGTGTGTGTGGAAACAGTTGGGGTCTAAAAATTGCACAGCCTTTCCAAAGCAGTCCTGCCACATTCTCCATCAGCAAATTGGCTGGAAAACAAACCAGAACCAACAATACTAGACCCCAGCCTAATTTGCCAGTATCTGTGGGGCCGTAAAGGATGTAATCTACGTGCTCAGTGTGTCGAAATTACGTGTCAAACATCTGTAGGAAGCATAAGCACCGTAAATCACCTCGTGATTGAATAAAGTTTTAACAGCCAATTCAACAACGTACTGTACACAAGAAGCACCTGGTACAATGAGTGCCCTTCAACGAATAATGTTATTTAATTCAATTACTGATCCTGTTTCAAATGTCACCTCGCCGTTCATTCAATCATTTTGGGCAAGCCTTCAACTTTACTCCAATCAAAAGACATGTGTCTATTCTTTCTCTGTGCCAAATGAAGATTAATTGTGCTCATAAAATCCAATTCTGTAAATGAAATACTCAAGGCTCTTTCAACAGTACCTTCCAAACCTGCAACCTCCACCATCTAGAAGGACAAGGACACCAGACAGATGGGAACACCATTACTTGCAAGTTCCCCTCCCAGCCACACACCATCCTGGCTTGGAAATATATCGCCATCCCTTCACTGTCGCTGGGTCAAAATCCTGGCACTCGCTCCCTAACAGCACTGTGGGTGTACCTACACCATGTGGACTGCAGCGGTTCAAGAGGAAGCTCACCACCACCTTCTGCAGGGCATTAGGGATGGGCAATAAATGCTGGCCACGTCATGTGAGCAATTGTATATAAATGAATAAACAACACTTCAGTATTTTGAGAATTTGATTCGGACAATAAATACTTCAAGGTTATAATTTTCCCTTCATTTGGGTAGTATAATCATATTTTGAGTAGCAACATTATTTTGTCGGTCCAGCTGAAGATATTGCAAATTGGCATTGGTGCTTTCCCGTGTATTCGTGCTGGCAGTTATTTGGGTACAATGCCAATTGCCAACTGTAGTACTATTGATGCCCAAAAGAAAAAATGAAATAAAAATCGCTTATTGTCACAAGTAGGCTTCAAATGAAGTTACCGTGAAAAGCCCTTGGTCGGCACATTCCGACGCCTGTTCGGGGAGGCTGTTATGGGAATTGAACCGTGCGGCTGGCCTGCTTTGGTCTGCTTTAAAAGCCAGCTCTTTAGCCCTGTGCTAAACCAGCCCAAGATATCAGGTAGACAATTGTGACAACAGATGACAGAAGAGGATTACCACTGTTTGTATTAAAACTCACATAAGGAACAATGACCTAGAACCAATTGATGGCCAATGCCCTTTCGTCTCAGACTTCCAGGTACCCACAGGTGATTTGTCATAAATGTGTCTTCTGGGCAGCACTGTGGCACAGTGGTTAGCATTGCTGCCTCATGGCGCCGAGGTCTGAGGTTCGATCCCAGCTCTGGGTCACTGTCCGTGTGGAGTTTGCACATTGTCCCTGTGTTTGCGTGGGTTTCACCCCCACAACCCAAAGATGTGCAAGGTAGGTGGATTGGCCACTCTTTTGAGGTCCACCAATAGGTGGATTGGCCATGCTAATATTGCACCTTAATTGGTAAAATGAATTAGGTACTCTAAATTTATTTTTTAAAATAAGTGTGTCTTCCAGTAACCATGAGTGGTACATTAACAGAAAAGCATGCACTTTTACAACCACCACCTCAAAATGATGCCTGGTAGCACTCAGAAAACTCGGAACTATGGAGGTTCGTTCATATTCATGGCCAACCAGTTCCTGTGCTCACTGCCGGGCTACAGTTCTTTGTTGCTGACCACAGTAGTTTATGCAACTTTTAAAATTCTTATACAAAGTTAGTCTTGTTAAGGCATCAGGCTTTGCTGGTCTCTTCGCCGATACCCATCAGGCTACCGTAGTCACAAAGGGAGCTGTGCCAAAACCAATGTGCTCCTCAAGCCATCATTTGATGTGCTCAGGCAATGTTTCTAATACTAGGATCACACAGGAGGAACATTGCATTATCCCTAAACGTTTTGAATATTGTTAATGTGTGGCATTTTGCAGCCAATGACAAATTTTTGCCAGCCCGGAGACAGGAGGAATAAAACATATATTATGTCTAAGGTGCTCTCTGACACACTCATTAGTATGGTATTTTGCTTTGGCTCTTTAGTCCCGTGAAATGTGCTATCACATCAATCACTGGGATAATTTCATATTAACAAAAACAAATACATGCAGTAATGGGATCGAAAGAATGTTAGCTAAGGTTTTGATGCAATTCAAACGACATGCTCCGACTATATGACATCACATACTATTTGAGATTGTAATTTCCTGAACAGTATTCATGGCTTGGATATATTGCACGTGCTAGTGGGAGAATTTAATTAATAACAATGATGAGTATATTTTGTTTTACTAAACCTGCTCAACTTGTAGAAGTGTGGCATCTGGTGGTTTAGTTTGCACTTACAGTCTCTGATTTCCAGCTGAAATCATTTTCCTTTCCAAGGAAGGCTGCTGCCCGGCCATTCTTTTTATGCTGATGTGGAACAATCGTTGCTTTGCTGAAATGCAAAGTCAGCAATAAAACCTGGAAGTGATATTGTCAAACCAAGCTCCAGGCTTATTATGGACCAAGAAGTGAAACAATCTCCAATAGATGAAACTTTAAACCAGGTGTACAATAACTTAGTTCACTGCCAAACTAAATTTACTAAGTGTCCAGGCAATGCGTTGGACATAGAGTAAGAGCAACTTTAAAACTGTGTTTATGGGATGTGAGTATCAAGGGCAAGGCCAGCACTTGTTGCCCATTCCTAATGCCCTCGAGAGATGGTGGTGAGCTCCTGGTGGCCTTTCTTGAACCTCTGCTGTCCATGTAATATAGATACACTCATAGTTTTGTCAGGAAGGGAATTCCAGGACTTTCATTCAGCCGAATGAAGGAACAGAGATATAGTTCAAAGTCAGGTTGGTGCGTGGCTTGAAGAGGAACTTCCAGGTGGTTGTATTCCCATGTCTCTACTGTCCTCGTTCTTCTAGGTGGTAGAGGTAATGGATTTGGAAGGTGGTGTCGAAGGCAAGTTGCTGCCACTGTGCATCAGTGGTGGAGGGAGTTAATGCTTCAAGTGGTAAATGGAGTGCTGATCAAGCAGTTGCTTTGTCCTGGATATTGTCAAGCTTCTTGAGCCCCAAGATGTTGCTAATGGGGCATTCCGTGGTGTTAATGCCATTAATGTCTCTCTTGTTGAAGATGGTAATAGCCTGATACTTAACTGCATGGCGTAGAATTGAAGTAGATTTATTCATGGCTCAATTTGGATTCTTTTCTGAATCCTAAATATCAACATTAAGCAGAGCTGTGAAAAGAGGGGAAATGATATTGTTATGATCTTTGACCAGACCCACAGGTTGTTGGTAATATTCAGTTAGGTACCGGTTTGGTTTAAAGTATACAAAGATTGAAATTCAAGACACTTACTCAATGAATAAAGCCATAAGATTCCACAGATTTTGAACAAACGAAAATGAACTTTTTTTATGAGGACCCATGAAGAATCCAGCACAGGTTTGTAGAGTCAAACAGAAAGTAACTTTATTTACAACAAAATGTAGACAGCAGCAGTAGTAGTTTACCACTGCTTCTTTCTCTAGCCGGCACCACAATGGCCAACTCTATCTATATAGCTGCAATGACAAGTGATTGCCCCACCCCCCTCATTGGGGGAGTTCATACTCTCCAAGAGTAATGGGATAGCCAATTGTCCCCAGCCAATCGGATTCAGACAGGTTACAACAACTTTACTATAAAAGGTCAGAAAGATAAAACAATTTACAATACCTACTTTATATTCCATTATATTCCAACATTGAGGATAAGTATGCAGTACATCAAATTTACAAGCAAACTGTGGTCAAACACACCACACTACACAATACAGGATATGTGTTACCAAGACAGAGTCCATAGATTTCTCAAAAATGCACCGAAACGTCAGTAACACTGTGTTAGCCAATCTCACTGAAACTCTCCCTCTCTCACAAGGGATTCCAGTCTTCACCTGCCAATTCTCTCCAAACATCATTCCAACTCAGAAAGTACCTCGTAGGGTTTCAACCTCGTCACCCGAGATTCCGTTCTGCTGGATTTCCCAAGTGTACACTCAAACACAAATTCACAAGCACAATTTCAGATCTTCAGTCCTACCAAGCATCACATTGCTGCTCCGAAGGGGTACCTTTGTCCCAAAATCCCACAGCATAGAGTCACTAACTTTCATCACTTAAAGTCTTCTTCCCAAGCCCTTTTCATGTTTGGAGCCTGTCTCTCTGCTTCTATCTGTTTAACTGTCTTTTTCCTGTTCCTATCCACTTTTTGGGGCGTTTTTTATAATAAATAATAAATAAATAATCTTTATTAGTCTCACAAGTAGGTTTACATTAACACTGCAATGAAGTTACTGCGCAAATCCCCTAGTCGCCAAACTACGGTGCCTGTTCGGGGTACACCGAGGGAAAATTCAGAATGTCCTATTTACCTGACAAGCACGTCTTTCGGACTTGTGGGAGGAAACCGGAGTGCCCGGAAGAAACCCACGTAGACACAGAGAGAACGTGCAGACTCCGTACAGACAGTGACCCAAGCCGGGAATCGAACCCAGGTCCCTGGCACTGTGAAGCAACAGTGCAAACCACTGTGTTACCGTGCTGCCCATCTTTTACCGTGCCGCGCTTTTCCGCCTCTCCCTTTGGGAGCTCTCTCTCCCCTTTAGGACATCTCTTTGTCTCTTGCCTGCGACACTTGCCTTCTATGATGCTCCGCTCCCAGTCACCGTCCCGGGTTGTTGCACCATTTTCCCTTATGCTCAGACGCACTGATTCCAAAGGACTTAAAAACACCGATCTGCATCGTGCAGTCCACACCCAGTCTGCACTTGCACAAAGGCTCCAATGCTCACCAGTAGATGAAGTTCCCAATCTCTGCGCTCAACTTTAAGATTAAAGTTTGAATTTCCAAACAATATTCAGTCAGCAAAGTACATTCTTTTTCTTCGGCCCAAAAACTCTCTTAAAGTGACAGTCAGAGCAATAAAGGAAGTCTTTTTTTTCTTCAACAGATAACAAGCCTCTGTGGAAAAGTTAACAGATATCCTGTGTAAATATTGTTGTATCTGGAGATTAACTTGTGTGTAAATTCCTTTCGTACATTCAACGGCATGTTTTGTAAATTAAACCTTGAATAAATTTGAAATTTGGTTTGTATGGAGAGATGAGAGGTTGAGGGTTGAAGGCAAAATATTTCATATGCATCACATTCAAAAACCAGCAAGAATGCAAAAAAACAGAAATGCAAGATGAATCAATATAACAAATTTTAAATGCCATGATGACAGTGCCAGAGATCCTAAGGGGACAAAAGTGTAAAAATGTTGTAAGGGTGCTGACCTGTAGGATTGGTTTAGCATCTGGAGACCTTATGGCTATGTTCTTAAATCCTACAAGTCAAGCATGAAATGCAAATTCATAACACTGTGGGATAGTAAACCATGGAATTTGTTAAACCACCATAATTTAGAAGAACTACAATGATATAAATTTAGAAATTCAGTCACGTAGCACAGGAGTCTAAATTTTCATAATGGCAGGCGGTGTGCGTGTGGGCGATGCAGTTGACTCTTCAGTGCCCTCTGAAAATAGCCTCACAAGCCACTCAGTTCAAGGGCAATTTGGGATGGGCAAAAAATGCTGGCCCAGCCAGCGCAGCATCGTCCACATACCAAGAATGAAGTAAAAAAATATCATTCTGCACTGGAAGCACACTGGCAGCCATATTGGATTGCGTTCTTCCATAGGTTAACAGGACACACCAACAGTATTTAAATCAGGGGTGGGCAAACTTTTCCGTGCAAGGGCCACATTCAAAAATTCAAAATTCACAAAGGGCCGCATAGTATATTAAGTAAAATAATTACTTCACCCGGTTATGATTCTGGGCGCCTCATATAGAACATAGAACAGTACAGCACAGAACAGGCCCTTCGGCCCTCGACGTTGTGCCGAGCAATGATCACCCTACTCAAGTCAATGTATCCACCCTATACCAGTAAGTAACCCAACAGCCCGCCTCCATTAACCTTAAAAAAAAATTTAAAAAAAAAAAAAAATTTAAAAAAAAATTTTTTTTTTTTTTTTTTTTTAATGACTTGGCGGGCCGCAGAAATACCTTTGGCGGGCCGCATGCGGCCCGCGGGCCGTAGTTTGCCCACCCCTGATTTAAATACTTCTCAAAATATGTAAATAATCGTCCTATGCTGGTTGAAAGATATCTTTATGTTATTGGGCTACCCCCCAGAACCCAGCTTGACATATGAGAAACATGTCCAGCAACTCATGATGCAAACAGGTGGAAGGACCTTTCACCAATACTATTTAAAGATCTCATTCATTTCAGAAAAGCTGTGGCTGGTTTATTCTTTTTAACTGCTGGATAATATCTGGACACTTTCTTGCCTACTTTCTCCTTTCAGAAGTGATCACAAATTCCTCCTAACAACGTTTTTCTGCTGCTGCACTGGTTTTGTCTGTATGAAAGACCACTTCCCTGCTGTAATGGGTGGTCTACTCGATCTGCCTTTGGCACTGAAGGGCTTGGGGGAGCCACCAAGAAAACAGGAGAGAGCAGGAGTGAGTAGACAAAGAGAGAAAAGAGGATGAGTCATTATGGAGCAGTTCTCCCACTTAACTTCACAGAGAAGCAATGTATCTCCAACCACGCTTCTCCAAATAGGCTATCAGCCACACTAAGTCACTGCAATCCAAAGCTTCAACCTCAAACCAGGGTGTGGACTGAGCTACTTGTGACTCTCAAAGTCAGCGATATTCTTAATTTCTCTGACACAGGATCATCCCAATCTGCAGTAGGTGACATGAGTGCCATCCCCCAGTTCGCTGTTCGTTTTAGTAGCGCAATAAAGACCAAAGCTCTCTATGTCAGGAACAACCGTTACATTACCTTCGCAATGATGTCCTCAATGCACATAGTCTGCATCTGTATTGGTTTGCTTGCTCCACAATACTAGGGGAGGGTTTCTCCATCCCGCCCCACCAGATTTCTGGTTCAGCACAGCGTCGGGATTCTCCGTTTCGCCGGCCGGTCAATGGGGTTTCCCATTGTGGGGCAGCCCCAAGCCGTCTGGAAATCCCCGGGCTGCCGGCAAAACGGAGCACCCTGGCGGCGGAGAATTCAGCCCGAGGTTTCTCCCTCAAAATCCAACTTGTTTGTACCCGCAGAAAGCACATCATGTAGATCTGGGCCCGATTTCCACCACAGTCACGATTCATTCACCCTGCACGTGTTTACTGTGTAGTCTATTTTACAATCAGACTGTCAGCTCGCAGGCTGGTTACTGGGTGGCAAGAGTTATCCTGTCAGAACTGGCTCGTTACTCCAGTCAGGAACCGGGACATTGCTGCAGAGCTGACCTACAATGAGAGCCATTCCACCAATCAGCATGCTCAAGCAACACTTCTGCTGCCTGCCCAAGAGGGGGTCTGGTACAACCTCGATCATGATCCAAGATTTGAAGTAATTCTGCCTGCTGGCCCCGCAAAATGATTCTGTATTCCGCGAGCTCACGTGTGACCCACTCCAGGCCTGAACAATCAGCTGTCTCCACATAGATGTGCAGTGCAATCAAAACATTTATATACATGTACAGCAAGTAATTAGGAAGGTAAATGGACTACTGGCCTTTGTTTCGAGGGGTTTGGCATATAAATGTAGGGAAGTCTTTGTGGTGAATGTGATTCACACTATATATAGTTGCCAATATCACTCCATGTATATATGTTCGTTATCTACCCATTGTAAGATCAATGCTGTATATAGTTGCCAATATAACTCCGTGTATATATGTTCACTATCCACCATTGTAAGTGCAGTTACACTATCCGACCACCAGGGAGAGTCGCTCTGGGAGTATGTGAGAGTTTGTACTGGGCTCCTCCCTTGGCTCCGCCCAGGACTCCTCCCCCTGGGACCGATGTATAAAGATCAGTGCCTTAGAGCCAGCCTGCCAGTTCTCTGGAGATTCAACGACGAATAGACTGGCTCTGTTGTAAGTGTATTAAAGCCTCTGTTCAGATCCAACTACACGTGTTCGCTAAATTGATGGTTCCATCAGTCTTGTACAGGACATTGGTGAGACCGCACCTAGAATGCTGTACAATTCTGGTGTCCTTAGAAAGGATATATTAGGGCCCACCAGGTTTTGCCTCGTGGTTTCACCACATGGTAGAATAACCCCTCTCCCGCCCCCCCCCCCCCCCCCCCCCCCCCCCCCCCCACCCCTACTGCCGGTTCAATGTCAGTGGGGGGTAGGAAGAGACCCTTAATTGGTCACTTAAGCAGCTCACTTAGGCTCCGGTTGGGCGGGCCTTCTGCTATATTTTTCACTGCTGATGGGATGGCATGATGGCAGGAGGGTGACTGGCACACTGCCCACCACCTCCTCACACCATCTTGACAGCCTTTTCACCTCCCAACCCACCCCAAGAGCTGGGAAAAATCTATTCCATTGAGTACATGTTTTCCTGGGCAATTTTCCACGGGATCCTGTTGCAGGCAGACCCACAGAACCCCCCGCCATCCACCCCCCCCCCCCCACCCCGCCACACACACACACACACATACACATACCTCCCCCCACTGCCGAATGCCAAGCCCAAGTAAGGTTGTCTATATGGGAAGTAGCATGACAAAGGGAAACAGCTCCCAGGCTAGGGGTTAATTGAAAGATCGTAGGCCTGAAATGTTAACTCTGTTTCTCTCTCCATCAATGCTGCCCGATTTGCTGACTAGGATTTTACAGCCTCTCCCACCCAGCACGATATTAAAGTCCTGCCGAAATAATTTAAATGGCTCACCACATCTGCCGTGAGGGGGAGACATGTCGTGAAGGTGCATGGAGAGCCTGGCCATTGAGCATTTCTGGCATTTTCTGTTTACTTCTTATTTCCAGCATTCGCAGTATTTTGTCCTTGTGTTGGTGGAGGGGTGGGGGTTTATTGTCCCAGGTCTGGGAAGATGCGAGTGGGTCTGTATACCAAATCAGAACAGCACACTGGGGTTTCAGCCTTTATGCTGGTGAAACAGCCAGCTAAGCAGGGGAGGGAAGAGAGAGGCGGGGATACCACGATGTAGAGGAAGATATTCAGAAATCAGAAGCTCAAAATACTATTGAGATGGAGCACGGGGTGGAATAAATTGATGAACAGTGTGAAGGAGGGAGGGAATGAAAACCTATTGCAACTAGGGAAGTATCTCTGCCTCACCTGGAAACTGTAGGAATGATTGCTGTTGAGATTTAATGGGCCCATTCTATCAAATTCACCATCAACAGTGTCTTATAGATCCATAATATTCTTTCTGGAAAAGGGCAAGGCATTTCTGGAATAATAAACGCAGCACATCTGGCAGTGGAGAGAAACAAATCCAACAACTACTCTCCTTCAGAACTGTCAGCGAACCCTGCGTCATATTCGACTTGAAACGTGAACTCTGTTTCTCTTTCCAGCATTTTCACTTTTTATTTCAGTTTTCCAGCAGTCACAGTATTTTACATTTACCTGAAGGTACTTCTGAACCTTGGAGGCTGTGGCACCTCAACACTGCTCAGAAACCTTCCAATTGAATTTGTGTTAAATTACCATGAGGTCATAATTGGAGTGCTGTGGAATGTATCCATCCTCTTACCTTCAAAAAGATATGAATGTCTTGGAGAAAACAGAGAGGAATCAGTGTTATGATTATAGACCTCTCAGAATTACAAGGAGTGAAAAAAATGTGATCTGTTTTGACTAGAGAAACGGAGAATGAGAGATGGCATGACTTCAGCTGTGGTTGCAAGATAGGAGGACTCAGGAAATTTGAGGTAATCATGCGATACTAAAGATTTGTAGGAATTTGTTTGCTCGCAGAGTGATTGACATGTGGAATGGATTTTCCTTCAGCGTTATTTAGTGCTAATTCACTGAGTTCCTTTAAGAAGAAACTGGATGAATATCTTGGTGGCCGAGTCAGAGGGGAAATGAAAGAATATTGCGATAGGTTTAGGCAGAGGGATGGAAGACTCTGCGCGGAATATCACCAAATTTCTGTAATTGTCTGTTTCGGTGAGAAGATCAGGGAGGATCCCGCCAATGACGACGGTGGGAAACCCCATCGATTATTCAGCCATTTTTCCCCACATGATTCACGCCGCTCTCGTGACAGCTTGCCCCTGATTCGCTTGCTCTGGGAAAACGTGATCTCCATTATAAGTGGAGCGCTCCTTTCAAATGCCTCCCCTGCACTTGTTCCAAATCCATTGAGGGGATGGCTGCTCGGAAGACAACACCAAGATTTTCAGAAGGTGCCCTCACAAACTCCTGGATGGTGTGACGCAGTGGCGTGATATCCTCTACTGGTGATCGCACAGACATCCATCAAGCAAGGTAACCACCCCTGCCTGGGAGGCAATAGCTCCAATAGTGAGTGCTAGCTCGCTCCATAAGAGGATGGGGGCAACAGTGCCGGCAGAAGATGAATGATCGTCTTCATGCAGCCAGGGTAGGTCTGCATCCTCATCACCTGATTTATGTGAAGACCGTAGTTAGCATATTAACTTTATCCTTAGAGAGCACCCTCATTTCCCCGTGGATTAAACAAGTCTTCCAATTTAACAGCCAGCCACCCAGACACTAATCCCTCACAGCCTGGCCTCCATAACTGGGACGACAAGGTAGCATAGTAGCATAGTGGTTAGCACAGTTGCTTCACATCTCCAGGGTGCCAGGTTCGATTCCTGGCTTGGATCACTGACTGTGTGGAGTCTGTACGTTCTCCCCATGTCTATGTGGTTTTCCTCCGGGTGCTCCGGTTTCCTTCCACAGTCTAAAGATATGCAGGTTAGGTAGACTGGCTATGCTAAATTCCCCTTAGTGCCAAAAAAATGTTAGGTAAGGTTACGGGGATAGGGTGGATGTGTGGGGATAGGGTAGAGGTAATTGCTTAGGTAGGGTCCTCTTGGGGCAGTATGGTGGCCTAGTGGTTAGCACAACCACCTCACGGCGCTGAGGTCCCAGGTTCGATCCCGGCTCTGGGTCACTGTCCGTGTGGAGTTTGCACATTCTCCCCGTGTCTGCGTGGGTTTCGCCCCCACAACCCAAAAATGTGCACAGTAGGTGGATTGGCCATGCTAAATTGCCCCTTAATTGGAAAAAATAATTGGGTAATCTAAATTTTAAAGAAAAAAAAAATAAAGGTAGGGTCCTCTCTCCAAAGGTGGGCCTTGACTCGATGGGCCGAATGGCCTCCTATGGCACTTTAAATTCTATGATAACCTGTGGCCTTGATCTTCCATACAGCTCTAGCTCTCTAGCTTAACAGTGCTGCCTGAGCATTGGGGTTCATTCTCACTGCAGTCGCACTCCCCACTGTGGGAGGAACTTCAGGCCTCATGAGTCTAGAAAACACCACTTCTCAGAGTCTCCCACTCTGCCCGTGCAGCCTGGCCTCTTCTGGCACCCCACCCAAGAACCTCACAGTCACTTCCCATGCTGGCCCTGTGAATTCAACTCCTCCCACACACCTTCCAGCTGCCACTCTGGAAGGGCTGATTTGTTACACCAGTCAGTAAGATTATTTGGTTATTTTGTTCTATTGGCATTTTGCACTGATTATCTAAACTCTTCAGAATAATACAGAAACAACCATCACAATCAACGTAGTAACAATATCAGCACAGGCATCACAGGTTGTCCCCCTTGTCCAAGATGATGACCTTTTAACATTTAGTGATACGGGTTGCTCACATCTTTACATATGTATTTAGAACCCTTGCCAGGGTTCTTTACATTGTTCCTACTTTATTAATACCCTTACATTAGTTTTGTTGGGGAGGGAGATCCTGTTCCCCCCTCGGTTCTCGATGTTGGGAGGAGTGGGGGGTTAGACAGGTCCGCTCTCCCCATTTGGCCCATGTGGGAAGAATTCAGCCAGGTCTGAGAACCACTCCGAGGCTCTGGATGATGCTGCCAACTTCCAGCCTGGCAGAAGTCTCCGTCTGGCGATCAGTGAGGCGAAGGCCAGGGCATCCGATCCCTTCCCTGTCCAGAGCTCTGGATGCTCAGACACCCTGAAGACCACCACAGATGGACAATGTTCCATCACGACCTCCAGCACACTGGGCATGGCCTCAAATAAGGCTGTCCAGAACTCCCTGAGTCTGGGGCAGGACAACATCATGTGGGTGAGGTTGGCTGGGGCCCCTGGCACCGCTCGCAATTATCCTCCACCTAGGGAAGAACCACCTCATGTGTCTCTTAGTAAGGTGTGCTCTGTGCATCACCTGGAGCTGTATCAGGCTTAGCCTGGCACAGGAGGAGGTGAAGTTTATTCTGTGCAGCACCTCAATCCAGAATCCTCCCCTATCTCCGTGCTCATCTCTTGTCCTCATCTGCACTGAATTCAAACAAATTGAATAACTCCATTGGTCTGCTTTAAAAGCCAGTGATTTAGCCCAGTGAGCTAAACCAGCCCCTATACAACAGGATATAGATAGATTGGAGACTTGGGCACAGAAATGACAAATGGAGAATCAAATCACCCAAATTATTCAGAGATAGTCTTTCCTGGCAGAGATCACAGCAGATCCAGCTCACTGCAAACACAGACACACTCCAAGCTATTTTTCTCAAAAACTGGCTTTCTCCTTTCAAACAGCTCACAGCAAACGAGCCAGGCACTTTTCAGCTGCTCTCTCACAAACTGAAACTAAAAGCAGAAGTGAGCTCAACTCAGCTATCTGACATTACTTCCGTAATATGAGTTGCTCCATTTCTTAAAGGTACATTGCTTAAACATCCATTTCTTAAAGGTACTCTCACATGATATCTTCAAGTTCTTTTGTCAAAGTCTTTGGGAGTGTGGTGGGAAAATCTGGCGGTGCAGCCAGTGGGCTGCACTCTGCTACTCCTGCTGAGTTCACACTGAGACAAAAAATTAGAAAATTGGTTGAATCAGCTTCCTCACAAACGTTAGATTGTATTAATGGAAGATCATGAGATTTGTCAACAAAAATGCTGGAAATCATGCCATGGCTTGGTGGCGGACTGGGTAGCGCTGCCTGTACTGGAGAGCTGATTTTCCAGCCGTTCCTGAGGGCAGGATGCCCCCTTGCACTTGAATTTCTCGGTGGTGGGGGGGGGGGGGGGGGGGGGAAGGGTTGTGATTACCTTCACATAAGCCAGGAAGCCCATTGGTGGGAATGGTAAGTGCCTGATCGGGATTTGAAAAATGAAAATCGCTTATTGTCACGAGTAGGCTTCAATGAAGTTACTGTGAAAAGCCCCTAGTCGCCACATTCCAGCGCCTGTCCGGGGAGGCTGGTACGGGAATCGAACCGTGCTGCTGGCCTGCTTGGTCTGCTTTAAAAGCCAGCGATTTAGCCCAGTGAGCTAAACCAGCCCCTATACAACAGGATATAGATAGATTGGAGACTTGGGCACAGAAATGACAAATGGAGATTTCATACCAAAAATGGGAATGGTGGTGTTGCCATCTGTCTTCCAGCTGGTTGATGGGTTCCCCCCTGACACCCCTATCGTGGCCATTAAATTCCATCCATTAACTCTGTTTCTCCCCCCACAGATGTTACCTGACCTGCTGAATAGTCCCAGCATTTCCCTTTGTACTCGAGTAAAACTGCTTCTTATCCAACTTGCCTTTCATTGTGTACTGAAATATGCTTTGTTCATTCACATTGATACGTTTTAAAGTGCTGGGGAAGCATTCTTGACCAGTTAAACAGTTTCTGTTTGCATCCGTGCAGATGGTTTCTTCTTCAAGCATAATGACAAAGATGTGGGTCGGAAGATTGTGCTGCAACCACACCTCATAGACATGTCTTAGTGCAGCAATCTGTTATATAAACTTACATCACCACAAGAAGTAAATAGGTGCAAGGATTAAAGTACATGGGAAGTGCGTATGGGAAACTGAAATACAAATATTTGAAAAGTATACTGTGAAAATACTGATAAGAGAAGCTAGCGCATTTTGGAATGATCACTGACTGTCATCATTATTGCATCATACTTGGAAGAATTTATTGCTGGAAATGTGCCTGGGCCCACCAGTAAAACCCTTCCAAATTCATCCTCATTACCAGATTAAAGCTGTAAAAATAGCATTCTCTCAGGTGATATTGAGAACATGTGCGAGCTTTTAAGGTCTGAGTATCACCCAAATATAGACAGTCAACATCTTTACTTCAAGTTTTGTATTAAGAATCATAGAATACCTGCAGTGCAGAAGGAGGCCATTCGGCCCATTGAGTCTGCACCAAGCCTCTGAAAGAGCACCCTACTGTTATGTTCTGTGGTCTTACTGTTGCAATGACTCACACAGAACATCTGGTGATTTAACTAGAATGATGATTTATTTATTAACACGTGTAAAGATAATAAACAAAATACTATACAGACTAGGTTACTATTTGAGTTCCGTGAACTCTCCTGGAACTACCCTATGAGCAACTGTCCTGTTGTACACCTTACTACCAACTGGCGAGTGTCCCACGTCATGTGGCCGATGTCTGATGCCACCAGCTGGTTGGAGGTCGCATTGCTAACTATGTACAACACTGGTATATCACCACACCTACCAAGGCCCACTCCTCCATCCCATTCCGACACACCACCTAACCTTTGGACTCTAAGGGGAAATTTAGCATGGCCAATCCACCTAACCTCCACACCTTTGAACTGTGGAAGGAAACTGGAGGACTGGGAGGAACCCCACGCAGACACAGGGAGAAAGTGCAAACCCCAAACAGACAGTCACCCAATGTTGGAATCAAACCTGAGTCCCTGGCGCTGTGGGACAGCAGTGCTAATCACTGTGCCACCATGCCGCCCTCTTGAGTTGAAGAAAATCTCAAATATTTTCCTACATATAGTTTGAAAATCTGCCATTGTTATTTTCTCATTGTACATCACCTCTACAACACAAACCCAGAAAGTAATATAAAATCTATTATATAAGAGTACATAATGTCCTGCTGGCATAGCACAGATATCCTTATCCAGGCCCCCTTGAGTCATATATATCTTCCCTTCTGCACATACCCTGCTCCCCCAAAACTCAAAATCTCTGCCTTAACAGCACCAGCAATAAAGTTGGTTTTGGAAGACAGGAGTTCAAAACGAAACAACAATGAAAATAGAAAAATAGTGAATGGGCCAGAATTTGCTGAGAAGCCATGTCATTAGAAAGACAAATAACTTCACATATGAGCAACTTATAAAACGGAATCTAGGATCTTGTGGAGTAAAAGAAATACGTGTTAAGTTGCAATTCACCATAAATTGTTGGACAATTTGTGCTGCTCCACTGTTAACCTCACCAAAGCTGATAGAAGTTCATTCTCACCTAGAGGCTCCCTACTGTAGCTAATACCGATCATGAAATAGCTGGATTTATATCATTATTATGAACTAATCGCACCACAGCTACTTAAGGGCTGGAAGTCATGTTGCAAAGGACCCCAATAATGGTGTGATTTACAGTCCTGACAGGGCACTCAACCGGGAATGCTCATAAAAGGCCCAATGCATCTGTGGAGCCTCACTCCAGCAGTTACCGAATTGCTCCTGGTGGTTTATTAATACTTTTTTTCTTGAGAGTTTTTGCATGCAGTCTTATTATCCATGCCCAGCCACATTCCTTGTGATAGACAGCAGCATGAGAGTCAGCATTCCTTAATTTGAGAGTGTCTTTTCATACACTGGACTTATTGTCAGCACAGAAAATGGTCAAATTCATCAACTAGCCACTCAAACGTTTATGGCTTACTTGCATCTGCCTTTATCAAACAAGCAAACCTTCCCCCATTCTAAAAAGTTAAAGACCTTTGTACTTTAGTTGAGAGTTCTGAATTGAGGCTTACCTTGCTTATCCTTCCTGTCCTGATTGGTCATTGTATTTGTATTTGTTACGGCATTTGTCTTCTGATTGCAAGTCAAGGTTACGGTAAGAATCTCTGCTTAGTTCCCGCTTGGCACATGGCTGCTTACATCTCCATTTCACTTAATCCAGGAGAGCACAGAGGTCCTTCTCTTCAAAGTTGTGGGCCGGGATTCTCCAAAATCCCGTCTAAGTGTTGACGCCGGCGTAAACACCAGAGTGTTTACGCCAGAGTCCTCCACGCAGCCGGCGCCGATACAAGGCCCTGCACAGTTGGCACAGGTCCGCGCACGCACGCGCTGGCCATTTCTGCCTCGGCGCATGCGTGCACCGGCCATCTCTGCGCCGGCACTGCATCACATGGCATAGTGACACCGCGGGCCCGCGCAGAAGAAAGTAGGCCCTGCCCAGATCACACGCGCCCGCCGATCTGTAGCCCCCAATCGTGGGAATCGACGTCGTGGAGGCCCACCCCCAGAGTCTGATCCCCCCCGCCTCCCCACCAGGATAGCTACCGCGGCCGCGGGTTTGAGCTCCCACCTGGTGGTACCATATGCGAACCACGCCGGCGGAACTCGGCAGGAACTCGGCTGGTCGACTGCGGAGAATCGCCACGGGGGCCACATTCGACGGCCCACGACCGGCGCCGCATCAACAGCACATCCACGACTGCCGCCGGTTCTCCGGTCGCCGGAGAATCACATCCCAGCGTCGGTGTGGAGGGAATTTTCGGCGTCAACGCCGATTCTCCGACCCGGCGCATGCTTGGAGAATCCCGGCCCCGGAGTCTTTCCTGCAAGTTATCTTGGAAATTTTATCTGTGGAAAAATACTAAATACTTTTGACCACTTTGAAAAAAAACTGTAAAGTGCTTCTTTTCATATTAGTAACTTTTCCAGATTGCTTGAAGGGGTTTTTTCAAAAGTTAACCCTCTTAACTGAGTTCTGGTGTCTATTTTCAGCTTTTTACAATGTTACGTGATTGGCTTGGAAGACAAGCCATTGCGCATGACTTTCATGACATCCTGGTTGAAACATTGACACCCCTCCACTGGTATAAGATTGACTTTCCAGTAAATTGCACTGTCAATATAATGCTACATCAATGCATAGCATAAAGGCACCATTAACGTTGTTCTCCACCAATTCTAATAAAAAATTCTAGCCTGACAAATTTGCATTCATATGGTTTGTTATAAATTCTCAGAACAGCAAGATGTACTTCATGTCCAATTAATTATTTTAGAATTGTAGTCACGATTGTCAACTTTGTGCACAGCAAGATCCCACAATAGATGATTGCCTGGTTAGTTTGTTTTTAATAGTGCTGTTCAATGGATAAATAGTTCGGAACACCAGGAGTGCTCTTAGTTCTCCTTACAATAGAGACATTTTATCAATAACATTCATCTGAACAGGTAAATGGGACCATGGTCATGAAAAACATTCTAGCTCTGACAATATAATTCTGCAACCAGGTGACAACCAAAATTATGTGGCCCAGGTCGTGAAGTAGGGTTTAAGTCCATAACTCTCTGATTTAAATCACCTGAGGAAGGAGCAGTGCTCCGAAAGGTAGTGTTTGAAACAAACCTGTTGGACTTTAACCTGGTGTTGTAAGACTTCTTACTGTGCTCACCCCAGTCCAACGCCAGCATCTCCACATCATCTCTGATTTAAAGGCAAGATTCCTGCCACTGAGCCAAAATGACAGAAAACATAAATCATAATAGATAAGCTCATAGGCTTTAAACTTATATCATTATTACCAAGGAAGAGAGCTAGCGGGAGATCAAACATAAGACAGTAAATGCAGCAGCCATGTCAGAAGGCATGGATCCAAACAGCATCATTTAGCAATGGTAGCGGAAGGTGTTAAGGGGCCATTTAGTGTGGCCAATATACCGAGCCTGCACATCTTTTGCGTTGTAGGGGTGAGACCCATGCAGACACGGGGAGATTGTGTAAACACCACACGGACAGTGATCCGGTGCTGGGATTGAACCCGGGTCCTCGGCACCGTGAGGCAGCAGTCAGGGCCGGCTCAAGGTACCGGCAACTCGGGCAGTCGCCCGGGGCGCCATGTGCTAGGGGGCGCCATCAACGAGTGCGTGACCGGCGTCAGAGACCTGCCGACAGAGAGACCGGCCCGCCGATCGGTGAGTCCCGATCATATAACCAGGTCACTCCGGCCCCCCCCCCCCCCGACCCGACCCCCCCCCCGACCCGACCCGACCCCCCCCCCCGACCCGACCCCCCCGACCCGACCCCCCCCGACCCGACCCCCCCATGACCCCCCCGCCCCGCCCCCGACCCCCCTCCCCGCCCCCGACCCGACCCGACCCCCCCGGCCCGAACCGACCCCCCCGACCCGACCCGACCCCCCCCCGACCCGACCCGACCCCCCCCCCCGAAGGGCGCCGATGTTCAGCTTGCCCTAGCAACCCTAGGGCCGGCGCTGGCAGCAGTGCTAACCACTGCACCACTGTGCTGCCCTGAAGATACGAATATTTCTTCAGAAAAATAAAAAGCTATCATAAATGCCACTAAAAGTTGAGGTTCTTCTGGTTTATGTATTTATCTAGAATGGACACATATGGACATACAGAGTCCTGAAATGTCCCAAGTAAAAATTATTGCAATCTCTGTGAAATTGTTTTAAAATAAACAGACTGAAAATTTATTTCAGTATTGCCCTCAAGGCGTAATCCATTTGACGATGCCTCTCATTCAAAAGGAATTGATCTGGAACAAGCTAGTTTTGAAGTTCAACTCCTAATTATTTCATCAGAAACAGCACTAGTTCAATTCATCAGGAGTGACAGAAAGGTTAGTTTCACCCAAACAATGGTTGATAATGCTGTGAAGTTCTGCTCACTGTTTTGAGTTATTAAGTTGACTTCCAGTAATGTTCCCTCTATGCACTTCAAGGCAATCTGTAAGCAATCTCTGCTCAGTCTAATGAAGGCATAATTGGAGGCATATAACTACATCCTAATGAACTTCATTTATTCTTTTTAGGATCCCTGCTCGATTCAAATTCTCAAGTTTAAATCTTAAATCTCATCTGCCTGTGGCATGACTCTGGATGTTGCCTCTCTCCCACTGCTCGTGCACAAAACTCACTGGGCAGCACGGTGTCACAGTGGTTAGCACTGCTGCCTCACAGCACCATCGGCCCGCGTTCAATTCCAGCCTTTGGCGACTGTCTATGTGGAGTTTCCACGTTCTCCCCTTGTCTGCGTGGGTTTCCTCCGGGTACTCCGGTTTCCTCCCACAGTCCAAAGGTATGTGAGTTAGATGAATTGGCCGTGCTAAATTGCCACTAGGTGGGGCTATGGGGATTGGGTGGGGGATTGGGCCTAGGTGGGGTGGTCTTTCAGAGGGTCGGTGCAGACTCAATGGGCCAAATGGCCTCCTTGTGTACTGTAGGGGTTCTATGATACTCGGATGATAGAATGCTTCAAGGCCTAATGAATGACATCAAGCATTCTATTTGGATTTTAGTTCAACCACATTCTTGTACCCATTGTAACTGCTAAGTAAACAATTTAAAACAATTAAAATAGTCACTGAAAATCTAAATTTATGTCAACAAGATCAGTCTATCGATTATAAGCTTTAGCTCTTTTTCCATGCAAAAAAATAATAGCACAGAGGATGTGTTTGGTCTGTCTGTGCTTTTCATTTTTCACTAATGCATTACAAAACGAGGAACACCATCTATCCTGTTTTACTGCTTGGGCAGACATCTATAATCTCAATTGAATGTTGAAGTTATATAACTACTTCAGGAAGTATCTGTCATTCATCATTCAAAGTGAAGGAGGCTTGTCACCTCAATAGGGACAGTAACGTTTACTAATGATGTGATGGTGGATATTTTCAGGCATGTTGTTCCCAGAAGCTAAGCCTGCTGTTTCCTGTCTCGAGGATGTGGACTCCTGCTGAGGTGTAGTTTTACGCGTGCATAATGTGCCTTCTGGTAATTTAACCACATAATTGTTCCAGTGTGGACCTAGACATTGAGCATCAGCAGGATATCAAAGCATGAAAGACTTCAAATCTGTTGACACTCAATGTGCACTCACACTCAGATGCATTTTCCATCAGAAGATGTTGTCGAGCTTCAAGTATTATTGGAGCTGCTCTCATCCAGGCAACTAGGGAGCATTTCATAACAATTTTGACACGTGCCTTGTAGGTACTTTGGGGAATAAGGAGGTGAGTTACAAAGAAAAATACAGCACAGGAATAAGTCCTTCAGCCCTCTAAGTCTGAACCGGTCATGATACTAACATTGGCCAAAACCCTCAGCACTTCCTTGTGCCATATCCCTCTATATCCATCCTATCCATGTATTCGTCAAGATGCCTTTTGAACACCGTTAATGTATCTGCTTCCACAACCTCGCCTGGCAACGTGTTCCAGGCACACCACCATCTGCGTACAAAATCTGCCTCGCACATCTCCTCTAAACTTTGCCTCACGGACCTTAAAACTATGTCCCCTGCTGACTGACCCCTCCACCCTGGGAAAGTGTGCCTGCCTATCCACTCTATCTATGCCCCTCATAATCTTGTCGACCTCTAAGCCATCACCCCTCAACCTCCGTCGTTCTAATGAAAACAGTCTGAGTCTATTCAGCCTCTCTGCATAGCTAATACCCTTCAGACCAGGCAACATCCTGATAAACCTCCTCTGCACCCTCTCCAAAGCCTCCACATCCTTCTGGTAGTGTGGCAACCAGCATTGTGCGCAATATTCCAAGTGCGGCCTTACCAAGGTTCAATACAACTGCAGCATGACAAGCCAGTTTTCACATGATGCCCCGTCCAATGAAGGCAAGCATTTCGTATGCTTTCTTGGCTACCTTGTCCATCTGTGTTGCCACTTTCAAAGATCTGTGGACCTGCATGTCCAGATCTCTCTGACTTTCTATATTCCTAGGAGTTTTGTCATTTATGGTATATTTCCCCTCTATGTTTGACCTGCCAAAATGCATTACCTCACATTTGTCTGGATTAAACTCCATTTGCCATTTCTCTGCCCAAGTCTCCAACCTATCCATGTCCTGCTGTATCCTCTGAAAATCCTCAACACTATCTGCCATTCCACCAACCTTGGTGTCATCCGCGAACTTACTCATCAGACCAGCTACATTTTCCTCCAAATCGTTTATGTATACTGCAAACAAACAGATGCCCCAGCACAGATCCTGTGGAACACCACTAGTCACAATCTTCCATTCAGAAAAGCACCCTTCTACTGCTCTCTGCCTTCTGTGACCGAGCCAGTTCAGTATCCATCTTACCACCTCACCTCTGATCCTGTGTGACTTCACCTTTTATACCAGTCTGCCATGATGCACCTTGTCAAAGGCTTTATTGAAGTTCATGTAAACAACATCCACCACCCTCCCCTCATCAATTATCTTTGTCACCTCCTTAAAAAACTTGATCAACTTAATGAGGCACCACCTGCCCTCCACAAAACCATGCTGTCTATCGCTAATGAGTCCATGGTCTCCAAATGGGTATAAATCCTGTCCCCAAGAATTCTCTCCAATAATGTACCTGCTACCGACGTGAGGCTCACTGACCTATAAGTTCCAGGATTATCCCTGCTACCTGGGATCTCACCTGTAACCAATGAGGATATTCACCGTCAAATTCCCAACCTCTGGCCTGCTCATGTAGCCACAGTATTTATATGACTTGTCCCACTAAGTTTCTCGTCAATGGCCACCACAGGTCATTGAAAATGGGGGATTCAGCGAGCGTAATGCTGCTGAAAATCAAGGGAAGATGGTTAGATTCTCACTTGTTATATATGACCATTGCCTGCACTTGTGTGACATGAATGTCACTTACGATTCATCAGCCCAAGCCTGAATATTGTCCAGGTCTTGCTGCATAAGGACACGGTCCCAGCTCATTGTTTGTTAGTTTGTGATTATATGGCCACAGTTAGTATATGTAAGTGTGGTGGAGGAACAATACTTACTGGTCCTGCCAGTTTCAGTCATGGTGGTGTCATGGCATTAATCTTTTTTGAAACAAACTCTACAGGCGCCTGGCATATAAACTAGAATAGCAATGAATGTTATGGTCAAAAGGTCATTTCCATTTTCTCTTCTTTCAGGGAATGTGGCAAAGTGTGAGGTTATTCAAGTTAGTCATAAGAATAGAGGATCAAAATTTAAACAGTAGTAAGGAGGAATGATGGCGGGGTAGAAAGTGCAGAAATGGTGTGACACTTGTAAATGTTGGTGTTCAGAGAAACTTGGATCCTTGTAGAAGAAACACAAAAAATTAGCGGACAGGTACAGCAAGGAATTAGGTAAGCAAATGGCATGTTGGCCTTTAATGCAATGGGATTGCTTATTTGCATGCAGTGGAATAATTGTTGATGCATATTTTAACTAGAGACAGACCTCTGTGACAGGTTAATTTTCTTTTTTCATTTTATTGTTATTATTCATCTACATGCAAGATTTTAACAAATGAAGTACACAAAATAGATTTAGTGAGACCACACCTAGTGTAATAGCCTGCACCGGACCTACGGTGAAGGAATGATTGTCTTCCCCACGGCCTTTGCAGAATATGAGCTCTTTTGACCTCTTTATTAAATCTCAGTCAGTAAGGCACTGACTAGAAAAGAGCCGAGTATGGGTTAAATTGGGTTGTATATAAACGGCTGTAAATGAACAGCTGTAAATAATTCTTAGGGCGGGAATCTCTGTCCAGCAATGACGGAATTGCGAAATGCGATTGGGCGGAGCATCACGTGTGAGCCGAAAATCGTGGCCGCCGCCAGGCACCCGACGGAATGCCATGCCCCAGTGCCCCAAAAGCAGCACTGCACGTCCGTACAGTAAACACCGCTGGCATATCATTAACGCACCCGACCCGGTATTTTCCAAGGCTTCCGCGATGCTCCGCCAGGAGGAATTACGGACAGTGAGTTTCACTTGTGGTTTTAAAAATCGGGAAACAGGCGCGTGGCTGTTGAGGGAGAGAGAGGAGGTGGGACATATTCCTAGGGGCGCAACCGTGGGCTGCCAGTCCTGCAGCTGGCATGGCTGGCTGGGGTGGCAGCTGCCAGGGCAGGGGGGGCATAGCGGGGGTGGCCACGGGATGGGCCATGGCATCAGGGTGACCCCCGGGACCGGGGTGGTGTCTAGACACGAACCGCCATTGCCGCGGTTTGCAAGGCAGCCATTTTGCTGCGCACCCTATTGACCACCCACCATGACCATTGGTTGTGCAGAGCGACACAGCCATATGGATGCACCCATCCCACCTGGCCCACCCTACCATCAGTCTACAATGCTTCGTCTATGGGCTGGCTATAGAAGAACCTCCTGGAGGCTCTGCTTCACTGCTGGAATGTTCCAGTGGTGGTCAAGAATCTGAGAATCCTGTCAACTTCATTTGAACATGCCCTTAGAACTTGCCGCCTTCCTTCAAATTTCTACCCTGCCAACTTTCCCCACTTATTACTGTTTCCTCAATCTAAACCCCCACCTTACTCTCAATCCCCTCCAAAACATCCGCTGTCATGATATCTGAGCCTCACCACAGATGACCTCACAGTCGGGTGATGTTTTCCTTTTGTGCTGAATGTAGAAATTGTTGTATATTATATTTCATATTTGTGGCAGCAATATTATTAAAGACCTTGGTTTAAAATACATACAGTCAGTGTACCTACTAATTAAGGAGTAAGATGGGGTAATGGTTGATCTTAACCATTCATTTGTTTATAGAGAGATGGCTAATGGGATATTGTTTTGATTGCTGGAGATTCCCTGGAGAGATAATTTGAGGGATTGTATTTAGTCCTAGCTGAGTAGGTGATGGGACTCTTAGTGGGATACAGATGATGTAATTAATGGGGGGAGGGAGGTCTGTCTGCAGTTTGCAGTTTTTCCAAATGATCTTAGGTTGAGCAGAAGAGTCTGACAAGGGGAAAGATGTTCGGGTGTTCCTGAAAAGGGTCTTTCTCTCCAATGGTCTGCACAGATAAGCAATTAACCTGTTTTGTTAACTTCATTTATAAGTGACATTTGAACTGTATTGTGGTGCTTAATTTGAAAGTAATGGCAAGCGTAGACAGTGAGTTAATGTTTTTCCTTTTATTTAAGAAGTATTTAACTGTTAATTATAAAGCTATATCTCTGATGTTAATGGGGTTAATTCTGTGTTTAAGTTCAAACTTATTTCAACCTAAAGGACCTATTGGTCAGAGTCATCACTGCTGGGGTGAAGTATCCTTTCCTCACAGTTCTACAAAACAAAGATTGTTTGGGGTTCTTGTCCGATATCCTAACACTATGGGTTCTCCTCCAGACCATCAGGGAAAGGCAGGGTGTACTCCTTCCCACTGTTGCCATCAGATGACATTCCCGTCTGACCAAGGTGGACAGAGGTCACAGATTAGGTGAGCAACCGTGGCGAAATGAACGGAACCTGGTCCAATGCAGGAAACGGACCAACAACCTACTTCAACCCAGCAGGGTAAGTGCCGCATCTTTGCAAAGAGTCTCACATGTGGTGATCAAAAATGTATATGTGCGAGTGGGCAGCAATGCCAGAAGAGTGTTTGTATGAACAGCTTAGTACCACGGAGCAATCGAGGCGAAAGCATGTGAAACTTTGACTTTTATATGTGCTTGGATACAACATTTGACTGACAGGCCTGTACGTGTGATGGGGATACGTGCAAACAAGGGCATTAGGTGTCACTTGAAATGTCACTAACTCTGTACTTTGTCATTCAGGATCAGGAGACACATCATGTGAGGGAGAGGAGACAAATGCGAGATGAAATAGCAAATCTAAGGCTCCTCAGCCCAGCCAAGGAGGAGGTAACTGAGATTACTGGGGAACAGGGAGGGAGATCTGTCGCTGATGGTGAGGTAGATCAGCTAGATGTAAGGAGAAAGTGGCAACCATCCTGGTCGTGGGAAATAGGCATGCAGGATGCACAGGATTAAACGTGATCCACAGATTCTGCATGATTCTTCATTTGGTTTTGTGTGTTCTCCACTTCTAGGTTCAGAAGATCACAACACAGACACACACCAGCAGCTGAGGGCGGATGTGACAGATAGGCCCCCAGATGATCAGAGAATAGGGGGGACCAGGCCCCTGATGAGTCGTACACTGCTGATGGGCCTCTAATCACAGCCAGAAGAAGCCTTCTGCATGTGTAACAGACGTTACGGGAAATATAGAGGAGATGCTAGGGATTATATGCAGTTTTATGCTGAGTATGGATTGATCTACACTAGCCATGGGTTCTGCCATGTCTCAGTCATGTGAGCCCCTGGGTTACTCCATGGAGTGGATGGCCACCACCATGGAGAACCAGATTGGGCATTTGCGCCATATGCGTCAGGGCCTGTATTCCATCACTCTGGCCCTGGGCTCCATTCAGTAGTAGCTGGGTAAGAGGGGGATAAGTGTGATAAATGTAGGAAATTCAGATGTATTGTAGGTATTTGATGCAGCGAGGGCTAAAAGCCTGGGTTAGTATTTGACTACTGCAGTCATGCTTTAAAAAATCCTGGTTTTAAAACTCTTGGGGGCCAGGGATGCAACTAAGCCATTGTAGAAAGCTTGGGCTAATGCAGTTTTGTTGGATTAAGGGGATTTCTTGCGGAGATAATTAGATTTCAGCTTGGTAAGATGCTGTTATTACTGGGTGGAACTAAGTTATCAGACATTTTGCAGGGAAAGCAGGTCAGTGGAGTTCTAGATGAAGCTGTGAAAAGAAGTCAAGCAGTTTTCCCTCTGCAGTTCAGTTAAAAGATATGTCTGCAGACAGAAGAGCAATGTGGCTGGAAAGATGAACAAGCCAGCAAAACAGATTCTGAAGAAATACAGCCAGAGTTTCTGCCTGGTTTTGACAGGAGTCAGATCTTTTCTTTAAAGCAGTGTCAAAAGATCTTTCTTTTGCAAAGTAGATTATTGACACATCTCTGTAAATTAGGTGTTTCTGAGTGCTGAACAGTGGTCTGACAGGGTTGTTTTCATGTTGTTTGAGTGGGAAATAAGATAGCAGTTAAGGGTATTGCATGGATGGCATGATAGCACAGTGGTTAGCACTGCTGTTTCACCACGGTCCAGGTTCGATTCCCTTGGGTCACTGTGTGGAGTCTGCATGTTCTCCCCTTGTCTGCGTGGGCTTCCTCCAGGTGCTCCAGTTTCCTCCCATGTCCAAAGATATGCAGGTTAGGTGGATTGACCATTCTAAATTGCCCTTAGTGTCCAAAACAAAAGTTAGGCAGGGTTACTGGGTTAGGGGAGTAGGGTGGAGATGTGGGCCTCTTTCCAAGGGCCGATGCATACTCGATGGGCCTTCTGCACTGTAAATTCTATGATTGATTGTATTCACTGTATTGAGTAGCACTGTTTAAGGGGTAATTGTAAGTTATTTTCTGGTGTGATGAAATGAAATGAAAATCGCTTATTGTCACGAGTAGGCTTCAATGAAGTTACTGTGAAAAGCCCCTAGTCGCCACATTCCGGCGCCTGTCCGGGGAGGCTGGTACGGGAATCGAACCGTGCTGCTGGCCTGCTTGGTCTGCTTTAAAAGCCAGCGATTTAGCCTGGTGAGCTAATATTTCAATATTTCAATATTGTGTTAAGAATAAAGTTTATTTTAATAAACCATATCCCTATTTCTTTGTAAAATCAGTCCTGGAGTGAGATATCCTTTCCTCACAGATTTACAAAATTAAAATAAAATATTGGGGTTTCTGTCCAGCATCCTCACCACTGTTGGGGTCTGTTTTGGGATCATTATATGAGGTGCCTTTCCTCACAAAAGGAGCCCATTCCCCTCGGGAGGCAGTGAGGAGATGAACCAAGATGGGAGATGAACCAAGATGGAGGAGGAGCTCATGTGTAATGATTTGTGGTGATTGTCCCTTTAAGGGCAACAGTGCAGAGTAAGGGTCACCTGGCTTGGGGGACAAAATGAGACTCAGAGTGGGTAATCACCACAGGTCGTGGAGCTCGCTAGAAAATAAGAAGTCCAGTGAAGAATTGAATTGGGAAAATAAGAGCTTGAAGAAGGAAGCTTGACAATGAGAAATCATTGTCCATGATCCACAGCAGGTGCTATCTCTCTGGCCCTACAATCAACACTCGACACCTCGACAACAAGGATACCTACATCAGACCGCTGTTCATAGACTACAGTTCCTCCTTCAACACCATTATCCCAACAAGACTAATAACCAAACTCTGATATATTGGACTTGACCCCTCCCTGTGCAACTGGATCCTTGACTTCCTCACCAGCAGACCGCAATCTATCAGGATAGGCAACAGCACCTCCTCCACAATAGCCCTCAACACAGGGTCCCTGCAAGGATGTGTGCTCAGTCCTCTACTGTACTCCCTGTACACACACAACTGAGTTGCATGACTTACTCCAATTCGATCTATACGTTTGCGGATGATACGACTGTGGTGGGTCGTATCTCAAACAACAACGCATCAGACTACAGAAGGGAGAGAGATCACATGGTTGCACGGTGTACCGAAAACAACCTCTCTCTAAACGTTGGAAACACCAAGGAACTGATCATCGAATTCTGGAAGCGTAGCACAACACCCCCCCCCCCCCCCCCAACCCCCCCAATCTACATCAATGGCTCCGAAGTGGAGATGGACGATAGCTTTAAATTCCTGGGGGGGGGGGGGGGGGGGGGGGGGGGGGGCACCATCACCAACAGTATGTCCTGTCCTCTCACATTGATGCAACAATCAAGAAAGCCAAACAACTTCCCTACTTCTGACGGAAGCTAAAGAAATTTGGCATGTCTGCATCGACTCTCATAAACATCTACAGATGTGCCATAGAGAGCATCCTATCCAGCTGCATCACAGCCTGGTATGGCAACTGCACGGCCCAAGATCGCAGGAAACTGCAGAGTGCGGTGAACTCAGCCCAATGCATTACACAGGTTTGCCACCCTCCCATTGATTCTGTCTACACCTCCCGTTGCCTCAGGAAAGCAGACGGCATTGCCAGAGACCCCTCACACACAGGCTTTGCCCTCTTCCAGACCTTTCCATCCAGGCAGAAGATACAGGAGTCTGAAGACCTGCACATTCAGACATTGGAACAGCTTCTTCCCCACAGCTACCAGACTCCTCAACGACTCTCCCTCAGGCTGATCTGTTCCCTGCAAGAACACTATTCACGCGCCCTATGCTGCACTTGCTCATGTATTGGTTTGTTTGTCCCTTGTTCCGCACTGTAATCAATCACTATTTGTTGATGTACCATTTGTCAATGTACTCTGTCAATTATTCTTTTTATCTACTCTGTATGTATTGTGAATGTTCCTTTGGTTGCAGAAAAATACTTTTCATTGTACTTTGGTACATCTGACAATAAATATCAATCAAATCAATCAAAGAAATTAAACAAAAAGATAAAAACATTGAAATTGACAGCAGAATCAGTAATTCAGACAGAGGAAGAAACTGGGATTACGTGCCAGAACTAGATTGCTGAAATGGTCACGCAAATGGAAAAGCAGAAGTACCAATATGATGAAATGGTCAATGAAAAAGATGCTGAATTAAAATGCTAGAAAGAGGAGAAACTTTATCACACGACCTAAGTACCAGAAACAGAGCATCATGATTATTCATTCACACATGACAAGCCAAAATTGTGAAAGTGCTGTCATGACATAAGGCTTTGTTATATTGTTTTGATATATGCCTGCATGCATTATAATGTAAGGTTCTCAGCAAAGGAAGGGTCAACGTGTGCCTGGAGAGTGCCAACACCCACAGAGTGATGTATTTAGTCACTTGGTCAGAGAGCAGTTTAGGACAGAACCCAGTAAGCAGAAATCCTACATGGAATTGCTCCACACAAGACAATGTACATCATTAATGCCTACCAATAAAATTGTTTATGTTTAAACACACAGACGTCAAGATCATATCAATGAGCCATCACCACTGGAAAATAAAAAAAACATATTAAGTGCAGAATATGAAACTTCGGCGGTGGATCAAGTCAGGTTCCCATAATTACAGTCTCTGTTTTAAGATGCTGTTGTAAAACCTTCATCTTCTCCGTGTTTCCTTTTTTTTTCAAATCCTGTCCTGACTGCCTTTAATCTACAATCGTCTTCCTAGCTGCTGCAACACTGAGATTTCCTATTAAACTACGGATTTTGAATAGACCAAAACACCCCTGCTCTAATGGACTAGGCCAAGACACCCCTTTGGGTTCTGTGGCAGAGCCTATGGTGTCAGTTTGATCGGCTTGGAAAGCAGCCAATCAGTGAATGTACAATTCTCAGCCATCTCCTATTGTTGCTGTGATTGATGAAGTCATTCAGAATCTTTCAGGAGCAAGACAGCTCATCTGAAGAACTGAATTTTTGTCTTCAGGTCTGTGAAAGTAGCCAGCTAGACAGTAGTTTGAACACTCCCTCACCCCTCGCTCTTTGCCAGGCGAGTTTAAGAGGCATTCCAACTAGATCTGTGGAGACTCTCCTGGTTAAATGATAGAAAGCAGTCAGGGCCGTGAAGGGCCACTTGTGGAACATTGAAAGCAGTTTCTTGACCAGGTCGTGAGACTTTAATTCTCTGCCTGAAGGGCTGGGAGAAGCTCAGATTGAGAACATTCTTTAAAGTATGGCCAAGTTTTCTGTACAGAGTTCAGACAAAGGGGATAAAAGTCCCCACGCCATCATGAAAACTGTGGTCTTTTATGCCAGGATAACTGGCATCAAAAGGCCACAGATTCACCATTTTGCTGGGAGTAGCAGGCAGCCATCGTAGAGCTCGCAGCTCTTGCTGCCGATACGGCCCCCAGCACTTCCGACTCAGAGGCCGCGCATGCGCACGGCACGACCTGCAACAGCCGCGCCATGAGTGCTCTGCACAGAGTGCTCCATAGCGGACTCAACCCACGGACTTGGACTGGCAAAGTAGTGTCCCGCATCAGCCGCCCGCGCACCCTGGACCGTCCAGTGTGCAAAACCAGCCCCTGTTTGTAATTGGGTGACTGTCTGTGTGGATTCATAGAATTAGAATTTACAGAACAGAAGGAGGCCATTTGGCCCACCGAGTCTGCACAGGCCCTTGGAAAAAGCACCCTATTGAAGCCCACACCTCCACCCTATCCCCAAAACTCAGTAACTCCATCTAACCTTTTTGGACACTGATGGCAATTTAGCATGGCCTAACCTCCACATCTTTGGACTGTGGGAGGAAACCGGAGCACCCAGAGGAAGCCCACGCAGACACGAGGAGAATGTGCACACTTGTCACAGACAGTGACCCAAGCTTGGAATCGAACCTTTGACCCTGGAGCTGTGATGCAACAGTGTTAACACTGTGCTACCATACTACTGTGCCGCCCAAAACATTCTCCCTGTGTCTGTCTGGATTTTGTCCGAGTGCTCCGGTTTTATCCCACCTTCCGAACATGTGGATTGGCTATGCTAAATTCTCCCTAGGTGGATTTACAGGGATAGGGTAGCAGATTGGTCCTCGGTGGGATGCTCTTTTGGAGGGTCAGTGCAGAACCGATGGGCTGAAAGGCCTCCTTCTGCACTATATGGATTCTATGATTCTATTCTATGACCCTATGAGTTCTGGCGATGGGGCGATGCCTCGCTGCTGTAGATCAAATCACCGCTGTGTAGATTAGGTTATCACTAGGATCCTGTGCAAGTTTCTCCATGGCCCTGGCATGCATTAAAGAATTATTCACATTCACGGGCTTCTCCGCAGGAAAATACTGATCTGAAAGGGGTGATACTCCTGGTCCTGTTGCAACACCTGTCCACTTTGCATGTTTGTCCAGTGCACAGCAGACCACAACTACTTATGGCAGCCTCTGCAAGGCATTGCGCAGAACCTCTCCAGAATGGTCAAGGCAGCAGAGGTACATTTCAGCAAAACAGTGGTATGTCCAATGATGGCACGGGTGGAAGCATCTTCTTCTATGGGGATGTCTGACTGATGTCATTAACCATGTCCGCAGTGGATAGCTCTCATCACCCAAGATCCAATCAACCTGGGCTGTATTGCAATATGCATTTAAAGAATATTAGCATGGCGTCTTTAGAAGGAAGTGTGTCATGTGATTCAGTCTTGGTTTCACTTTTGCTTTGAGTAGAGCGCATACAGCTCTGATGTCTTCAAACTTTATACTTTTGTATAACTAATAATCTATAACTTTTGTATAACTAATATAAATAATAATCTTCATGTGCCTGGTCTTGATAAATGAACCCACACCTTGTTTACGCAATCCCTTACGCATGATTGGTGTATTTTACCTTTTACAGTAAATAAGCCTAGGTTCTTACATAATCTTCCCTCTGTAACCTTTGAATCTCTTCCCATTATCCTGGACCCTATCGCTATTGACCTGGAAATACCCTGTTTCCACACCTGCTGCCATCAAGATGTCCACTCTGACTCCAAACTTTCCCGTGATCGACCTTCCTGTTTTAGTCTGCTCCCATGGCCTGCCCTATAATGCGTATTCATGCCATGCAAATGCAATACAAGTGCGAACGCACCATAATATGGTGTGAGGCCGACCACAAGCCCACCGCTGACTTAATCTCTGTTGTTGGAAAATCAACATTTCAGCTCCCACCTAATTCAGTTTTCTGAGCAAATGTATCCTCAATTTTCCTTTTTCTGTGCCTTCGTTGAACAGGAAGAAGGTTTCTGAAGTTGCAAGAAGTCACATTCCGATTCTGGATTTTGTCCGGGTGCTCCGGTTTTATCCCACCTTCCGAACATGCCTTCAGTTAGGCTGGTCAAATGGGATGCATTTGTTTTGATAAGCTGTAGTTAAGATCAAAGGACTGTGGAGGAATGATTCCTCCATAATCAATGGGCTGGAAGCTCCTGGTAATGACTTTTCCCAGGGCCACAGCTGGGATATCGGCAACATATTATAGGGCTATCGCCATAGGTAATTTCCCAGGGATATGGACCACAATTCTACTTTCTAATAGGGGAATTCAAACAGGGTGGTGTGAGGTGCACAGGAGGGTGAGTTTGGTGCATTAGTGAGATGAGTGATGAAAATACGTTAGGCAACACGATTATTAGTTTTTTATCTGATTCTGAAATAGTGAGTGTGGGAGATGCGATCTAATGTTTTACAAAAGGTCTTAAACCTACTATGTAGATAGACAGACATACGGAAAGTTAAATCTAATGTTGGAAGACAGAAATGATTATATAGCGCAGGGATATAATAAGGAGAATAGAATTAGTACATAGAAATATAGTAGTTTCAGTACGATGTCAAGAGAATATGGAGAAGTAATTTAAAAAGGGAAATTGAATTTTTGAATATACAGCCAGTACAGTGGAGTATTAGTCTACAGAGATTTTGCAATGCGCTGTCAGGCCAGACATAGAATACTTTGTGCAGTACTAGTTGCCACAACTTTAAAGGGATATTTCATGTGTAACTGTAGAGGGGAGGTTCAAGAATGACCCCCAGTTTAAAGTCAGGATTAACTTTGATTAAAGATTATTGTTGCTTATGCTTATGGACTAAAAATAATAATCAGGGGATTAGTGCATGAAAACCAACATTCTGCTTTCAGGTGATATTGCTGGGGCGTCAACAGATAGGAGGGAGCCAAAGACAGATCATTGAAGGACACCAGAGGTAACGGTGCGAGATCAGGAAGATAAATCATTGTAAGTGAATCTCTGACTATGATTAGAAACTAAGAATAGAAGCAGTCCCACCCAGCTGGATGATAGTAGAGAGTCACTAGATAAGTATGATACGATCAACCATGTCAAAGACTGCAGTTAGATCAAGAAGGACAAGAAGGAATAGTCTATCTTTGTCATAGGCAGATCAGATATCATTCATGATTTTGATAAGAGTAGTTCCAGTTACTGTGGCAGGGGCAGAGTCTTGTTTGAAGGGATTAAAACGCAGAGTTCAGGGGAAATGGGAATGGATTTGGGGCATTGAAGAGGAAAGGGAAGTTGGAGATGAGATGGTAGTTTGTAAGGATGATGGGGGTCAAGAGTTGGTCTTTTGAGGAGTGGGATGATGACAGTAGATTACAAGAGAAAGACAGTGCGTCCGTTGTAACAGCACTAACATATTTTGATACTAGTGCAATAGGACACGGGGGTGGGGTGGGGGGGATGTTAAATCTCCAGTTCCCCACATGGTTCACTCTCTCCCTAAGATGAACTGATGACAGGTGCTCCAGAACAAAGATTTCTAAGTGAGGGCGAAAGTGGTAAATCAAGTGACTGAGGTCATTTCTTTGCATTAATTGCTTTGAGTAGAATTGATAGTGGGCAAGAAAAAGCCAGTCTCTCATCTGTACCCTCTTACTCAGAAATGGCGGACTGCACATTAATCTCTAATGGGCGGGGGGGTGCGTTGAGGGGTCGGGGGGACATAGACTTGGAAGATGGCTGGATGGTTAGCAAGTGGTTCAGAATAACACCAATACCATGAGTTCAGTTACCATTCTGGCTGAGGTAAACTAGGGACCTGACTCCGCACCCTGCCCCATTGAGAGTGAGAGGCAATGGGACACCAACACTGACAGGAACAGCTCAAGATGAAGCAGTAGTAGCAGGCAATGAACCCGGGGGCTGCCTTTTGGGTTGAGCACACAGACCATACTCTAATAAAAGAGACAAGAGATAACAATGTAAAAAAAATACGAGGCCCCATTTGAAGATGCAACAGAATTGCAGGGAATAGTTAATAGACGCAGTGCAATCATTGGAAGTAAGACAAAGCAAAAAACAAATCATATTTTAGAAGCCTATGTTCTCGAGCATAACATGTAAATTGAAAGTGGATCGCCAGCTGTTCTCACCAAAGGTATTTATTTGACTTACGTTCAGTGATATTCTTTGTCCGTGAACTCTGCAAGTTGAAATTTAAAGCACCAGGGAGAAATAATCAAAGGAACCAAGGCTTCCTCGTGACCTGGACTTTTAACACATATTTCTCTAGCGTTTGTAAAATAATGAATATAAAATGATGACATGGAAAATATAAATCTTGCCAGCAAGAGAAGAGGGGAAGCTTTAAGGCAAAGGTAAAAGGATATAGTTACAATAACTCAATGCTTTAAATATCCAAAATGTAAGATTTTTTTTCTAATTCTTTCACAGGAAGTGGGTGTCTCTGGCTAAGCCAGCATTTATTGCCCATTCCTAATTGCCCTTGAGAAGGTGTTTGTGATCCCAAGTAAACTGCATTTCAACGAAGTTTTCCAAAAACTTTGAGAAGGTCAGATCGCAGGTAAAGGTTACATTTAACTGGAGAACACAGAGTTACGCTTTTTGCACAAGCATTGGATGTCACCGGCTAAGAGCAATCAGCATCTGTTAGATTTAGTGACATGATTTAAAATGGACCTACTGTCGTTACAGATCTCATTAGTACTTTCAACAATCTTACAAGCAGTCACAAGCGCATTGGTCCCAGGAGATGGAAATGCTCAATAATTCTGAGATGAGTGCTGATCAGTGCACAGTAGCTGGATTGTTCTGCTTAAAGCAGACTTTGACAAAGGCCTCACTGTGCCTACCCATTGGGGAAACTATACACCCGACTAATGGTCGAACACACATCATAGCTGCAGGGACCATACATTTCACTTTTAATCAAAGCTGTCATGTACGTTATACTTCCTGATTCTGTTATCTCTTCACATTACGTCTGGTGAAATGGAACAATGAGAAAAGTTTGTGAACACTCCTCATCTGCTTGGCATTTTGTCAACTATTTGATCGACCCTTTAGTAAATATTAGCCTCAAAGCTTGAGATAGTTTAAAATTGGTGTATCTGAAGCACTAACCTCATCATGTTTGTCATTTGGAATACTACTAGAAATTGAGAAAATTGCAACAACTTTGAGAAAAAAATGCACTTTCATTACTGACTGAAGATTTAAGGCTTTTTGAATTAAACAATTCTGGAAACTCAAAGCCAGAATCCAAAAGTTTGGGAAACATCAGCACACAGATAGATAAAAAGATATCAAAATAATGCAAGAATTTTGTCACTGCGTTCATTCATTTCAATGACTTGCTGTAAATAGAATTTTGTTCTCTTTACAAGTAGTATTTTTCTCTCCTGACAAATTGGTCACCAACGTGCATCCTTTCATAGATTATCATAGAATTTACAGTGCAGAAGGAGGCTATTTGGCCCATCAAATCTGTACCGGCTCTTGGAAAGAGCACCCTACCCAAGGTCAACACCTCCACCCTATCCCCATAACCCACTAACCCCACCCAACACTAAGGGCAATTTTGGACACTAAGGGCAATTTATCATGGCCAATCCACCTAACCTGCACATCTTTGGACTGTGGGAGGAAACCGGAGCACCCAAAGGAAACCCACGCACACACAGGGAGGATGTGCAGACTCCGCACAAACAGTGACCCAAGCCGGAATCGAACCTGGGACCCTGGAGCTGTGAAGCAATTGTGCTATCCACAATGCTACCGTGCTTTTCTAGCTGGAAAAGATTTCTCCGTGACCTTCATCAAAGATCGGTGTTAGTCTCAGTCAGCAGAAGGTTCAATTTCTTTCCGTAATCAGTTTTCCCAAACTGTCACCATGGCCCCCAGTCCCCATCACTGAACCCGAGAGAGAACAATCAAATAATCTGTCTGAGAACTGGCAGAATTAACTCAGCAAAGACTGTCTCTAAGTAACAAGATGTTCCTGAAATCAAGTGAATAACCTTCAGTTCGAAAGATAAGTGTTCGGAAAGTTACACTTACCTGGTCATGCAGACAGTAATTTCTTTCAGGCAGAAGTCATTGTAAAACGCAAAAGATTAAATAGACTTTTTTTTTGTTATCTTTCATTCACAGAGTCTTCGTCTGACTCAAATCTTTTGCATTTCTATGGTTTTTTTTCAGTTTCCTGAGCAGCCCAAGTGGAACAACAGTTTCAAAGAGCCACTATAGATACCTTAGGCTGACTGGCTTCCTTCTGTGCTATAAGCTTCTCTGGTGCGATAGGTCAAAATTTATGATAAATTATTTTCACGACAATTCATTTATACAGCTAAAATCAAAGCCAACAAAATATTTGACTGAATAATAGCCCATTAGTTTACCAGAAACAATGAGATTTGGCAGGTACAGATACATGAAACAACTTATAAACACTGCTGGTACTTTACATGTTCAAAGATTTTACAAAGAAAATTTGAAATGCATGATCTGTAAAGATTTCTATAATAATCTGAGTAACATTTTATATTCTCTATCAATCAGCACTTTAGAATGAAGTCATTTCGGAACTGTTTCATCTTACACAAAGTTGCAATATTTACACCATAAATGACAGAATGCTAATGGAAAAACTTTTAGAAAATGCCTTTTCACCATTAATATTAAAGCTTGCTCAAGATTAATGGCTCACAACCTTTTCATAATGTCTGAAGCTATGACTGTACAGAAACAGAACTGCTCATTCAAGTCAGCTGAGTCAATGTCAAGCTAACATTTCAACAAGATTCTATTATTTCCACGTTTGCCATTCCCTTGCTGTTCAAATTTTAAAACAAATATGGTGTTTAGGATTTCATTGTGCAGCTGGGCTGAATCCGGTCTTCTGACATTATTAATCTTCAGCTTTACAAAGTACAAAGATAGGAGTGAATACGGACATTTCATTCCTAATGCAACAATTCTCACTCGGAAAAACAAATTAATTCTGGAGTCTCATAAAAGAATCTTAACTGTGCCAAGGTGGATCATATAAATCAAGAAAAATAAAGGGTAATAGGTAACACTTCTCATCACCTTTTCTCATCATAAGTGTAGATCAGTATGTGATTCCGAACTGGCTCTTCACAATTGAATATGACACTAGCTTTGAAATGGTGGTACTTTGAATTCATCCTTTCATCGATTCAATAAGCACCCGCCAGGAGTGTGCCATCTTTCCACCCGCTCGTCCTTTGCCTATTTTGTTTTTCCTAATGGTGCTGTTCTTTGAAGAAGGTACAAAAAGATATTCAAGGATGATACAAGTTATAATTAACTGGGAAAATTAAACTGGGCTGGATGGTTTTCTGCAGAATAGAGAAAAGGTATGGGTGACCTAGTAGATTATTGTCTTTCAAATTATGATGAGTAGATGCTAATAAAATGTTTCCATTTGGTGAGTGGGGTGGGTCCAAAACTAGGGGTGATAAATAAATGATAATAAGCATCTAATAAAGCTAAGAAGGAATTCAGGAGAAACTTTGGAGGCCAGAGAGGGGTCAGAATGTGAAACTCGTTACCACATGGAGTAGTTGAGATGAATAAGATATACGTTTGAAGGAAAGTACAGGAGGGAGAAGGAACAAATGAACATCGTGATAGGGTTCGATAAAGCAGGAGAGATGTACCTCATGTGTAAATACCGTTAGTTTGGAGGGCTGATTTATGTGCTTCATGTTCCATCTCATTCTTGAAGCAATGCTTGAGTCCTTACTAATAGAAACTATGATATGAGCAATGTTATAATGACCCAAACAACTTCTCAATGCATCAGAGCATCTTGTGTGGTGGGAATCTTATTTGAATGTATTTAAATACACATCAACATACTTACTGAGCTCCCCTGCCACATAATCAGTCCCCCCCAAGGATGAAAAGGTAAATATGGCCCCCAGGGGAAGAGAAGAATGCCCAGGTAAGTACCCTGGAATTTTCCCCTGGCACTTCCCTGTGGCACAGGTTGGCACTGACAGGTGCCAACTTGCCAGTGCCAGTAGTGGGCCATATGGGGAGCCCCAATGAGGGTGGGGTTTGTTGGGGAGGAGCTCCCAATGGTGATGTGGTGGGGAGGGGGATGAGCACCCTGATGCTGATGGTGGTGGAGGGGTAGAACCCCCCAATGTTTATGGGGGAGCCCTCCGTATCCTTGGGGGGTGTGGGGGGGGGGGGGGGGGGAGAGAGTGAATGGAGGATTTATTTTCTGTACTGGTGGGACAGCATTTTGAAAGGGCTCCATAATCTCTGTGGAGCTGGCATCACCAGCTCTATCAGGCCCGGACCTTCCACAGTGACAACGTAAAACACGTCCCCTTAATTTTATTTTCAGGGCGGTTCAAAACCTGGATTAAAAACTCGGCTGCGCAGCTCGTGAACTGCACGCCGGATTTCAGTCACATCCTGACGGTCTGAAATAATATGGGAACATTAAGTCCAGCAGAACTTTTATATGCTAAAAAAGAAGCTTAAAGCATGTTTCAGGTTCCCTCATTGGTCCATGGCAAGCTAAGTAAATAGCTCAAGTTTGTGGTTTTGCAATGGTTTAAGAAGCAGCAAATGTCAGAAAGTAAGTACTTTTTCCATTGATTCGGCAGTGCTGCTTTAGGTTCTACAGCATGCTTGTAGAATACTGCTGGCTGGTCATCATACCCTCTCAACAAGGCTTAGTTCAGCACGACTGGCAGTTTGGCACCAGGCTCAATGCCTCTGGTGCTAATAGCTGCTGACAGCTTGCTTGTCTCTATCATCAAATTAGGCCAAAGGTCCAATTTCAAATCAGGCTTCTGGTTTCTGATGCCCATTTGTAGTACATTGCCAATTTTGTGCCCAAAAATAGGCTGAAATCAATTACTATCTGATGAACTATAGTTGGAAACCACAAGTAGAATCAAAGTGACTGGGCGGCACGATAGCACAGTGGTTAGCACAGTTGCTTCACAGCTCCAGGGTCTCGGGTTCGATTCCCGGCATGGGTCACTCTCTGTGCGAAGCCTACACGTTCTCCCCGTGTCTGCGTGCGTTTCCTCCAGATGCTCAGGTTTCCTCCCACAAGTCCCGAAAGACGTGCTGTTTAGGTGAATTGGACATTCTGAATTCTCCCTCTGTGTACCCGAACAGGTGTCGGAGTGTGGCGTCGAGAGTATTTTACACAGTAACTTCATTGCAGTGTTAATGAAACCCTTCTGCAGCGTGAGCCCTAATGACAGGACCATGTGAAGATTCCTCATTCACACAAGCACCCAGCAGGACCACTGGTGGCAGACTTCCTCGTGGCAGGATCTTAATTGGCCACAATCAGGCTATCTAATTAAGGATCACTCTCCATACTGCCGGCCCAGACATCCAGCAACTCTGCAGCACCACCGAGAGAAGTGGCTATTGTTGACGCTGCCTGGGGAAAGAAAGGGCACCTCCATCTTGAGGGGAGGTCTTGTGAACCTTTAACAATCACCTCACAGGGGAGGTCATAATTGTCCCAATGCCAGGGACAGGCAAGCAGTTTCCAGGAATCACAGGGGAAACCCTTCCAGCCTGCAGCATTGGGGCCTATGAGACCCTTTGTCACCAGGGTTGCCCTTCATGGATCACTGGGGGAAAGCAGATTATCTGGCCATGATTTCATTAATTCAGTAACGCGGATAGTTTGGAAACGTTGGAACTGTTGGAGAAGAAGAGGTTGAGAGGACAATTATTAAGGTATTCAAATTCATGATGGGTCTGGCAGAGTTGACAATGAGAAGTTGGTCCCATTAGTGGGAGAATCGAGAACCAGAGGGCTCAGATTTGAGATAATTGGCAAAGGAAGCAATGGCAACATGGGGAAAATATTTTTTTTTGCATAGTGAGTGGTTAGGATCCAGAATGCACTGTCTGAGAGTTTGGTGGAGGAAGATTTAAACATGGTATTAAAATGGAACTGGATCACTAGCAGGAAAGGAAATATTGAGAAAGCTGCAGGGAAAAGGCATGGAAGTGGCAATTGGTTGTTGCATTCCCCACATTCCAGCGGTGAGTACAAGCAGGATATTCCATCCTACCAGCGGCGGGGCAAGGGGGGGGGGGGGGGGGGGGGGGGAGGAAATTTTGGGAGGTCCCAAAGGTCATGGACGGTGGTATATAAATATAGATCTTCCTATCTGCTGTTCTGTTGGATCCAAAATAACAAATAACTAACAAAACATTGTGCTGACTGCTTCAAACCTTTGATAGGTTATCCGTCACTGCCAATACAACATTTGCATTGTGCCTACTCTATCTAACCTCTAAAGATTATTGGGGGGATTCTCTGATCCTGAGGCTAAGTGATGGCGTCGTCATAAACGCCATCGTGTTTTACGCCGGCGTCAACCGGCCCCCAGGATCAGCGATCCTGCACCCTACAGGGGGCCAGCTCAGCACTGCAGCGACTCACGCAGCTCCAGCTGCCGATACCGGAGTCAAATGGGTCGGCGCATGAGTGCTGCAGCCGGCACAAATTCGCGCATGTGCACTCGTTGCTATCTCCACGCCGGCCCCGGCACATCATGGCATAGAGCTACAGGAGCCCGGCACGAAGCAAAAGAGGCCCCCACCAGGAGAAGCCGGCCCCCCAATCGGTAGGCCCCAATCGCGGTCCAGGCCACGGACCCCTCTCACCCCCACCAGGCTGCCCCCGGCAGGATGAGCGGCGAGGTCCCGCCGGGTAGGACAACATGTGAACGGCACCGGCGGGACTCAGCCTATCTCAGCGACCACTCGGCCCATCGCGTGCGGAGAATCACCGCATTGAGCGGCCCCGTCTGGCGCTGCACCGACCACGCCGCCGCCCGGTAACCGGAGAATCGGCGGACCGGCGTCAGAGCGTCGTCACGTGAATCGCGACCCCAGGGTCAGAGAATCCGGCTCTATTTTTCTGCTAAATATAACAAGATTACATCACAAAGACACAAGGTCAACCATGAGAAAGGTTCCCCAGCTCTAATCTCTTTCACCATGTCCAAGGATCCCTGTGGGGACCAGGCTACTTGAGTAATGGTGGTCAATAACTACAGGTACAATACACTTCTTTTTGATTAGTTTTCTACAAATTTTTTTCAACATAGGAACCCAAAACCATTTCCTCCATTTTTGTCAGCAGCAAACAAGGTAAGAGAAAATAGTGGGTCGCGCAGGTCGACCGGCGTGGGTCGCGAAGGTCGGCCGGCGTGGATCGCGAAGGTCAGCCGGGTTGGGTCCTGAAGGTTGGCCGGTTGGTAAAAATGGGTCCCTGGAAAAAAAGTTGAAGAACACTGGTCAGTGCAAGGAGCGGGAAGACTTTTATAGGGAAATGTGATGTGGTGATTGTGGATAGACATTCATCCTAGTGGTGGGCATTCTGAGCTCTCAGGTGATTGTTAAAGGTTCTATGGTACTATTTTGCTGAAAACTATTCAGGGGGGTGGGTAGGGTGGGGGGGGGGGGGGGGGGGGGGAGGTGTTATGCCCAGCATCCTGATCAATATTTATCCCTCAGTCAACATCGGAGGAGCAGATTAGGTGATCATTATCAAGTGTTTGCTGTGCTAGCTGTTGCTTTGCTGTGTTCACTACATTTCAACAGTGACCACGCTTTAAGAAAAGGACATCATTGATTGGCTGTAAAAACATTTGCCGCATTCTGTGGGAATGAAAGACACCGCATAAAAACAAATCTTTCTTCTTTTCATAAACCCCCAGTTTACATATTAATCATTTACCATTCCCCTATAAGAAAACAACTTATATTTTCTAAGCTGAAAACCTTCTATTTTTATAGGTATCTGTCAGCAGTTGAGGTAACATCTGTTAATGTTTCCTTTCCAGATAGTGTTTTCTGTCTCTGCAATAGTCATTAGTGAGGATGAAACCTTAACTTTGGAAACAGAACTAAAACTATAAACTATCCCTGAACATTAAAAGTTTACAGAAACGGTGTAAAAACCTACAGCAAGAAAATATTAATCCTACTTTTTTTTTTCCTTTCTCATTTGTCCTTTCTAACATGTGAGGAGGCACTTTGTATGCACAGAGTAATATGGTCAACCTAGTCTTTTGTATCATATTGGCAGATGGATAGTTCGTATTTTAAGCTAACCATGGGAATGAAGTTGCTATTACAATTAAACCACACCGTGCAAGCTGCTTTATTATTTTTCGTTTACACTTCACTGCCTAGATTCTGTATATCTCTCTGAAGTACCAACATTTACCTGACAAAGATATTTCCCAGCATTTTCTTCCGCAAATGAGATGTGGGTGGAGTCTCTATGACAAACAATAAAGCTGTCCCTAATTTGAATTACGACTGAGGTTCTTCCCAAAGAATGGTAGGTGTGAGAAAGGGAAACGTCATGCAGTTATCATTAAGGATTGTTTCATTGAGGTTGGGACAGGAGCACAACATTGAAAGTTTTAATCTGTACGCAATGTGGGTATTGACCAGGCAGTGCTCAATTGTAGGTAATATTGGTATTGGTATCACTGGGCTAAATTGCTGGCTTTTCAAGCAGGCCAACAGCACGGTTCGATCCCCGGACAGGCGCTGGAATGTGGCGACTAGGGGCTTTTAACAGTAACTTCATTGAAGCCTACTCGTGACAATAAGCGATTTTCATTTCATTTCATAGTAGGTGACCCCCAAAATGAGACGTTGTCCCAGCATTAATAACCCTCATCTTTTTGCGTGGAGAATTACAGTAAGAGGGAAACAAAGTGAACATTTCAGAATGCACATCACAGTCTGAATAAAAAGTAAGTAAAATTTCTATTATCCCTCATGCCCGGGAGATGGATAAAGCAGCAAGGTTAATCAAAAATTGAGGTGGCCGGAAAATTCCCAATTTTCATTCAGAAAGCTCCTGGATGATTTTGAGGTGGATGTTGGTGATGAGATGCTGCGGGAGGTGCAAAAATGAGTGTTTCTAGTGAGTGGCGCCGAGGGAACATGATGCTGCAGATTAGTGGGAGACTGAGACCTGTGTGAGGTTAGGTCGCAGATAACGGCTACGGATTAAATGAAATGAAATGAAAATCGCTTATTGTCACAAGTAGGCTTCAAATTAAGTTACTGTGAAAAGTCCCTAGTCGGCACATTCCGGCGCCTGTTCGGGGAGGCTGGTACGGGGATTGAACCATGCTGCTGGCCTGCCTTGGTCTGATTTAAAAGCCAGCAATTTAGCCCAGTGTGCTAAACCAGCCCAATTTGTTAATGCTTATATAATAGAATTTACAGTGCAGAAGGAGGCCATTCGGCCAATCGAATCTGCACCGACCCCTGTAAAGAGCACCCTACTTAAGCCCACACCTCCACATTATCCCTGTAACTCACTAACCCCACCCAACCTTTTTAGGACACTAAGGACTATTTAGCATGGCCAATGCACCTAACCTGCATATCTTTGAACTGTGGGAGGAAACCGGAGCACCAGGAGGAAACCCACGCAGACACAGGAAGAACATGCAGACTCCGCACAGCCAGCATCCCAAACCAGGAATCGAACCTGGACCCTGGAGTTGTTAAGTAACTGTGCTAACCACTGTGCTACCATGCCACCCATGGGAGTGTGAGTGATGGGGATCAAGTCTCAAGCTTCTGAGGGATGAGGGACATCTCCAGTCAAAAAACAGAGCAGACAGAAATTCCGGTTGGTAGAGAATTCCAGTTGGTAATGTACCAAACAACATGACTGCCTCAGACATCTTCGACTTGGCAATGGAAGGGCTGCTCGAGTCTTCTGAATCTTCCCCAGACCAACAGTTTAAAAGACGTATTTATATCCATAACCATCAGATTTGATATCAGCTTGTTCACAACACAATATATTCTCATTAAGTGCAATTCTGAGGGAGTGCTGCATTGTCCGAGGTGCTAACCTTTGAATGAGATGTTAAACTGATATTTCTCCTCTTAGCTGGACATAAAATATCCCATGTCATATTCAAATAAGTCCCAGTTTGTTCCTGTTCTGAGAAGAGTCATATTTGATTGAAAACGTTGGCTGAGATTTTCCGGCCCCGCGATGGAACCGGAAATTCAAGCCCAAAGTCATCATACTTCTTGCTCTTCTCCAAATGTTATGGACCCGTCCATGCTGATCTCCCCCCGCTGTTGGAGCTGAAAAATCCTGTTGGTAACAGTGGGAGTGATTCTCCAGAAAGATTTCCAAGTGTGGTAGCGAGTGGGAACTGCCATGAACTTCCCGGCGCTCGGCCCAGCGAGAGCGGCTGTGCTATTCAATGCTAATTGGTCCACTGAACAAGGCCCCACTGGCTTCATGCTGCAAATGGAGACTTGCAAGCCGATTTGCTGGGACCATGCTCGCCAGCCCATCCCCTCTGTTAACAAGGTTGAGTAACAGTTAAACAGCACTAGCACAGCCAACCTCACTCAACTGGCAGCCATTGCATCGAGAAGACCATCCCCAAGATTCAGGGATGCAGACCTGGAGAGGCTCCTCTATGCAGTGGAGGCCAAGAGGGATGTCCTGTTCCCCAAGGGTCTGGAAGGTGAGCCACCGGGCAGCCAGTGCCGCCTGGGATGAAATGGCGGTGGTTGTGAGCACGGGGAGTGTGACCAGGAGGACTGGCCTCCAGTGTCGCCAGAAGGTCAATGACCGACACTTGGCAGCACAGGTGAGTTGACACCAATGCTGCTCCCACCCCCTGCCCCCGAGACCTTTCTGCCTACACACATGCATTCACCCCCCCAACCCTCCATGTCACCCCCCAACCCTCCTTCAACACCCTACCCTTGAACCATCCCCCAACCATTTCTTCACACCCTGTCCCACCACTGTGAACCATGCGTGCGGCTAACGATGCCCTCTCTTTGTCTCCACAGGAGAAGTTCTCCCACATTTGTAGGAAGAGGGTCCCGGTTGAAGGAGGCACGCGGACATACTAATCCTCACCACCTTCAAGGAATGGGCCGTTGAGGTGACGAGGGTGGCCGAAGACAGAGCGATCACCAATGCGGAGGTTGGCGGATGCCGCAGAAGCCCCACCCGGAGGACCTTGAGTTATTGCCGTACTGACTGACCCATCCCTCCCACTGACCACATGTCCATTCTACTGCAGGTCCCCCAGCTGATGGTGCGGGCCCATCCGGGCCCCCCCTCCCCTGCCTCCCAGAAGGAGAGTTCCGAGGATGTCATGATCGATGCATCTCAGCTGTCATCCCCATCCTCCAGCAGAGCAGAGACACGCACCTCAGTGGGAAACGTTAATCGTCAAACTTCTGGGGCACAATCTGGTGAGCACCAAACAGTTGCTGGTGTACATCAGATGGAGGCAGTAACACCCAGATGAGACAGCAGTCAGAGGTCTGCTGGATCCCGGGACCCAAGTGGGTCCCAGCCAGATGCTGAGCCTATAGGACAGGTATACCCAGAGCTGATAGAGACGTTAGGGAGTGGCCAGGACACTCAGAGGGAGATGTTAGTGACACTCCAGCAGGTCCATAGCCGATTGGAGGAATCCCAGAGACTACGGGTGCAGGAGATGTCACCGGCAATGTGTAGCACCGAGGCAAACACTGCTTGGAAGGCGACTGTAATGGAGAGCCTGGTGCACGATGTCAGCACCATTCGTGGAAGTGTGCAAGGCGTGGTGTAGTCAGTGACTGCCATGGCTGAGGGTCTCAACAGAATGTCTGACTCACTGGGGGATGTGACCCAGTACCAAGCTGACCTTGATGAGTTCTGCGAGACATGTCCCGCTCTCATATGGGAATGGCCGAGGCACTACAGATTTTGTCCCAGTCATAATTGGACATGGCATAAAGAGCACCCCACTCAAGCCCATGCCTCCACCCTATCCCCGTAACCGTGTAACCCCACCTAACCTTTTTGGACACTAAGGGACAATTTATCATGGCCAATACACCTAACCTGCACATCTTTGGATTGTGGAAGGAAACCGAGGCAGTCGGAGGAAACCCACACAGACACGGGGAGAACGTGCAGATTCTGCACAGTCAGCCAAGCCGGGAATCGAACCTGAGACCCTAGAGTAACTGTGCTAACCACTGTGCTACCATGCTCAGCATGTCTGGCAACATCGGTGGAGGGAGAAATAAAGTTAACCAGATCAATGACCTTTTATTCTTACTTCAGTAAAATGCTCTTGGGTACCAAATTGAGACTTCTTAAAATTTGTGATTTTTAAAAAAAAATTAATTTAGATGATGTGGACCTCACTGGTTAGGCCAGCATTTATTGCCCTTCTCTAGTTGCCTTTCAGGAGGTGGTGGTGAGTTGCCTTCTTGAACAGCTGCAGTCCTTGAGGTGTAGGTACACCCACTGTGCTGTTAGAGAGGGAGTTCCAGGATGTTGCCCCAGTGACAGTGAAGGAACGGTGATATATTTCCAAGTCAGGGTGTTGCGTGACTTGCACGGGAAGCTCCAGGTGGTGAGATTATCAGGTATCTGCTGCTCTTGTCCTTCTAGACAGTAGTGATCGTGGGTTTGGAAGGTGCTGTCGAAGGAGAATTGGGTGAGTTACTGCAGTGCATCTTGTAGATGGTACACACGGCTGCCACTGTTCTTTGGTGGTGGAGGGTTTGGATGTTAGTGGAAGGGGGAGCAATCAAGCTTTGTCCTGGATGATGTCGAGCTTCTTGAGTGCAGTTGGAGCTGCACTCATCCAGGCAAGTGGTGAGTATTCCATTACACTCCTGATTTGTGCCTTGTCGATGGTGGACAGGCTTTTGGATGTTAGGAGGTGAGTTACTCGTCGTAGGATTCCTAGCCTTAAACCTACTGTGGTTGGCCCAATGATGCCAGAAGTTATTTAGTTTGTGATCAACATGTGAAAGGCAGCACGTAATAACAGCTATAAACATTTCATATATTCATAATTACATGTTGCAGTCAACTATGCCTACACTTGTATATTTTTTTGTTTTTGTTCGTATGACCTTCTAATTGTGTATGCTTTACTACCAGCAATGTAGCAGGAATGATTGATGAGGGGTTGTTATTATAATCTCAACACTCCAGGAACACTTGATTTGCCTGTCAACAGAACATCACATGCTAACTAAATGATTACAGCATAACAAAGGTTGTGTTGTAAGGCACTGCCCTTCTCAATAAGCTAATACCATGGCCCTTTGTCGTTTTGATTGAACACAAATTTGCGTTGTTTAATCGAAGGACAATTATTACATTGAAGGAACATGCATTCACTTTTAAAATAAGCATTTGAAATTGACATCAACTTGCTTTGTAGCATTGGGAATGACAGGTATGGATTGAAAAAATGAAACAGCAACAATGGAAGCAAAGCTAAAGTATTTTTAGCCAACTTTTCTGGCAAAGGGGGTGCCAAATGTAAGTGGAGTTTGAAACATCCCTTGTTTATTTTTAAACAGTAAGCAAAATTGGATGTTCAAAACGTTGCTCTCAAACTTCAATATGATTCTGTAAATAGATATTCTCAAGAGTCAGAATTTATAATTATTCAAAAAATTAAAACAAGCTAATGAAATGTGAGGTTTATTAACCGTGCAGGTAAATCCCATTTGCAGCCCACAGAGATGAGCATTGAGAAAACATTCGAAGTTGTCAACCTTTCTTGCTGACCTGCATCTCCTGTGGCGAAAGGCCACGTGTAACAGACATATTCGAGGGAGAAGAGAGCAATGGCAACTGCTGAAGTGCCCTTTTAAATTATTCATTCAATTTGGCTATCTCCAGCCTTGCTTTATATTAACGTGATTAAAGTTCTTGGGGCGGAATTCTCCGGTCCGCCAACCGCGTTTCCCGGCACGGCGCATCCCCGCCGGCAGCCGGATTCCCACAGCCGGCCAATGGGGTTTCCCATTGTGACCGCCCCACGCCGTCAGGAAATCCGCGGGCATGGACGCGCTGCATGGACTGGAGGATCCCGCCGACGGAGAATTCCACTGCTTGTGTTTAACTATGCAAAAAAAGAATAGCTTAGTGTTGTGGTTGATTAAGTAATTAATGAAGCAAAGTGAATTTGGCATTAAAAGTTAAAGCGAATGAAAGTCAGGCAAGGGACAGCCAACAGCAGCTTAAAATAGAACATTTTGCAAAAGTCACCATTGTGTCATGTGACCAAGAAAATGTTATTTATTAACTTATTTTTTATTCGTGGGTATCCATTATTAAAACAATTTCACTGTGTTTGGATGTCATTGTTTTTGTACAGTTGTGCCTAACTCTCAACCAGTATTCTTTCTTTGCACTGAGCAGAATGCTATGAAGGTAAGTGCAGGCAAAGAAGGTCATTGGTTTGTCCAGCTCCACATTCAGTAGAAACTCACGATTCCTCCCATCACAATGTTCAGCTGTCCCTTGAGCGATTTCAGAGTGTGTGGCTGGGATTCTCCGAGCCCGCGAAGGGTCGGAGAATCGATGGGGGGCGCGAGAATCCCGCCACGCCGCACCAGCCCCGGGCGACCAGAGAATCCGGTAGGTGACCGCTGAAATAGGCCCCTGTGACAATTCTCCATGGATGATGGGCCGAACTCCAGCCAAGTCCTGCCGGCGTGGTTCAAACCTGGTACCACCCGACGGGAGCCCGGACCTGTGGCCGATGTGGACGCGATGGTGGGGGGGGGGGGGGGGGGGGGGGATATCTGACTCCGGGGGGGGCCTCCACAGGGGCCAGGCCCACAATCGGGGGCTTCCGATCGGCGGGCGACCGCGATCTGGAGGAGGCCTACCTCCTTCCGCGTGGCCCGCTGTTCGGTTGTCGGCATGTTGCTCCGCGCCGACGTGGAAACGGCCGTCGCGTACATGAGAGGACTTGTGCCGGTCGTCGCGCGCATGTGCGGACCCGTGCCGGCTGTGCAGCAGGCCGGCTTTCGGCGCCGGAGCAGTGCACAGCACTCCAGCACCGCTCTAGCTCCCGAAGAGCAGGAGAATTATTGCCATTGACGCTGGCATCGCTCGTGCCGGTTTTGACACCGGCATCAACACTTGGCCGCAATATCGGACAATCCCGACCTGTGTCTCTCAGAAAAAAACATAAATTAACCTTTGCACCAAGAATATCTGTCTAAGAAGTGCGAAGTTGCCTGTTACTGAGCTATACCTACATCTATATATGATTTATTCCAATTATCGTCCCACACCTAGTGGTGCACAAAGACAGACCTTCATCTGTTTTCATAGCTAGTTATCTCTGGATCAGGTCACTTGCCTGTCACTAGAGATGATATAGTTGCTGGAGGGGTGCCACTCTGCATCAAGCATAGCTGACCAGTAGTGCCTCCCACTATTATCACCAGTCATTGGCGCATTGGAAGATTTGCAAATTGATACACAACCTATTTGGCCATGTTATAAATGCCCCTTGGCCATCAAGTCCTGGGTAGGGACTCGAAGCTGGAGCTTCTGGCTCAGAGGCAAGGATGTCACCTAATGCGCCACAAGACCTCCATATATGATTTACACTCATTCTTTTTTACATAGCAGAACAAAGCATTTTTGTAACCTTCCCAAGTATGAAAACAAATGTTGGCAACTATTTTAACCAAGTCACAAATTGTTGATTTGAAAAGTACTTTGGAGACTGCAAAGTGCTTTTGGGATGTCGTGGGGCCATGAAAGCCCTATGGAAAGGCAAGTTTATTTTCCTTCTTTGGTTCCTATGATACCCATTGTTTATTATGATGTTTCACATTGTGTGTAGGCCAGTTTGTAGCACATTAATGTCAATTCCAATTTATTGGCTGGAGTACAATTCCGGAAACTTTACAAAAACAAGGATGGTGTTTCTGTTATTCTGCGATAAGGCAGCACCTAACTACGAACTGACTTTTCAATCATTGAACAATCGAACAAAGCTACTCTGTTATTATTTATATTTGACTAATTTTATGAGATGTTACCCATACTTTCCTGCTTCAGCAAGAACCTACAGGGCCCCAAATGCCTCTGTCCAGCTGTGGAAGCAAATTAATGAACTTCAGACACCCTTCCAGCTTCCACCACCCACTCTTTCCCCTGATTTTTGTCAACAGAAAGCCATTCAGATTATACATGGGCCTTTTTTATCAATGAATTTGGTTCATGATTTTCCTCATCGTGAACAAAACCATTTAACCACATAATTGCCAACTATTCTCTTAAAGGTGAGAAAAGCTTTTAAGTCAGCTGTGTAAAGTCAGCTAGTTATCATTGGATATGCTCTTCATTTGAACAGCCTGTCAACATTCACCCTCAAACAATAATAACCACTTGGGGAAAATATCAGAGGCCACCTGTGCTTTTGGAACCATACCCAATGTATTTTTTTTTATTGTCCTTTTTTTCATTTATGTGATTACCTTCGGCTTGTTTCTTGGCCCAGCTATGACTCACCACACTTTTACTTCGCCACTCGGCTTTGTGGTGGGGCTCTCATCTAGGGGCTGGTTTAGCACACTGGGCTAAATCGCTGGCTTTTAAAGCAGGCCAAGCAGGCCAGCAGCACGGTTCAATTCCCGTACCAGCCTCCCCGAACAGGCGCCGGAATGTGGCGACTAGGGGCTTTTCACAGTAACTTAATTTGAAGCATACTTGTGACAATAAGCGATTTTCATTTCATTTCATTTCATCTCTGGGACAGACGTTTGCAGGTCAATGCCCCCACTGCAAAGACTTAACATATAAACCTCCCCGACAGTTCAGCACAGTAATGATGGGGTGTTGCAATGCCAGAGACACAGGCCAAGATTTTCTGGCCCCATGGTGGGAGAATTCGCCACGGGATGATTTTGTGGCCTAAACAAAATTCCGTGGAAAATCCCACCCACAGCCTTTGAGCTGAGACGTCAGACTGGGGCCCAGCCCCTGCTCATCTTCTCAGGTAGCTGGAAAAGATCACATGGCACTATTTCAAAATTCATCACAAGTGTTCTACCAGTGCCCAGGACAATAGTTATCCCCTAACCAAAATCACTGACAGCAGATTACCTGATCATTCATCTCACTCTCTCTTGTGAGAGCTAGCTGAATACAAATGAGTCGCCATGTTTCCCGGCATTACGCTAATAACTTAGCATCAAAAAGTACTTCATTGGCTGTGAAGGACATTGGGACGTTCTGAGACTGTGAAAGACATTGGGTGGAATCTTACAGAATTTGGCAAAGTGGCAGGCTCAGACTGAAAACGTGCGTGTAAACCTCCAGCTGCACAGACCAATTTGCTCTCCGGATCTTGGAGCACCTTTAAAGGAAAACAAATGAGTGGGTGGGGTTTATGCCATTACTCGAGGGGGCATTTTTAAAGGGTGCCCCAAATTAGCAATGGAATAATGGCCCTCAGCCCTACCACTGAGGTATCAGAGGCTCTCCTCTGGACAATCATCGGGGCTCCCCGTCCTCTGAAATGTCATTGGGAGCTCCCTTCCCACACAGACGAGCATCGGGAGCTCCCCCTGCCACCCCACCATGGCGGAAATTTCCTCCCCCCCCATGCCTGCAAGCTCCGCCTTCACAGCCCACAGAATAATGGAACTCCCCTATGGGGCTCTTATGTGGGCCCACCCTTGGCACTGTCCTGGCACAGATTGGCATTGTCATGTTGGCACCACCAGATTGGCACCACCAGGTTGCATCGCCAGGTTGGCAGTGGCAACCTGTGTCAGGTAACAGTGTCAGTGAACTGCCCGGGCATATCTCTCTCTCCCCAGAAACTATACCTTTGCGCACCTGAAAGAATCTCATCAACTGTTTCTCATTTTGCCAAATCTGCTGTAAATCTTACCAATGTGACGTCAGGTCGGCGATGCATAAATATTTAGTGATTGGGGATATCATGTGGGGGGGGCCGTTAATAATATTTAAATGTATTGAAATCCTTTTAAATATGGTCCTGCCCTTTGAGGCCTTGAACCTCGTGATGTCACAGCGACGGGTCTCCGAGAGGGAATCGCATTCCCAAGTTTTTCCGCCCCATCGCTGGTCCCTCATTACATAAATGCAAATTAATTATTTCATTCCTGACAGCAATTAGTTCTCGTCACGTGGTGGTTCCATGGCTAGTTGACAAGTAGGACTGTGGCCATTTTTCGTATGCAGATTATTTGACTCCATATTGCCAAGCTTGATTTTGCTCTCATTCCACATCTCCAAGCACACACTGTGGATTCAGTGGTATAAAGAGAACCTTGCACCTTGTGACGCCCAAAAGAGCAAATTTCAAACAGGAATACAATAAACATAGTGAAGGTGCCCTTTGAATGAAAATATTGAAGGGAGTAATGAATATTCAGGAGTAGTTAATTTAGAATTGTTTTAAATTTTTTGCACACAAGCAATAAATGATACATTACATGGCATTTCCTTGACTAAATATGACAATAAAAGTAGTGACTAACCTGATATACAGTCACTGATGTTGTCTAGTTTTATTATACCATTTGAAACTGCCAGGAAGCAATTATTGCTGCTTGTGTAGATTATAATTGATTGATTGAGTTTGTGGTTAGAGAACTACTGTTCAGTACTGCTTATCTGTAATTACATAGTAATCAAAACCATACTTTGCCATTACCTCCAGCACAATGCCTCACAGACTCTGCTGGAACGTAAAAATAGTTATATCAGAAAGCATTTGACGGTTCACCTTTCTCGCTCATTGTCGTGACACATTACTTCTAACATAGAAATTACATAAGGGGGTGAAACTCTCCTTCAACACAAAAAATAGAGGGTGCCTTTTTTATCTGAGTAATGAATCACCAATTTGATTGCACTCTCGGTAGGAACAGAATTCAAAGTTGCACATTCCTGTGATTTCAGCAACAGACCAGTGTGGGTGAAAAACAGACATTTCTCCAGTTTTCATTAGAAGACAAAATTAGAAGCTTTGCGGAATTTAGCAGAGAAATTTTACCCTCATTAGAAATATTAAGAATTGCTGTTGCATTTTTGTAGGTATTCGATGTGTTTTATCAAACCGCATTAACATTGGCCTTTTAAATCGGATTGCAGGATTTCAGCATCTGTGAATCAGCTCTCACATTTATGCTGTGAAATGGTTTCCATGGACCAAAGGAAGAATTATAGACCCAGATAAAACTAAGGTTACGAGTCTCTCACTAATCTATAGAAACTGGATTTAACCCATAAACACCAAGAGCTGACTCATGGGCAACTGGGTACTGGAAGTACAATTGAAGGACCAGTATGGGAGCAATCCCTCTCAGGTTTTTAGTTTCTCGTGGTTTTGTCATCACACAAACCTATTGATTTCCCAGTTACAAATAATCTGTTTCCTGTGAATGGTGAGACATTCTTATCCTGCAATATTGAAGCCTGCTCAGATAATTTTACAGAGCAAAGTGAAAGGGATGGCTTGATTTGATTTCAGAAATTATTTCATAAATCATTTCAATTCTGCCAGCTCCAGAAAGAGATGAGCGCAAATTCATTATCCTCCCCTCTAAGAAAGACATCACAAACACATTTGGTCTACTTCAGTTTAGGCATCCAAGCACTTGCCCGAATGCATTGCAGCTCTTAAAACCTGCAAGGACACACATCTCAGCACAAATAAAAAATAGTATAAGCTCCTGATTTCCACTATGGATGCTGTTATCATAGGTCCCTTTTTTTGTTAGGCATTAGTGGACACCTGCAACACTAGGGCCACATCTACATCAGTCATTGTATCCAAGGCAGAAAGCTCAGTCATGGTGGACTGGTTAGGGAAGAGGTGGATTGGCTGAATCAGCTGAGGCTTTGTTTCAGCAAGTTGTTTAGTCCTTTGACAAAAGGAGCACATGATAATATGTTTTCCACAAACGTTAGCTTCCTTTTCAGATGTTCTGACTTTGATCGAAATCTGAATGCTCAGTTGGGCATAACATTCATCCCTTGATAAACTCGTGTACTGATCATATACCAGGTCCCATTGAAAGCAGTGATGTTTGTAGTGTTTGTAGATCATCCCCTTGTCACCATATGGAACTTAAAATATCATCTGATGGGAGGTTTCACATCATGTAGCCTCGCAGTCTGTTACTAATCAGCAGGCTAGTGTAAAATACATGGGGAACCCAAATTTAGTTATAACTGCAAATCTATCTTCTTCTGTAATCTTTCTCACTGTGGCAACTCAGAGATACACATTTTCAGTTTACATTTTCCTTGCCACTTAGTAAAGATTCATAGTCTTGTTGATGTAATAAGGATCCACTCATTGTTAGCTGACAATGCTAGGGTTGACCACAACTCTCCTTGTATTGCAAAATCAACATTGTATTGCTGCTGTCATTTTTTAAACTATTTGATCATGAACTGTGGATGTCACTGGCGAGGCCAGCATTTATTGCCCATCCTCAATTCTTTTGCCAAGGTGGTGGTGTACTGCCTGATCCACCAGAGTCCAGTTGTTGTAGGTGCACTCACCATCTCCAGTCAAGAGTCCAGATTCGATTCTAGTTCATCTTAGTTTTTCAGGATTTTCAAATTCTGGTAGCAGACATACGGGTGAATCTTTCAAGACAGATTAATATTCACATGAGTTCCAGGCTCCTGCAAGAATTGCACCCAGTAGGCCCTTACAAAGCCATAGGGAACGTGTGTCTGTTAATGACTGCCAGCCCTGCTGGGATGCCAAGAATTACTCCAAACGTTGACGGGCAACAATGATCACCATCAATGCTACTTTGTTCATGTTGCCTCTACTGGGAGATGCAAATAAATATGAAATTAGCCACTTACTTTGTCCTTTGTTGGACCTTTCCTTTGCTGTCAGGGCCCCACGGCGCCTTTGCAGTTCCCTTGACTTCTGCTGGTGTAGGGGCTCATGATGATCTTTTCCAGGCACCAGTATCCTGTTCCAAACATGCAGATTGCCCTATTCTACTGACTCACCACAGGGTCTGTATTCTAGCATCTGAGTGAATGAAACTTCTGCTGAATGGAACTTCGATGGAACAGAACGTCCACAGTTCTAAGGCCTTGATGCTTAATTCTTCAAGGCTGGTCCCAAAATAATAGATGTATTCCTGAGTATTTGGCAAAGTTTTATTTCTGTATTCTTGATGTTTCAGTATTATAGTATATAAACACTCAGCAAAACTGGTCACTGCAAGGAAGCAGTCATTTCCCTGAAGATCCTGGAATGCTGAGAGATGAACCGACTGGCCTAATTTACCATTCCTTAGAAGCCAATTGGACAGGATGAATAATAGACAGAAGATCCACTAATGCCTCATTTCTGCTACCAGTAAAAGAAAAATCATCCCTACATGTTCCTAGTCACAAAATCTGAAAAATGTCTCTCTCTCTAAGTCATTGTACACACCCAGGTTCATGCCATACCTGGGCTATGAGCAACCAGTTTGAGAACATTGTGGTTGTGGGTTTCTACTTTACAAGTTCCACCATATCTTACTTTAGGCAACTAGCCATTGGCTGCCAATGGAATCTTCTGGTCCCGCCGGGGCCTATGATGTTTTTCTGTATGGGTCGGCTCTCCCGCTGCCTGGGAACCCGCCGCGGGGTGGGGTCGCCTTCGGCAGTGCAGGAAGATCCTGCAGGCGGGAAGGATTGGAAAATTCCACCCTTAGAAGAATTCCAGTGTCTAGAGATGCTTGAGGCAGACAAAGCACATGCTTGCATTTGTTTTCCATAGATTGTTTCTCTTGGAGCAGGTGGCTAGGTATTGGCTTAATTGCCACTCCACATCAAGCAAGGCTAGCCAGAGGTCTCTCCTACCCTCACCACCTGTCATAGACGTGTTGAAAGGATTTTCAGTTCAACAATCAAAATGTTTGGCCATGTTGTGAATACACCTTCCACGGACACCAAGTCCTGGAGTAGGATTTGAACCTGGAGCTGCTGGCCTGCAAATAGGGATATACCCACTGTGCCTCAAGGCCCCCCACATCCCAACCCCCCACACCCACCTCCACCCCTCACCATATCATAAGGGTCTGGGTTAGCACAGTGGGCTAAACAGCTTGCTTGTAATGCAGAACAAGGCCAGCAGCGCGGTTTCAATTCCTGTACCGGCCTGGCGCTGGAATGTGGTAACTAGGGGCACCAAGGAAATCTGCTTTTCACAGTAACTTCATTGAAGCCTGCTTGTGACAATAAGCGATTATTAGTTTTATTATTATTATCAAGGACACAGATAAAGTAAAATAGGTGACAGCAGATTTCCTTGGTGTTACCTTGCAAATTCCTAGTTATTTTTTGTGTGTCCCTCTCTACTCTCCTGGGTTTGCTTGTCTGCCTTGATAAGATGTGTGAGATTAATTTCCAATGACCGAATGGTCTGTCTCTGAAAGAGATTCAGGAGAGGTTACATTAGGGAATTCTGGGTCTAGGTAATGAGCCGTAAGCATGAGGTCATGAGCACTGAACATAATGGGCGAAATTCTCCCAAAACGGGAAAAATCGTCAAACCGCCGTAAAACCCGGGCGGGTTTTACGGCATCGCGCCCCTTCCCGACGGGGGACCGATTCTGGTCCCCCGTCGGGGCTAGCAGCCCGACGTCGGAGGCTCCGACAAGTCGGGCTTAACGAAAATCGTTAAACCCGCTTGTCGGACTTAGCGCCGGCTGACGCGTCATATGACGTCAGCCGCGCATGCGCAGGTGGGAAGACGCCACCCGCGCATGCGCGGGTGACGTCATCGCGTTTTTGCGCGAAACCCGCGCATGCGCGGTCCGGGTTGCCCCTCAGCCGCCCCGCGTATTGATACTGCGGGGCGGCGGAAGGACAAATAGTGCGCGGGCATCGGGCCCGCTGCCCGCGATCGGTGGGCACCGATCGCGGGCCCATGGCACCCTTGGCACGGCCGTGGTACTGCCGTGCCAATCGGTGCCATGGTTATTTTTTTCCAGGTGGTCACGACGTTTTTACGAACGGCAGGACCAGGTGTGTTTGCCGTTCGTAAAAAGGTCGTAAAGGGCTGGGACTTCGGCCCTTCTAACAGCTGTGAATCGCTGCCGGCCGTAAAAAAACGGCGGCAGCGATTCGTGTCGGGATTTCGGCGGGGGGGTGGGAGAATAGCGGGAGGGCGTCAAAAAAGTCGGGAAGGCCCTCCCGCTATTCTCCCACCCGTCGTGGGGGGCGGAGAATTTCGCCCAATGTTTCTGGCTCATGATTAAAGTTCTAATTATGGTTTTCAGTAAGTAACGTAATTGTGAGTGAAAACTGTGATTATCAGTCATCAAAACTGATGTTCAAACACAGGAAACGTTGCGCAATACAGAAAGGTCCGGGATTAAAAGATTCAACATGAACTCGATACATGATTTGCCAAATGAAAAGGTTACACAGGTTCTGGTTTGTATTTTCGAATTTGTAAATTGATTTATTACCAATAGCCTAAGGGCATTACAGGTCTATGGTTCAAAGATGCTGATCAGACGTATTGAGTCAAAACTCATTTAAAGCGATACTCATTTTGCTTTGCAAATGTAAACTATTTAAATGTAGCTCACTCCAAAAAGTAAACATCATTTAGTTTGCAATTTTTCAGTTTGATCATAAAATCCCAGCTTTTCAGTGGTCTCCCCACACACCCCCTCCCCACACCCCCTTTAACTGGGGTACATTGCTGATGATGCAGAACTTCGAACCAACAGGAGGTTGTCAGCTTGACCAGACAACTTTCCAAATTTTATAGCAGAAAATGCTGGATAAGCTCAGCAGTCTGCTAGCATCTGTGGACATTTGTTGTGTAATTTCAATAAGGAATTAGATATAGCTCTTGGGGCTGAAGGGATCAAGGGATATGAGGGAAAAGTGAGATCAGGGTATTGAACTTGATGGTCAGACATGATCATAATGAATGGCGGTGCAGGCTCGAAGGGCCAAATGGCCTCCTTCTGCTTCTATTTTCTAGGTTTCTATGAGAGAGAAACCAACACGTCGAGTCCGCATAACTCTTAGAGGAGTCATGCGGACTCGAAACGTTGGGGAGAATTTTCCCCAGTTTTGTCAGGGTTTCAGGTACAGACTGAAAATTGGTGGGTATCTCTCCAGATGCACAGCTGAGTTTTCACTCCAGATTTTCTCACACTCTGCATATGTTGCTCTTTTATAAGCAGTGTGTTTAACCCGTATAAGATGGATAAATGATCACTCGAGTTGTTTTGTACAATAATAGTTTATTTGACACACACACAAGATTGTTTACTTAATTAATCGCACATTCTTGCACATTGGACTACAACTAACACACTTAAATGACAGTAAGAAGTCTTACAACACCAGGTTAAAGTCCAACACTAGCTTTCGGAGCACTGCTCCTTCCTCAGGTGGATTCAAGTCATTCACCTGAGGAAGGAGCAGTGCTCCAAAAGCTAGTGTTTGAAACAAACATGTTGGACTTCAACCTGGTGTTGTAAGACTTCTTACTGTGCTCACCCCAGTCCAACGCCGGCATCTCCACATCACACTTAAATTAACTTAACTTAACTTCCAGGTGACCAGCAGCTACAGAGTAGATAAGGCCTTATCTGGTTCCAGTAGTCTGGCAGCACTGAAGTTCTGTATGTGGTCTGTGTCCTCTGTTTGCGTCCTCCGTGGATGGTGTGGGCCCATTCTTGGCTGGTATTGTATTGGTAGCTGCTGTGCTGCAGTCGAAGATCAGTCGAAAAAAGAGCACTGCCTTTTACGAAAGAGAAAATGCTGGAAAATCTCAGCAGGTCTGGCAGCATCTGTAGGGAGAGAAAAGAGCTAACATTTCGAGTCCAATGACTCTTTGTCAAAGCTAACAGTCAAAGAATGTGGGGATTATTTATATTGTGGAGTGAGAATGAAAGATGAGTCATAGCCACAGAAACCCAGGTAAACGGGGTGCTAATAGCCTCAGAAACCAAGGGGAAAGAGTGCTAATGGCAGTCCCCAGAGAACAAAAGGTGTGAGAGGCCAAACAGCAGAGAAACTAACATCAGAGGATGAACTGTGACACATGGAGCTGTAGGGGGAGGGGAAGGGGGAAGCAAAGGGGAGAAGGGGTAAGCAAATGTGGATAAGATTGGGGGGGGGGGGGTAATATATATTTAAAAAGACAAGAAAGAAAGAAATGGTAAGAGACAGTTGAAATGAAATGGGATGAAAACAAATGGGTCTAGGTGGGGTACAGCTAATCATCTGAAGTTGTTGAATTCGATGTTGAGACCTGAAGGCTGTAGTGTGCCTAACCGGAAGATGAGATGTTGTTCCTCCAGTTTGCGTTGAGCTTCACTGGAACATTGCAGCAGGCCAAGGACAGACATATGGGCATGGGAGCAGGGTCATTTGTTAAAATGGCAAGCAATGGGAAGGTCAGGGTCCTGAATGGGCACAGACTGCAGGTGCTCAGCAAAGCGCTCACCCAGTCTGCGATTGGTCTCTCCGATATAGAGGAAACCACATTGGGAGCAGCGAATGCCACAGACCAGATTGGAAGAGGTGCAAGTGAAACGCTGCTTAACCTGGAATGAGTGTTTTGGGCCTGGGATGTTAAGCACGGAAGAGGTAAAGGGGCACGTGTTACACCTTCTGAGATTGTATGGTAAGGTACCATGGGTGATGGGAGAGGTAGTGGATATGGTGGAGGAGTGGACTAGATTATCTTGGAGGGAACAGTCTCTGCGGAATGCTGAAAGAGGGCGTGAAGGGAAGATGTGCTTGGTGGTGGTGGTGGAGGACTACAGCTCTTCGCATCTACACCCTGTAAGGACTCCATCCCTTCCTCTCAACTCCTTCGCCTTTGTCGCATTTGTTCCGATGATGCCACTTTCCAAAATGGTGCTTCGAAAATGTGTTCCTTCTTCCTCAACCGTGATTTCCCACGTTGTTGACAGAGCCCTCAACAGTGGGCGGTCTATCTCCCGCGCCACTACCCTCGCCCCCTCCCCTCCCTCCCAGAACAAGGATAGAGTCCACCTCGTTCTCACATTTCATCCCACCAGCCTCCGTATGCAAAGCATAATCCTCCCCACATACCCTCCCCGTACAAGCATTAGGTCAATCCCCCCCTTCCCCCCCTCCACCATGCAAGCATCGGGACCACCCCCACCTTGCGAGCATTTTGGCACTCTCCCTCTCTCCCCCCCCCACTACATTGAGGAACTCCCCCACCTTGGGCATTGCCCCCGCAGCTTTGGTGCACTCACCACCACCAGCCCACTCAGGAATTCTCCCACCACTCACAGATATTGGGGTGCATCCTCCCAAAGCACATAAGAGGAGCATCCCCCCACCCTACCAAAGGGCCTCACAGAGGGCATGCCTTTGGCAATTGGCACTGCCAGGTTGGCATTGCCAGAGGGCCATGGCAGTGTCAGGAACTGCCCGGCCATGCCCCTCACCACCTGGCGGCTAAGCTTAACTGTGCATCCCTGGTGCGATCATCATGACTGTGATTTGCGCTGATATGACATCACACCGGCTGGGTGGGACAATAAAGTGAGGGCGGAAGTAGCAACCTTAAGCCCGCAAATGATATTTTAAAATTATAATCTATGCTAATCAGGCTCAAGCAGTCCCTGTGCATATTCTTATCACTTTCCCTGAGATTACGTAATGTAGAGCTCCCAGAGCACGTTTATAAATCTTGTTTGCTCTGAAATATACTTGCCAGCATATTACCAGATATTGAACATCAAAATGCCTGGACAAATAAACCATTGCATTTGGTGCTCAACATGTAAATGGTGGAAGCCATGATGTGGAGATGCCGGCGAATCTGAGGAAGGAGCAGTGCTCCGAAAGCTGGTGATTTGAAACAAACCTGTTGGACTTTAACCCGGTGTTGTAAGATTTCTTACTGTAATTAGTGGACTACCCAGTGAATGACATCGGCTGAAATACACCCATCCATTCTAGATGAAAAGTACCTGGTGGGACTAAGCGCTGGAAAATAGTGGCAAGACTGAAAATGTTCATCTGCCTCTGCAAGATTCTGTTGATATCCTGAGACTGACAGGAGTAGATCCTGATGAAAAGGACTTGAAATGTCCAATTCTCGCTCCACAAATTCAGCCTGTTGAGCAGTTCCAGCATTTTATGGTTTTAAATTTCTGACAGAAGCCTGACTGTCTGTCAGTCAACACTCCCCATTTCTTACAGAAGCCTCCTCACCTGGCCACACCATTGACCACCAGAGCTGCCCACATGTTTGTGGGAGCACTGTGCTCCTTCCCAACACAACTTGCATCTTCGTTTCCTTGAGCATTTCAACCTCTTAAATCTCCTCTTTATTTTCTGACCCCCAGGTTAACTTTTCTCTTCCCTCAGCCCTGATGGACCTTTAATTTTCAATGATTTCACCCTATGCCTCAACTCCACCACCCCCTCCCCCCCACCCACACCCCATAATCCACCCCCACACTCTAAAGAGTAAATAAAGTTAGTGTTGGTTATCCAGAGAGTGAGGATGGGAAGTTAATAATAAATAGTAAGGAATGCAGATAACATGGTCTTCGGTCTTCACTGCAGTGGATTCAAAAATCATTCCAGTAACAACTGTAAATCAGGAGATGGAAAAGAGAGAGGAACTTCCTGAAATTATAATCATTAGGGAACCAATACTGAGCAAACTGATGGAGCTCCATGCTAACGAATCTTGGGATCCTGGGTCTTAAAAGAGATGGTTATTGTGGTAGTAAATGCATTGGTGTTAATTTTCCCAAATTTCCTAGATTCTGGAAGTTTTCCATCAGATTTGAAAGTAGCAAATGCAACTCCTCTATTCAGGAAGGGAGGGAGGCAGAAAACAAGAAACCTTGGGCCAGTTAACTTGCTGCCTATCATGGGGCAAGGGTCAGAAAAGATCATTAAAGAGATTATAGCTGGACACTGATAAAAACTCTAGATAATTGGAAAAAGTCAGCATGGTTTTGTGATAGGGAATTCATGGCCACAATTATCCAGGCGTTGAGATTCAATGTTCTTGCCAACAACATGTCCCTGCCCATGGGCTTCCTGGCAACATGGGGTGTCTTCAATGCGAAATCCCATTATCAACCGTCCAGAAGATAGAATACCACCACCAGCGAATGGCGTGCCACCAAGAAACACATGGCTGGGGAACCAGAGAATGCAGCCCCATATTTACTTCAGTGCGATGTTTCATTGCCCATCACTATCCATGGCTGGTACGGCAGGACTACAGAGTTTAGATCTGATGCATTTTTTGTGGAATTGCTTAGCTCTGTCTATTACTTACCACTTATACTGTTAGGCACAAAAGTAGTCCAGTGTTGTGTATTCACCAGATGAGACGACACCTCATTTTTAGGTATGTCTGATGTTACTGCTGGCATGCCCTCCTGCACTCTTCATTGAACCAGGGTTGATCCCCTGGCTTGGTGGTATTGGTAGAATTGGGGATATGCCGGGCCATGTGATCGCAGATTGTGGCTGAAAACAATTCTGCTGCTGCTGACGGCCCACAGCGCCTCATGGATGCCCAGTCTTGAGATGCTAGATCTGCTCGACATCTATCACATTTAGCACAATGGTAGTGCCACAAAATATGATGGAGGGTATCCTCAATGTGAAGACGGGACTTTGTCTCCACAAGGACTGAGTGGTGGTCACTTCTACTGATGCTGTCATAGACAGATGCATCTGCAGAAGGCAGGTTGATGAGGATAAGGTTAAGTTTTTCAGGATGGTAGCCAGTGACTAGTGGTGTGCCTCAGGTGTCTGTGCTGGGACCACAACTTTTCACAATATACGTTAATGATCTGGAAGAAGGAACTGAAGGCACTGTTCCTACGTTTGCAGATGATACAAAGATCTGTAGAGGGACAGGTAATATTGAGGAAGCAAGGGCCTGCAGAAGGATTTGGACAAGCTAGCAGCGCGGACAGTGAAGTGGCAAATGAAATCAACTGTGGAAAAGTGTGAGGTTATGTACTTTGGAAGGAGGAATTTAGGCATAGACTACTTTCTAAATGGGAAAATGCTTTGGAAATCAGAAGCACAGAGTGACTTGGGAGTCCTTGTTCAGGATTCTCTTAAGGTTAACGGGCAGGTTCAGTCGACAGTTAAGAACGCAAATGCAATGTTAGCATTAATGTCAAGAGGGCTAGAATACAAGACCAGGAATGTACTTCTGAGGCTGTGTAAGGCTCTGGTCAGACCCCATTTGGAATATTGTGAGCAGTTTTGGGCCCCATATCAATGGAAGGATGTGCTGGCCTGGGAAAGAATCCAGAGGAGGTTCACAAGAATGATCCCTGGAATGAAGAACTTGTCGTATGAGGAACGTTTGAGGACTCTGGGGCTGTACTCGTTGGAGTTTAGAAGGTTGAGGGGGGATCTTATTGAAATTTACAGGATACTGTGAGGCCTGGATGGAGTGGACGTGGAGAGGATGTTTCCACTTGTAGGAAAAATGAGAACCACAGGGCACAATCTCAGAGTAAAGGGATGATCCTTTAAAACAGAGATGAGGAGGAATTTCTTCAGCCAGAGGGTGGTGAATCTGTGGAACGCTTTGCCGCAGAAGGTTGTGGAGGCCAAATTACTGAGTGTCTTTAAGACAGAGATAGGTAGGTTCTTGATTAATAAGAGGATCAGGGGTTATGGGGAGAAGGCAGGAGAATGGGGATGAGAAAATATCAGCCATGATTGAATGGCGGAGATAACTCAATGGGCCGAGTGGCCTAATTCTGCTCCCATGTCTTATGGTCTTCTGGTCTAAGCATGTTTTTCCCTCTTGCTGGTTCCCTCACCGCCTGCTGCAGTCCCAGTCTAGCATCTATGTCCTTTAAGACCCGGCCAGCTTGGTCTGTGATGGTACTACCGAGCCACTCTTGGTAATGGACATCAATGTCCCCCACCCAGATATATTCTGCACCCTCGCCACTCTCAGTGCTTCCTCCAAGAGGTGTTCAACATGGAGTAGTACAGACTCATCAGCTGATGGTGGCTGGTACGTGGTAATCAGCAGGAGGTTACATTGCCCGCGGTTAACCTGAAGCCATGAGACTTCACGTAGTCCAGAGTCGATGTTGAGGGCAACACCCTCCCGACTGTGCCACCACCTATGCTGGATCTGTCTTGCCAGTGAGACAGGACATACCCAGGAATGGTGATGGTGATATCTGGGACATTGTCTGTAAAGTATAATTCTGTGAGTATGACTGTCAGGCTGTTGCTTGACTAGTCTGTGAGTCAACTCTCCCAACTTTGGCACCAATCCCCAGATGCGAGTAAGGAGGACTTTGCAGCAACTGTCGCTTCCAGTGCCCGGGTGGTCCGTCTGATTTCATTCCTTTTCATGTTTTTGTAGCTGTTAAATACAACGGAGTGGCTTGCTAGGCCGTATCAGAGAGCACTTAATAGTCAACCCCATTGCTGTGGGGCTGGAGCCACATGTAGGCTAGACAGGGTCAGGACTGACAGATTCCCTTCTGAGACTTTAGTGTTTTGCGATGGGTTTTTGCGACAGTTAATGATATTTTCATGGTCACCATTACTGAGACAAATTTATATTCCAGATTTATCCATTTCGTTCAAATTCCACCAGTTGCTGTCGTGCGATTTGAACCCACATCCTCAGGGAATTAGTCTAGGCCACTGGATTACTAATTTAATGACCTAAACACTATTGTCCCATGAAATTTACTGGACTTATACCTGGAATGAGCAGGTTGCCTTTTGAGGATAGAACAGCTGAACTTATTTCCAGTAGAGGTTAGAAGATTGAGCGGTGACTGGATTGAAGTATATAAGATCCTGAATAGTTTTGAAATAGTTTTGACAAGTTGGATGTGGAGAGGATGTTTACTCATGTGGGTGAGCCCAGAAGCATGGGGTGTTGTTTTAAAATTAGGGTTCACCCTTCTAAGGTAGAAATTAGGGAAACCTTTTTCCTCGCAGTGGGCTGTGTGACTTCTGAATTGGCTGCCTCACAAGGTGGTGGAAGTGGGGTTGTTGAATATTATTAAGGCAGAGGGGGTAGATGGGGAATGCGGAGCTCGAAACACAAATAGATCAGCCATGGTCTTATTGAATGGTGGAACAGGCTTGAGGGGCCGAATGGCTTACTTCTGTTCCTATTTCATGTGTTGGTATCTACACTAGCTCAATAGGATGAGATCATATAAATCCTGGAATTATTAGTAATTAAAAACATGAAGGCAGATTTTTCAATGCTGTTAATTTGTCAGCTGTCTGAACAGTAAATTCTTAAATTAATCTCACTGATTCATACCAATGTTTTCAACTGTAAAATGCACAAATGGTGAATACCAAATTACCACAGCATAATTGAACCACCTGTTCCAGCTCTGTTATTATATTTACTAGTTATCCGATGTATTCTGTTCTGAATGAAAGACTTTGTAAGGCAATGATGTTTTAAAATGTCCCTTTAAGCTTAAAGTAAAACAGAATGTTCTTAATGAGGGGTGGTGAGATCATCCAACATTTTGTCCGGAGGCAGGTCCATGTGATTTAGTCATCATGGGGAAAGAGGCCCAGGCCAAGGCCTATTGAAAATCAAGTGATTGGTTTCATTCCTTAACACAAAATAGGTGCTGTTGATTTTCTGGGTAGAGACCCAGAGACACAGTGCACAGAGAGGAAGTCAGAAATAGCTGCTTCTGTGAAGAACAGAAGAAAAGACAATTTTCTGAGCAGGCTGCCTGTTAGCTTTTCGAAGAGAAGGGCTTGTGGACATTTGAGGACTAAGGCATTGTCCAAGTTGACCTTGTTCAGTTCGAGAATACTGAGAAGACTGAACTCTTTCAAAGGACACTAGAAGACTCACCCTGGTGTGGCAGGAAGAAGAGAGCCTGCCAAAAAGCCTGGAGAAGTTCAGAACTTAAACATCACAATCAATGTTTATTCCCTGCTAACAATGAGTCGAAAGTTCTAAAGCTATTCTTAGTTCAATGACTGTGTTGCCTAATTTATTTAGTAACTGCTAGAAAGGGTTAATTTATTCGCTCTGTAGTTTGCGTAGATTGTGATCAAGGTTAGTAGCATAAATAATAATATAATCTGAACTACTTGACGTTAAATAGATCGACAATCCAAACATAGGCATCACACACTAAATAGTATACTCCATGCTACCACTAAATAGTAGCTTCTTGATGTGGTAAAGGGTGTGAAGGGCGATGCATTCAGCTCTTGTCCTTGAGGGTGCCATTCTTCTTGGGTATTGGTCCCTTTTCTCCTATAATCTGCAATTTTATAAACCACTGCAGCTGTTAAAAAAATCCTGTGGTGTCCTTTTCTCCCGTCAAATTCCCAGTTTCCTAATAATGCATTTACCCACCACTCCTTCAAGATTAAAATAGTTTCCATACTTTTCACTGGACCAAACACAATTTCTTAGCACCCAAAAGGTAAAATGGTCACTGCCAGCCAGCCATTCCTCTGGAGTGAGGCCTGGGAATTGATCGTTGGAACTGCTTCAGGAATATAAATGGGCAGATATTTTAGATATTGTTGACTGCCCTGAGGTAGAAAAAATAGTGGCAGTCTATTAAAATTGTTTACAGTTCTGCGAATTTTTTATTTTGTCATTTATTTGTTGGGAGTAACTACCCATTAAGTCTTTAGCAGGGCTCCTGTTGCGCAAAAAGTCAAATTCCATTTTTATTGCTTCAGTCTCTGGGATGTTAACTGGTGTATGGGGGATTATATTCCATCATTCCATTTGCTTTCCATGAAAACAACCTTTGGTTTTCATAAAACACTTCTAAAAAAAATGCTTGCTTGAGAAAGATTCCCCTTGCAGTGGAAAACAAAAGCTATGGAATAGTTGCCCAACTTTCCTCCCTTTTATCTTATGGTCAATGCAATTGTCTGCAATTTATCATCTTACGCATTCCACTTCAGTGCTCCAGATATCTAAACTTAACTTCCTCTCATTGATTGTTCCCCAATTCTCCCCCCAACACCCATTTTGTCTCTTTTTCTTGAACTGAATGCAGTGAAAAGTGACAGTTTAATGTAGTAGTCATTGATCGCATGAGTCATAGTGTTACTATGATTGTACTTCAAATATACTGTTAAATGAAACAATAAAAACATGAAATAAAACTTCAAAGGTTCCGTATCCAACACGAAGTTAAAAATACTTTTCTTGTATGGAAGTCCCAACTGAATATGCAAAGAATCGTGCTATCAATTCAATAGAATTTGAGGATCAGCATTTGCAGAGGTCTAGAAAGGATTCACCTCAAGTCCTCTCCTGGATAGGGTACAATGTAAAGGAATTAAGATCAAGAGGAAAAGAGAGAGACTATTGAATGTTTACCTGCCTCAGAAACTACGGTATTTCCATATAATGTGCAACTTTGTTCAATCTACCCTTTCACAATGCTGTCAAAACTGCAAAGATACAGGTAAAGATTTAAAGAACATGTTAAATGTAGGTACTGAAATTGATGTTACAGAAAGTTCATTTGCCATACTGCTTATATAAATGTATTCAATGAATAGCCTTTAGTTATTGTCATCAGCGTTTACACTAAATAAACACAGGAGTATATTAGATCCTGCCATGTTCCTTGATTAAAAGAAGTATACATATGCAGCCAGCACTTTATTTCAATGTCTGAGCTAATCTTTCAGAATTATTGGATCCTTTTTAACTCCTGCAAAAGAGAATGTAAATATTTGAATATTGTCGGTTTATTTTTTATACTGGAAATGTGAGCCCATGGAATTAATTATTGTTATTCTACACATGTTCAATAACATAAATTTATAGTGCTCTGGGACAAGTTGGTTTATTTGCAGTTGTTCACTTCACAGCCTAGAAGTTAGCCTGATGATGTCACACAAGTTCAGGTTACCAATATCAAGCCCATTCCCAGCACCTTTTAATTATAATTCTTTGTTTTTAATTAATTACCGTTCCACCTTGCTAGCCTACAATATAAATAAATTAACTAATGTGGGGCAAAATATGAGAAAATAATTCAACTCTTGAAAGAAAACAACATCTGGATGTTAACGAAATGATGGTCTGCAGATGAAGTTACCTACTAGGGTTGTGAGTCAGTCAATATACCTCCTCAGTAATCTTCATAACAGCTTGACACCTGAAAATGACCAATCAGTCTGCGAAGCCTGGCCTTCCTCACAAGTTCAAAATCAAGCTTTCAGATTCCAGATAATGAACAATATTTTGAAAGGTCTGTGCTATGTACTATTGTATTATCTGTAAATAGCTAGGAACTATTCAGCGAGGAACTAATGTGACATGTGCTGTTCCAGGCATCCACATTCAGTGGTTTCCGGAAAGGCACTAGCAATAGAGGAGAGGGTCAGTTATATCCTTATGTGGACAGGAGAGCGAGGATTACATTTATTTAATGGCTGGGAGCTTGCTAAAGAGGACATCAATGACCCAGACAATTTCTTTGAAACATTCAGCACCATATCCAGCCAAAATCAAATCATTGGATCCACCAGTATGTATTTCAAGGCCTTTCAAGAACTAGGTGAGCCTTTTAACTTTATAACAAGATTAAAATGCAACTAAAAAATGTAAGTTTAAGGACACAGATGAAAGGCCAGTAGATCAACTACTTTGGAGTTCTGCACAGCCTAATGTATAGAGAACGCTAATTGGAAAGACAAGCTCACAATATCTCAGGCTGTAGACACTACCAGAGCACACAAAGATTGAGCAGACAGATAACTAGCCAAACATCTAGCAACAAAAGAATGTACACTAAAAAGAGGGAAAGACATGCAGGAGCTATGGACGATCACATGAATTCATAGACAAAAGGAAATATCCCTCACATAGAATCCCTACAGTGCAGAAAGAGGATATTTGGCCCACTGTGTCTACACCGACCCACTGAAAGAGCATCCCACCTTGGCCCAATATCTCGTCCTATCCCCATAGCCCCACCTAACCTTAAGACACTAAGGGGAAATTTAGCATGGCCAACCCACCCAACCTACACATCTTTAGGCTGTGGGAGTAAAACGGAGCACCCGGAGGAAACCCACGCAGACAAGGGGAGAAAGTGCAAACTCCACACAGGCAGTCACCCTTGGCCGGAATTGAACCTGGGTCCCTGACGCTGTGATGCAGCAGTGCTAACCAATGCCACCGTGCCAACCTAAACCATAGATCAATCTGTAGAGTTTGTGGAAAGGCCAGTCATTGGCAAAAGATCTGCAGAACAAAGGTAGAAGGTGGTGGACAAGGAAGCAGAGCCAGAGCAACTGGGCAAATTGACAGGAAAATAAATCAAAACATCCTTACCCCGGAAGATGACAGTGAATTTAAGAACGTGATAGACATAGGAACTATGTGAAATAGTTGGATAAGATCGGTCCCAGAGAAAAGAAATTCACTCAACCATTCAAACCAGGAAGAGAATGAGAGGGTGAGACAACAATGAATCTGAAGGCGAAGACTGATACCGGATCGATCATCCCACTCAGATTATACCAGAAAACCTTTCCTGAAAGTTTGGAAGATAATGGTTAACCAAAGAAAGCACACTGAAACCAATCACCATCATGCTTACAGCATCTGGAGAAACAGATTCACTTGGTTGACCATCGCAAAGAATCTTTGAAGCTCAGTGGCGTTCCTGGAATGTGGGAATGAATTCTCCGATTACTTTTGCTTTGTGTGGATCATCTGTAATTTCAGTGGCTTTCATGATGCAGCCCATCAGGGGTTTGACAGACTCACATGTTTCCTTCAATCTTGAGCCTGCATCCCGTAAGGCCCTCAGGCCTGCTCTGCCTCTACAATCATGTTCTTTTCTCATGCAGCATTGTCACGTCTATTGTCCTTTACTCTTTCTATGTCTTCTAGGGTTTGAGACATTGCTCTCTGAACAATTTTAGGGGCGGAAGCAATTCCAAATGGTGATCTACTGAAATAATGAATGAAGAAATGTAAGTGTGGTCAACAGCTTGATTCTTTGTCCAGAGGTAACTGCCAAAATCTATTGTTTGCATTCAATTTGGTGATGAGAATACTCTTGGCTGTAACCTGTAAGGCTACAGACCAGGTGCTAGAAAGTGGGATTAAAATGAGCAGCTATAATCTTTTTTCTCTTCTTTAACAGGCATGATGGGCTGAATGCCCTCTTTCTGCATTGTAACCTTTCTCAATTCATCGACATGCTTGACAAGAATTGTGTCCACTGACGCCATCAGGAGGATTTCATGTTCCACTGATTTGTTTAGTTGAGTTAATTCCATACAGATTCTGAGAGACATTTGGTTTTGGGGTCGTGACCATGCCTAAACAATATTTTGTTGGCATGGTGATCGGTAATATAACTTCTTACTGGTGCACCTTCTCTATTTCATCCGTACCTTTGTCCAGGAGTGCATGAGGGGCTTACCTTTGTGCAAAGAGGCAGGTTGGTTTAGCATAGGGTGATATGGTATTCGGTCTTTAACTTCCCTAGCCCTGTAAATAATGTTGGAAATTATTTCTTGAATGTAGTGCTGTTATGCTCATCAACAACTTCATCCACTTGCTTGATTGTTTTGAATTTTAAGCATGTCTTTCTGCTTGGCCTACATACTGCATGGTCTCAGTTTATCTTCTCTATGGAACATTGCCTTCTCTGCGAACAAACTTCCAATTTTGTTTTCCAAGTTAAGTTTGCCTCGAAATGTGTACTGTTTTTGTTCATCTTAAATCTTCTCTTTTCTGTAAGTTATGATAATGCTTCATCTCACACCCCAACTGCTGTCGCTTATGAATCAACAGACCCCTGCAGCTTATATAGATCATTTATGAATAAGTCCATGCTTTCACCAGGTCTTTGCTTTCATAGAATCGTAGAATCCCTACAGTGCAGAAGGAGACTATTTGGCCCATCGAGTTCATACCGGCCCTGTGAAAGACCACCCTACTTAAGCTCAATCCCCCGCCCCATCCCTGTAACCCCAACTAACCTTTGGATAGTAAAGGTAAATTTAGCATGGCCAATCCACCTAACTTGCACATCTTTGGATTGTGGGAGGAAACCGGAGCACCAGGAGGAAACACACACAGACACAGGAGAATGTGCAAAAATCATCCAAGACAAATCAGCCCCACTTGATTGGCACTCCATCCACCCCTTCAACATCCACTCCCTCCATCACCGATGTAGTGGCAGCAGTGTGTAACATCGACAGCAAGGATCCTTTGATAGCACCTTCCAAGATCTCGACCTCCATCACCTAGAAAGAGGTGATGGCAGCACGGTAGCATGGTGGTTAGCATAAATGCTTCACAGCTCCAGGGTCCCAGGTTCAGTTCCCGGCTGGGTCACTATCTGTGCGGAGTCTGCACGTCCTCCCCGTGTGTGCGTGGGTTTCCTCCGGGTGCTCCGGTTTCCTCCCACAGTCCAAAGATGTGCGGGTTAGGTGGATTGGCCGTGTTAAATTGTCCGTAGTGTCCTAAAAAGTAAGGTTAAGGGGGGGTTGTTGGGTTACGGGTATAGGGTGGATACGTGGGTTTGAGTAGGGTGATCATTGCTCGGCACAACATCGAGGGCCGAAGGGCCTGTTCTGTGCTGTACTGTTCTATGTTCTATGTTCTAGGAAGGCAACAGATGTATGGGAGGACCATCACCTACAGGTGGTTTTTCGCTTGTTAAATTTTGTCCTTTCTATAATTAAATTCCGGCGAATGCTGAAAAATGAATCAAAGACTTCCTTGTGAAAAGTTGAATTATCATCATTCCCCTGCCTTGTTATCACACCGTCACCAATAGTTCCAACTGCATAAAGTAATGTACTAAATTGACCCTTTTCATAATTCTTGTGCAAACCAAAAGTAGCTCTATGTCTCAGGAACCACTTTATCCGATTGTCCCAGTTCAGGGTCTGTTGTGAGCCTTTAGGTTTCCAAAATGATTGTGGAGTATCAGTGAGGATTCCATGTTTCTCCTGAGCCCTGGAATTGTTGTTTCTTCACGCTTGCTGCTTGTTGCTTCTGGTATGTGCTAACAGCTGATTGGGCTCCAGGTCTGTGTCTCAGCTTCCATTTGCTGCATCCTTGATGCCCTGACTTTTTGGTGAGTTTTGTATCTGTTTCCGTTCGACTTTCAAAAAACTCTTGAATTGCCAGCCCTGTAGCTGCTTCTTAAAGTTTTCTGGATCTTTTTACTACCTGTCCGCTGCCACCATGTTTTGTGATGTGTTTGGGGTCTAGATGGGATTCTTTTGATCTTGTGTATCCTCCCAAAGTAAATTGCTTCAGACTGTAGTTTGTTTTAACCACTATTCTTTATTTACGGCTATGATATATATTAAGACATCTGCAAGAAGTTGGAACTTCTGCTGCCTCTTGATCCCTGTTACTCAATCATGGATTGGATTGGATTTGGATTGGATTTGTTTATTGTCATGTGTACCGAGGTACAGTGAAAAGTATCGGGCGGGATTCACCATTGCCTGACGCCGAAACCAGGAGCAGCAATCAGGCGGCAAATGGCTCCCGACGCCGAAATCAGGCAGGCACCGATTTGACACCGTGTCGCGATGCTGCACCCCCTCCAAATCGGCATCATCGAGATGCACAGCGCGCAGTTGCAAGCCCGTTTGCATATAATTATCGGGCCAACCCATGATGCCCCGCCTGCACTGGGCTGATTCCCGATGGCATGGGCCATGTGTGGTCTCAGCAGTCGTGAGCCTGGCGTGGCGGCTGTGGAGAAAGAGGGCGTGCGGACAATGTCCAGCACTGCCATGCTCTGCCAAGAGCCGTGCCGTTGGCTGGGGTGCCTCTGCCAGGGCTGGGGGAAGTGGTAGAGGGTGGCCAGGAGGTGGGCTGTGATGGGCAGGGGTGGGCAGGTAGACGTTCAGCACAACCAGCGCCATCTTTTCCGGCTGGTTTGGTGCATGTGTGGTGGGTGTAGGCGTACTCGCGGCTGCAGCTTGTCAGCCCTGCGCAAAAAGCATGGACTTGGCAATTCTCCCACCATTTTTCGTAGGTTCCAAGGGCGCTGCTGCTAGCCCCTCACCGGTACCGGAATCGGTGCGGATGCGCGCCGATTTTCTCGTTGTGAAACACCACGGATCCTCTGTTGGCGTCAGCACTTCGGTGCAGGAATGGAGAATCCCGGCCATTGTTCTGCAAAAAGGTCAAACAGATCATTCCATACATGAAAAGAAATTGAATAGGGCAAATATAAACTACACAATGTAAATACATAGACACAGGCATCGGGTGAAGCAAACAGGAGTGTAGTACTACTCAGTAGAGAAGATGTATGAAGAGATCAGATCAGTCCATAAGAGGGTCATTTAGGAATCTGGTAACAGCGGGGAATAAGCTGTTTTTGAATCTATTAGTTCGTGTTCTCAGACTTTTGTATCTCCTGCCCGATGGAAGAAGTTTGAAGCGTGAATAGCCCAGGTGGGAGGGGTCTTTGATTATGCTGCCCACTTTCCCAAGGCAGAGAGAGGCGTAGACAGAGTCAATGGATGGGAGGCGGGTTTGTGTGATGGACTGGGTGGTGTTTTCTGTAATTTCTTACGGTCTTGGGCTGAGCAGGTGCTATACCAGGCTGTGATGCAGCCAGATTGGATATTTTCTATGTAAATGTTGGTAAGAGTCAATGTGGACATGCCACATTTTCTTAGTTTCCTGAGCATGTAGGCGCTGGTGAGCTTTCTTGGTTGTAGCGTCGACGTGGGTGGGCCAGGACAGATTGTTGATGATGTGCACACTTAGGAATTTGAAGCTGTCAACCATCTCCACCTCGGCCCCGTTAATGCAGACAGGGGTGTATACGATACTTTGCTTTCTGAAGTCAGTGACCAGCTCTTTAGTTTTGCTGACATTGATGTCGTTGCACCATTCCACTAGGTTCTCTATCTCAATCCTTTATTCTGACTCGTCGTTATTCGAGATCCGACCCACTATGGTTGTGTCATCAGCAAACCTGTAGATGGATAAGTGGCAAATTTTGCCACGTAATCTTGTGTGTATAGGGAGTATAGTAAGGGCTAAGTACGCAGCCTTGCGAGGCCCCAGTATTGAGGACTATCATGGAGGAGGTTGATGTGTTGGTAAGCTGTGTCTATGAGGACTGCGTTTACTGCAGTGGTGAGAGAGACAGGCTTCCAACACTTGAAGAAATGCAAGTCGATTTTATTGAACACTTAACTATAATACGTGCTTTAACTGTGGGTTGACACTATGCTGACCTGACTGGAGACCTGAGGCTAACCTGACCAGACTATCTTTCTAGTTGCTCCTCACGAGCTCTGACTGTCTCAGAGGCTGGATCCCGAAAGAGCAGGAAAACTAGTGCCCTCTGGCTTTATAGTGGTCATGTCCTGTCTGGTGATCGGCTGCTGTGTTCTGTGTGTTCACTGGTCATCCTGTGTGTCAATCACTGCCTGTCTGCACTCCATCATATACATGGATGTGTGTTATGACAGAGGTGTTGTTGTTTATTATACTGATTGTGCTCTATGGGTCAGGAAATTAAGGATCCAGTTGCAGAGTGAGGAGACAAGTCCTAGGTTTTGGAGCTTTGATATGAACTTGGCTGGGATTATGATTTTGAAGAGCTGTAGTCAATAAACAGGAGTCTGATGTAGGAGTCCTTGTTGCTGAGATGTTCCAGGGATCAGTGGCGGACCAGGGCGTTGGCATCTGACGGTTGCGGCAGTATGCAAATTGCAGTGGATCTAGGCATTCTGGGAGTATGGAGTTGATGTGCCTCATGGCCAACCTCTCGAATCACTTCATTACGATTAATGTCAAGGCCACTGGATAATGATTATTGAGGCACATTGCCTGGTTCTTCTTTGGCAACGGTATCATGGTGGTCTTCTTGAAACAGGTGGGGATCTCGGATTGCAGTACGGAGAGGTTGAAGATGCCCGCGATCACATCCGCCAGCTGATCCGCGCAGGCTCTGAGTGCACGACGAGGGACCCCATCAGGACCTGTCGCCTCCCGAGGGTTCATTTTCAAGAAGGCCGACCTGGCTTTGGAAGCTGTGATGGTGGTTGTGGGTGTGTCTGGGGCTGCTAGGGCACTTGACAGCGGATCGATAGTTTCCTGCTCGAAACGAGCATAGAATGCATTGAGTTCTTCGGGGAGGAGTGCGCTGCTGCCGGAAATTCTGCTCGGGCTTTGCTTTATAGCCTGTTATGTTGTTTAACCCTTTCCACAACCGAAATGAGTCCGTGGCATTAGTTTGTAACTCTATCTTGGTCTGATATTGCCTCTTAGCATCCCTGATGACTTTGCAGAGGTCAAAGCTAGGTTTCGGTTTTGGTCAGGGTAGCCTGACTTGAACCTGGCCTTCAGTAAGGAGTCAATCCCGTGATTAAGCCATGATAGGGAACCTACGTACTGCTTTACATCATCATTACATCAGCATCACATGCTTCTGATGTTAATCCTTTACTCCGCATACTGCGGTCCCATGCTTCTGACCTTCGGTCGCCTAATGCGGAGGAGGTGGAAGGGAAGGAGGCAGATCAGAGGACCTCCGTGTTAGTCTGCACTTGGGCCTTGCCAAGGCTGCCATTACAAGTCCAGGCAGTGGGTGGTTGAGGAAGTCAATCAATCTGACTGACTGCTTCTCTTACATACTCACGTTCATACCCAGCTTGTCCCTGGAGCTGGAGCATGCAATGTCTATAAGTACGCTTGAGGCTTTCCATGGCCAGTATCGCTAAGGAAGACTGGAAAGCTTATCAACCCCATGAAAGATATTTGAAGTTATTTAATTTCCTTTCAACTTTTGGTTTGTTTTTGTTTTGTTTGTTTTTATTGCAGTGAGTGCACTTAATAGATAATGGGTTTGCAAAGAGATATAGAGGAACAGACTGAAATTCCGGTGGTTAGGTTTGACGTTTTGTGTTTGTAACGGATACCTCTGGAAATAAAAGCTGATAAATATTAGGCTCCAGTTCTAACATTCACCATCTGGCTTTCTGCAATAGAACATTAATCTCCCCCAACCGCTTCAGAAAGACGATAAAAATACTTTGACGGCAACACAGTGGTGGTAATTCTCACCTGCACCACATGGAAATGAAAAAGCATCTGGTTCTATAATGGGTGAATGATTCCAGCCAGTACTTTACCATCCCAGCAATGAAGATGAAAATTACCGTTCAATTTTTTAAAATTCAGATTTTACGGAATGCAGGCATCACTGGCGAGGCCAGCATTTATTGCCCACCCCTAGTTGCCCTTGAGAAGGTGGTGGTGAGCTGCCTTCTTGACCCGCTGCAGTCTCTGCGGCAAGGTACACCCACACTGCTGTTAGAGAGTGAGTTCTAGCATTCTGACCCAGTGACAGTGAAGGGATGGTGATAGATTTCCAAGTCAGGATGATGAGTGACTTGAAGGGGAACCTCCAGGTGTTAGTGTTCCCAGATATCCGCTGCCCTTGATTGTCATCTCCCATACATCTAAGCAGCAGTTATTGTCTCTGGCAATTGCTGTCTTTACCACAGTCTTTCTCTATGTATTGATATTATTGACCTCTGTCTCCCCGATCTCAAACGGAATTCCTCTTCTTTCCATTAATATCTGTAAAGCACAATCCATCCACTATTATAACATGCCTTCTATATCTGTGGCGATCCATTATCACCTTTCTTATTTTCTTAGTGTGGATATAACAGCAAGCTTGTTGTCTAACAAAATAGCCTTTTCTCTCCTTTGGCATCCATCTTATCTCTCACTCCCTCTGTCAAAATATTTTTGTCTCTGTACTCCATTGAATTACTATAGTTATTGTGCCTCTGTTATTGTTTTGCATATTTAGCTAATATCTCTTGACTATAAAACCTTAATAGTCACCACGAGGTGATCCTTCTGAAAATTGCTGTGCTGAAGAATGTAAGTGATCGAAATATGTTAGTGCAGGAAGAAAGGATAAATGTATTCCAGTTGCCCATGGAATGAATTCCTGTCCCAAGACAGGGCAAGGTGGTGTAACAGGCTCGTGATTGTGACTCTGCAAGTTGAGCCCTGTGGTTTCTGACACCAAGCTATCAAGTTCACACCAGTTGTTTTAATGATTTTAGTTGCAGCACAACAAAATACAAAAGGATTAGAGATAGCCTCGATCTGGGGACGGAAGTATGATGGTTTAAGAATGGTATCATCTGAAGTCTGTTCTAATTGTAGTTACCTTACCTATATTAGCTATATTTCTACTTAAGCAAGGCCAGATCATTAATGCATTAAGTATGGCACAAGAATGTCACTTTGTCATACTTACAGGTAACAGTGCCTTCCAGATCAATGCACTCTATTTACATACCCCCACTTCTGACAATATTAACAAAAAAGGTTCTTAAAGTAGGATAGGACGTGAACAGATATTCCCCAGTTTAACAATGCTCACCCACCCATTCTAACTTTGAACAGTGCAAATGTCACACTGGTACAGAAGTCCAGTCATTCCCAGTAATACTGTATGCAATAGTCAACTTAAAACAATCACTTAAGTCTGCAGTGGTCTACCCAGTTAGTCATCTTTGGATAAATTGTGAGTTGTCGAGTCCCCCTGATTTATGCCATTCTGATGGGTAGACTTTGAAGGTATTTAAACATGTTGGACTAGAAATTCATCGAGCCCCCATTTTTAACTTTGGGTCAGCAATTTGCGGCCTACCCAGGACTCATTCTGACCGAAGCTGGTAAGACACAAAATTCATGTAACCGCCTCACCCTAAGTAGTTGCGGCACTAGCTGGTATGTCTCCAACACTGCTCGCTGCTCCTCCATGCTGCTGATCAGCTGTTTAAACAGGGGGAAGACTCTTGATGTGTTGTTTACCAATCGCCTGGTACAAGCTGACTCTTCTTCTTCAAGGCAGGCGGTCTTCTAATGAGAAGCTGTATCAATAGGTTGCTGCAATGGAAATTTGTGGAAACTGAACACCAGGGCAGACAGGGGATCCATGGTGATGTGATGCTTCATTGGAGGCATTAGCTGTGCAAGAGGACATAAGGATGGCTGTAGAGCCTATCCCCAGGAATATCAATTAAGTCTTCATAGTGTCTTTTCAATTTGGATTCATGTCCATTCATTCCTATATATCACTCAGAGAGAACATTATTTTGGCTTTGTACAAACTGTTGCAGTTGAAACAAATCATTGTTCAAAAAGCTTGGACATGAATATCTTTATTCGAAAGAGACATACCGAATATGATTTTTAGTTACTGTATTTATGATGTTTTCAGAGAACTCTGCAGACTTCTGCTTTAACATTCCCTGACATTTGAATTCTTCTGCACCCCCGGAGTTCCAAAATGGCTCTCTTGGGGACTCTGGGGATGTGTTTTGCATTATTATAATAAATTCCAATTTTGGCAAAGTTCGAGAAATGAAAACAGAAGTAATTTGAAAACGATGTTTATGAAAATATCAAAGGTTCACGGAAAACTGTTTTTACATTATATCAAACATAAAGCAGTATCTAGTTTGACAGCTTCACTCCGCAGAAATATCTTTAGATGTGTATTCAAAACAACGTCTTGTGACCCAGCTTCAGCTAGCTGAACTTACAATTGGAGTGTAAGTTTGATTGATTTATTTGAGCAAGTTTTCAGGATTAAGGATAAGCCAAGTTCAAACATTTCAGCCCGCATGCTCATAACATGAGATGGGGGAAAGCCTTCCACCTGAATACAAAACCCTAAAAGTTTCTACAGTCTGTCCTTGAAACTCATCGCATTTACCAATCTCATTGTAATTTAAGTTCACATAAATTTGACAGTTGAAAGTTGCAGCATGTCATTATGTGGCCCTGGTTTCTCACTCAAGGCCAATTGGCGACATAGTGATCATATGGTTTTGGTTTTCTTAACCAACTGCTTTGTGGGGAAGATTTCTTGCAAAGCTATAATAATAGTCGACTGCTATCATAATACAATGTAATGTAGTCATTATAGTATTTATAGTACATGTTATTACTTGTATATTGGTTACATCTGTACTTGTAGGCCAACTGCAGCTTGTGTAGTGGTTGCTAAACTAAATATAGTTCTTTATAATCTTTGGTTCATTAGCCATTATACATTTGCAAAATATGTTTCACAAACTGAAATTATATCAATCGGAACCATTTTTGAAAATGTCTAAAGAGTATAAATGTTTAAAGTCCCCTAAATATTCTTTTCGACCCATAGATTAGATTGCTAATAACCATGTGTGGTGATCCTGGATTATGTCACTGTAAAAAACAAAGTGCAGGCGACACAAGAGTATTTTGCTGTCCTCTATGTACGACTAGTACTGTTCGTTCTGTTTTGAGAGTTTCAACTTTATGGGCGCGATTCTCCACTCCCACGCCGGGTGGGAGAATCGCGGGAGAGCCGCTCTGGCACCCACCGCGATTCTCCCAACGCGACACGCAGCTCGGAGAATCGCGGGTCGCCGTTTTTCACGGAGACCCGTGATTCTCCGACCCGGATGGGCGGAGCGGCCAGCCGTTCCCGACCGGTTGACGCCGGCGGCAACCACACCTGGTCGCTGCCGGCGTGAACATGGCACCAGCAGCTGTTTTGTGGCTTGTGGGGGGCGGAGAGGGGAATGAGCACCACTACCGTGCTCGGGAGGGGACTGGCCCGCGATCGGTGGCCACCGATCGTCGGGCCAGCGTCTCAATGGGACGCACTCTTTCCCCTCCGCCGCCCCGCAAGATCAAGCCGCCACGTCTTGCGGGGCAGCGGAGGGGAAGACGGCAACCGTGCATGCGCGGCTAATGTCATTAGGCGCTTCGGCTGCGTCATTCTCAGCACGCCGGACCTTGCCGCCAGTGACAAGGCCCGGCGGCCGAGATTCACGGCACGGCCCTCCTAGCCGCCTGGCGGGGGGAGAATAGGGGGCCAGGAGCGGCCTCCGACGCCGTCGTGAACCTCTCTGGGTTTCACGACGGCGCGGTCCTGGCGGAGAATTCCACCCTATGTTTCTTAAAACAGCTTCGGATATTTACAATATTTAACCATACATTTGGGTTGTTTATTGCTTCCTCGAACATTATTATTTATATAACTTGCACCCTTGGTAATTTGCACTTTAATATTTTGCATCCTTGGGCGGAAATCTCCGACCCCCCGCAGGGACGGCGAATTGCCAGAATTCTCCGCCACCCGGGAATCGGCGGGGGCGGGAATCACGCCGCGCCGGTCGGCGGGCCCCCCGCGGTGATTCTCCGGCCCGCGATGGGCCGAAGTCCCGCCGCTGACAGGCCTCTCCCACCGGCGGGCATTGGAGCACCTCTGGGGCCGGCGGGATTGGCGGTGCGAGCGGGCCCACGGGGTCCTGGGGGGGGGCGAGGGGCGATCGGACCCCGGGGGGGTGCCCCCACGGTAGCCTGGCCCGCGATCGGGGCCCACCAATCGGCCGGCGGGCCTGTGCCGTGGGGGCACTCTTTTTCTTCCGCCGCCGCCACGGCCTCCACCATGGCGGAGGCGGAAGAGACCCCCCTTACCTCGCATGCGCCGGTGGTGACGTCAGCGGCCACTGACGCACCGGCGCATGCGCGAACCGGCGAAGGCCTTTCGGCCAGCCCCGACGCCAGCCGGCGGGCGTCAAAGGCCATTGGCGCCGGTTTTGGCGGCAGTCAACGTGGCGGAAACCACTCCGCCGCGGGCCTAGCTCCTAAAGGTGCAGAGAATTACGCACCTTTGGGGAGGCCCGACGCCGGAGTGGTTGCCGCTATTCCGCTACGCCGGGACCCCCCACCCCGCCGGGTAGGGGAGAATCCCGGCCTTTGTTTCCTCAAGTCTGATTTTCAATGTTTGTATGACATGCTTTTGTGTGAGGCAATAAGTACAAGAGTTGGAGGAAATTGAACTTCAATTTCACTATGTATTAGAGGTCTGCAAAGGACCAAAAGCTCTCCAACAAGAGAGGATCTTACCATTGCCCCTTGACATTCAATGACATTAACATCACTGAATCTCCAACTGTCAACATCCTGGGGGTTACCATTGACCAAAGCTGGACTGGACCAGCCACATAAATGCTGTGGCTACCAGAGCAGGTCAGAGGCTAGGAATCCTGCGGCGAGTAACTCACCTCCTGACTCCCCATAGCCTGTCCATCATCTACAAGTCACAAATCAGGAGTGTGCTGGAATGCTGTCCCCTTGCCTGGATGAGTGCAGCTCCAACAACGCTCAAAAAACAAAACACCATCCAGGAAAAACCCGCTTTACTGGCAGTTCCCACAAAATTTCAATCACTGCACAACCAACGAACAGTGGAGCCGTGTGTGCCACCTACAAGATGCACAGCAGCAATTCACCAAGTCTCCTTAAGTTGCATCTTCCAAACCCATGACTCCTACCATCCAGAAGGACAACGGCACCACTACCTACAAGTCCCACCGCAATCCACTCAATATCCTGACTTGGAAATATATTGCTGTTTTTCCATTGTCACTGGGTCAAAATCCTGGAACTCCCTCCCAAACAGCACTGTGGGTACACCTACACCTCAGGGACTGCAGAATTTCAAGAAGGCAGTGTTATGTTCTTCTGCTTGGCCGGTGTGAATGATGCACAGAAGAATGTCTAGTTCTTGAGTAGTAAAAGTATTTTATTATAAAATAATATAAATTATTATATGTGGTAAAGATAACTATAATAAATATATTACAAACTATTAATACTGATAAATTACCCTACAGCTACTGCAAGTATGACTATTCACTAACATGACTAGCTCCCAACTCCTCGAGATACTATCACATGGTAGATTTACACTGCCATCTACTGGTCGGAGGTCACTTACATCATTATATGCATGTAATGCATATCATTACAGGCAGCTCACCACCACCTTCTCAAGGGCAACTAGGGATGGGCATTATTGCAAGCCAAGCCAGCAACGCTCACATCCCGTAAATGAATTTTTAAAAATTGGTCAAAGCCTGAAACATTGATTAGCTTATTTGACGTGGAGTGTGCTTGAATAAGCACAAATTTTAGATGGTGGGGGGGGGGGGGGGGGGGGGGGGGGGGTTCCTAGCTTTTTGAGGTCAATCATAGGTACAGAATGGCAGAGGTCTTAGAAAAGTTCTGTCCACCAGATTTGTGGCTCAAATAATAGTTCATGCCGCAATCTCCATCATAATATTTGGTGCATGAGGGATGTCACTGCTCTGCATCTCTTCAGTGTAAAAGTTAAATAGTGATTCTTCCCCCCCAAATGAATTGTTTGGGGGCTTCTACCAAAACATTTGTGTCGTGCTCAAATGTATTAACTTCAACTTCCCATGTTGCACTCAGTTCAACTTCAACAATGGGTGTTGACAATAATTGTAATTGAACTGGAGGTATCAGCAGTTCAGGCAGTTACACATGAGTGCCAAAACGACCAGGAAATAATAAACCTGTGTCTCAAATGGGGTGTCATTGCAACTTGTTTAACTTGTCTCATTGAGGTTTGTCAGATAAAGTGAATGTGGATATTACTGATCTTACCTTCACTGATCTGCGCTGCTGTTAGTTAGTAAGGGAGCAACAAGGGCATCTGCATCAATGGCCAGGGAGGATGGTTTATGATGCAATGGTGGGGGAGAGGGGTATATGAAGTGGAAGAAAACAGAAAAAGAAAAACGAGTTTATAAAGTAATAAAACGCACAATCCTTGAAAAAATCCTTTTGTAATGATTGCTTTGGTACATAATTTGCATCCATCATTTCAACCTGTATCACAGATGCACCAACAATATTTGTTTTTCAATGGGTTTTAGCCAGGTAAATGAGGAATGGAAATCTGTTCTCAAGTATTGCTGAATGTTTTCTCCCAGCCTAATGGCTACAATTAGCTTATCTGAACTCTTCAGACTTTCCAGGGTCAAAGGATATCTTCTTATTAAAATAATCCTGGTTTATGCAGTTCTAATAGGGACACATCTCAACTGCCTGCCAGTCAGGGAGGGCTATTATTTTGACACATTTTTTAAATCTTCAAGGTTTCAGGCCATAACAGTCCCAGGCCTGTGGGTGGGCTTTACTTCTACCATCTGACAGACTGAGATGTCTCTCCTTACTGGGCAGGCAGACCTACCAGCACATCTTTAGGCTGGAATGGAGTAGTACAGAGAGAAGGTGGAGATGGTGTGTCTCCCTCTAGTTCAAATCAACTACTGAAAACATGAAAAGCTGGACCTGTGGCACACTTTTTTAAAAGATTTAGAGTACCCAATTCATTTTTTCCAATTAAGGGGCAATTTTAGCGTGGCCAATTGACCGAGCCTGTACATCTTTGGGTTGCGGGAGCGAAACCCACACAAACACGGGGAGAATGTGCAAACTCCACACGGACAGTGACCGAGAGCCGGGATCGAACCTGGGACCTCGGCGCCATGAGGCAGCAGGGCTAACCCACTGTGCCACCGTGCTGCCCGTCCTGTGGCACACTTGACCTGGATGATAAAATCCGAAAGGGAAGCAGCTTCTCTTGAAAGACTGTTGCTCACTATTAAAGTATAATTTATAGCCGGTTATAGCGGGTAATGTGTTCCTCGCCCGTATACACTTTCTGTGGTGCCCTTTGAAACCCTTGCATACTTTGGGAGCTAGCATTTCATGCATTGTTCATAACCATTGCTCCTATTTGCACACCTTTTCATTGTGCAAAAGCTTCATGGCACACTTCTCTTGGCAGTGGAAGTGCCAACTATGGAACAATTTCAGCCTGAGGCATTTCCCTGCTGCTGGGTGGGCATCATCAGCGATGGAAGCAGAGGCTATCGCTGATCCAGTAACATTTTGTGACGTGAAGGAATCCGTAGAATCCCCACAGTGCAGAAGGAGGCCATTTGGACCATCGAGTCTGCACTGGCCCTCCGAAAGAACGAGCGAAGCCCACACCCCCACCCTATTCCTGTGACCCCCACCTAGCCTGCACATTTGTGGACACTATTTAAAAAGGGAGGTAGAGAGAAAACAGTGAATGATAGATAAGTCAGCCTGATGTTGATATTGAAAGAAATTCTCAAATCCACTATCAAAGATTGACAGACCGATCTTCACAAACTGAAAAGGGTTCCACTTGATGAATGTAGCCAGGGGCACTGCATCCCATCCACCACCCCTACCCAACCACGCCCCCACCACCAGCCCCTGGCCACCCCTCCGCCTGCAAACCCTACGTGATACATACCTGCTGCACTTGGGTTGACAGTAACAGAGGGTATGGTCCATGGGATGGACGATGATGACAACCCACCCTGCGATGAGCTCTTCTGGTGCTCAGCATCATTGCATCATTTGACAACGTCTGATTCCTGCCACTATCCACTGTCCACCTGTGTCATCCCTGCATGTGAGCTCGCTATTCCACCACACGGTCCCATTGGATCATCAGGAGTGGAGGCGACCTGTTGTGATTCCCGCCTGTGACGTGGATTCCCTTTGGCGGCCGTCTTCTGGGGCGATCGGGCCTGGATGGGCCTGGCTGCTGCTCGGGTGTTGCAGGTGGCATGGTGCCCATGTGATGCACCAGGGACAGGAGGGGTGGGGAGTCCAAGGTGCTGCAGTGTTCCAGCACCTCCCCTGCGGGGGTCAATGGCACAGACCCCATCACGTACCCCTCCCTCCGGGTGCCCGATGGCCCTCAGGTTACTCAATGCTCCACCGCCACCTGACGCTGTCAGTCCTGGAGGCCTGTTCTGGTCTCGATCAGGGTCTGGATGCTCACAGCCATGGAGCACAGATAGTGGACTACCTCTGTCTGGAACTGTGCCACATCAGGCTGCGACTTCACCACCACCTTCTGGGTCTGTGGCACATCAGCCAGTGACTGCGCCATCTCCCCCTGGGACTGGGCCACCTCGCTCTGGGTCTGTGCCATGGTGGCCAGCACATGGGCAATGACGCCGCCGATGCTCTCAGCCATGGCCTGCTGAGACTGGGCCTTGCTGAGGAGCGCCACTGCAATGTCCAGGCGGCTCAGGAACACAGCTGCCTGTGAGAGGTCAGCCCTGTCCTGGGCCTCGGCTACTGCTTGCACAGAGTTCCCCAGGCCTTGGACATGCTGATCTATAGCCAAAACCGTTGCCCCACAGGCCTCCATCTCAGACGTCACCGTGTGATGTTGGCCTGGTGGTAGGCATGGTCGGCACCACATCCTGCTCCTGCACGTAGTTGGACTCCAACTGTGCCTGCAGGTACTGGATGCTCACCAACAACCTCTTATGCAGTCCCTGGTTCTGCGACTGCATCTCCACAATCAATGGGACCATACGTTTCAGAAATTCAAAACCCCTCTGGATGGCAGCTTGACCCTGGGATTGGCCCGGCCTCGGACCGTCTGCCCCCTCAGGAGTTCCTACCTCCATCTGCTGTACCGGAGCATGTGTGTGGTCTCGCAGGATCCTCTTCACTAAATTACCCAACCGAAGGTCTCTGGGATGGTAGAGAATATTGGATACAACTGTGATGGTAAATCTGTGCCATCCGCGGATTCGAGCTCCAGAGTGTCCTGGGATTCAGGTCGATGATTCCCGTCTGTGTCGGTATCGTCCTCGTCGCTGGTCGGCACCTGGAGTTCTGGCTGTGGTTGTGCTGGGGTTAGGGGCAGGGGACACCAGAAGGACCCACCCCATCACCAGCAGCTCCTGCAAGACACAAGGCAAGACACATGATTAGACCGTGGACCGGGTGGGTGTGGGAGTGGAAAGGGGTATGCCGGGGAGGGGGAGGGGGACGTGTTTGAGAAGGGGGAGGGAGTTGTAGGGATAATGGTGGAGTGAGGTGTGGGGTGGTGTGGGGTGAGGGCGGTGTAGGTGTGAGGGTGGTATGGGGTTATGCTGGGTGTGAGGGTGGTGGAGGCGGTGTTGGGGTGGGGGGGGAACATGTCACGGGAAAGCACAACTCAGCAGTTTCTCACTTCCTCGCTCGACGACCGAAGTGACTGCCCTTTCTTTGGGCACGCCGATCACGTCCAGTGCCCCCTGCTCTGCTACGGTGAGGGGCCGCAGGTCCGGCAGTCCCCCCCAATCTTCCCCCACTCCCGGCAGTATTATAATGCATAGCATTAGACAGTGCAACGCATGCAGCCCAAGGGGTGGGTAGCTGATGGCTTCAGTGCCCCGAGCACCCGGCCATGGCAGTCGATATGGGTGCTGGCATGTTGTGCAGGGTGCGGGTTCATGCCCTCCAGGTGAGGGGCGAGGGGTAGCATTACGGTTGTTGGGACGGGGCTTGGTGCTTGGGGCACAGTGCTGCCTACTCACCCTGCCTGCCCTGAGGAGGTCGTGCAGTTTCCTCCTGCACTGCTCGCCGGTCAGAGCGGTGTACCCTGGGCTGGGGTACAGGATATTCCACCTCTCCTGCACGGCATCGAGCAGGGCCTCGAGCTCGACATCCGTGAAATGAGGTGTCGCTCTCCTCACTGCCATCTTATTTACGGGGATGGTGTTTGTGGGGAATGCAATGTGTATATGCGGCTGCAGCTTGTCAATCGCGAACCTGGCAAATCCCATACCGTTTCCCATTGGAATAGATTGTGTTCCACGTGGAGCCGGTGCTAGCCCTTTAACGGTTCTTGAATCGGTCCAGGTGCAGTGCCAGTTTTGCTGTCGTAAAAGTCCACGAATCCTACGCCAGCGTCAACACTTAATCTCAGGAACAGAGAATGCAGCCGTATATGTTTTCAAGAAGCAGTTAGATATAGGGCGAAGAACATAAAAGGATATGGGGGGAAAGCAGGATTAGGCTATTGAGTTGGATGATCAGCCACAATCATAATGAATTGCAGAGCAGGTTCGAAGAGCTGAACGGCCTCCTCCTGTTCCTATTTTCTATCTTTCTCTGTCATACGTTGTTTCCAAAGCGAAAGTAATGAAGATATTACCCTGTTCAAACATAGCCTGATATATGAGAGCGTGACAGATTGCTTGATGTGGAATATGGGGTGGGATTTTCCGACCCTCCGTGCCGAAACGGGGGTGGAGAATTACCCAAAATAGGCCCCCACGCCGGCACACGATTCTCTGGCGAACAGAGAATCACCGCCATTCGCACACGGCGTTACGGTGTGGGGGTGTGTGGATCGGACACCAGGGGGACCTCAACGACGGGTAGGCCCACAATTGGTGGGCCATCGCGATCCGAGAACGACCTATCTTCCTCCGCGCAGGCCGGCTGTGTGGCTCCGCCATGTCAACAGCGCCCGCGCCGAGGTGAGCCGCCGCGCGCATGCGCGGACCCGCTTGCGGTGGCCATGCGCATGCACGGCCGCATGGTCTGTCCAGCAGGGCCCTGCCAGCAGCCAGAGCTGCAGGACACACGCCAGGGGCCTGCTAGTCCCCTGGAGAACGGAGAATCACCCTGGACTTTCAAGGAAAAACTTTGGAGTGATTCTCTCCCGTTTTCCGCCGGGCGTGAGACCTTAGACCCCAAAGGGAGAAATCTGCCCATTTTCTCTCAGTTGTCTTGGTTGGATAGTGAGCATGACACTTTTGGAAAACCCGTCTGTGTTCCAGATGTTATTTGCTGGCCATTCTGCAGCAGTTGATACAGTTCCTCTCAGTCTATGTTGTGCCATGGAGATGGTGCAGATAGTTTGCTTCTCAAATGTCCATGTTACTGTGGAGTGTGGGATATGTTGATAGCAATGGATGTTGACAAAAGACCTCAGGTGTCATTTGCTGGCCCCTCACAAATGTCTCTTCCTCATCTCAATTCAGCAGCGATAAAGAAATCCCAAAGGAATATGTACCCTAAATATTTTGTAAAGTATCTGCAACAACCCAAAATACTGGATGATTCATTTTCATGGGAGGAAAATAAAAGGAGGGTTATGCAGCAGAGTCAACTTTTGCAGGAAGTAGGGTGTAATTAAAAACAGAAATCACTATGGCCCTTTAAGAATCCATTTGAACAGGCTAGGTCCTGGATTCACCGTGAAAGTTTTAATACATCAAGCTCAAACTATGAGTGGAGACCTGCTTGAAAACATGACATTCAGAACCGCTGTTACCAGACCCCTAAACAACCCTTTTATGGACTGACCTGATTAATATTTACATTTTTTACCTTGTGTTAATAATAATAATCTTTATTGTTACAAGTTGGCTTACATTGCAATGAAGTTACTGTGAAAAGCCCCTAGTCGCCATATTCAGGCACCTGTTCGGGTACACTAAGGGAGAATTCAGAATGTCCAAATTACCTAAAAGCATGTCTTTTGGGACTTGTGGGAGGAAACCGGAGCTCCCGAGGAAACCCACACAGACACGGAGAGAACGTGCAGACTCCACACAAACAGTGACCCAAGCCAGGAAGCGAACCTGGGACCCTGGCGCTGTGAAGCCACAGTGCTAACCACTGTGCTAGAGTGCTTCCCATTGCCCTATTATGTATTTTCTTTTTCATTTATTTTCACAATTGGTTTTATTCTTCTAGGTTTTTGGTCCTGGAGGTGAGCTCTCATTCTCTGAGGCTCACATTTTCCATTCGCTAACCAATAGGTAGGTCACTTGCAATAAGCTCAAGCACAAAGAGGGAAATCTTTGTTGTACTTCAGTGACTGGTTGCTTCACATGTCCTCACTTGACTTTTCTTGACCTTGGTAATCAGTCGAATAAACATTCCCTGGACTATAGCTGAGGCTAAAACTGCCAAATAGATTCATCAAACAGTAAGTGGAGAGGTGAACAGTAGCAGTGACACATTTCAGATTCACAAGAATTATGGGTCCAACTCTCCTTCCTCTTACAATAGAAAGTGACAAGCAGTGTTGTTTGGGGAAGCGCAATCTCTCGGAGCTTGATTGTCTTAAGAAGTTGGTATTTTCCAGAGATTTTTTTTTAAATTGGCAACTGTTTTCTTTTTTCTGAGTTTTTATTTCGCAAGAGAATGCACAGTAGGGAGTTGGGTCGATGGCGTGAATGGTCATAACGTTTCAGCATCCATTTTAAGCTGGTTCCTGTTCCCTTTGTTTGTGTGTCAATATGTCTGCATGTGCCGTGTTGGATCACACGTTCAATGCTCCATGCTATGGAAATTACCAATCTCAGTTACTCTGCTGTTCGGAAGTATAAAAGCAGTGTTAAGCCATGCTACAGCCACTGCTACACGCCTTGGCAGGGGACTGAGAGCAAGCTGCTGAGCTACCATCTCAGTGGCAGGTACTTCATGGTATTTGGACACCAGTGGGACCTGAAAAGATTAAAGAATTTGATACCCTCACAAAGGAAAAGGAAAAGAAATAATAAAGAACAGAAATCGTGCAATACCATTTTTATACTTCAATTGTGTTTCTAAAAATACGGCACGCACTGGGAATTAACTCATACTGAGTAGCCAATAGCTGTTAACCTATAACTGTTACATTATGTACTTGCATATCATATTATTAATGGTATAATTTATTAAAAGTGACAAATAGACAGTCTCATCCTGACCACCTAATGGGAAAACATTCCTTTTGTGTGCTCCATTCAAAGGGAGTGTCTCTGTGAATAGAAATAAAGCATTCATTGAATATTACCTGGGGGCTCTCCTGGTACACTCACTGTTTTTGCAAGTTAACATTCACAGATGTAAGTATTTATGCTTGAAATGAAGGCATACTTGCCAATCTAATAAATTAAAGAAATGACTTTCATAACAATGCTGGGCAATAGAAAGAGTGCTGCTGTGAGGTGTTTTAATCCCTGGCCTGGTTTGTGAATTAAGAGCAAAAGGTCTTAACAGAAGAAATGTGGCCGCATGTCTTGTTTTGCAAAATACACGGGAATCCCGTAGGAGGGAGCTAACCTTGGCCGGATTTTGTGCGGTAAAATTCCACAATAAAGCCACACATGCCTGGAAATCCCATCACCTGCGAGCCCCACAGTTGGCAATGCACAAGTTCCCCACTGCATTGCTGTAAACACTGATTGGTGGAACAGATCTCTCCAGCATGTACTGCCAAGAGTCAGATTTTAGGCCTTTATTTTGATACAATATCCATAGCAACAAGTGGTGCTCTTAACTTGAACAAATACCTGCAAAAAGAGCACACGCAAGTGAGTTTTGTTATTATTCGTATCCTAACATCCGAAATGTTTTGCTGAGGTTTTTGTTTCAGTAACTGTGATTTATTCCTATTTTTTCACCTTATATTTTTATTCTTACATTATTATGTTATATCACTTCAAGTGTGACGGCAAGAAAATGGGATATACTAGGTACTAATATTAAGTTATGATTCCCCTCCATTGGAAGTGTAGGCCCTTGGGAACATGGTTCCACTAAACAAATTAAGAACTTGCTGACATTTACAGTCACTCAAATTAATCAAAGATCCCTGGAAAAGAGTGTCAAAGTTCAAAGTGCAGTTTAGATGCTAACAAAAAGTAAGTGGAGTAATGATTGGTGACATGGCATTAAATTGAGATTATAAAAATAGAGCCACCATGGTTCACAGAATGGCAACAGCAAGCCAAATGAGACAAGAGACCTGTGGTCCATACCTCTACTACTCTTCATGCACCTTCCTATCTGATTTATGGTTAATGGTGGGTTAGCATCATTACGGTGTTGACTTCACTGTCCTCCAATTATTTCCATCGTGACTGTGCTTGAACAAAATTTTCCAGAACGATCTAAGGCCATGCTAGTTAGGCTGGATTCCGTTCCACTCAGACGGAACTTATAACGTTGAAGTACTGTGAAAGGAATTACTACAAGCTACTAGCCAAGAGATGGAAATTCATGCAGGACATCCTGAAGTTCAGCTGTACATTGAAAGTGCAAATACTCTGCTCTTCATCTCTTTTTAAAGCAGAAGACTGTCAGACACATCAAATGGCATATATGTCACGAGAGAGAAAAAGAAGCATGGAAAGGTTATATACTTCAGACAGAGATCAGTAATTATATCTATAATATATGAACACATATTGGGCTCAATCTATCAGCAGCGTTGCACCCAAAAGTCAGCACAGCACCACGCAGTGTGGCTGGTAGATGCCGGGAGATCCCTCTTCCAGGATCTACCTGGCTCACTACGCCTCGCGAGATCTCGCCTAAAGTTGCAAAGTAAAATCCCACCCATTGTGGGCAGGATCAATTTTTGCAAATCTGCATATCAGAGTGAGACAGCTAGTCTCACTCTAATATGCACTCTCACAATCAACACAAGGAGTGGGATCAAGCCCACTTGCCTTGGAGGTCTCAGGTGATACTGTTCTCTGCTGGTCTCCACAAATGGGATTGAAGGTCCCTTGGTGCTTGCCCCCTGGGCAGGGTGGCACCCTGGCAGTGCCACATGGGTGCCAGCCTTGCACAGTCAAGGTTCCCAGGTGGTACTGCTAGCTGGCAGAGGCACTGCCAGGCTGACTCTGCCAACCTGGCATTTTGCCTGTGGATTGGGCCATGGGGTACTCTGTGTGGATGCAGGGGGTTGTGGGGGGCCTTGTAGATGATTTGGAGCATTGTAGGGCTTTGATGTTGAATCGGCGGTGATGGGGGGGCGGGTCGAGTGATCAGGGCACCATTTAAAAATGGCATCCCAATCTCTTTTTGCACTGAGGAGTTCCAGCGGGCGAAGCTCCTCAGTGCAGAAAATGGGACTTAGTGCGGCCTCGTCAGGTTGTTTGCTGAATGGGCAATAGAGAGCATGGCGTTTCTCGGTGCTCCGAGTTCTGGGAAACACCTGGCTAAACACACTCGATAGGGGATTCTGTTCCCATTCGGATAGATCACGCCCATTATGTCTGCTTTCACTTCTTGCCTACTTCCTCTTATCCCAGTTTTGGGTCAACTTTATTCTATGTAAATGTCTATGTCCACAGCTGTAATAGAAATTATCTAGATGTAAACTTATCACTTTGTAATTGTAGCCTCCTTCCAGCGGTGGCCATGTCACACCACAGTTTCAGGTATTCCAGCTCCTTAGCTTGTACTGCAGAGACACTCCAAAATTCAACCAATTCTACTCTGCCACTGCAAATTATTGTAAAAAGAAAAGAGCCACTTCATTATCTGAGGAGTCATGAATAAAGCTGTAGAACCATCAGTGAAAAGCTCCACTTTATTAATTTATGACAGAAGGAAGCTCATTGGACAAGAACATTGCTTTCCACACTCTCGCAGTGATGTAATATGGCTACAATGGTTGGCTTTCAACAAACGCAACAAGCATTTTTCGAGCCAGTTTCGGTGTTTTCCCTTTAATCCAGAATATTTTTCTAGGGGCCTTGGCGCTATAGTGGGTAAAATGCTGATGTGATGTTAAGGTCATCTACTCACATCTCGCCTTTGGCGCTGCACTCATAAATCCATAGTTTGTGTTTTAATTGTCCCTGTTCCCGCCTGATGGAAACCAAGTGGGGGGGGTTTCCTCGATCGGACTGTTTTGCCACCATTTCTCAAGTTTAACCTGCTCTTTTGTCACAAGGTGGATAGTGGCCAGAAAAGCCACATCTAGGTAAATTTTGAAGCTTCATGTTCGGTCTTCTTGCCAGTCAGGAGGGACAGGCATGCTTCCCTGTACCTCACTAGGATGTTTCTGGCCTCCCTTGCACCATGCTAGCCATTCCCCTCCCAATCTTCACCAAAGCATTCCGGCCTGCTCCAATCACAGACAGCCAGCATCCACATTACTGCTGGGAACCATTTCCATTGGTCCCAGGCTGCAATGTCCTGCCTCATGGTGCCCACATCACTTGCCCTGACAGTCAGCTGGATCAGGTGCCAGGCAGGACTCTGGAAAGATTTATTCAGATGAGGCTCGGCTGTTACAATTGGCAGTACCTCTACATCTCCGAACTTGTCAGGTTTTCGCCAGCTTCTAGACTCCCATTCACCTCATGCCTGTCCTGTTGTAAAAATTGAGACCTCCACAGTATGCATCAAAACTGGGATAATACTTGCCCCCAAAATAATAGTGACTACCCTTTAAAAGTGTTTCACTGGGAGTAAGGATCATTACTATGTCAAAAGCACTTTATATTTTTCTATTGTCAGTCCTGTGGCGCTAACAATTTCAGTCAAAGACGAGAGACAAGTTCAATCGAGGCTTTATTGCTGTGTGATGCTATTCCTCCGGCTGCAACTGAAGACTAGAGTCTGAGTGACTCACACGCATATTTATACACAAGCTCCCTGTGGGTGGAGCTAGCCGTCAGGGGCTTACCGGAGGAACCTGTATTACAGGTGCAGCCATACATCCCCCTACTGCAAGTATGCATATCTACAGTGGTTATCACCACAAGTCCCAAATTTGCTTTTTATTCATTTGAATCCGCAGGGATAAAATACAACCTCAGTTAGAGCAAAAACGATGTGGGAGTTGATTGGCATCAATCACACACCATTTTCCTTTTCATTAACTTCAATACAAAGGAGAATTTTACCCTCTTCCTGTGTCGGACTATGGGTCACAGATCTAACATCCGAATAATTTTCCCACTCTGTTCCATTGATATTTTATTTGCACCTTGAAACAGTTCCCTATCCTTTCAAGGCACAAGTTTGACCTCGAATCCTAGTGATGCTGTCGGTTCCTTCTCTCTGAAGTATTTCCGGGGCGTCCCTTTGTCGTGACTGTCTTGACAAATCAAAACAGGGCACACTAATCGAGATGAGGGCTGACTTGAGGATGGCTCCCTCTCAATTCTGCTCCATTCTTTATGCTGTACCGTTCAGCATTTCATTCATTTTGTTGTTTACTCTTCCGCCGTGGAATTCGACATATGGACCATCAAATCGACTGAAATCCCTGGAGCTCTTTCAACTTGTTTTGACATAATTTATTGGTTATCCTTATGTCATCCACGGTTTCTTCCTGTGTGCATTATTTTGCGTTTGTTGCTTATTCAAAACACATAACTGCTCAATTAGGTGATGGTTGGCCATGATCCACTTACAGTTGGCATTTTCAATATGGAAAATAGCACTTTCTAAAATGTTACAAGCTGAAACCATCCCATACCCACGAGATTCCCATAATAAAAAAGAAACCGGCTGGTTTGAATCTAATAGCCTTTTCCTCATCAAAAAATGCCTTCAATTCATATAAAGAGTTGAGAAGGCAGCATCCATAAACATTTCAAACGGTTTCAGTAAACACATAAAATAGAAATATTTTAGCAGCATGGGATCATTTGCCCAGCTGTACAGAATCTGAGTGTATTGGAGTTCAGCGTTGCCACAAAGCTTCTTTATTAGGCTCAGAAGAGCGTGGTTGAACAGAAACTGTTAGATTTAGCTACTTTATACAGAAGGTTGCAATACCTGCAACCAGGGAGGTAGATTCCATCAGCAAAGTTAGGTGAGTTTTTGATAAACATCTAACACCTAAAGCAAATACAATTCAGCATTTTTCAAATATCAGGTCTCTCCAGATGAACCACAATGAACTTTTCTTTCCCCAGGAAGTCAGTGATTTCCAACATTTCTGTAAGGGGGACCTTCTGTAAATATTGACAGAATTCCTGCAGGAACCTCCTGCAAATATTAACACATTCCTGGCTTAAATTTGAAAAGACAGCTACCCGAAAGAAAACAGTGCTACGAACCTAATTTATGGCCACACCCCCCACCCTCAGGACTGAAAGTTCCCGCCCATGGTCAACGCACCTTTAAATGGTCCATATAATTGTCTGTCCCAATCACAACGGGACCAGAAAATGTACCCATTTGTCTGACGATGAATGGACTAAAAGTTAATTTACCTCAGGATTTTCCTGGAATCACCTTGTTCACTTCCTGTGCTCTGGAGATTCCAGGTTGAAAACTTGCAATCTGAATACTTATCGTTTAATACATTTTGGATGGAAGGGCTTGTTTTGCATGTTAACTGTCACAACCACAAGGCAAGGCCACAGGAGCAACTGGACCATAAGACAAATGTTCCACACAATAGAAAGCGAACAGGGCAGCATGGTAGCACAGTGGGTAGCACTGTTGCTTTAGAGCTCCAGGGTCCGAGGTTCGATTCCCGGCTTGGGTCACTGTCTGTGTGGAGTCTGCACGTTCTCCCCATGTCTGCGTGGGTTTCCTCCAGGTGCTCCGGTTTCCTCCCACAAGTCCCGAAAGACCTGTTAGGTAAATTGGATATTCTGAATTCTCCCTCTGTGTACCCGAACAGGCAGTGGAGTGTGGCGACTAGGGGATTTTCACAGTGACATCATCGCAGTGCTAATGTAAACCTACTTGTGCCAATAAAGATTATTGTGAGTGCGTAGCTTTTTTTTAAAAGACTGTCTCTGCCCTACATCAGGAACTGGGACGAACTCCAAAATATTTTCCTTTGTTTAATTGCATTCATAACAAAGGAAAAAGATATTTTAAATTTTTCACGGGTAATCCCAAACAGGAAAAAATTTAATTCTCCAGGGAAGTTAAAGCACTGTTGTAGATTTTTCCTGTGTTCCTGCTTTGTCATGATCATGGAACAATGATGCACAGCGGATTCCGTCACAGCCTGGCACCCTCTACAGGCATCCTGGGGTCTTTGTAAACAGGGCAAGCAGCAGCCTGTCTCTGTAACCAACCAGATTAAAGAATAGAGTCATCATGGCTTTGCGAAGTGGAAATTGTGTCTAACTAATTTATTAGAGCATTTCGACGAAGCCTCATCCAAAGTGGATAGAGGGGAACCAGTGGATGTTCTGTACTTGGATTTCCAGAAGGCATTCGACAAGGTACCTCACAAAAAGTTAAGTCATAAGATAAGAAGCCATGGTGTTGGAGGTAGTACATTGGCATGGATAAAGAATTGACTAATGGACAGAAACAGTGATTCGGGAGAAGGGTTTTCTTTCAGGTTGCCAACCTGTAACCGCTGGGGTTCCACAGAGATCAGTGCTGCGACCACAGCTGTTTACAATATATATTAGTGACTTGGAGGAAGGAAATGAATGTACTGTAGCCAATTTTGAAGATGACACAAAAATAGGTGGAAAGGCAAATTGCGAGAGTGATACATACAGTTTGCAAAGAGATATCAATAGGTTGACTAAGTGGGCAGAATGTGAGAAAATGTGAAGGCGTTCATTTTGGAAGCTAGAACAAAAGAACAGAGTATTAATTAAATGGAGAAAAACTGCAGACAGCAGCAGCACAAAGGGATTGAAGGGTACTTGTGTAGGAAACATAGAAAGCAGCAGGTAATCAGGAAGGCTATGGAATATTGGCCCTGATTTCAAGGGGGTTGGGATATAAGAGTAGGGAAGTCTTGTTGCAATGGTGAGACCACATCTGGAATACTGTGAGCAGTTTTGGTTCCCCTATTTAAGGAAAGATATTCATTGAAGGTGGTTCAGAGGAAGTTCGCTTGGGGCAGCACAGTGGTACAGTGGTTAGCACTGCTACCTCACGGCACCGGGGTCCCAGGTTCAATTCTGGCCTTGGGTGACTATCTGTGTGGAGTTTGTCTTTTCTCCCCGTGTCTGTGTGGGTTTCCTCCAGGTGCTCCGATTTCCTCCCATCAGTCCAAAGGTGGTTTGGTGGATTGGCCAGGCTAAATTGCTCCTTAGTGTCTAAATACGTGCAGGTTTGGTGGGGTTATGGGGATAGGGTGGGGAGGTGGGCCTGAGTACGGTGCTCTTTCAGAGGATCGGTGCAGACCCAATAGGCCAAATGGCCTCCTTCGGCACTGCAGGAATTCTGCAATTCTATGATTCTATTCTCTGATCCCCAAATGGAGGGATTGTCTAATGAACAAAAGTTAAACAGGTTGGGACTCTATTCATTGGAACTTAGAAGAATGAAGGCTGAATTCACTGAAACATATGGGATTCTTAAGATGCTTAACAGGGTAAATGTTGAAAGGTTGTTTCCCCTCATGGGAGAGCCTAGGACCAGAGGGCATAGTCTCAGAATAATGGGGGTGTCCATTTAAAACTGAAATGAGGAGCAAGTTCTTCTCTCAGAGGGTTGTGAGTCTTTGGAATTCCTTGCCACAGAGACCACAGGTCTTGTGTATATTTCAGGCTGAGATAGATCAGTAAGGGGATCAATGGTTATGGGGAAAGGGCATGAAGGTGGATGTGAAGAATGGCGGATCAGCCATCATCCTATTGAATGGTGGAGTAGGCTCGAGGGGCTAAATAGCCTACTCCGGTTCCTGTCTCTTATCAACTTATGGTCACACTTGTAAAAGTCAATTTTCCTTGCCAGAGGTTATTTGCCAATAACTGAGATTTACCACAGCATTACAAGTTTACAGCCTTAAATGGATCAGGCCTAAATGTTTCCAACCTGTTTAGTGAGTAACTAGTGGGTAGGTATCAAAACTTCATGCTGTTACATGTATGAGAATTCCAATTGTATCGGGGAGGTTCTGTAGAATTCCCAGAGGAAGAAGTATACTGGGACAACAACTTCCTGACTTCCACATTTGGAAAGCTACTGGTTAATTTATATTTTATTAGCAGGAACATAGATAGCCTCATGGTTACTCATACCCACAAATCCAGGCATTAATGAGATCTCAAACTGTAAAATAATGGCCAACATTTTCATTCAGTAGTGTCCACAGTTCAGCGTTCTGTGATATGAACGGCACAGTGGTACAGTGGTTAGCACTGTTGCCTCAACACCAGGGACCCAGGTTCAATTCCAGTCTTGGGTGACTATCTGTGTGGACTTTGCACGTTCTCCCAGTGTCTGCGTGGGCTTCCTCCGGGTGCTCCGGTTTCCTCCCACAGTTCAAAGATGTGCAGGTTAGGTGGATTGGCCATGATAAATTGCCTTTAGTGCCCAAAAAAGGTTAGGTGGGATTACTGGGTTATGGGGATATGGTGGGCTTGGGGGGGGGGGGGGGGGGGGATCTCTTTCCAAGGGCCTGTGCAGACTCAATGGGCCGAATGGCCTCCTTCTACACTGTAAATTCTATGATTCTATGAAATCTCAAAGGGAACAACAATTTGTACTGCATGAGAAAAGAGAGATGATTGGCAAGTGGCTTCTGATTGGTTGAGGTGTTGCCAGAGAGAATGCATCACATTATCTTAAGTACACCTCACCTGCACGTCACCATTTTCATGAGCCAAGAGCGATTTTGTTCCTTCAATGTGCAGATGATATGCGACCACAGGCATCACATTACGTGGGACAATGCCTAGTATCCCAGTATTAGTCACAATTCCTTCATCCTGCAACAGTCCACTGTGCCATCTATATTTGATTCAGCGTGGCAATCAAAGCTGAATATTGGCTAATGTGGGCTATCCACAAGTGACATGGTTCATCACGCCAATCTAGAAATCAAACATACCTGCACAGCATACCTACAATGAGAGGCATTCTGCCACTTGGAACATGATAGAACACGCGATTAATGTCCTCAAGCAATGCCTTGCTGCCTCGACCATTCAGGAGGAGCACTGCAGCACTCAGCTGATTGGTATTGCAATTTATCGTAGTGTGCTACATGCTGCACATCTGGTCATGATGAGAAACCAGCTCTTGCCATCACCTATCAGGTGAGAATATGAGAAGCAGGATTGCATGAATGAAGTGGAGAAAAGTGAAGAGGAGGAGAGGAATATGCAAAAAAAATGGAGGAACAGCAAGAGAAAGGAAAGTTATAGCATAGACAGCCCTTTCCTGCATAGGCTCTACATGGTGCATTAATTCATGAGTAATACCAGCAAAATCAACATCCACCAATAGGCCCATAGGCCGGGAGTTTCAATTACCTGTGGGGTCAAATGTGAGTGCAGAGTCACTCTGAAAATAGAACACCATGAAGGAGTGTCACTCTCCCGACACCTCTGGACATGCTGGAATTTTACAGAAAGGGCGTTAAGGGGGATAGAGTCAGGAAACTGCTCTCTTCCAATCGGCGACCTGTAAAGCCTCTTGAGAAACGGGCTTGGGAGGGCTAAAAGAATATTTGAATTTGCAAATCATCAAACCTGAACAGTCTGGTACATGTTGTCACAGCTGTTGGGTTCAATGCAGGGAGCAATTAAATAATTTTCATGAGAAATGGGTACGAGGAGATTTGTTCTGGACTGTACACCACACCGTTCAGTAGGCCACTTGGCCATATAGCCATGTAAAATGGCCACGTGCAAAGGACCATGGGAATTGTGGTCAATTTGGGACACAGACAGGTACACAGCCTCTGTGTATTGTGCAAAGAAACCAGACATGGCTGAAACTTGCATCCATTGAGAATCAATTACCATTTTCCCCAAGACAATAGCATTCGCATTAAGGACCATCAACGATAGCAGACTAACCGGTGCCACCCCTCTTCTTTGGAAAAGCCTACGTGCCTGGGACAATGATAGCTAGGGCCTGCCCAACCATCGAGGTATCTGCCCCCTAATTGGCTAAGATCGATGAGGGTGATCGAATATCCTGGAGTAAGGACCGCCCAAACCCTGCGCACTAGAGATCGGTCTCTTTTGGGACTGGCATATGCGCGACCAACTGCAGCAGAACAACCAAGTTCAAGGACCCGCGACCATCCTGAAGGACGAGCCCAGCTGAGACAAACCTCAACAACTTCATTTGGCCAGCATGGTGGCATAGTGGTTAGCACTGTGGCTTCACAACTCCAGGGTCGATTCCCGGTTTGGGGCACTGTCTGTGCGGAGCCTGCCCGTTCTCCCCGTGTGTGCGTGGGTTTCCTCTGCGTGCTCTGGTTTCCTCCCACAGTCCAAAGATGTGCAGATTAGGTGGATTGGCCATGCTAAATTGCCCTTAGTGTCCACAATTGCCCTTAGTGTTGGGTGGGGTTACTGGGCAATGGGGATAGGGTGGAGGTGTGGGCTTGGAAAGGGTGCTCTTTCCAAGAGCCGGTGCAGACTTGATGGGCCAAATGGCCTCCTTCTGCACTGTAAATTCTATGATTCTATGATTCAACCGACCACGTGGACCCGGAGAAAGGCCTTATCTCGCACAGTGCCAGTCACCCGAAGTTAAGTAAAGGTCATCTTAGATGTTAGGTGTAGTTTAGTACGGAGCCGTGTGTATTATTGCATAGAGATACAAGTCTTGTGTTATTAATAAACTGTGTTTTTGAGCTAACATACTGGTTCTGTGGTCATTTGATCAATATAAGAAACAACTTGTGGTTGACATAAAGGGTAAAAAGGCAACAGCCACTTCTGTGTGAGGTGAAGCTGCTGGCCTTCCAAGATGATGCCTCTTCTGTTGTGTAAGGCAGAGGCAGACCCGATCATGCCAGCATTCTAAATTCACTGCTTGTGCTCTGCAGGCAGTTCCCACCTCCAGGAGTTGGAAAATCACGTTGCAGCTATATAAAACCTTGGTTCGGCCGCATTTGGAGTATTGTGTAAGTTCTGGTCACCATATTATCAGAAGAATGTGGAAGCTTTGGAGAGAGTGCAAAGAAGGTTCACCAGGATGCTGCCTGGTCTCGAGGGTGTTGGCTATGAGGAGAGGTTGAATAAACTAGGATTGTTTTCACTGGAAAGATGGAAGCTGAGGGGATAACTGATAAAGGTCTTCAAAATTCTGAGAGGTATAGACAAGGTGGATAGTCAGAGGCTTTTTCCAAGGGTGGAAGTGTCAGTAACAAGTGGGCACAGGTTCAAGGTGAGAGGGGGAAAGCATAAGGGAGATGCGCAGGGTAAGTTTTTCACGCAGAGGACGGTGGGTGCCTGGAATGTGGTACCAGAGGATGTGGTGGAAGCAGACACAGTAGCAACATTTAAGAGGCATCTGGATCAGGAAGAAATAGAGAGATACCGACCGAGTAAGGGCAGAAAGTTTTTTGTAGTTAGGGCATCATGATTGGCATCGTGTCGCGTCTTTTCGTCTGACGTCACTTCGTCCAACGACACTTCGTCCACGTCTTTTGGTCCAACGTCTTTTTGTCCGCACGTCTTTTGGTCCTACGTCGTTTTTTCCGATGATTTTATTTGTCAAAGACTTTTTGTAACTTGTTACGTCTTTTTGTCCGATGATTTTTTTTGTCAAAGACTTTTTGTAACTTGTCCAATTGTAACAATTGTCCAATTGTTGTCCAATTGCAAATAGAAATCAAGGTATAATATCTTCACTAATGCAGAAAGCAAGGTATAATATGTAATGAAGGATTTTTATTACCGGTCTCTTTCCTTTAACGAGCCTCGTTAAAGGATAGTTATTATCGGTCTCTTTCCTTTAACGAGCCTCGTTAAAGGATAGTTATTATCGTTCTCTTTCCTTTAACGAGCCTCGTTAAAGGATAGTTATTATCGTTCTCTTTCCTTTAACGAGCCTCGTTAAAGGATAGTTATTATCGTTCTCTTTTTTAATTCGCCCATCCCAAAATGGCAAAGTTTATTGTGTCGACGAAGAACAAAAGAAAAGTAGCTGATGAAAGTAATTACATCTACGATTTTCATTCAAGCAGTACAAACCTAGGAAAAAAATACTGGAGATGTGAGAAAAGAAGGCTGTGTTCAGTGCGGATTCACACGGTAACGGAAAACAATGAGCCGAAAATTATTTATTTTTCTAATGAGCACCTTCATCCAGCTGATGTTGATTCGTTAAATGCTAGAAAAGCAGTTGCAGAAATAAAGCATGAAGCAGTGGAAAACATAGCAGCAAGTTCGCGTAGCATACTAGCGGCCAAGTTTACGCAACTATCAGAAAATACCTGTTCTCAACTTCCTAGGTTGCCCGTCGTCTCAAGGACTATTCAAAGGTACCGACAAAAAAATTCTGGATTTCTCGCTAATCCAGTGGCTAGACACGGTTTTGAAATACCTGACGAATATTGTAAACTTGACAATGGCGAACAGTTTCTGAGATACGATTCGGGCGCCGAGGATCAACAGCGCTTACTAGTATTCGCATCAGAAAGTGCTCTTCAGGATTTAGCATCATATCGTCATTGGGCATGTGATGGAACATTCAAGATTGTGCCACAACGGTGGTTTCAACTGTTCTGCATTCATGTACAAGTTAAAGGTAGCAGTTTTCCACGGGTCTTTGCATTACTGCCGAATAAAAGAAAGCAGACATACAAATTATTTTTTAACCAATTAAAAATTATGCAACCTAATGCAGATCCGCTTGATATCATGGCAGATTTCGAAGTTGCAGTTCACAAGGCAATTAATTCATCATTCCTTAATTCATCTGTCGTGGCATGTTTGTTTCATTTGAGCCAATCAGTGTTTCGAAAAATTACAGATTTAGGCCTGTACATTTTTCAACTGTATTTTACTTGCATTTTATCAATAAAATTCTCATAATAAATTATTAGTTCTGTGAATCTATCATTGAAGATATTATACCTGGTTTTCTACGGAGTTTATTTGTAATTGGACAAAAAGACGTTGGACCAAAAGACGTGCGGACAAAAGACGTAGGACCAAAAGACGTGGACGAAGTGACGTTGGACGAAGTGACGTCGGACGAAAAGACATAGCACCGATTGGCATAGGCTTGGAGGACCAAAGGGTCTGTTCCTGTGCTGTACCTTTCGTTGTTCTTTGTAAATGCTCGACACAACTAATTGGGCACTTGGTTCGCCTCCTGCCCAATTTGGGCATTTACATATAAAGAAGGTGTTGTGTGAGCGACACAGATGCTGTGTGGTATTGGGACCAAAAATTACCTGAGCGTAGGGTTCCCGACCCCTCATTGAAATGCTTTGTTCCTTCCCTCTATCACCATCTATCAGATATCTTTGTCATCCTCTTCTGAACAACACAAAAGTAAAAATCACCAGAAAATTCACATTGAAATCCAAATTTATAAATTCAACCATTACATAATGCAAAAAACAATAAGCTAATAATTCTCTGACATTCACGTAGATTCACCTATCTTAGTATTCCTCTCAAATTCTTCCCCAGTGGTTACAGCATGGATGGTGAAAGGTTACTGACCTCCAATTGAGGGGACTGCAGATGGCTTGGGGGATGACCTCGAGCAGCTATGTTCCTAGAAGGCCCAGTTGCACACTGTACATTCTCAGCCTGGGCTTTCTGGCTGAGTAGCTGGGGTGGAGCAGAAATGCATTTATCCTGTGAAAGGGCAGAACGTTTGTGCTCCATGGTGTCATTTTCACTCTCCCAATGCAGCGCCTCAAGAATGAAACGTTGGTCAGAGATGGGAAGCACTCAGTCAGAATTCCACCGCCACCTCCAAGTGGGGCCTGGGTGGGGGAAGGGGAACTAATGAAAATTCAAGTGGGTAAGACCTTAATTTGCATGGGAAGACTGCCAGCCAACGGCACTGGCACACAGCCTGCCTCCAGTTATCTGCCTCCAGGCCATTGATCTGTCCCCCTATTGCTTGGGAAGACTGAAACATCCCACCATGTCTCCTTTAACCCACCTTTAACAAGGGTCTATAGAGCCTAATTGCCTGCTTGCCTGCTTTGTGGGGTGCGTGGTTTCCCCAGGCCTCGAGCCAGCCTCCCTCAAAACGTCCTACAGTGACCTACAATTGACCACGTCGCTCAGCACCAATATTTTCAGTGCTCACTGCCTCCATTCCTGTCTTTAAAGGAGCCCCAAATTCAACCCTGAAAGTCATCTTGGCACAAAAGAAGGCCATTCGCCCATTGAAACCTTGGCATCACTCTGGAGAGCAATCTCGCCAGTTCCATTCCCCTGCCCTCTTCCTACAATTTTATTTCCCTCAAGCACCCATCCAATTTCCCTTTGAAATTATTAGTCGCCTTTACTTCCACCGGCCTTGTCGACTGTGAGTTCCAGGTCATTACCAATCGCTGCATGAAAGCATCCTTCCTCATATCTTTCCTGTCCCAAACCTTAGATATGTGTCCCCTGGTCCTTGTATCATTAACTACTGGGAACAGTAGTTTTCTTTGGCTACCTTATCTAAGTTAGTTGTAATCATGTACACCCCTATCAAATCTCCCCTCAACCTCCTTTGCTCCAAGGAGAACAGCCTCAGCATCTCCAATCTAATTTTGTAGCCTTATCCCTGAAACCATTCCAGAAAATCTCCTCTGCACCTTCTCAAGAAACCGCACTTTCAAAATTGTGGTGACCAGAACTGGGCACAACACTATAATTGTAGCCTAGAACTTTATTAAGGTTCAGCATAACACTCTGAATATGCCCTGACACCTTCAAAGACCTATGCACAACAAGCCCCAGGTCCCTTTATCCCTGGCTTTTGACCTTGTGTCTGGAGGTCCTCCTTCCTCCTCTGCAGGCATAGGTTATCTTTTGTCCAGTGAAAACCTTGAAGGTCTCTCCTTCCCCATTGCTCACTCTTTGCCAGATAAGATTATCTTCAACTACAACTCTCAGATCCGGCCGGAATTCTCCAGCTTTGCCATTTTCCTCTGGCAGCACACCTGCCTGTGGGTTTCCTGGTGACGCGGGATGGCTTCAATGGGAATTCTATTGAGAAGCGGTGGGAAGGTTAAATTCCACATCCAGCGGACGGCACGCCGCCAATGAACATGCAGCCAGGGCTGGGGGGGCGGGGGGGGGGGGGAGAATCCCACCCCCTGTTCCAGCCACAATGTACTCTCCATTAAGAGGTTCAGGCTAACTTTAAGTGCTGCTGGCCACACATGACGTATCCCCTGCTGATGTGTTCATCCAGCGAACAGTGTAATCAGTACTCGTTGGGTCATAGAATCATAGAATCCCTGCAGTGCAGAAGGAGGCCATTCAGCCCATCGAGTCTGTGCCGGCCCTTGGAAAGAGCATCCTACTTTAGCTACCCGCATTGCGATCAAAGTACCTGAGTTAATCATGTATTGCAATCCCCGCGCCCATTTTGGTGGGGGGAGCCTATCCAATTTAAGGTTCCCTTTCTCTAAGCCTGTCTTCTGAGGATAGGCAATGTGTGTTGCAACAAGTATACATAATAGTGCATTTATCAGTGAGGAGGCGATATAGAATGAAAGCTATGCATGCATAGAATTAAGGACATATCAGAAGTTGTGGAAAGTCGGAAAGCATGACGGCTCAGTCACTGCAGGTATATGGTTTTCAAATTGCAATGGTCAGATTTCAGAAGAATCAGATTAGCATAGTTAGAATTGTGGTGATATGCATCACTGTAAATACTCAAGGGGTTAATGTAAATACACGTAGACTAGCTAGACACTAGAGGGAGCACCAGAGACATGACACACAGACAGTCAACCAATAGGTCAGTAAGATAGGACACGACCAATGGGCATTCACGATACAAACATAGGTGACACTACCACAGGGTTTAGGCATTACACCAACTTATATAAAAGGACACAGCACACATGATCTTCCTCTTTCCAGTGGAGACACTCAGTGAGCACAGGGTTGATTTGAAACACATCACACACACCACGTGGATTGTAGCAGACTGGTTCGTCAGTCTGAGTATTTGGTGGAATTCTTTGAGGACATTACCAGTGTGGTAGATAACGGGTAGCCAATGGATGTGGTATATCTGGATTTCCAGAAAGCCTTTGACAAGGTGCCACACAAAAGGTTGCTTCATAAGATAAAGATTCATGGCATTAAGGGTAAAGTAGTAGCATGGATAGAGGATTGGTTAATTAATAGAAAGCAAAGAGTGGGGATTAATGGGTGTTTCTCTGGTTGGCAATCAATAGCTAGTGGTGTCCCTTAGGGATCAGTGTTGGGCCCACAATTGTTCACAATTTACATAGGTGATTTGGAGTTGGGGACAAAGGGCAATGTGCCCAAGTTTGCAGATGACATTAAGATGAGTGGTAAAGCAAAAAGTGCAGAGGATACTGGAAGTCTGCAAAGGGATTTGGATAGGTTAAGTGAATGGGCTAGGGTCTGGCAGATGGAATACAATGTTGACAAATGTGAGGTTATCCATTTTGGTAGGAATAACAGCAAACGGGATTATTATTTAAATGATAAAATATTAAAGCATGCTGCTGTGCAGAGAGACCTGGGTGTGCTAGTGCATGAGTTGCAAAAGGTTGGTTTACAGGTGCAACAGGTCATTAAGAAGGCAGATGGAATGTTGTCCTTCATTGCTAAAGGGATGGAGTTTAAGATGAGGGAGGTTATGTTGCAATTGTATAAGGTGCTTGTGAGGCCACACCTGGAGTATTGTGTTCAGTTTTGGTCTCCTTACTTGAGAAAGGATGTACTGGCACTGGAGGGTGTGCAGAGGAGATTTACTAGGTTAATCCCAGAGCTGAACGGGTTGGATTACGAGGAGAGGTTGAGTAGACTGGGACTGTACTCTTTGGAATTTAGAAGGATGAGGGGGGATCTTATCGAAACATATAAAATTATGAAGGGAATAGATAGGATAGATGCGGGCAGGTTGTTTCCACTGGCGGGTGAAAGCAGAACTAGGGGGCATAGCCTCAAAATAAGGGGAAGTAGATTTAGGACTGAGTTTAGGAGGAACTTCTTCACCCAAAGGGTTGTGAATCTATGGAATTCCTTGCCCAGTGAAGCAGTAGAGGCTCCTTCATTGAATGTTTTTAAGATAAAGATAGATAGTGTTTTGAAGAATAAAGGGATTAAGGGTTATGGTGTTCGGGCCGGAAAGTGGAGCTGAGTCCACAAAAGATCAGCCATGATCTCATTGAATGGTGGAGCAGGCTCGAGGGGCCAGATGGCCTACTCCTGCTCCTAGTTCTTATGTTCTTATGTTCTTATGAAACAGAAGATGCCACAAAACACGCTGACACGAGTAACTGTGTGAAGGACTTATATTATCCACAGAGTGTGGTCCTTGAGCGCAACAAACACGACAACAAAACCAACCAACACCACAACAACATCAAAGACAATAACAAGAAGTGTACCAAAGACAACAACGTCAACAACAAGCACGACAAAAACAACACCAATGGAAAAACGACTGGTACGACATGGTACAACTCTGCCCTGAGGGACACTGTTACTGCTCAGCTCAGTACAATGACATACCATGGCAGAACGATGCATTTTTCCAATTCATGTTTGCTGCACTACCAACAGGCAACATGGCTTTCAGGACAGATTGGTACATCGCTACCACAAGCATTGGAAGAAAAAAAAGACTCCAAATCAGACAATGAAGTGGTTTGACCACTTCTTGGTTCCTTATGCACAGGGACACTGATGGCGTTCACAAAGACATGTCAAAATTACCAACTCACCAACCAAACAAGAAAGACACTCGACCATAATAATTAATGAATTTTGGACTCATGCATATGATTTGGACTTATTATTTAATGATCACTGTTATCATAACTTGTAGAGAGCATCACTTATCTACCTGTTTTTGTTCAATTTTCTTGAACACTGTAGAGAAAATATGTAACACGAAAAAAGAGGGGATGTGGTGATATGCATCACTGTAGCTACACAAGGGGTTAATGTAAGTACACGTAGATTCGCTAGACACTAGAGGAAGCACCAGACACATGACACACAGACAGTCAACCAATATGTCAGTAAGATAGAACACGACCAATGGGCATTCACGATACACACAGAGGTGACACTACCACAGGGGGGGCATTACACAAACCCATATAAAAGGACACAGCACACATGATCTTCCTCTTTCCAGTGGAGACACTCAGTGAGTACATAGGGTTGATTTGAAACACATCACACCCACCACGTGGATTGTAGCAGACTGGTTCGTCAGTCTGAGTATCTATTGCAGGATTAACAGGAGAGTCGAATCCAAGTAGGAGAATTGTTAACAGTTTAAATAAATGTGTTAAAGCTAACTCCAAGTCTGAACCTTCCTTTGTCAGAGTGCACATCAAGGAAGCAGGTTATGCTACGTCAAGAGCATACCAAACATACGTTCACTGGGCCTTTCGTTGGCTGAAATTTTCACCGATGGGCAATAATTTACTGATCCTTTTCAGATGAATGCTTCATATTTCATGTTGTTTGTGATTTTTTTACCTGGATGTTTTTATTTCGATGTGTCCTGTCTCAGAAGGATATACTTTTATCGGCCAGCAGTTTCTCATTTTTAAGGTTGCTGTACCCACATTCCTCTCGCTTTTATTGTCCTCATAACAACTGAGGTTGCTGTGTTCTGTGAAACAATTCGCAGATTGACTGAAAACAGATACCCACGGGTCTTTGATCTAGGCCGAGGGAAGATTCACAATTAAACTTTCGACTTTTAAGCCCTGCACTTCAATGCAAGGGTCATTTTAATATTTAAAATATTCTTTCTGTAGTTATTTGTTGTTAATTGTTGCCTTTGATCACATTATTGAATGCAGGGTGGGCCCAGTAACTTCCTTATTAACATGGTAATATTCCACATTCTTGGAGAACCATATACACATGCACAGCCAGGCTTCATGCTTCCCCCAGTTGGACAACTGCCAATGTCTAAGAGATCATTAACCACAAGGTATTTCTGACTCAATGGTGCAAGAAGAGACTCCATCCATGCTTCCATAATACCTCCTAGTGGCACAGACAGCATTTATGACACTTGCCATAAACACATATAGCAGTGACAACTCAATTGAATACATTGGTAATGCTGACTTGTAAAACTCTATTGAATTATTTTATAAGTACAGAGGCATTTTGATACCCACAATAATGGGACTTCAGAATATATAATATAATAATCTTTATCGTCACATGTAGGCTTACACTAACACTGCAATGAAGTTACTGTGAAAAGCCCTTAGCTGCCACACTCCGGCACCTGTTTGGGTACACGGAGTGAGAATTCAGAATGCCCAATTCACCAACAAGCGCGTCTTTCGGGACTTGTGGGAGGAAACCGGAGCACCCAAGAGGAAACCCACGCAGACACAGGGAGAACATGCAGACTCCGCACAGACAGTGGCCCAAGCCGGGAATTGAACCTGGGACCCTGGCGCTGTGAAGCAACAGTGCTAACCACTGTGCTTATGCTGTGTATTTCTGGTTACTGCAATGCTGAGATTTAGCTTTCCGCTTGAGGCTGAAAGAAAAGAGATGGTCATTCTGAGTTTGTCAGTGGGTGAAGCGGAATTATAAAATCGGTGATTTTGAGGACAAGTCTCAATTTACAGGTATATATTGCAGGAGGTTTGAAGGAAGGTTCAGAGAAGTTCACAAGGACACCTATATAGGTATTGGCGAGTGCTGCACCTGTTGAGAACATAGAACATACACTGCAGAAGGAGGCCATTCGGCCCATCGAGTCTGCACCGACCCACTTAAGCCCTCACTTCCACCCTGTCCCCGTAACCCAATAACCCCTCCTCACCTTTTTTGGTCACTAAAGGCAATTTATCATGGCCAATCCACCTAACCTGCACGTCTTTGGACTGTGGGAGGAAACTGGAGCACCCAGAGGAAATCCACGCAGACACAGGGAGAACGTGCAGACACTGCACAGACAGCGACCCAGCAGGGAATTGAACCTGGGACCCTGGCGCTGTGAAGCCTCACTGCTAATCACTATGCTACCGTGTTGCCCAAGGGCTGTATAACTTCAAGATATGTCGTTATCCCATGTTTATCTTCATTGTGTGACTCAAACTGGACAGATCTTGTAAAAATAACATTCACAAATGAAATTGTTGTGGACAGAAGGAAGTCTATTTAGTTTGTCAGTCAACACATGTAAGATTTGTTCTTCAGCTGATGCAATGGTGAAAATTATTTGCCATGTTAATTAATTTTGTGCGACTTTTTTGATCCTCTTTCTCTTCGGCCTGAGAAATATGTACAATAAAACAATGCTGCAGATGTCAGCAAACAATAGCACATGGACCGAAAGAGAAAATGCTGGAAAATCTCAGAAGGTCCGTCAGCATCTGTAGAGCTTTTCCCTCCCTACAGATGCTGCCAGACCTGCTGAGATTTTCCAGCATTTTCTCTTTCGTTTCAGATTCCAGCATCTGCAGTAATTTGCTTTTTTAATAGCACGTGGACCATCAGCTACAGTGAAAATCTGTGCAATATTGAAGTAGAAATTAAGAAAATTGCTTGGAAGGTGTGCCTCTTTGTGCAAAATCATTGTTATATGGGTGTACACTTTTATTAACATCTCCCAGAGTTTTGTCCTTCTGCCGTTCTCTAGTCATTATGAAGTCTTCAAATAAAAGAACAAATTACTTTCTTTTTAAATAAATTTTAGAGTATCCAATGATTTCTTTCCAATTACGGGGTGATTTAGCGTGGCCAATCCACCTACCCTGCACATCTTTGTGTTGTGCGGGTGAGGCCCACGCAGACATAGGGAGAATGTGGAAATTCCACACGGACAGTGACCCGGGACCAGGATCAAACCGGGTCCGCGGCGCCGTGAGGCAGCGTTGCTAACCACTGTGCCACCCTACCACCCCAACAGTTGAATACGTCTTATTTGAGGTCCTAGTCAACGTATATGAGTGTAAATTCCAATATTGCTTGACAACTGTACAGTTAGCCTTTACTGATGCGTTTTCCCACTTATTGAACAAATGCTCAATAGAATATCTCACAGTGGTGGAACCATTGACAGAAATTGATCCCCCTCAAAATGTTATCTTCAATTAACCTCCGAAAGGAGGAACATTGCAGAGAGAAAGACGATGACATGGGGGGATATGGCATGCAACTGGTTCTTTTTTTAATAAAGTTTTCAATTATCTGAGTTTGTTTTAAAAACAACAATAGTTTTCTTCTTACTCCCCTGTGGTGAATGTGATTCACACCAGATTATAATCTGTATATACATGTGTCTGTATTGTAAGTGCAGTTGCACTACCTGTCCTCCAGGGGGAGTAGCTCTGGGAATGCTCGAATTGTACGGGGCTTCTCCCTTGGCTCTGCCCAGGGCTCCTCCCCCGGAAGCTGCTGTATAAAGATCAGTGCCACATGGTCAGCCGGCCAGTTCACCGAAAGTTCAATGGCTAATGGGCTGGCTCTGTTGTGAGTATATTAAAACTGCTATTCTAATTCTACAAGCACGTGTCCGTAGAATTGTTGGTTCCAACATCCCCAAAGATAAATGTAAAGAGATCAGGGGCTGGATTCTCCAATCCCCCGCCGGGTCGGAGAATCGCCGAGGGCCGGCGTGAATCCCGCCCCCGCCGTCTCCCGAAGTCTCCGAACGCTGAAAAGTCAGCGAGGCGTCAATAGCGCGCCCGCCTTGGAGAATGGCGGGGGCCGGCGTGACGCTATGGACCCCGGAGCTGCCTGTACTCTCCCGGCCGGATGGGCCGAAGTCCGTCGGCGTAAATCAAAACACTTATATAACGGCGTCAACCAGTGCTGATGGTTGACGCCGTACGGCGTGGAGGTAGGTCACGGCGTGGGGGGTGGCCGCAGGAGAAGTGACGGTGTGGCCGCAGTCTGTGAGTGTGGGGGAGGGGGATATGCGGGGGGGGTTGTGGGGGGGGGGGGGCTCTGTGGTCGGGGGGGGCTCTGTGGGGGGGGGCGGCTGGGGGTGAGTGCCGGGGAGGGGGGGGAGAGTGCCGGGGAGGGGGGGAGAGTGCCGGGGAGGAGGGGAGAGTGCCGTGGAGGGGGGGGGGGGGGAGTGCCGGGGATGGGGGGAGAGAGCGAGTGCCGGGAAGGGGGGGTTGAGAGCGAGTGCCGGGGAGGGGGGGGGAGAGTGCCGGGGGGGGGGGGGGGGGGGGGTGGGGGGGAGAGAGCGATTGCCGGGGAGGGGGGCGAGGGCAAGGGAGCTTGTCCGCCTGGCGAGGTGCCACCCTCCAACAGTTGCGCCCATGCAGCTCATGGCACCTGGCTGCGCGGAGGGGGGGATACGGGAAATGATGACATTTCCCGTCGTCGTCCCCCCCGGCAGGCCGTCATGTTTTCTGATCAGCCAGCAATGTTGGCCGCCGTGGCGGCAGCCGCTAGTTTACATGTTGCCCTAGAGGAGGAGGAGGAGGAGCGTGCCAGAGAGGCGGCGCAGGCTGCCACAGAGGAGCATGCCGCAAGGGGGCAGGTGTCAGGTGCCCAGGCTGGAGGGCCACCCGCCCGACAGGACAAGGAGGAGGAGGAGGGGGAGCACGAAGAGGAGGAGGAGCACGAGGAGAGGGAGGAGGACGTCGTGGCGCCACGCCAACGGGGACGCCAGAGGAGGCCCCGTGTGTACCGGCCCCGTTCGTCGTACCAGGACCTCACGGACTGGGAATGCAGGAAGAGACTCCGGGTGAGCCGGGAAACCGTGGCACACATCTGCCACCTGCTGGCACACCTGGCACTGCATGGCACTGGGGGAGGACACCCTCTCCCCGTGTCCGTCAAGGTAACGGTGGCCCTGAACTTTTATGCCACGGGGTCACTCCAGGTGCCGAGTGGGGACCTGTCCGGCATCTCGCAGACATCGGTGCACCGCTGCATCCGGGCAGTGAAAGACGCCTTTTATGCCATTGCAGACCGCGACATCCAGTTCCCTGTGGACCGGGCGAGCCAGGATGCCCGGACCGTGGGCTTCTCTGCCGTGGCCGGTTTTCCCATGGTCCAGGGCGAGATCGATGGTATGCACGTCTCCGTGTGGCCACCTGCAGATATCAGGGCCGTGTTCACCAATAGGAAGAGGACGTATTCCAAAACATCCAGGTGGTCTGCGACCACCGCATGATTATCCTGCACATCTGCGCCCGGTACCCGGGAAGTGTTCATGACTCATACGTGTTGTCGCGGTCTTATATTCCCGGCATGTTCGAGGGACGCCACCACCGGCTGATGGGCTGGTTGCTGGGCGACAGGGGTTACCCGTTGCGGTCGTGGCTGATGACGCCTATACGGAGGCCACAGAGTGACATGGAGAACAGCTACAACGATGCCCATGCAGCGACCAGGGGTGTGATAGAGAGGTACTTTGATAGAGAGGTGCTTTCGGCTGCTGAAGATGCGATTCAGGTGCCTGGACCTTCCAGTACCCGCCAGATAGAGGCAGCCACATCATTGTGGTCTGTGTCCTGCACAACATAGCCCAGCAGAGGGGCAATGTGCCGCAGGCAGAGGAGGGGGGAGTGGAGGAGCAGCAGGAAGAGGCGCAGTCCTGCGAGGATGAGGGGGATGGGGGCAATGGTCAGGGCAGACGGGCTGCACATGGGCGGGTGGCTGCCCACCATTACCGACTGGGCCAGCGGGCACGGGACAGGCTGGCAGCCGCCCGGTTCACTGACTAGGGGGCATGCGAATCGGCGAGTATGGCCACATACCGCACAGCATGGCAACATCCAACCACCTTCACCCCCCCTCAACCACCCAGCACCAAAACCCTCACCCCCCTCACCCACCCAGCACCAACACCCTCACCTCCCCCACCCACCCTGCACCAACACCCTCACCCACCCCCACCCACCCACCAACCACACTCACCCCACCCACATGCACACCACCTCTCCATTGCAGATCCACCTGCGGCACAACGGGCCGGGCTCACACGGTCGCCGGTGGAAGCGTGTCTATTGCAGGCCATGGAGGATGATGCCAACCCGCTCTGCCATGAGCTCCTGGCTCCACATCGTTGGACAATGTCTGACCCATGGCCACAGTACCACCATCCACCCGGACCATCCCTGCATGCGGCAGTGACACTGCAGCGCATGGTCCCATCCTCTGCCCGGGGGGATGGAGAGGGCGACCCAGGGGGAGGGGGACACACTCACCTGGGGCCGACGTAAGACCACCCCTCATACACACACTGGCGCTCAACGTACATACACGTGCCCTAACTCCTAAAACCCCTCTATGCCCTGCACCCGTGCCACCTTACTCAGTGTCTAATTGTTTGGCCTTATGGGCCCTTTGACTACCTCTAGGTGGTTCCCCAGACAGTACAGTAGAACTGGAGGTGGACTCCTGTGATTCCTGCCCTCTGACTCGGGATCCCTTTGGCGGCCGTATCCTGAGGCGGCCCGGCCTAGATGGGCCAGGCTGCGGCTCGGGCGACTGGGATGGTGAGCTGACAGCCTGTCCTGCCTGTTACCCACCAGATGCACCTGGAACGGAAGGGGGGGAGTCTGAGGTGCTGCGGTGTTCTGGGACCTCCCCTACAGGGGGACCCGGGACGGGCCCCAGCACCTCCTCCTCCCTCAGGGTGCCCGATGGCCCCCGGGCCTCTACATGGGTCAGGGGTGCGAACGGACCGGCCATCCGACGTCCCCCCCGACACCTGGCGCTGCCAGTCCTGGAGGCCCGTGCTGGTATCAACAAGGGTCTGCAGGTTTGCAGCCATGGAGCTCAGGGAGTTGCCCATCCCTGTCTGTGACCCTGCGGCGCCGGCTAGCACATGGGCAATGGCACCGATGCCCTCACCGATGGCCTGCTGGGACTGCGCCATGGCGTTGATCGCCTCTGCCATCTGCCGTTGGCTCTGACTCATAGTTTCCTATGAGAGGGAAGCCATGTCCTGGGCCACACACGCCGCCTTCATGGAACGCCCCAGGCCTCGCATCCTGCTGCCCATGTCTGACACCGTCTGACCGAGGTGAGTGTCTCTGCGATTGTGGAGGATGTTGGAGAAAGCAGTGACGTTTTGTGTCGTGAGCATTGTCCGACTCAGTGTCCATGGTACTCTTGGGTGGCGCCTCGTCTCCACCCGTCCACTGTGTGTCAGTGTCCTGTATTTCGATGTCACGTGTGTCGGTGTCCTGGGTAGACTGTCCTGGGAAGTGGTGTCTTGGCTCGGCGGCGACGGGGGCTTGTGGCTGCTCCCCTCGTCGCTTGGTGTTACACACCTGCGTCGCCGCACCCGCACGCAACGGGGGCGTCATCTCCTTGTTGCTCCGGGTCTCTCCCTCTCTCGTGGCCGCCCTGGGGCGTCCTGCGGGCGTCGCATGCCAGAGGGGCCGGGTCTCTCCCTCTCTCATGGCCGCCCTGGGGCGTCCTGCGGGAGATGCATGCCTGAGGGGCAGGGTCTTTCCCTCCTTCTTGGCCGCCCTGGGGGGTCCTGAGGGTGGTTGGCATCCACGGGGACGGGTGCCTCAACGTTTGGTCCTGCAATACACAATACAGCAGCATGGTTAGACACGCGGGCGGTGATCGGGGGATATAGGAGATATGGGGGAGGGGGGATATGGAGGATATAGGGAGGGGGATATGGGGTAGGGGGATATGGTGGAGGGGATATGGGGAGGGGAGGATATAGGGGAGGGGGATATGGGGGAGGGGGGATATGGGGGAGGGGGATATGGGGGGAGGGGGATATGGGGGAGGGTATATGGGGAGGGGGTATATGGGGGAGGGGGATATGGGGGAAGGGGATATGGGGAGGGGGATATGGGGGATATGGGGAGGGGGATATGGGGTAGGGGATATGGGGAGGGGGATATGGGGAGGGGGACATGGGGAGGGGGATATGGGGGATATGGGCGATATGGGGGAGGGGGGCTATGGGGGATATGGGGAGGGGGATATGGGGAGGGGGAAATGGGGGAGGGGGTATGGGGATTGGGGATATGGGGGAGGGAGATATGGGGGAGAGGGGATATGGGGAGGGGGGATATGGGGAGGGGGATATGGGGAGGGGCGGATATAGGGGAGGGGGATATGAGGGAGGGGGATATGGGGGAGGGGGATATGTGGGTGGGGGATATGGGGGAGGGGGATATGGGGGAGGGGATATATGGGGGAGGGGGATATGGGGAGGGGGATATGGGGAGGGGGATATGGGGGATATGGGCGGGGGATATGGGGAGGGGGGATATGGGGGAGGGGATATGGGGAGGGGGATATGGGGGAGGGGGATATGGGGGAGGGGGGAATATGGGGGAGGAGGGATATGGGGATATGGGCGATATGGGGGAGGGGATATGGGGAGGGGGATATGGGGGAGGGGGATATGGGGGAGGGGGGAATATGGGGGAGGAGGGATATGGGGATATGGGCGATATGGGGGAGGAGGGCCTTGGGGGAGGGGGGATATGGGTAGGGGGGTATGGGGGATATGGAGAGGGGGAATATGGTGGAGGGGGGATATGGAGGATATGGGGAGGAGGGATATGGGGAGGGGGATATAGGGGAATGGGGACAGGCTGTGGGTGGCTCACTTGCTGGTGGGTCCCCGACCCCTGCATCGGCAACCTCCCGGTCCTCAGGTCCACCTGCCAGTTCCAGGGCCCGTTCCTCATGAACGGTGAGTGGTCTCTCATAAGCTGGGCCCCCTCCAGTCCTCTCACGCTCCCTGTTGTTGTGTGCACGCTTCTCCTGTGGGGGCAGGTGGGTGGCAGGGGTAAAGGGCAACAGTGTTAGACAGGTACATGAATGCAAGCCAGCGGCAGAGGTGCGCAGCACATTAGGGTTAGGGTTGGGTTGGTGTTAGGGTTGGTTGCACCTGAGATTGTGCCGCACATCGGGGGGTGGGTGGGGGGGGGGTGTACTCACCCTGGCTGCCCCTGACGAGGTTGTTCACCTTCTCGTGGCACTGGGTGCCTGTCCTTGGTGTCACAGACACAGCGCTGACTGCCGCTGCCACCTCCCTCCACAGGCGGCGGCTGAGGCGTGGGGCGACCCTGCGGCCATGTCAGGGGTACAGGGCCTCCCTCCTCTCCTGTACTGCATCCAGGGGCGCCTCAATGTCGCACTCCTGGATCCTCGGGGCTGTGCGGCGGGCGTCCATCTTAGCGGGTCTTCCGGGGGGGGGGGGCGTCTTTTGTGTTGTGACGCCGTGTAGCGTAATCAACGTCAGTGACGGGCCCGGAGACTTTGTGACGTTTATGGGGGGCCAACTCCGGAGTGATCCACGCCGTTTTTGGTGCCGGGTCCCGGCCATCGCGCCGATTTTCAGAGAATCCAGCCCGAGTTTACATATAGTGTTTGATGCATGTAAGTAACTCACTGTCTTGTCAGATTTCATTCTATCCATAAACCTATGTTGAGGACATTGACATTAATTTGAGGTTAATGCCTGAACATGGCAAACTAATTTCTGGTTGGTTGGGTGTGTCTGAAATGCTTGCAGTCTGGATAGAATTTCTGGATATTTCTGGTGAAAAGTGACACATTAGAGAATGCCAAAACAAAGTTGGGGTTTCCTCTTTTAAGAAAGAGGGTTTTTTTTGTGATCATTAGGTGGGGGCAATGTAAAAGTGTTACACCAAAAACCAGCCTTGTGCAACCTAGGTCAGCCACAACAAGAGCAACATGCACAGGGAAGGTCCATGTGTAACCCTGAGCAGAACAGTGAGAATTAAGCACAGTCCTGATGAAATTAAATGCATCCTGCCTTGCTAAATGTTGATGTTTCACAGTAAAAACAAAATGCACGCTCTGATTACCATTAATTACCCTTTTGACTACAGATTTGATGATTTGACAGAAAACAATTATGGGAAATGAGACAAAAAGACACATCCGAAATGTCAACCTAGATTTTTGAGATGAGATGACATAGGAATCCTTTAAAAATGGGGGACGGATCCCAATTTCAGATTCCCACCCCTATTCCAGAGCTTTCCCATTTTCACCAGGGACTTTTCAGGCTGCAAGGTGGTTTAGGCCATGAGCCCGCACCTTACAATCCTAATCTGGCTGGTTTCATTGCAGACTTATTAAAGAGTCATGGCTCACAGTACCTCAGAGATATCATAAATCATAGTCTGCATGAGTGATCCTTTTGAAAGAAAAGTTTAACGATTCTCTTCATGCCCCTTATGTAAGGCTATGTCCTTCCACCCACTCCAATGGTCTCCCATGGCCCCTATGCAAAGCTGTGGTACATAGACCTACACTGTATAAAACCAATGAATCCCATAGTGACAATAGGATGTGCAGAAACATTTTCATTAAAGTACTCAAAGTGTCCCATTACTCAACACATTACTCAACACTGGCTCTCTGATCATTCAAAAAAATAATGTTAAAGGCTGTATCAATATCCAAAACATAATGCATATTATTATTAAATGATTATGAAACAATCATTCATTCATAATTTTCCACTATATTAAAAAGTCCTCTTAACCACGGGCATATTAGTGTAAACCATTCAGACTATTTATAGTATCAATAATTGAAACTACAAACACTTGAAAACTCTTAATCTTGTGTGAATAATCCTTGTGCTGTTGGCCGAAGATCACAGAGAGCCAGAGCTGTCAATCAAGCAGTGTTTTCTCTGGGGCTCAGCTGTTTCAACAGACTAATGGATTTCTGGGCTCCCAGACAAAAATGCATAATGAGGTTTAGTTAATGATGAGTCAAGCAGTTGTGGTTGAACTGCATTAGTGTACATTTGCACTGCAGGTTTGGTGAACAGATATCAGCTTCAAATTATTGCTAAACCAATAGTCCAAATCTGGAGCCGAAAGCAAAATATGGTACATGCTAAAAACATGAAATAAAATCAGACAACATTAAAAACTCACAGCAGGACAGTCAGCACTTCGGGAACTCAAAAAGAAGAGCTTTGTAGACATTTAAATGCAATCAAATATATGGGAAGTATGTATTATTTATGAAAATCATCCTCACCTTCTCTTTTGCTCCTCCTGTGCTCCGCCCCCTTTTTCAACGGCATAATATCCATCACACACCTACCTCTCTTCAGTTCTGAATAAGAGTCATGTTGGGCTCAAACATTTTATACTGCCAGACCTGTTGAATTTTCCCAGGACTTCCTCTGTTGTCATTTCAGATCTGCAGCATTTAGATTTTTTATTATGGGCGGAATTTTGCTATTTTTTGGCCAAGTGTCAACCCATGAAGGATAAGTGGGCTGTAGCCCGTCAGATCATTGTAACATTTTCTGCCATTTTTTTAATGCTTATTAGAAAAAAACAGGCAGATGCTACAACATCATGCCAGTGCAGGGGGGTCTGAATGAACTTGCCTTACCCACAACTTAGGCTTCTGAAAGATTGGGGCGCAGTTTCCAAAGGGCGCCCATTGTAAAACAAAAACTAAATAGAGATAACAAGGACCCTCTCAATACAGAATCCCCCCATCACCCCCACCAAGAATACCTGCCCCCCCCCACCTACCATGAACCTGGAACACCAGCACCTCCCCCAAGGACAACCCCAACACTGCCCTCTGATACTGTCCTCTGGCAGTACCAGGGATATGCCCTGGCAATGCCCAGGCAATGCGTTAGAGCAGTGCCGAGGCAGATCAATGGGGGGGCAGTGGCACAGGGCAGTGCCAGTGTACTGCCCAGGTATGAACCCCCCCACCCCCCCACCACCCCCCCCCCCCACCCCCACCCCCACCCCTGCAGTACAGGAGAGGAGGGAGGCCCTGTACCCCTGACATGGCCGCAGGGTCGTTCCACGCCTCAACCGCCGCCTGTGGAGGGAGGTGGCAGCGGCAGTCAGCGCTGTGGCTGTGACACCAAGGACAGGCACCCAGTGCCACAAGAAGGTGAACGACCTCGTCAGGGGCAGCCAGGGTGAGCACACCCCCCCCCCCCACCCACCCCCCGATGTGCGGCACAATCTCAGGTGCAACCAACCCTAACGCTAACCCAACCCTAACCCTAATGTGCTGCGCACCTCTGCCAATATACGCGCAACCGCTGGCTTGCATTCATGTACCTGTCTAACACTGTTGCCCTTTACCCCTGCCACCCACCCGCCCGCCCCCACAGGAGAAGCGTGCACACAACAACAGGGAGCGTGAGAGGACTGGAGGGGGCCCAGCTTATGAGAGACCACTCACCGTTCATGAAGAACGGGCCCTGGAACTGGCAGGCGGACCTGAGGACCAGGAGGTTGCCGATGCAGGGGTCGGGGACCCACCAGCAAGTGAGCCACCCATAGCCCGTCCCCATTCCCCCATATCCCCCCTCCCCATATCCCTCCTCCCCATATCCTCCATATCCCCCCTCCACCATATTGGTCAGATGGCCAGATCAGTGGCAGATGGAATTTAGCCCTGAAAAGTGTGAGGTGATGTACTTTGGAAGGAATAACAGTATAAGGGAGTATTCAATGAATGGCAGCTCACTAGGAAGCTCAGAGGAACGGGGAATCTTGGGGTGTTGGTCTAAAGATCCCTGAAAGCGGCAGGACAACTTAATAGGGTAGTAAAAAAGGCATACAGGACACTTGCCTTTATCAGTCATGACATAGATTATAAGAGCATGGAGGTTCTGTTAGAGCTATACAAAAATGTGGTTAGGCCACAGCTGGAGTAGTCTGCAGTTCTGGTTGACTCACTATCGGAAGGATGTGATTGTACTGGAGAGTGTGCAGAGGAGATCCACCAGGATGTTCCCTGGCATGGAGCATTTGAGATACAAAGAGAGGCTGGATAGACTCGGGTTGTTTACTTTAAAGCAGAGAAGGCTGAGGAGTGACCTGAATGTGGTGTATAAGACTGAGGAGGAGTATGGACAGGGTGGATAGGAAGCGGCTGTTCCCCTTGGTTGAAGGGTAAATAACGAGGAGGCATCACCTTATGGTGAGAGGCAGGAGGTTGAGAGGGGATTTGAGAAAAATTGTTTTCATCCAGAGAGTGGGAATCTAGAATGTACTGCCTTGGAGGATAGTAGAGGCAACCGTTAAAAAGTATGTAAATGAGCACTTGAAATGCCATATTAGGCAAGGCTATGGGCCACGTGCTGGAAGTTGGATTAGGGTAGATTTAGTGTTGTTTTGTCGGTGCAGGCTAGATGAGCTGCAGGGTTTCTTCTGTACTGTATGACTCTATGACCAATCTATGTGTATATCATGATGTAAACCCCAAAGGAGCAGAAAGGAAGTGGAATATTGTGTGCATCTGTAATTAGTCAGGAACCTATCAACCTCTGGAGAAGTGAACTGTGGCTGATTGAAGAGGATGGTATCATGCCCCTTTTTATTTAACATCTCATGGTTCATAAATATGGTGCAATGTCAAACCTGATTTCCAAAGGTGGAACTCCTGGGTACTTTACCAACCTAATCAATTTCACTTTAAATGCCTAGTGAAAAGCAAATCTCTCCTTCCTAATTTTTAACGTGTCAAATTATTAAATGTTGAGCATGCTCTATAATCCATTCCCTAAACCTACTTGGAAGCCATTGCCAACAAGGCCAGAATAAGGCAGCCAATGTCGATCAATCTTCGGGCCTATTGGCTCAGACTCAACCCATCTCCACAGTGCTGAATATAAAGCATGTCCAGCTTCATTTCTATCCCATTAACTAACAACTGATAGGACCTGCTGGCACTTTTGTTGTAAATCCTGGCAAATTTTTCCCTCTCTAGGACACTGGCACCACTCCTTGATTTATTTCAGTAAATACAACACACTGTAATTATACAGTTGAGATTGATGAGGCCAGCATAGATCAGGGACAAGACCTGGAATGTTCCTGAATGTTTTGTAATGCAAATCTCTTTTACAAATTGATTTATTTCCTTTAAAGCAGCTTGGTTTTAAGTGGGGCCTGAGGAACAAAACCTCCAATTTTAACTCGGGACCTGAGTGGTGGGTAAGGGGGTTGCGGAGTAGTGAAAGCTCCCAAGATGGGACGGGTGAGAGACCCTGGCTATATTAGTTCCGAGGCCTCACCGACACATCTCTAATCAAACTCCTGCTTTGGGTTTAGTGAGAATCACAAAAAGACTGGCAGTCAGATGCCAAATAATGGATGGCATGAGATCGCTGTATCCGTAGGGATTGGTTCCCAGCAGTCAGGCACAGAAGTCGGGGTAGGGGTTAGAAATAAAGTGGAATTCTAAGGTGCACTGTTGTCCACAAGAAAATAATTAGAATGTCAGAGAGCGAGAGCTTTACAACACAAAAAGAGGCCCTTCGGCCCATCGAGTCTGTGCCAGCCATCAAGCTCCTATCTATTCTAATCCAATTTTCCAGCACTTGGTCCATAGCCTTGTGTTCTATGGCATTTCAAGTGATCATCCAAATGCTTCTTAAGATTCCCAGGTCTACCACCCTTTCAGACAGGGAGTTCCAGAATCCTACACCCTCTGGGATTTTCCTCAAATCCCCTCCGGATCTCCTGGGCTGGATTCTCTGTAGTCTGAAGCCGAAATCGTGATCGGCGATTGGGTGGAGAATGGATTCCAATGCTGGAATCAGGGCCGGTGCCAGTTTGACACCAGTCCGCTATGCTCAGCCCCTCCAAACTGGCATCATCGTGATAAGTGGCAAGCTCCATTTCAACGCTATTGGCGCGCCATCGGCCACGCACCCACAATGCTCCGCCCCCGATGGGCCAAGTTCCAGACGTGCGGGTTACATGTGGTGTCAAGCATGCAGGGACCCGGCATGCTGGCTGCGGTATGTGTCCAGCGCTGTCACACTCAGCCGGGATCCGTGCCGCTGGCTGAGGGGGCTTCTGCTAGGGCTGGGGGGACTGGTGAGTGATGGGCAGGGGCTGGCCAAGGCGTGGGCTATGGGGTTTCAGTTTATGGGTCAGGTTCGCGCGCACTCAGCGCCACGTTGTACGGCGCGACTGGTGCAGGTCATCAGCCTTGCACATGCGCGGACCATGACCCGGCATTCTCTGGTCGTTTTCTGCGAAATCGGTGAGGGTTTCACGCCAAATCTTCTGTTGGGAAACTCCACACATGCTCCGCTGGCGTCAACACTTGGGGCTGGATTCTCCGATTTTGAGGCTATGTCTGGAGGAAGTGTCTAGTTCTACGCTGAAACAATCGGCGAGGCCCCAGTACCGACCCTCCAACCAGTGAGGGCTAGCAGCCGCGCCACGTAAAACACACGGTCTTTACGAAATAAACGGCCAGAGAATCGGGCTGTGCAACATGGCACCATCCGTGCATGTATCCGACCTGCCAGATAGAGCCCCGCAGGACACCTCCCTCACCACCGGGACTACTCCCCACCAGTCCCCCAGCCCTCGCCAAAGGCGAGATTATGAAATTGGCATCGGAAAATGGAGAATCCTGCCCTTACTCTCCAAACGGAGAATCCAGCTCCGGGTTTTTTAACATGTTACCTAACTGGGCCTCTTCTGCCCCTGGAACTATTTTGTTCAGCTTTGAGCCATGTGTGACTCATGCAGCCTGAGGTTAAATTTGTGCCTGGGTCCAAATGGTATCATTGAATGACTTCAGAACGTTTATGACGCTCTCATTTGTGAGCTATGATGAGGGCCTCGCACCTCCTGAAGTGGAGACAGTACAGTGCGATTGGGGAGGCAAGATGGACTCCTATTTTAAACACCCATGCAGCCCAACCTCATGAGTGCCGTGGTTCAAAACCAGGCTTTAAATGTTAAATTTGGCTCATTTAAGTAGTTACAAAATGCAGGGAACTATACAGCACATTGTTTGGAATTACTTAGCTACCTTCATCATTTCATTGAATAAGGTGTTTCTCAAATTCTTTTAAACAACAGGTGTCCATTTCCTGTCCAGATGGTATTTTTGACAGGCAGTTTATCCTTTACACTGTGGACTTTACCATATCAAATTACGACTCTTGTTAATACTTACAGGTGCCAAGAGGACTATATTAATCCTGATAAATATGTGAACAGTAACCAAATTTTGACATGGGTTCAGGGAGGCAACAGGGAAATGAGAAACAAAATCTGTACAATTACCCGTGATCTAGTTTTGTAACGCCTACAGGTAGAACATGAGATGAAGATTCTTACTTCTGTGTGGATATTCTTTATCGAGAGAGAGAGAGAGAAAGAGAATTGCATGCCATTTACAATACCGCACATCTGTGTATGTGGGGAGGGAACAGGAAATGGATTATAACAAATGGTACTTCTATTTATGAATTCATTATGAATCCATTCCAAAAAGGTCAAAAGATTGAAATTAACTATTAAAATCATTGCACATATTAAGAAAAGTTCAACACTTTATTCCAGCTTGCATTATCAGCTGTGTGGGCTTTATTCCAGGATATGTATTCCATGCCTTTAAATAGCACCGTTTAAAAGAAAGATTGTTGTCCCCGAGTGAGATACGATTGATTTCTCTTCCCACCCCATAGCTTGTGAAGAATTGGATCATATTGAAAAATATTGGCCTGGATTCCGGGTGAAATAACCTGCAACATTTTGAATAGTGTCATCGCTATCTTTGACAATCACCTGAGAGGATTCACAGGATCTGGGTTTAGCATTTAATTTGAAAGACAGCAGCTCTGACAGTGCAGTGTTCCCTCAGTACTGCGCGGGAGTGCAGCTGGGTTTACACATTAGAGTCTTTGGAGTGGTACTATTTGAAAGAGAGAAGACGAGGTTTCCTGGAATATAGCTAGTTCGGCCAATATTTTCCCTCAACCAAAGGTTGTCTGATCGTTTATCTGATTATTGTTCATGGCACCTTGCTGTGCACAAATCATAGCAGTAACTACACTCTAAAAGTGCTCCATTGGCTGGGAAGCACTTTGGAGTGTCCTGAGGTCATGAAAGGCATTTCCTAAACGCAAACTTTTCATTGAATTTGGAGTTATAATTCGGTATTACCACGTATAACCTAGTCACATGCTTATACCAAACAAAATTCATTGCAAACTAACAGCACTGCTGTTGTGGAGACAAAATGCGGTACCAAAGAAAACCTTGCATTTGTATAATTCTTTTCATGACCACCAGATATCTCAAAGTGCATTCCAGCCGTTGAAATGCTTTTGAAGTGTAGTCACGGTTGTAATGGAGGAAATGTGGCAGTTAATTCACACACAGCAGGCTTCCGCACACAGCAATGTGATAATGATGAGATAATCTGTTCTTCTGACTGAGGGATGAATATTGGTCAGGACACTGGGGATAGCTCTCCTGTAAAATAGCAGGCAAAACGTTCACCCAAGCAGGCAGTTGAGACCTCAGTTTAACGCCTCATCCAAAAGGCAGCGGCCAGTGTTTTCCATCATTAGCCCCCCCCCCCCCCACCCCCCCACCCCCACCCTGAGGCAGCTTGCCATTGGCTGCTGGCGGAAACTTCCGGTCCCGCCGACGTCAGTGGCCATTTGCGTTGCTTGTCAGCCACTCTGCTGGGAACCCGCCACGGCTCTGTCGCCTTCAGCGGGACAAGAAGATCCCGCCAGTGGGAAGGGTCGTAAAATATCGGCCAGCACCTCCAAAGATGGAGCACTCCCTCAGCACTACCACATGAGTCACAGCTGACACTCTTTGTGCTGCATTGGTCAGAAGGTGACTGATGAGACCATCAATTCACGCGACACGTGGTTAGAAGTGAACAGTGGTTTTAACCATCTTACAACAGAGCCTGCCTGTGACACGATGAACTCCAGATGAACTGGCAGGCAGGCTCTCAGCATCAACCTTGATACATCCGGTCAGGGGGGAGGAGCCATGGGTGGAGCCAAGGGTGGAGCCCAGTACAATCTCCCGTACACTCCCAGTGCATCTCCCCCTAGTGGCAGAGAAGCGCAACTGCTCGTGTGCGAAGCTTACAGCGACATAGTACAGCATGTGTAATACAGTGTGAATTACACTACTGTGATTCATCACAATGACAGCCTTCTTTGTGTAAATATTCTAATCGGTAAATAGAGTGACATTCTGTTTTAAGTTTTCTTTTCACCCAGAATAAACTCAATGGGTCAATTCTGTTACTGATATCAGCTCTTAATACTCTTCATACCGGCCCTCAATGCTGCCATCTTTTTGAACAAATGGACCTTTTTATGTCTAACAAAAGGAACACATTAGCAAGTGCATTCAAGCACAAGATTCAAACAAATTCCTAGATCATTAGGTGGATAAGTATGTTATTCCAGAATACTTGGCAACCAGAAGCACTTATCTTTGCTTAAGTGGTGAATGCTATTCTTCACAAGTATGGAATAATCCTAATCTTATTCCTAAATGCACATTGATATACCCTCTGTTGCCAACATTCCTTGTAGAACTGATGTGTGGTTTATTACCCCATTGAGTACACTCGGAACATGCTTGATCAAGAACTGTTTATTTCAGAAACACATGCACGCCAGGAATTATAAAATGCACAATATGCTCCTTGATACAGTTTTGAAGTCAATGACATCTTTATTGCTCTGCAGCAGTCGGGAAAGTGTGAATGACTTTCATTTTTAATAAAAGAATAGGCTTTTCTGTCATCTAGATGGCTTGGTTTTTAATCACCATCGAAAGACTGCATTCATTGTGGCCAACACTGTTTATCCTAAATTTTCTGTGGCACAATTACAAATCTGTGTGTGTTCTGGAGTGTAAGAAGATGGCTGGGGGTTTGAACAATGGATTATTCCCAACTCACATTGTAATTACCTGTTCGCTGATGAACATTCTGTGGTTTACACAGTCTTTCAGCTGCAGACATGCTAATTAAAGGGAAAACAACAAAATAGAATGAAAAAAGCAAATTGCTGCGGATACTGAAATCTGAAACAAAAAGAGAAAATGCTGGAAAATCTCAGTAGGTCTGACAGCAACTGTGGAGAGAGAACAGAGCTAATGGACGCGATCTTTCCAAAAGGGAACAAAGTCCCCAGGAGAGCCAGAGTAGCCACGAGATTCCCACCACTCGCAATGCCGAGAAACACATGGCTATTCAACGTGACTCGCTTTGAATAAGAGGCCTGAACGGGGAGTGTGCAGCCGAGGTCGCACATAGCGCCATCTTTTACAATGCGGAGCCACTTGCCAGAACTCCCAGTTGTAGCGAGAGATCAGGACGCCATTTTTAAATGGCATCCCGATCTCTGAGGCATCATAAAAAAGCCCCAACATCCCCCCCAGCCCAAACGCAACATGGGAGGATCCCCCAACCCCACGGCAGGCCACCCCATCGCGTGCACACAAAACAAATGCCAGCTTGGCACCTTGGCAGTGCCCCTGCCAGCCGCAGCTGGGCACTGCCAGGATACCCAGGTGGCACCAGGAGTGCAAGGTCACCACCCTGACCAAAGGGCATCCAGCTGGGGACCTCTGATCCCTTGAAGACCCCCACAAGTGCCATTCCATCTGGTCCCTGTTCGTCCCCAAAGCATCAGGGGAGGGATTCTCTGATCGTGAGGCTAAGTGTTGACGCCGTCGGAAATGCCATCTCGTTTCTCAAAGGCGTCAACATGGCATCAGGGTCAGCAATTCTGGCCCCTAAAGGGGGCCAGCATGGGACTGGAGTGGCCCACGCCACTCCAGCTGCTGATCCCAGCATCAACTGTGCGCCACGGGGTCCATGCATGCACAGTGGCTCCAGCACCAACGCACACATGCGCAGTGTCTCCCTTCTCCGCGCCGGCCCCTTTAGCCCTACGCCATGTTGCCATGGGGCCGGTGCGGAGGAAAGGAGGCCCCCAGCCCGAGAGGCCGGCCCGCCCTCGGACCCTTCCACACCGAACAGTGCCGGCGGGACTCAGGTTTTTTGCTACGGCTGCTCAGCCCATCCCAGGCCGAGAATCGGCTGGGGGCGGGCCGCGTAGAGCAGCCCCCAACTGGCACCGCGCCGACCACAATTCTCCACTCTGCGGAGAATCGCATCCCGGCGGCGTGGCGCGATTTGCGCTGGTCGCGGGGATTCTCCGGCCCAACCCCGGGCTGAGAAAATCCCACCCCAGGGGCGCAATTCTCCGCACTCACGACGGTGCGGAGAATAGCGGGGTTCGTAAAATTTTACGGCCACGCTAGTCTGACGCCCTCCCGCTATTCTTCCCCCCCCCCCCCCGCGCCCGACTCCCGATACGAATCGCTGCCGCCGTTTTTTTACGGCCAGCAGCGATTCTCAGCTGGCCGATGGGCCGAGTTCCAAGCCCTTTACGGCTGTTTTTACGAACGGCAAACACACCTGGTCTGGCCGTTCGTAAACCGGCCGTAAAGTGCCGATTTTTAAAACCATGGCACCGATTGGCACGGCAGTACCACGGCCGTGCCAAGGGTGCCATGGGCCCGCGATCGGTGGGCACCGGTCGCGGGCAGCGGGTCCAATACCCGTGCACTCTTTGTCCTTCCGCCGCCCCGCTGTATCATTTCGCGGGGCGGCTGAGGGGCATCCCGGCCCGCGCAAGCACGGGTTTCGCGCAAATGCGCGATGACATCATCCGCGCATGCGCGGGTTGGAGTCTTCCAATCCGCGCATGCGCGGCTGACGTTATATGACGCGTCAGCCGGCGCAAACTCTGGCAAGCGGGCTTAACAAAATTCGTTAAGCCCGCGATGCCGGAGTTTACGGCGGCGGCATGCTAGCCCCGACCGGGGACCAGAATCGGTTCCCGGTCGGGGAGGGGGAGGCTGGCGTCAAACCCGCCCGGATTTGACGCCAGCCTTACGATTTCTCCCTCTCTGGGAGAATCGCGCCCCAGATACCTTGGGAATCTGCACATAGAGTAAGGCTTACTGCCTCGCTCTCATATGCAGATTTGCTAAAAAGTAATCCCGCCCATTGTGGGTGGGATTAACCTTGCAACGTCTTGCATGATTGGGTTGAATCTCGCGAGGCGTGGTGAGCCGGGTAGATCCCCGGGGCGCGGTCTCCCGACTATCAATGGCCACGCTGCACCGCGCCGAGCTGCTTTTCCGGCACAGCATGACCGGAGGATGGCCCTTCATCAGTGTTATATTACGATATTGTAATGTATATATTACTCTTTTTGTCTAGCCGAGTTGTTGAAATATAGATGTAGTCTTCCAGTGATGATAAAATAATTTAATGAATAATATAAAATAATCTCATGAGTTCTTTGTACTTAATACTGAACTAGTAAACAAACAAATAACTGCAGATTAAACTATTAAATAAGATAATGCTAAATACCGATTCCTATTAATTTCTCTCTAGCTCTGTACTCTCTGCTCTAGCACAACATAGTCTGATCATGTGTTATTACATATAGAGATCACTACAGTCGGCTCTGAGAAAGAGCCATCCAGACTCGAAGCCACTCTGTTCTCTCTGTCATATGCTGTCAGACCCGCTGAGATTTTCCAGCGTTTTGTGCTCTTATTTACAATAAAGTAGCAGTTGTAAATAAAATGAAGCGTAACAGCTGCAAAGAGAAAAACAAGTTAACATTTTGGGTAGATCAGAACTGAAATCTAAAAGATATACCCAAGCCTCTAAATTAGTTTGAGAAAAGGTAAGGGGGCCTGTCAGTCTCTATCTTCCTATTTGGTTGATTCATTCCCATTCACTCACCATCAATATGCGATTTTTGGCCTTAGCGGAGAATACCGCCCTAGAAGAAGCAGTTTGAAGTTTTATGGCTTTTTGAAGTCTAAATATTTGTTTTGTTGCTGCCTTACACAGGCCCTTGCCTTTAAATGGAAACTCCTTTACATTTTCTCATGAGAACCCCTTCAATTATTGGATTTGACTTGTGACATTATATGGTCTCCTCGCATTCCATGCTTCTTTGCAGGTAGAAACGAGGCTGGGACCTGACTACATAATAAATAGAATTTCCTCAGGAGTTATTCAATGATCATGATTCAACTAAATGGGAACAAAGTCCCATTGGGTCCGCACTTAGACATATTTTTAAATGGCATCCTGATATCCAAAGCCCCACTCTGACCCCCAACACCCACACAGGGCCATCAGACCAGCATACAAAAAATGCCAGTTTGGCACCTTGGCAGCATCAACTTGGAACAGTGGCATTGTCTCTGCCAGCTTGCAGCACCACCTGGGCACCTCAGGAGTTCCAGGCTGGCACTCAGGTGGCACTGCCAGGGTGTCAGCCTGGCACAGCCATGGTGCAAGGCTGCAAGTGCCAGGGTGGCACCAGCAGTGCCAGGGCATCACCCTGCCCAAGCAGAATGCACCTGGGGGGCCTCCAATCCCCTGGGAGGACCCCCACACAAGTGCAATTCCATTTGGTCCCCATTCATGGGGATGACTGCCATTAGGTCTCCAAGGCAAATGCAATAGATCCCAACAACTCTAGTACCTCAGGAAACTGCACATTCCAGTGAGACTAGCTGTCTTGTTCTAATATGCAGATTTACTAAAAAGTGTTCCCACCTACAAAGGCCGGGATTTACATCTCAACGTTTCGCGAGATCGCGTTCGATACGCGAGGCGGTGCAAGCCGGGTATATCCCGGCTTTTATTGGCCACGCTGTGCCGCGGTGAGCTGCTTTTCGTGTGCAGCACGGTCGCTGGATCGTTTGTATCCAAAATGATTTCTTTGTCCATCTGCATTATGGCCTTTTACAATAATTTACTAAATGAGAATCCCTTTGAGAGATGTTAAGAGATGTGATGAGTCACCATATCAAGTCAAATCATTCTTTTTTTAATAAACAATTCCTTTAGTTGTCTTATTGGCGTAAAGGACAATTTTCAAACAAAAGATCATGATTGAAGGGATGATAGTTTTAGATGAAAGGTTAAGCAGTGAAAGAGAAAAAGATCAGGGTTTTACGTTTTGAATACACCGAAGCAATGTCTAACGATGCCATGTGTTAGCATGTCTGGAATTAGTTATGCTGCACACAAAATATATAAATTGTTCTCAACCCTACAAAGAGCCCAACTTGTGTTTTTTTCTAGTATAGTCGCTAAAAATACATTTTAAATTGGATTGCTATTTGAGGTGATGTTTAACTGCATTTGTTCCATGTGGCCAAGTTCTATTTTGCAGCATCACGCAAAAAAAATTAAGATAGTGCCCAGCTCTTTAATTTACAGCAGGCTTTTATAACAAAGTTCTGCGTTTTATTACCAGACTTAAAATGTATGTTAGGTTTGTGCTGACTCTGGACATTAGGCCTGAAAAGAACCTTATTAATAGCCTCAGAAACCTAATATAACTAAACTCAGTACAGTCGATTTCTATAATTGTAACATTCAGTTCTCCAGCCATACTAATGAAAATAAGCGTCAACAGGGTTTTAATCCACTATGATATCTCTTTCCTGAAAGCTTTTGGAGTGGAATGAATTAAGTCAGCAACATTTTGCAACAACTGCTGTTGCAATTTTCTAGGAATGCCGTTAACATTGCTTCTTTAGAGAAAAATTGCGAGCATTTGCATTTGACGCTTGGAAGAAGAAAACAATGAGTGGAATATAATAAAACCTGGCTGTGCATTCCAGAACCATAATTTATGATGGCTTCATGAACTGTGAGTGAAAATGTCAGGCCCTTTTGAAAAATCACCAGGACAGAAGTTTAAGATATGGAGAGCCAACCCTCTCTAACCTCACACCCACATATTCACTTCTCATCATGTCCTTCAGTCGCTTTCTCCCATTATCTACTGAACTCATTTACATTGTCCCCCATTCCTCACAGCTCTGAAGCCGCTGAGCTTGGCCCTCTTCAGATTAGCCTTGCATTGTCTATATTATTAGTTGTGTTTTGAGTGCAATAAAAGGGGAGGATTTAGGCCTAGTCTTGGCAACCTAGGGTCAGTTACTGAGCACGTCTCAATCCATTCTGGGAGCCTGCGGGCCTTATCAATATAGGGCCGACAGATTGCGAGTGTAAAATAAATGGCCTCATCAGCTCACCGGTTCCAGGTGACCACATTAATAGAAGCTCTGGAAAATTCTGTAGCGTGATCAGAGAAACAGAGAACGTCCACGTAGCGGGAGGAAAATAGGTTGGAGGAAAAACCAGCAGACCACCCACCCCCTACCCCTGCCCCTTTTTTTCAAATGGTGGGTGCTTCAATCAGGCAGTGAGTGTCTTTGAATGAGGGACACACCTAGTAGGCCGTGAGGTGAATACCAATGGCAGCAGAATGAGGCCCTTAAAAAGTAGGCACTATTTGATCACTTTAGGGCCTCAATAGGTGTCAAAGTGGGAAGGCAATTCCATCGCGAAGAGGCATGGGGCCCCATTCCAAAACCTCCTGCCCTGTAAAATGTCCCCTATCCCCACGCCCATACTTGCCTTCAGGGAGGCATTAAACTTCACCCACCATAACACACCCATAATACCGTTCAAACGTTGAAATACTTTTCTCACAGAACAACATTACCACTTTAGAACATCAAATAAGCATATAATTTTCAACAAATCTTGTGCAGTGGTTAATTACTGTGGCCATGTAGTCAAGTCTATTACAAAACTGCTTGTCAGATTTAAGATGGACAGAAAAGTTTGTATTCTGACAAGCTCCAGGGTGGATTTTCCTGACTGAAGGGAAGTAATATTTATTCACGACAGAATCCTTACTCCAAAGGTGTATTTTTCTCGTTGAAGAAGCTGAAACATATTTTCTCTTTGAAACCAATACTTCCAGCAATGGATACAATTATAGTCAATCTTAAAGGAATCCAGGCCATAAATAAGGAGCTCCAGTTCAAATAAAAGTGAATGAGCTAGAAAAGGGGATAAAACTACTAAAAAGAGATCATGAGGCGTTCATGTTTTCTCACGGGATGCAGTGAATGTTCAAATAAGATCAGTTTGGAAAAGGAATGGAAGGTAAACTTAGAGTTTGCGGATGTATTTCAGATTAAATGGACATTTTTAGTAGTATTATCTTGAAATAATGCAAGGCATTTTGTATAGGTCCAATTAACTCCAGTATTCCTGAAAATAAACTGAATCAGTATAACGTTTGAGATGCAGGCTGCAGTGATGTTGAGCTTCCTGACAGGGTATTACTTCACTAGTGCACCACCCTGGGCAGAGTTTTTTAACAGCAGAAAAGATATTTGAGTCATGTAAAACACTGCAGGTTATACAACTTTCTGATTCTCAACCAAATAATTCGGCTCTGCCAAGAGAAATGCTTTCACCTTCTAAATAATCATTGGGAAAAAAGGCAAGAATTAAACAAGACACATCCTTCCAATGATCGAGAATCTGGTAATTTATTACTGGCCACATAAAACATCCAGAGAAAGAGGGTATCAAAATTACAATGGCCTGTCTAAGTATGGTGGTGGTAGAATAACTTACTTAAATTATGTGAAGCTTAACCAAATGTTTGAACATTAAATGCTGCTGTTACTAATGCTACAGGTTTCTAATGGATATCCTTTTAGACTCGGCATCACCTCAAAAGTAGGCATTGGGTCCACTGTGATCAGGAGTGTACCATTGCTGACAAAAGATTATTCAAGTGATAGCGTGCGTGGCCTTTAGAAAAAGATACGTGGCAGACGTCACTTACCAAACTGACTGTGCTTTGGCTAAGTGACATTTCTTTAGCATACAAAAAACTGGCTCACTCTCCTAGCCTCATTCTTAAGCTGTCTCTCTCTGGAGTAAATGCTATGGAAGTCCCAGAATCACAAAATAGCAGCAAAAGCACTTCCCCCTGTTTCTGGTGCAGCCTGCAAGGCAGCCAGGTTGGAAAGGATGCTAGCCGCGGGCATGGCCTGTCTGAGCCAGGAGTGTCAGGAATGTTCAGATTGTGAGATCACTCAACCACCCTGGCTGGTTTGAAGCCCAATTTTGACGTAGAGTTAGCAGACCCTGTGTCCACTTGTGAAAATCACTCACATCCGGACATGTATTCAGCTCCACAAGGGATACCCCACCAGTGCTATTTGAAGGACCATCCATCCAACCCTGAAGCAATGTCTGAAGCATCTAAGATTCACTCAGGAGGTGGTTACAGAACTGTGCTGCCTCTTTGAACAGGACCTACAGCTTTACAGTTGGGCAAGAACGCATTGCCACTGGTCGTCAAGTTCACGGACATTCTACATTTTTACACCACTGGATAATCTCAGCTCGGAGCAAATGCTATAGTGAAGATCTCCTGGTATGTCATCGTTCACTACATCAGGGATGTGACGGAGGGCCTGAATGCAAGAAGAGGCTTACTTATCACTTTCTTGCCTAGCAGAGAAAAGTAAGAGGTGTGCGCATGTGGATTTTCCAGGATAGCGGGATTCCCAGTGGAGGGAGGCACCAACTGCAGACACGTGGCTCTGTGGGCCTCCCAGGGAGAACCGCTTAGGACACGTAAGGGCTTAAGAAATGGTTTTGATACCGAGATTGCTCAGGTGGATCCCTGCAGAACCCACCAGGGCATGCATTAAAGTTCGTGCTGGTCAGTTGTGTCCTCCGCAACATTGCTACCAAGAGGGCACAGCTTTGCCACCAGACATCTGAAAACCACCTCAAAAGGAGGAGGAGGGGAAAGCAGAGGCAGAGAGGAGGCAGCCAGAACCCCTTTGCTCTAAATGGCTTATCCATGCGTATTTACTCAGATTCCAATTAGGCACCAACCATTTTATCAGGGGACCCATTCTCAAAGATTATGAGAGATCTGCACAGCAAACCATGGCGATCTATCACAATACCAACTCAGTTGTGGTGAGTTTTAGCTTTTTGACTCCTTAAGGCAATGAAGCAACTGCGTCCTCCAAGATATCATCTATGTGTTGTATTGTTCTCTGCTCCTGTAAGCCTGTGGCATATCATATATTATACGGGAGACCCCATTATGATGTGCACATATTTCAATATGACAAAGCCAACAACAGTTGTTACACCTGCCTGATAGAATATCAATTTGCTCTGAAGGAAAGCTACACTTTATTGGACTAATGAGTAATACGATACAATATATTATCGTGCTTGGATCTTGCAATTTACATCTGCTCTGCTCATATGTCATGGATTATAAAGTAGAAATATCAACACCTTTCTGGTAAGAAATAGTTATCTCTATGTTAGTGTGAAATAGTCTCGGTAAGATTTTGCTAATAGTAGAAAGCACATTTGCTTTCAGTTAGCAAATATAAGGAAATGAAACAAAATAAAATCTTAGAATCATAGAATTTACAGTGCAGAAGGAGGCCATTTGGCCCATCGGGTCTGCACCGGCCCTTGGAAAGTGCACCCTACTTAGCCCACGCTTCCACCCTATCCCCGTAACCCAGTAACCCCACTGTCATGTGAGAGTATCTTTAAGAAATGGGTATTTATAAATGGGTGTGTATATAAGTATCTGTAGTGAGAGTATTAATTACTATTTATTACTGCAGTGATGTCAGAGAGTGGGTGGAGCTGGGCTGTATGTCAGCTTTTTACTTTTGTTTTAGGCTGTTTGCTGCAGGGTGTGTTTTAGTTTTATTTTCAGAGCTGGATAGCTGCCGTCACAGCCAGAAGGTGTATTAGAGTCTCTCTCTGTAATCCAAAGAATGTAAATCGATCCTTTGGTGATTTAAAACTAATAACTGCTCTTAGTAGTGACTTTAACCTGATGTGCTTCTGCTGAAAGGTTTTTTAAGTCTTCTGGATGTTAAAAGGACAGCTAACGAATTACTTAGTGTCGTATTCTTTGGGGGTTGTATTTGAATTAATGGTTACTAAGATGTTCACTGTATGTTTTAAAAAGGTTAACTTGAGTTCATAGAATAAACATTGTTTTGCTTTAAAAAATATTTTTCCATTTCTGCTGTACCACACCTGTAGAGTGCTCCCCATACCATAATCTATTGAATGTTGTGGGGCAGGTGAAGTCCATGATTCACTTTGGGGTTCTCTAAACCCTGGCCCATAACACCACCGAACCGTTTTTGGACAATTTAGCATGGCCAATCCACCTAGCCTGCACATTTTTGGACTGTGAGAGGAAACTGGAGCACCCGGAGGAAACCCACGCAGACACGGGGAGAAGGTGCAGACTCCGCACAGACAGTGACCCAAGCCGGGAATCGAACCTGGGACCCTGGAGCTGTGAAGCAACTGTGCTAACCACTATGCTACCGTGTCCCCCTTTTTTATAAACAAAGCATGGTTTTATAAACATGCTTTGTTATAAAAAGATTTTACATAATAAACAAAATCATACAACATAATTAACCAAAATTACACAATAGAAGAAAGAGACTAACAAGCAAAAGCACATGTCAACTTGTATTGCACTCTTTAAACAAAGAGAAATTATTTTATGTACTCAGAGTGCAAGTCAGCAATTCAAGTTTGAAACTCAAAAGGAGAAATAAAACAGAACATGTTTCCCATTTTACAGGCATAAAATGGGGACGAGGAAGGCCAATTTGAGGGACCAACATCCTGGGTTCAATGGATATTTGAAAGATATCCGACCATGTTATGAGGAAGGTTATTTTTCAGGCATGCCTGCTCCCATCTAAATCAGGTATCAGGACCCCTCAAGCATGAGACCCCTGTACTAAATGTTCAATACTAGTTTAGACATACATAATGACACCTTTGTACTAAAAACAGCAATAAATTTATATCTCCATGTTCTTTCATAGGACTATGGTCCTGGTATTACATGTAATTCAGGGGAGCTAGCGGTATCGTGATATTGTCACTGGATTAGTAATCCAGAGACTCAGGGTAGTGCCTAGTGACTGAGGCACAACTCAGATGCTGCTCTGGTTTGAATCCCACCATGGTAAGTGGTGAAATTTTAATTCAATAAAAAATCTGGAATTAAAAGTGGATAGGCGTGTCATGTAGCATATGGGAGTTATTGGTAGCTTCCCAGCCAGACCGTGATGCCTGAACACTGTGCCTGAACACTGCGGGAAGCAACACCACAGACGCAGCAGCCAACATCCGAACACCCAAGGGCTGGGCCCAGGCACCGGGGACATTTTGGCGACCAAGGGGTGGGTGTGTGCATCGGGGTGGGGACCAGCACCCAGTCCAGCTAACATTACGTGCAGGTATCTGGGATCCGATCCGGTATGCATGGACAGGGCTGTGGGATGGCGGGGGAGTGGGGCTGGGAGGGGGAGGGAAGGAAGCAATGGGGGAATGGAGGGTCCTGGGGTGGAGGACTCCGCTGGTTGTCAGTCTGTCACCCTCTTCAATACCTTACAAATATTATACGGGATGGATGATATCTCGAACCCCGCGGAAGCTGCCCTCGTGGTGCTGCTGGCAGGCCAGGCAGCCAGATGCCGGAGAAGGCAGCGGCAGCAGCATCAACAGAGGCGTGAAGCTGTAGCCCATGAACAGGGCTCCGCCCCCACAACACCCTGAGGACCCGGTCGACCATCAGGCCAGAGAGAGACCCAGAGGGGGAAGCCGGCGACAGCCCAAGGCATACAGGCGTCTCTCGTCTTTCGAACAGATGACGGGCGCCGTGTGCCGCAGGAGGCTCCGCCTCAACAAAGGGTCTGTGGGGCACCTGTGCCAGGCCCTCAAGGGCTTGGCATCACATGGAGGAAGAGGATACCTGTTCCTTGTGTCCATCAAGGTCACCGCAGCCCTGAACATCTACGCCTCAGGATCATTCCAGGGCTCGAGTGGGGACTTGTGCGGCATCTCACAAACCACAGCACACAAGTGAGGTCACGGATGCCCAATATGTCCGGACAGTGAACTATATAAACTTTGACATGGACCAGGCCCAGCAGGAGGCCTGGACAGCAGGATTCTCTGCTGTCGCCAGAATGCCCCAGTTCCTGGGGATAGTGGACAGCACACGTGTCATCTTGCACTCACCAGGCCGTCGGGGAGTGCCCCATATCAACAGAAGGGAATTCCACTCCCTGAACGTCTAACTCGCATGCAACCACCACCTGAAGATCATGGACATGTGTGTGCATGCTTCCCCGGGAGTGTGCATGACAGTTACATCCTGGGGCAGTCGGACATCCCCGGCCTCTTCGAGGACCAACCCAGGATGGCCATTTGGCTCTTGGGGATAAGGGGTACCTGTTGGGAACCTGACTCATGACACCAGAATGGAGGCCGGGGGCCGATGCAGAGACCCGATACAAAAAGGCCCATGTGGCCACCTGGACTGTCATTGAATGGCGCATCAGATTCCTCAAAATGTGGTTCCACTCTCGACCACTCTGGTGGTGCACTGCAGTTCACCCCCCCGGAGGGTCGCCTGCCTTGTGTCCTGCAGTGCCGTCCACAACCTTGCACTGCTGGCAGGCAACATGCTGGAGGTGGAAGAGAAAGAATATGTGGCCACCTGCGAGGAGGACGAGGAGGTGCCGGACCAGGAGCAGCTAGAGGACAAACCCGAGGGGGAGACCTTTAAGACTAGCCAGAGGCTGGAGGACAGGCAGCAATGGCAGGTGTCTGGAAAGCCTGGAAGGTCAGGGAGACCCTCACTCATCCATGCCTGCTTCACAAAGGACGTAGCCTCATCCATCATTTCCCCTCTTCCTAGCTCCCTTGCCACCCCCTCCCCAAGGCCTCTGCCTTCCCCCTCACCCCACTTCATCATCCTCCCCACTCCCCCCTGCCCCAATTCCCACCCTGTGTAACTTCACTGCAGTGTGATGGGATTGGATCGGCACCGTCAGCACGGTCACAGTCTACGGCAGCTCACATTTAACAGGCCATCTGAGTGGAGGCCGGTGGATCCTCACCTCTGCACCATGCGCTGACCTCTACGGTTGTCACTGCACGGTCCTCGGCAACTCCGCGACACCCAGGGCCCGTTCCACTGAGGGGGTGAGGTCTCTGGGGCAGGATTCTCTCATTCGGCAGCAGTGTCCACGCCATTGGAAATGCCGTCGCGTTTCACGACGGCATGAACGTGCCACTGGGAGCAGCAATTCTGGCCCCTACAGGCCGCCTTTTTAGAGCGGCCGCTCGGCCCATTCAGGCCGGAGAATCGCGGCCCGGCTGCCTAGAGCGGCCCCCGACCGGCGCCACGCCAAACGTGACAGCACCAATGGCGCTAACCACTGTGCCACCGTTCTGCTCATGGGCTGTATGGGTGCTGGACCGTATGGGTGGGAATGGGGCATATGGGGGGGGGATGTGGAGTATGGGAGGTGGAGAGTATGGAGGGAGTGGGGGTACAGGGGGAAATGGGGAATATTGGGGAGGAGAATGTGGAGGTATGTGATTGGGGTTCCTGGGCCAACTCATCCGATCCGAAGGAGGTCGTTGACCTCCGTGCGGCACTGGGTGCCAGTCCACCTGGGCCACGTTCCCCAAGCTGCCTGCTACTGTCACTTCCTCCCAGGCGGCAGTGGCTGCCTGTGGCTGACCCTCGGGGGAACAGGGCATCTTGTCTGGCCTCTACTGCTTTCAGTGTCTGCCCAGGTCAGCATTGCCAAATCGTGGGCCTGGCCTTCTCGGAGGCATGGCTGCAAGCTGAGTGGGGTTGGATGTGCAGGATCAGTTTAAGTTCCACTCTCCCTTGTTGGCAGGGGCCTGGCGAACGCAGTTCTGGGGTGAATCAGCCAGTGAGACCATGATTTGTGGCGAGAAGTCAGTAGGGCCTTGTTAAGTGGACCAATTGGCGTTTTATAGCAGTAACGGCCTTGCCAGGCCAAGCGTCAGGAAGTGTGCTGCCACACTTAGAAACGTTTTGGTTAAATCATGCCCTCAAACCTTTATGCCGGATCGCACCCTAATTCAAAAAGCCTAGATTTCTCAGCCATGCCTTAAAGTGAGGAATTGGCCTTGTTCTGATGTTTAATTATATTAATCATCTAGGTACTCAGTAAAATACTTTGTAATCATCTTGAGCTATATGGAACAGCCACATCATTATGAATTTAATGTTAAAATAACTCCTATGACAGAGAACATCTTTCATGCAGTTGATGAGGGCATTATACAATTTCTACAGTTGATTAAACATGCATGAGAAATGAAGTGCCAAACTTTTATTTGAAATCCATGACTGTGTATCCCTAATGTTTGTTCCATGGCAGTTTCCCGCTCGTAACCCTAGACATCCTCATTACTCCGGAGGAGGCAATCTCCATAGATAAACATACATTTTTTTTTTAAATTTAGATTACCCAATTATTTTTTCCAATTAAGGGGCAATTTAGCATGGCCAATCCACCTACTCTGCACATCTTTGGGTTGTGGGGGCGAAACCCACGCAGACACGGGGAGAATTTGGGGCAGCAGGGTAGCATGGTGGTTAGCATAAATGCTTCACAGCTCCAGGGTCCCAGGTTCGATTCCCGGCTGGGTCACTGTCTGTGTGGAGTCTGCACGTCCTCCCCCTGTGTGCGTGGGTTTCCTCCGGGTGCTCCGGTTTCCTCCCACAGTCCAAAGATGTGCGGGTTAGGTGGATTGGCCATGCTAAATTGCCCGTAGTGTCCTAATAAAAGTAAGGTTAAGGGGGGGGTTGTTGGGTTACGGGTATAGGGTGGATACGTGGGTTTGAGTAGGGTGATCATGGCTCGGCACAACATTGAGGGCCGAAGGGCCTGTTCTGTGCTGTACTGTTCTATGTTCTATGTCCACACGGACAGTGACCCAGAGCCAGGATCGAACCTGGGACCTCAGCGCCGTGAGGCGGTTGTGCTAACCACTAGGCCACCCTGCTGCCCATAGATAAACATCTATGAGATGAAATGATAATGTGCAGAGGCTCGAACAAAGTGAATGGACAGGATTGAGTTTGGTGTAATGAAAGGGCCTTTCAGATTTCAAACTATGCCCATCTTTTCTGTCAGTAAATCTCTGCAAGAGTAATTTCCTTTATAACGTTTCATATCCGAAGGACCATAAAGGGGAAATGCACAAATGTATTCATTTAGAAAACATTCTTATTGAATAGTTAAAAAGATAATCTTATTTTATTTTTTGATGCACAAATAGTACTCGAAATGCTGGCGCAAAAACAGATAATGAAAAGGCAAGAAAGTGTTCCAGCTTCTACAGAATGTGCTCATTAACCCTGCAGTTGTTTTTATTGGCTGTCGACCTCAAAAACATGAGCTGAGTCACCACCAGAAGGTTTCCTCCACTCATTTACAATTTAAATTTACAGTAAACCAGCAACACGCACCACTTGAAAGATTCAACATAAAGATAAGGGACAAAACCACAAATGTATTGCAAATGGAAGATCAAAATAATGTATGTTTCAAGAGTTTTTTTTCAATCAGTCTGTATTTTCAAGTTAGCACATAGTAAATTAACATCAACTAATATAATATTCAGAGTTGAGGAGGGGAGTCTTTCCACTGCAGCTTCAGAGTTATCAAATAAAAAACATCTGAACAGGCATGCTAAGTTTTTTTTTGAAAATTGCCGCACAATTTGCAAGCTCATACTGCACTCTTATGGACAACCAGATATTACAGCAACATGTAATAAAATTTGGCAGGGAGCATGCTGCAACACAAAGCGACTTTAGTAATTTTTATTGAGTTATAAATTGGCTGTTTTCATTTCTAGGTGCCTGCTCCAAAGGTTCCTTTTTAAAATTCACATGTAATTCGTTCACTTTCGTGGAGGTAATCGACCATCCTTCCCCAGACTGCGATATATGTGACTCCAGTCCCCCATCAACGTAGTTCACTCTTAACGACTCTATTAAATGATCCATTACAACAAATTAGTTGCATCAGCCCTGGGTAACCTTGGATAGGCAATAAGTGGCAGCCTTTTGCAAGCAATAATCACGCCTCGAGACTAGATATAAGGGGCCGGATTTTGCAATCCCATTACGGTCCTGTATGGAGTAGCAATTGCAAAAATTGGACGCTAAGCGGCCAATTTGGAAGTCTGACCTCGGTTTCCCTCTCCAAGTATTTTCAGCAGAATGGGAAAGGGGGGAGGGCAGGAACCTCACAGGTCGCTTTTAGAATTTGTCAGTAACATTCTGGGTAACACAGTGGTTAGCACTGTTGCTTCACAGCGCCAGGGTCCCAGGTTCGATTCCCGGCTTGGGTCACTGTCTGTGCGGAGTCTGCACGTTCTCCCCGTGTTTGTGTGAGTTTCCTTTGGATGCTCCGTTTTCCTCCCACAAGTCCCGAAAGACGTGCTGTTAGGTAATTTGGACATTCTGAATTCTCCCTCCATGTACCCGAACAGGCGCCGGAATGTGGTGACTTGGGGATTTTCACAGTAACTTAATTGCAGTGTTAATGTAAGCCTACTTATTGGTGCCCATTTCAGAACCTCTGCAATTGTAAATGAGGCAGCTTCATTTTGCGAGCTTTCCTGAATTATTCCTGCAGAGTAGAGGTGTGAACATAGATTGGAGTTGAGCAGAGTGGCAAAGGTGAGTAGGAATTGTTTCCTCCCTTACAGTTCATCCTGAAATGCCGAAGCCTGAGATAGATCTGTGTTTACTAAAGTGAGTGATAACAGTGCTGTGATTGAAAAGGGTAAGTGACCATTAAATAAAGGGCTAAATGCTCCACCCCTCGACTCCAGGAACGTGATCCGTGTTCAGGCAGAGAGTCGGGCGTTCCACCGAAAATCAAGGTCCATGCCCGGCGCCAAACTGAATACCATGGCCGGGGTTCTCCGAGTCCGTGCCGGGTCGGAGAATTGCCGAGGCGGGCATGCGAATCCCGTCACACCGCTCTGACGCCGGGCTGCCGATTTTCCAGGGACCGGAGAATTGCACCAATCGCGCCAGCGCAGTCGGCGCAGCGCCGGTCGGGGGCCGTTGAAAGCAGCCCCCATGGCGATTCTCCGCGCTCAATGGGCCGAGTGCCCGCCGAATTCCGCCGTGTCCCGTCGGCGTGGTTTACTTATGGTCCTACCCGGCGGGACCTCGGCGTTCTGGCTGCGGGGGCCATTCTGGTGGGGGAGCCGAGTCTGGGAAGGGGGTGTGTTGTTCCTCGTGTCTTAATAAAGCTCGCAGTCTCAAGTGTGGAGAAGATGCTTTATTGTGGGTTCGTTCAGTTTCCAGAGCTCGACCTAGAACTACCTTCCAGTGCTAACTACCAGCTTTGCTTGCTGTGTCCTGCTTACCAGCCCGCCTGCTGTGAAGAGTGTCCTCCACTTCCTGTCCTGATCTATTTATATGGCTCTCCCGTGCTCCCTCTAGTGGTCGCTCAGTTGTGTTGCATCTGGTTAACTTGTGATCACCACATCCCCCTTTTTCTCTTAACATATTTTCTGAACATCGTTAAAGAAAATTGTACATCCTGTCCCAGTGTATTTATAGCTCTCCCGCTCGTGTTTGCTCTGTTGTTTTGTATCTGGTCAATCTACGATCACCACATCCCCCTTTTTCTCATTACATAGTTTCTGTACATCATTAAAGAAATTTTATACAAAACAGTAACTTATGATATGCGTATCTATACAAGTGATGATGCTATTGCCTTAGTTAACAAAGCCAATGTATTTATATGTCCAATCTTAATAAAAACATTTATGAGTCCAAACTTGATGAATTTGTTCAGAGCTTTTTTTTCTTTTTGTTGTTGATGACGTGGTGATATTGATATTGCAAGTCCGCTGTTAATGTTGTTGGTGTTCCTTGTTATCTTAAGTACCCAATGCGTCATCCCGAGGTGTCTGCATGGTCACATCACTGATGTTGACTGGCATGGACTTTTTTTTTTCTGTGCTTGTGGTGTTGATTTATTGTCTCATCCGCCTTGGATGCTGGTGTGCTTGCTCGTTCTGGAGCAGACGTGTGTTTATGCGATTCGTCGTCATCCCATGACATGTTTGTAGTCTTGTCATCGTTTTGCCCTGCGCTGTGGCATTGTCCGTCATGTGCCAAGTAGTTCCATTGTGTACAAGTCGTTGTTTCATTGCTGTTGTTTCTGTCGTTCTTGTTTTTGTTGTTTTCGTTGCCGTACTTGTCGCTGTTTTTGTCGTTTCCGTCTTTGGTGTTGGCACTGTCGTTGTTCCTGACTTTGTTGTTCTCGTTGCCGGTCTTGGTGCTGTTTTTGTCGTTTCTGTCTTTGGTGTTGTCGCTATCTTTGTTCCTGACTTTGTTGTGTTTGTTGCCATTCTTGTTGTTTCTGTCCCTGTCGTTGTCGCTATCTTTGTGCCTGACGTTGTTGTTTGTCTTGTTGCGCTTCATGTTGCTTTTATTCTTGCTGTTGTCGTTCTCGTTTCTGCTGTGCTTCTTGCTATCGTTGTTTGTCTTGTCGCGCTTCATGTTGCTTTTCTTCTTGCTGTTGTCGTTCTCGTTTCTGCTGTGCTTCTTGCTATTGTTGTTTGTCTTGTCGCGCTTCATGTTGCTTTTCTTCTTGCTGTTGTCGTTCTCGTTTCTGCTGTGCTTCTTGCTATTGTTGTTGGTCTTGTCGCGCTTCATGTTGTTTTTGTTCTTGCTGTGTTTCTTTTGACTTTTGTTTTTCTTGTTATACTCTGTGAGTGTCCCGAGTGGATAATTTGAGTCATTGAGCATTCCGTCTTGCGAGTGGTGCGAATGATCTGATGTTGCATCGGTGCAGGTGACATCAATCAGTTGTGGAGAATTGGATTCCGCATCTTTGCTTTCTTGGTGCTCGTCTTCCGGAGTCAAAGTCTTCTTGATTACATTTGACGCGGTGTCTGTGGACTCTCGGCGCTCCTCTTCTGGAGTCCAAATCTGCATGATTTCAGCTGACGTGGTTTCTCTAGACTCTTGGTGCTCCGCTTCTGGAGTTAAAATCTTCATGATTTCTGTTGATGTTATCTCACTGGACTCCAGGTGCTCCTCTTCTGGAGTCAAAATCTGCATGGTGTCTTTTTGTTTGATGTCTCTGGACTCCAGGTGCTCCTCTTCTGGAGTCAGAATCTGCATGGTTTCTTTCGGCATTGTCTCTGTGGACTCCAGGTGCTCCTCTTCTGGAGTCAAAATCTGCATGTTTTCTTTTGGCGTTGTCTCTCTGGGCTCCAGGTGCTCCTCTTCTGGAGTCAAAATCTGCATGTTTTCTTTCGGCATCGTCTCTCTGGACTGTTGGGTGGCCCGACTCTGTGCTTCTGTACAGACAAGCTGAGAACTGTCAGTCTCACTGTGATCCTGTATGTCGAGTGCGAGCACCTTGTCACTGTTTTCGCTCTGTGCTTCGGTACAGACAAGCTGAGAACTGTCAGTCTCACTGTGATCCTGTACGTTGAGTGTGATCACCTTGTCACTGTCTTCGCATGCAGTGGGCAGAGGTGCATTGTCTTCTTCTTGTTCCTGTGAGCGTGTTGGACTTTCATAGTCCGCTCTTTCTTCTTGTTCCTGTGAGCGTGTTGGACTTTCATAGTCTGCTTTTTTTTCTTGTTCCTGTGAGCGTGTTGGACTTTCATAGTCCGCTCTTTCTTCTTGTTCCTGTGAGCTTGGTAGACTTTCATAGTCTGCTTGCGGTTGCTCAGGTACAGCGGGTTTACCTTCATGGTCTTGTTCATGCTTGGTGTCCGCCCGGGAGTGTTTGCTTGCATCCCTGTTGGCGTCTTTCATCACTCGCACTGTGGAGCCTGTCATCGCTCGCTCCGTGGAGTCTTCCTGTGCTCTCTGTGTGGCGTCGTCTTCGTCTTGGGTATTGCTGTCATCCAATGTATCGACGAGCTGCCATGGCACCATGGTGTTAGATTCATCCACCATGAGTAGAGTCGTGTTGAGCTTTGCAACGGTGTCGCTGATGCTGTGATCAGCATGTCCAAATAACTCCTCCATGTCTGAGTAGTATTCTTTGAAACCCATTTCATCTTCGTTGGCTTCTTCTACCACGAGTTGATTCGTGTTGAACTTTGCGACCGTGTCGCTGATGCTGTGATAAGCATATCCGACTGACTCAGCTGTGTCTGAGTAGTATTCTCCGAAAACCAAATCATCCTGGTTGGATTCTTCTACCACGAGTTGATTCGTGTTGAACTTTGCGACCGTGTCGCTGATGCTGTGATAAGCATATCCAACTTACTCAGCCATGTCTGAGTAGTATTCTTCGAAAACCAAAGCATTTTGGTTGGATTCATCTACCGCGAGTTGGTTTGTGTTGTACTTTGCGACCGTGTCGCTGATGCTGTGATAAGCATATCCGACTGACCCAGTCAGGTCTGAGAGGTAATCGTCGAAAAACAAATCATCTTTTGTTGTTTCGGAATTCTTTTTGTTCGCTTCACTGTGTGTGGTGAAGGCAGCTTTTTCCAAGGTTTTGTGCAAGTTGTTTTTCACTGTTGGTTTAAGTTCAGGCGTTTTTCTGTGTTCTGAGGCAAGAAAATTTGGTTTTACCACTTTAAGTGTCTTGGTTTCAATTTTCGGGCATTTCCCTTTTAAGTGGGCGTGGTCAGGATTCTCAGACGTCATGACGTCACGCGTAGGAACGACTTGCACATGCGCAAATCGGCTTTCTTTCCTTGTGCGGTTCGGTGTCCATTGCGCATGCGCGGCTTATGCATGCGCATGACGGTCCGCGACGAAGACTTTTTTTGACTGCGCATGCGCGGCTTGCGCATGCGTATAACGATCGGCGCCGCGATCTTTTGTAAACTGCGCATGCGCGACTTCCGGTTCCGGCGCATGCGCGACTTCCGGTTCCGGCGCATGCACGACTTCCGGTTCCGGCGCATGCGCAGACGCGATTTGTAGTTCTTTGCTTACCAGAGACTGCAAAATGTGCTCCGACGCCATTTTATCGCGGATTTCAGCGTTTTTTCTTTCTAAAAGTTGTAAGTTACCTTTTCTTTCCGATCTGGACTGGATTTCAGCGTTTTGGCTTTGTGAGAAATTCTTTTTATTTCTTCTTTTTGATCTGTACTTTTCATTCGCGATTTCTTGCTCTTTTCGTGATTTTCTAAGTTTTGCATCACTCAGTCTCTGTGCAGTTTGGACTCTGAGTATGTCTTGCTGTTCAAATTTCTCACAGTACTCTTCAAATTTGTTTAGTAACGTTTGTAAGCTGTTTTTGTCTTCACCTTTTGAGTATTTAAATCCATTATAAACTTTCCTAGCTTCATGTCCTTCGATGAGGATTGCTATTTTAATTTCGTCTGAGGCTGCTGCGGCATCATATGCTATGATACCGAAATCGAACATTTGTTTAAACCTTTCCCAGACACTTCTTACTTTTCCAGTCGTGTCCAGGTGAAGTGGGTATCCAAGGCACATCCTCTCATCAGCAATGTCTTCCCAAGTCGAATGTCCAGCAGGAGATCTCCATGCCATTCTTGGTTGAGATTTCCATGCCATTTTTTTTTGTTTTCTGTATCTGCAGCTGAGTTGTCCTGTCATAAGCGTCTGAAATCACTCCTGGGTACCATGTGTTCTTCCTCGTGTCTTAATAAAGCTCGCAGTCTCAAGTGTGGAGAAGATGCTTTATTGTGGGTTCGTTCAGTTTCCAGAGCTCGACCTAGAACTACCTTCCAGTGCTAACTACCAGCTTTGCTTGCTGTGTCCTGCTTACCAGCCCGCCTGCTGTGAAGAGTGTCCTCCACTTCCTGTCCTGATCTATTTATATGGCTCTCCCGTGCTCCCTCTAGTGGTCGCTCAGTTGTGTTGCATCTGGTTAACTTGTGATCACCACAGGGGGGGCCTCCACGTTGGCCAGTCCCGCGATCGGGGGCAACCGATCGACGGGCGCGCTCATTCTAGTGGGGGTCTATGTTCCTCCGCGCGTGCCCCTGTAGGGCTTTGCCATGTAGCCTGGGGGCCGGCGCGGAGATGGCCGCGCATGCACAGACCTGTGTCGCCCGTCTAGGGCCGGCTTTTGGTGCTAGTGCAACGCACAGCACTCCGGCGCCATTTTAGCCCCCGAGGAATGGGAGAATGATTGGGCCTGGAGGCCCGTTGACGCCGCCGTCGCCTAGCCGGGGCCCCGCTGGAGATGGCAATGTGATCCTCGCCCCGCGACAGCGACGGCATGCAGAACCAGCATTTGCATACGTTTAAATATAATTGCCGGGTTTCCCCCAGTATGCTCTGGACCTCCCTGATTCTCCGCCCCTCTCGGGTGGAAGTGACACAGGCGCGGTTCACAACAGGTTTTGGAAAGCAGGGTCCAGGCACCCTGGCTTCTGGGGGAGAGCCAGAGGAGGTAAGAGAAGCTTCTAAAATAGTTATACACTTGAAACAAATGTAGCACTTGCTGGAGGGTGTCTGCCAGGGTTGGGGGGAGCAGCAGGGTGTGACTTGCTGACGGCCCCATGGATTCGGGCTGGCCCCCTTGGGTTGCTGCAGTGGTTGCTGTAACAGCAACCATTTGTCTGACTGCTCACTGTGTCCTGTAAATGTTCACAGAGCCTCAGGTTACTTGGGAGCCCACTCTGGCCGCACCTCTGGAGACCCTCCGACCCTGCTGACCCATTAACGGGATGGGCGTGGCCAAGCTCAATCAGTGTCACACCAGGTGCTGTCACTCCTCAGTCCACTCATCAGAAGCGCAGGCCCACTGCAGGGGAATAGCAGAGCTCACCCCAAACAAAGGACACATGCACCCTAGCCTTTGGCACCCTCCCTGGCACTCTGCCTCTCTCAGAGCAGAGAATTCAACACTTAGACTATCAGCTAGCCCACTCCACAGGTTCACCAGCTGTCTCCAAACCTGCCTGTTCACCGCGCCCTTGCTCCCAACCATCCTGCTCCCAGGCAGGTTGTCACAATCCGTATGTCGCACTCAGGATCTACATCGCACTGCAGCTGAGCTCTCAGCAGATGCCCACCCCCCCTCGCCCAACCCCTGCTACAGACCCTGCCCACACACAAGCCCCAAAGCATGGAAGCAGTTGGTGGCGCACCGTGACCCTCTCCACTGTACAACTGAGTGCCACGCTGCAGTTGGGGTGGCACATGGCCCACCCTGTGAGGAAACCCATAGTTGCCCCACTGGAGAAACAGGACAGGGGCCTCAGAGCCTATCGCTGGTATCCCTGTTAATAGGGACAGAGGTGAGGATGAAGGTCTATGGTGCCATGCACTGGTGGGGTCAGGGGTGCAGTGTGAAAGGCAATATACGGGCGGTGAGGGGAGGGGGGGGGGAGAGGCTGGGGGACAAGGGGTACTGAGGGGTGGCAGTCATGGGGGAGGGTGTTGGAAATGCAGAGGGTGGAGCTGAGGTGCAACTCAGGGTTGGCGCGTAGCCTGTTGGAATAGGGGGCAAGGGAATACTCACCATGCTAACATTTCTCCACCCCCTGCAGAGAATGAATTTCGAACTACAGCCCGGAATGCTTGCATTCTACCTGGCTGCAGCTGCCCTTGCAGATGCATTGTGGCTGCAGCACAGGCACTGCTCAGGGATGAGCCTGCACAAAAGGAGCCTTCCGCAGAGGAGCTGATGCCAGTCAGTGAGGCTGGGGAGCCAGACGTCCAACAGGCCGAGGGGGAGGTGTGAAGGAGGTGCCACATCAGGCCCAATCATCCTGACAGCGCCTGTCCTTCGAGGACCTGATGGACGAAACATGCCATCTGTGCCATGTGATGTCACACCTGGAACCACAGGGGTATGGAGCAGGACAGCCGCTGTCAATGGCTGTGAAGGTGACAGTCGCCCTGAACACCTTTGATCGGGGTCTTTCCAAGAGTTGAGTAGAGATCTGGCTGGTATATGCCAGACATCCGCACAAAGGTGCAAAGGTGCGTCCTTGCCTTTACTAGTGCCTGATATGCCCAGGCAGCATATCAGGGGAGGTCGTGCCTCACTAACTTGATTGAGTTTTTTGAGGAGGTGACAAAGATGATTAATGAGGGGAGGGCAGTGGATGTTGTTTACATGGCCTTTTTTCAAAGCCTTTTCAGGTGCCTCATTGCAGACTGATACAAAAGATGAAGTCACACGGGATCAGAAGTGACGCATTTTTAACAATTCCGCATTTTTTTAACAATTCCACATTTCCCCCAATTGATAACTGCATACTGTTTCTGGCATTAAATTCAGACGTGGTGTGTAAAGATTCTGAAAGAGAATAACTTGGGTTATTCAGATGGATGCAGAACACAGAAGGCAAAGGGTAGCAGTAGAAGGGTGTTTTTCTGAATGGAAGGTTGTGACTAGTGGTGTTCCACAGGGATCTGTGCTGGGGCCTCTGTTGTTTGTAGTATACAAAAAGTTTGCAGATGGCACCAAGGATGGTGGAGTGGCAGACAGTGCTGAGGATTGTAAGAGGATACAGCAGGACATAGATAGGTTAGAGTCTTGGGCAGAGAAATGGCAAATGGAGTTTAATCCAGACAAATGTGATGAAATACATTTTGGTAGGCCTAACATAGAGGGGAAATATACCATCAATGGCAAAGCGCTTAGGAATATAGAAAGTCAGAGAGATCTGGACATGTAGGTCCACAGATCTTAGAAAGTGGCAATACTAGTGGAAAAGACAGTGAAGTAAGCATACAGGGGTTGCTTGCCTTCATTGGACAGGGCATCGAGTGTAAACATTGGCAAGTCACGTTACAGTTGTATAAAACCTTGGTAATGCCGCACTTGGAATATTGCATACAATTCTGGTCACCACACTACCAGAAGGAGTGGAGGCTTTGGAGAGGGTGCAGAGGAGGTTTACCAGGATGTTGCCTGATCTGGAGGGTGTTAGCTATGTGGAGAGGCTGAATAGACTTGGACTGTTTTCAGTAGAACGGCGGAGGCTGAGGGGCGACCTGATAGAGGTCGACAGGATTATGAGAGGCATGGATAGAGTGGATGGGCAGGCACTCTTTCCCAGGGTGGAGGGGTCAATCCCCAAAGGGCATAGGTTTAAGGTCCATGGGGCAAAGTTTAGGAGAGATGTGCAAGGCAGATCTTTTACACAGAGGGTGCTGAGTGCCTGGAACACGTTGCCAGGGGAGGTTGCAGAAGCAGATACATTAACGGTGTTCAAAAGGCATCTCGACAAATACATGGATAGGATAGGAAGTGCTGAGGGTTTTAGCCAAGAGTGGTATCATGACCTATACAGACTTGGAGGACCGAAGGGCCTGTTTGTATGCTGTATTGTTCTTTGTTCTCTTTGTTCTAACTCTCTTTGTTACGGTTGATGCTTGTAATCATTGTGGCAAGAGTGAAGAAGGTGAATGAAATGGCTCACAGCTGATTTGTGAAAGCCGTCAATCACAGCCCACCAGGAGAAAAGAATGAATGGCTTGCAGCTAAAGGATCTGAGGGATTTAAACACAGGTCACAACTGTTCTCATAAGGAATTATCCCCTTGGCCCAACGCGAGGTCCACCATGTCAGGTTCACATTTGGTGATAGCTGTAGTGAATCCCGCTCATGTGATTCCCAGCCCCGAGGCCTGGAGAATTTCAAGGGCCCGATGACTCTGGTGCATCCATTAGCATCCTCCTGCCAGTGCACAGTCAAGAACCGCAATTCTGCTGCCAGTGTTGTGCCCGAGCATAGCGGTCGACTCGGCATCCAGAGGAAGCCCGCGCATACACGGTGAGAAAGTGCAAACTCCACACAGACAGTAACCTGAAGCTGGAATTGAAGTTGGGTGCCTGGCGCTGTGAGGCAGCAGTGCTAACCACTGTGCCACCCTATAGAGGATTAGGACTAAAGGAAATGAGGGGGCTAAAGGAGATATGGTCAAGGGGGTGAAAGGGTAATGAAGAGCGGAAGGGGTTAGGGGGTGAAAGGTTAAATAGTGAGTGGTAGAAGGCTGATGAAGTTTGATGGGAAAGTTAAGGGGAGGGGTGAGGGAAGGGGCATTACGCTGATATGTAGAACTGGAACAATGTTTCTGTGAACGAAAGTTGGCCTTTTAACCTGGCGGTCTTCGCACAGCCCACCTTTATCTCCATCTCAAGTGTGCCACCTCTGTCTCCGCCAGCCCAACTCCAGGTCAGCCCACCTCCAGGTCAGCCCACCCTCCAGGAGATTAAATTTTACCCGTCAGCATTGCCAGGACAAGGCGGGAATGCAAAATCAGGAAAACACACACTCCCAATTCCCCCACATCTTGATGGAAATCCGAACCAGGGGGTGGGAAGTACCAGTTCCCCCGCCTCGTGTTTCCCAGCGGCGCCATTCACTGGCGATAGGATTCTATCTACCCACCGCTTGTCAATGGGTTTCCCATTATAACCACCCCACACTGCTGGGAGCCCCGGGGGCGTGAGTGCGCTGCCGCCGGGAAACGTGAATCGCAACGGCCAGAGAATTCCGGCCATGATGTTTACTATTTGGGAATATTTCTATTTACATCACATTATTCTGGAATTAATTCAAACTTTCTACTCGTGCTTTGCATTGGGAAAAGTTATTCCCTTTACTGCTTTCCTTACACCAGTAATGTGCATTTCTTAATACATTTAATAGAGGATTAGTAGCACAGCAATGGTTCGGAGGCATATTTTTAATCTTATTTTTGTGTTTATAAATGTAAACTACAGATCTTGCATCTAATCGGCAATATAATCATCACACTGAAGGGATCAGACTGGAGTAAATGCAAATCGCTGTGTTATACTTGCATCTGCTTCGCTCAAACATCATATTCATAAAGCAGCAACAAATCACAGCTCAGATGGTTGCAACTATGAGCCAACAAGCAAACAGAAAGTAGAAATGAAGCCACCAACCATAATACAGAAAACAACGAATGAAAATGATAAGTCAGCAAACAGCAGCCAATGCAAAATAGCAGAAGGGCAACCAATTGAAAGAGGTCCGATGCTTCTGAAAATTATTTCAGTCACAATCATGTCTCCTCGGTGAGCCGAAGATTTGGTGTTGGGATTTCTGATACACAAAAGATGTGAGCCAATTTTCAACAGAATGATTAAAATGATCTGCTCTAAACAGCAGAGTTAGTCTAACTAAACAAAGTGGCTAGCCTAGCTGGCAGATTACAACTCCCAGATTACTGATGTGTCCTAAACATTCTGTGGACAAAACTCCACAATGCCCAGAGTCACTTTCTGTCAAGAAAGGATTGAATTCATCTGACCCCCATCTAACTGGCTGAAAAGGGGCTGGAAGCCTGGGAATTGGAAAAGAAGGGAAAGGATGGAATGCACCTGACTCCCCTTAATTAAGATAGAGGCAGGAAAAGCCAAGGATGGCTTTCCCACCCAGAGGCCAATTGAGTGCTTTAAGTGGCCAATTAATGTCCACCTAAGGACCTCGTCCTGCTACTGATGATAAAATACTGATCAGGCTACTCGGCACTATGGCTTAATTGGTTAAAGCATGTGTCAACAGGAGATCCTTGGTTCCATAGAAACCCTACAGTGCAGAAGGAGGCCATTCAGCCCATCAGGTCTGCACCAATCCTCTGAAATGGCACCCTATCTGGACCCACCCGATCCCTGTAACCCCCACCTAACCTGCACAGCCCAGGACACCAAGGGGCAATTTAGAATGGCCAATCAACCTAATCTGCACTTCTTTAGATTGTGGGAGGAAACCGGAGCACCTAAAGGAAACCCATGCAGACACTGGGAGAAAGTGTAAACTCCACACAGACAGTCACCTAACCAATTTAGAACAGTACAGCACAGAACAGGCCCTTCGGCCCTCGATGTTGTGCCGAGCAATGATCACCCTACTCAAACTCACGTATCCACCCTATACCCGTAACCCAACAACTCCCCCTTAACCTGACTTTTTAGGACACTACGGACAATTTAGCATGGCCAATCCACCTAACCCGCACACCTTTGGACTGTGGGAGGAAACCGGAGCACCCGGAGGAAACCCACTCACACACGGGGAGGACGTGCAGACTCCACACAGACAGTGACCCAGCCGGGAACCAAACCTGGGACCCTGGAGCTGTGAAGCATTGATGCTAACCACTATGCTACCGTGCTGCCCACGCAATGATTTCACTGGGGCTCGAACCCAGGACCTTCTGCGTGTAAAGCAGACGTGATAACCACTACACCATGGAACCAGCTGAATGAAAGCTAATGGCCCGTACGGGGATCGAACACGCTACCTTGGCGTTATTAGTACCACGCTCTTACCAACTGAGCTAACCAGCCCGAAAAGGTAAAGAGGCCAGAATTGAACCCAAGTCCCTGGCACTGGAAGGCAGCAGTGCTAACCACTGTGCCACCATGGTGCCTCAAATCTCAACGATGTCGCCGTCCATTTAGTCAATGCATGGGCTTAAATCACAATTGCCTATACTGCAGGAGGCTTGTTATTCACTTTCCTATCTACTCCATATCCGCCCTGAATACAAGTCACAGTTTTAGTGCCTTAATCCCAAGCCAAGCTTCCAGCCCATCATTGTCACCACAAGAGCTTTATTCACCTCCTGATTATCACCTCCTCTACTTTTGCCCATATCCACCTGTTGATGTCCTAACTAATCACCTCAATATTGGTCTACACCCCCTTAACCATCCGTCCTGACCAAGCTCCATTGGCTTCCCGCACCCCAAAGACTCAACTTTCTAATATCTCTAATGGCCTTCCTCTCCCTTCTTCTGCAACGTCCTCCAGCCATGTATTCCTGTGCACGACCTTCACTCCGCCAATACCAGCCCACTTCGATGCAAAGAACTTTGGTGGCTGTCCCTTCAGTCACTATGCTGCACCTTTCCTCAGCTTCGCCATCATACTGCATATCTCCTGTCTTTGGGCGTTTTTTAAGGTCCCTTGAACCATGCTTACTAACCAGCCTCTCTCTAACTTTACTCTCACCTTCTCAATAACTATCAAGCTGTAAAAAAAACATTTATGTTGTGATTTGAACATTAGAAAGACATTTTAGGGCATGTTACAAATCAGAGATTAGATGGCTACCAAGAGGAAAGACGACAAATAGGTCAAATATAGTCAAGGAAAAATCTTTCATAGACTTTAGCAACTCAGGAGGGAGGGGAAATTTTGGGAGGGGGTTCCAGGTCATGTTGGTTGAAAGCCAATGCAGAAGGAAGAGGATGAGAAATGAGGCATGAACTTGTGTCAGAATCATTTCCTCTGATTCATCTTGAAATGCTGCAGTACGCCTCTAGCAGCGATATGCTAATGACTCGCACAAATTAACGGTAACAGGAGGCTCTTCTGTATAAGTGGACTGTTAATGATAAATGTGCATGAATTGCAGCAGCAAAAGCATTTCTACAACAATTAAAACTAGGAGCCAGACCGTAAAAGGCCAACATTTCAAACCTGTCAGTTGTTTTCTCAATCTCAAATATCATTGCGTGGAGGTGGTGCCGAGTGGCTTAACCCAAAGACCCAAATACTTTGGTGTTTCCACCAGTCACTGCTTCACAACTCATCACTGATGTAAGCCTGGGAGAAGGTTGTTAAACTTGGTCACCTGCTAAGCCACTGCCTGAAATATAACCCACAACGACTGACGGGGGAGTGGGGTGGAGGCAATCAGAGGGGAATAGTTTAATGTTAGCTTCTTCAACAAAACGGATGATAGTATCCCAAAGAACAAAGTTCTGCTTGATTCATATGGTGATATTCAAGTTGGGTAGGACAATATAAATCGTTGGGCACATCTCATGGTCCACAGGTGTGGCCCAGATGGTTGGTCAAACAAAGGAAGAGCAAAATATGTCAGACAGGGATTGTTGGAGTATAGTGTGCAACAACTTGGAAAGTTTTACTGTAACAATCCTTGCTACAATAAATAATCTCGCCGTATTCTTAGAAGAGACAATCTTGTAAATTCACATAAATAAAACCATGCTCTGTTGAAGGCTATTCATTCTAAAATACAGTTATTATCCTACTGGGAACACAGCCTTCCATTTTATGGATATCAAACCACTGTTAAAAGTCCTGTGGTCTGTTTAGAATTACAGTTGAGTTACCAGCATGGATGGCCTTCATATAGTATTTGGAAGAACTTCAATTAAGTTGCTCAAAGGTGTTCCACAGCCTACAGGGAGTCACTGATAAACCATAGATATTGCGTAGGAAGAAATGTACCATCTTCTTTATAAGTTTAAATTAACATAGCTTTCCCCAAGTTTTCCACATCTCTATGCTGATAGCGGATTGCCAGGGGAGTGGTTAATGAACAAACTATTAGTAGTAGAAATGATTGAGCTCAACAAGCCACCCACATATCCTGCTTGCGATATTCCATATTAACCCATGCTCCGTGACTTTCTGCCTGCCTGTCACAGGCATTAAGCCGACTAGGCTGATTTTCTTTTCAACCAGAACCAGGATAGAGCTTGGAAGTGGGGCGTGGCAGGTAAATAGAAGAGAACCACATTAGGACGGCTCCCCACCATATTCCATCATCCAAAATACTTTGCCAGGTTGTGGCCTGGGAAGCGGGTCAGTTCCCTGTTCCGCCAATTTAAAAAGATGAGGCCTCAAGAAGAGTGACTTTCCAGCCTTAGAGAAATATAGATATAGAAAAATACAGCACAGAACAGGCTCTTCGGCCCACGATGTTGTGCCGAACTTTTGTCCGAGGTTAATCGTAGATTATCATAGAATTTTGGACACCAAGGGCAATTTATCATGGCCAATCCACCCAACCTACACATCTTTGGACTGTGGGAGGAAACCGGAGCACCCGGAGGAAACCCACGCAGACACGGGGAGGATGTGCAGACTCCACACAGACAGTGACCCAAGCCGGAATAGAACCTGGGACCCTGGAGCTGTGAAGCAATTATGCTATCCACAATGCCACCGTGCTGCCCTTGTTGGCATTTATTTGGCAGCATAGCAGCAGCCACCACCAACACCCCCCTCTGCCCCCTCACCACCCCCTCCCAGACCACTCCCCCCCCCCCCCCCCCCCAACCCAACCATATGAGAAGGCCACCAGCTCAAAGGAGGGAGGTCTTCAGGCAGCAGTCTGGGAAGCCCTCAGAACTGAAGTCTCCATGCCTCATTGCGCAGTGGGTCCAAAAGCATAAAGCATGAAAGGCTTTCATCAGCACCGCATCCACCAACTTGAGGCAAGGGATTTTAGCTACAAGCTTAGGTTGGAGAAGATAGGGTTATTCTCCTGGGAGCAAAGAAAGTTAAGGGGAGATTCAATAGCCGTGTGCAAGATTATGAAAAGTTTAGATAAGGCAGACAAAGAAAACCTGCTCTTATTTGCTGATGGTATGAGATCTAGGAGAGGAGACACAGATTTAAGGTTTCCAGCAAGAGAGGCAGGGGGTTTTGAGAAAGAACATCTTACACAGCAAACGGCAATGTTGCAATTATTATTAAGATTGCTACCTTTTGAGACAGTAGTAAAATAAAGGGAATCATATGACCTGCTCTGAAGTCTGGATAAAAGCAAATTACTGCGGATGCTGGAATCTGAAACGAAAGGGAAAATGCTGGAAAATCTCAGCAAGTCTGGCAGCATCTGTAGGGAGAGAAAAGAGCTAACGTTTCGAGTCCGATGACTCTTTGTCAAAGCTTTGACAAAGAGTCATCGGACTCGAAACTTTAGCTCTTTTCTCTCCCTGCAGATGCTGCCAGACTTGATGAGGTTTTCCAGCATTTTCCCCTTCTGCTCTGAAGTCTGCCTGACAGTAAACATGGATGGTTTGATGGCTGGAGATTAAAAGAAGCTCAAATTGGTTTATTGGGAAGAAGGTGCAAGGTGTTTACCCTTGGCAACAATGGCAACAGTGAATTGACTGTGAATCTCCAAAGTCCCAGAAATGTGTTGAGAAGGTTGAATTGAAAACAATTGGGCTTTAAATTGTCTATTTATGCGCAGATAAAATAGATTTGGGGTAACCAGAATAACTACTAAGTATTTCTACCGGGATACAAGGCCCATATGATTCATATTGCCATGGAGATGTGTTTTGAGCAAAAAAGAGTTTCTAAGATATCTCTGAAAACTCTCAGATGCGATTAGTCTATCAGCATCTTATAGAGAGAGAACATTGAAAGGTAGTAAGATGATATTCACGATTTATTTGGAAAGCCCCAAATTTGTGAGGATCTAAAATGAGGCTGGAAGATTTGCCTAGCTTTAGCTAGGGGGAATCGTCCCCAGGAAAACTCACACTGTGAAACACAGTGCTAGAGTTTAAAGTTTCCAGGAAGACAGGAAGAAAAAACAAAGAAACAAAGAAACAAAGAAACAAAGAAAGAAAGAGAGAGAGAGAGGGAGGGAGGGAGGAAAGGAGGAAGGAGGGAAGGAGGGAAGGAAGGAAGGAAGGTCAGCAGCGCTAACCGTTGTGCCACCCAGGGGAAGGAAAGGAGTGGAACTAAAGCCTCAAGAGCTATTTCCAGACTGCAGGGTAGCACAGTGGTTCGCACTGTCGCTTCACAGCACCAAGGATCCGGGTTCAATTCCCGGCTCAGGTCTCTATCTGTGTGGAGTCTGTATGTTCTCTTGCGCGGGTTTCATCCGGGTGCACCGGTTTCATCCCAAATATCACGAAAGACAAGGGACTGGATTCTCCGCAGCCCAACGCCGAAATTGCAGCCGGTGCTAGGCAGAGAATCCAGTATGATGCCATAATCGGGCCCGCCGCCAGTTCGATGATTCTCCGGGCACTGAAAACTGGTGTTACCGTGGAGCACTCCACACCACCGAGGGGCCATTGACAGAGGCCCTCTCAGCAATCCTCCGCTCCTGACCGGCAGAGTTCCCAACAGCATGGAACTAACCTGCTATAGCCGGTTGGAATACCCACGAGGTCGGGGGCGGGCGGATCGGAGACTGGGGAGGCCTTATAGGCTGACGGGGCATGACTGTGCGGGGGTTGAGGCTCGGACACGCAGCCGATCCGGGGGGGGGGTCTCTTTCTTCAGTCTGGCTCCACACTCCGAGTCCGCCATGGAGCACGAGGGCCCGTATCTGCAGCAAAAGCTGCGAAATTCACTCCGGGTCCCTGCTAGCCCCCTGCAGGGCTTGGAATTCATTTAACTTTTTTGCTTGAATTACAGGAGTAAAACCCCACCGTTTTTACGCCAGTGTAGGGACATAGTTTCAATAAGGCAGAATCGAGTCCATGTTGTTCGGTGAAATGGACATTTTGAATTGGCCCTCAGTGTACCTGAACAGGCGCCGGAGTGTGGTGACTTGGGGATTTTCACAGTAACTTCATTGCAGTGTTAATTTTACAGAGGAAATTTTATAGACGCTAATAAAGGTAATAATTATTAGAATTTACTGTCTACTTAAAGGGTAGTGTAACAAATACTTAATAATATTTTTTTTTTTAGTTGTGTTAAGTCAGTAGTCATTTTGCCTGTTTGTTACAGTAGAAGTATTGTAGTGTCATCCATTGAGTTATTAACTGGAAGTTTGAATTTCTATGGAGATCATAACAGAACCTAGAACTCTGTGCCTATGAGGATGGTGGAAACAGGCGATGAAAGATTTCAAAAGGAGATAGGCTCTTGAGAGAAATTAACTTGAAGGGCTAAGGATTTTGGGACCGATGAAATTGCTCTACAGAGAGCAAGTATGAAGGTGATGGTATAAATAGCCTCCTTCTACACAATAATGACTCCATCTTAAACATTCACTCCCACCATCACCGATGCATAATGGCAGCAGGTTGTGCCATCCACAAGATGTGCTGCTGTAACTCAACAAGCTTTCTCCACAGCCCCTCCCAAAGCTGCGACCTCTATCACCTAAAAGGACAAGCGGGAATACCACCAGCTGCAAGTTTTTATTCAGGTTGCACATTATTTGAACTTGGAAATATATTGTCTATCTTTCATTATCACTGAGACAGAATATTTGAACTCTCTGACAGCACTGCAGGTATATGTACAACACAACAGTTCTAGAAGACGACTCACTCCCACCTTCTCAAGGAGAATTGGGATAGGGTAAAGGTGTAGGCTTAAGTAGGGTTTTCTTTCCAAGGGCCGGTGCAGACTCGATGGATCGAATGGCCTCGCTTTGTACTGTAGGGATTGTGTGATATGATTCTATGACAATTAGGGTTGGGCAATAAATGTAGGCCTCACCAGCAAAACCCACATTCCATGAATGAATTCATTTTTCAGAGGTCGACCTGGGAGACTCGAACTGACGATTTGCTACCTCTGAATGGTCACGGAATTTTCATGACTGTCTCCTGTTCATTGTTTCAACTGAGGTGCTGTGGCAGAAATTATCCTACAGATGCACTGAGCATGTGTACAGTAATATCACAGTCACTTTGAGGCTTTGGAGCGCTCATGACTACTTTTACAAAAGCTTTACTGAATACTTCTGAAGGCCAATTGGGAGTTATTTGCAATGTTTTGGAAAACTCTGAAAATGGTTACACCACACAATAGTTTGTTATCTGAAAGAGGCTGGGTAATCGTTTGATGAATTTGGCAATGATACGCAGCGCTATAGATGTCAGATGATCCATGAAGGATGAGATCTCTTTGTGAAATCACTCAGCATATACAAATTGTGATCTCTGACATGCTGCCAACATCTGGACAAAATGAAGCATAATTACATTAAAAATGTGAGAACAAAACAAACTTCAACAGAAAGTTCAATTATGCCTCAGATCTTCTGAAGCAACAATATCCAGCCTCGTTGCTTGTACTCCTAGAAACAATGATAAATGTTGCAAAACCGACAGGCAATGAAAGCAGTCCCCGTTTTCATTCAGAACTAAAAAAAAGTTGTCCTTTTTGTTAAAAGGAGCAAAGACTCAAGGATTTCAGTTGCTAAGCGTTATAGTGTGATGAACCATTTGTGTTCAGCTTTAGATTTTCGAACAGGAATTTTTACTTGGTTGACATTGCACACATAACTATCACTTCCACTGTATGTAACTGGTGGATGACCTCATTTGCAGCTGTGTGGCTCTGTCCATCATCACCATAGTTGTTTTTAATGTTTCAAATATGTGTTGGCTACAGCAAAGTGTAATGCTTTCAAAACAAGCATCTGTTTTGATGAAAAATATTGCTGCTTCAAAAGACTTACTGGTTTTATTTAAAACGGGCTTGTTTTAAAACATACCTTGGCATAACATTACAGTGTGCATAGAGAGGAAAATAGCATTTTTTAACAGACAGTTAACTTTTATAGTTCTATGTTATTTTAACGTTCATAATGACACAACTTAAATTTAGCACAATAACGTATTGTAAGCATCACAAAACACAGTACCATATAGTCACGAAATGCCCAGTGTGTCCCCAGTGAGGGAAGGACCAGAGCACTGAAATTCTGGTCCATGGCACGACTTGGCTTGGCCATGTTGGCTATCACCAAGCTCATTTGTTCAGAGGAGGCTACATCCCTTGATGAGGGTGAGACTGCAGAAAAATGGTGGAGAAAGGTCAGTTCAATCAGCTCTATTGGCTAGCTAGATTTGTGTTGACAACGACAACAGAGTGTCATTGTAGGTGTTGGTGATGCAAAAGATGGGAGCAGAATGATTAACACGCCGTAACTTTATAGTTACAAATAATTTTTAGAATCAACCAAATTTCACCTTCATTAATTTAACTGGACCCGTGTTCTATTGCACAGATGGTGAAAGCCAGTTTCATTTAAATGCATTGTTGCCCTATACTTACTTTTACAACTGCTCATTTATCATTTATTCACCCCATCAGTCTCTACTTAATTTATTTTCTGATACAATGCAACTGGCAGTGGTTCAGAGGATGGCTAATCCATGCAGGTCCTGTCGCAGCTCTGTGCTGAGTACAGCAGTAAGAGACTGCCATCGGCCTCAGTGCCACAGGATGAGGGAGGAAGAAATAATCTAAGGCCCTGCACCTGATGACCACTCAGTGACAACTGCAAGTCATGCATGGGTGTGCCGATCCTAGTTGAGGACAAAGTTGGACTTGACTGTGATGGCTCCAATATGGAATAGACCTGTCAGTACTTACTGAGGAGAAACTCCCCCCCTTCCCCCCACGTGAAAAATAGCACTTGGGTGAGATGCCAGAAGGTGGGAGATGCCCACAGATAGATACACAAATAAGGATTCAAAGTTTTCAGAAGAGCAGGGTAGGGGGAAAAGAACACTGAATGAGAAAATCCTTGGGACTGGGAAGGATGTGGGAGGGGTTGCTTAAACTTAGATACTACCAAAACATGGGTGGGAGACGGTTAAGACTTCACGATACAACATTAATGCATTCACAGTGCAAAATCACACTGTGCACTCATTAAATAGCACAGGACTATCCTATTAGTAACAGTATCCCTCTAAATAAGGTGTGTGCTTTATTTATATCCCTCTTAAATCTTGATTTGTATGTACTTCTGTTTTAAAGTCTTTTTAAGCCATCCCATTTAGTAATCAAGGCTAGTTTAGAAAAGCACACAAGTAAAAACAGATGTTGGGAACATACATAAATACCATTGAAAGCAACACCAAAATATAACATCATCTGGGGGGTACATTTCAAACTGATTAAAAGATAACACTGGAAGGATATTAAAAGGCTGTGTTGAAGGCATTTTGCTTCAAAGGAAATAGAATCTCAAAACTGGGCAACTTGGAATGGAAAAAATAGTTGGTGGAGCCTGGGAGAGAATTAGTTGCAGTTTATAGGATTCTCTTTTTTGAGTGTCATACCTGATAGGAGACTATGTTTGTGAGCTGTTTAAATACTTGGGCCAAATTTTACTGGGAAGGCTAAAATTCCATCGTTGGGGCTAAAACAGGAGGTGAACCTACTCCAATTGTTGATGGGACCCAGGAAGTCATGTGGCTAATTAAGAGGCTGACAACTCAGTAGCCGCGGCAGTGCCCTCACTAGGGCGGCTATTGTGGAGGCCACAGCTGCAAGGAGAGGACGCTGCAATGGTTGGCCAACCTCCAAAAGGGTGTTGCAGGATGCTGGGACCAAGCTGGCAGAACCCAGTGGTCAGTGGGTGGGTGGCTTCTCACTGCCATTGCTGCCATGGGACCCTCCATGGATCATGGAGTGCCACCTCCTCCGCCACCTGCTGAGAAGCTGTCAGGCTTCACTGGGCCAGCATAGGGGTGGGTTCCCCACCCACAACCCCAACCCCCACCCCCAACCCCGACACTGACAAAATGTCCGTGGAGATGGGAAATGGCCCTTAATTCATCATTTAAGTACTTCAATTGAACTCACAGCAGGCGACCGATCTGCCAACTTTCCCATTGTTGGAAAAATGGCATGGTGATGCAAAGACTTCAAGAGCAGCCCAACACCTTCCTCGGCTTTCCACCTCCCAGCCCATCGCCAAAGGGCTGGTAAAATTCCAGCCTTAGAAACCTAGGCGGCAGCTGAGAGGGCTCTTTCCTTCACAAAAGCATTAATCTTAGAAGAGTATTACGCACCACAGAAGACCATTGGGCCCATCACATCCGTGCCAGTTCTGTGAAAGAGCTATATAATTCATCCCAGTTCCTTGCTCTTTCTGCATGGTCCCACAGAATCAGATTGGTTTGACTCAATCCAATTGATACTGAGATCTACACTGCCCCTAATTTGTCACAGAATTGTTTCCTTATGTCTCTGGGTGACTGTCATATGTCGTACTCATTGATGTGTGGAAGATTTATGTTTCTTTATTTTCAGTGCCCCCTTCATCAGTACAGAATTTCCATGCTCGCCTGTGAGAAGGAAAATGCTGGAAACTTCCCAGACGCCTGATTTTTAAAATTAAATCAAAGAAGTGGCGATGCTGGCCACCTACCGAGACTCACCCCAGAGAAAGATTTGCTTCCAACGACCCCTGCCCCACGCTTTAATAAGACCCTTCACCAGTATCACCGAGATTCCACTGTTTAAATTTTATTCAGCTGTTTCTCTTCACATTGATCCTTACATTCAGGTTAAATCAGATTCAATCGATAGGAAAATTCAATCTAAGTTGCCAGCAGCAACTTAGCAGCAGCCATAAACTTTGGGGATCCGTTGCCAACTGCACCACTACAGAAAATTCTAGGCCCACCAGTGCTATCTGAACTGATTCTATTATGTTCATTGTAAAACTTTATGAGCTGTATTAATATTCGATTATCCCCACATACCAAAAGCGTGAAATAATGGCATTTAGAGTGTCTTTGTCATGTTGTAAAATCTGACAGAAAGGGATACACCAATTCATTAGAAATTGCTGTGTGGTTTCACTGATGTACTAGTAAAATACAAATTGGGAATGAGACGCAAAGTCAAAGCAAGATATTCCTGAGCATGCCCTCGGATTCAAAGTATTCACAGCATTGCTCAAAGCTAAACTGTTCACCAATTTAGCAAAGCGAACAGTACATTCGTAGTTATCTCAAATTGGTGGAATTATAGAATTCCTACGGTGCAGAAGGAGGCCATTTGGTCTATTGATTCTGCACTGACCTTCTGAAAGAGCACCCCACCTAGGCGCACTCCTCCACCCTATCCCATCACCCCACCTAACCTGCACATCTTTGGACTGTGGGAGGAAACCGGAGCACCCGGAGGAAACCCACGCAGACACTGGAGAAAGTGCAAACTCCACACAGTCACCCAAGGCCGGAATTGAACCCGGGTCGCTGGCGCTGTGAGACAGCAGTGTTAATCACTGTGCCACCATGCCGTATTGCCAGCTGGTGATCATCATTGATGAGATCTTTAGATAGTCAGCTGAGAATGATCCATAAGCAATGGCAACATGATCAGCAAACATGACCTTTTGTTCGTAGCACTTATAAGAAGAAAAAAAGTTAGTCAAATATGTGAAATAAACTAAAGTGGAGCATAGGTCAATCCTTGGAGAAACTTGTCTCTATTTCATTATCCTTGAATGCAGTTATTTGAGGTCATTCAGTTACACATGAGGAGCTCCCTGAGCTCCTTTACTGTTGAAATTATATTTCTTGAAATGGACCCAAATGAACTCCACCAACCTCTTTACTCTTTTAAAATGGAAAAAAAACAACAATGTGACCGACTGGGAAATATAGAAAGATTTGGAAAAAAAACAAAATGCTGAGAATCTGAAATAGAGAATGCTGAGATGTTAGATCAGCATCTGAAACAGAAAAGGACCACAGGGTTGGATTCGAATGGTTTTAAGACGTTCTGGCAGCAGGATGTTCGACAATGTGTGGGAAACCCAGAAGTATGTGAAGCATGCGCTCCAGTCACTTTTTAATACAACTGCTGCATTAACATATGTTTTCTGGGTTTCCTGACTAATTAGCATCTGTGGGCTTAATTAAGACGCACGTGGTTTGATTTCAAACCTGTGGCTTGAAGCATTTGGGGGTGACAAGAATAGAGAAAGAAATGTCTTGGAAGGTGGAAGGTCAACGGCTACACCTGACCCCAGCAGCACCTCTCTAGATATGCTATTAGGGGCGGGAAGCTGTCTTGGATGCAGATCCCCTTCCCCACTCATGGGAAAAGGCCTGCAGATAATACATAGACGTGTGGTTTGTGGTTTTCCAGGAAGACGCGCTTGTTACCACACTGGATTCCATGTAGAAAGTGTAGAAAATTACTCCCACTCAAAACTCTCTTTCTTTCTCTTCTTGCTGGAGAAGAGAGCAGAGAACAACAGAGAGAGGCTGAGAACTAAAGATGGCCCTCAAGTCTTCTGTCAACTGACATTGCAGAGGAGGAGCAGGTACTGGATAGCCACGAAGGCTTCACATGCCTCACCGTCAGAGATGAGCTCCTCCCAGCTACCCAGTAGCAGGCTTAAATATTGGACAGCCACATGGTATGCAATACTCAGTCACATGGACTTAATATCATCAGCAGCAGAAGTAAAATCATGTGCATAATGAGAACTTCAACCTGGACAGTACCCATTCATATTTTCAATTTTCACAGAGCCGTCACACATCCAAAAGAAGTTGGTCAAAGTCGCCGACAATGTTGATGAATCCTCAGAGGTACTCCATTCCCTATGAGAGGTGCACAGGGCTCACACAGAACCAGCACCATCCCAACATTTCAGGTGTGCTGTGTCATTGTACAGACTGGGGGAGTCCATCACTGGCATGAGTGACATGATGTTGCAAGTGTGCTGTGTCATTGTACTGACTGGGGGAGTCCATCACTGGCATGAGTGACATGATGTTGCAAGTGTGCTGTGTCATTGTACAGACTGGGGGAGTCCATCACTGGCATGAGTGACATGATGTTGCAAGTGTGCTGTGTCATTGTACAGACTGGGGGAGTCCATCACTGGCATGAGTGACATGATGTTGCAAGTGTGCTGTGTCATTGTACAGACTGGGGGAGTCCATCACTGGCATGAATGACATGATGTTGCAAGCTTTGCAAATTATACCTCAGCCATGGAAAGAGTGGACAATTGCACGGAGAATCAAACATGGCAATCCCAAAAGCAAGTACAAACTTTCACCAGTGGCTTGCACTCTATGAATGCCACATTAAATAGGATATCTGATCCTGTGGCCATGGCTATCAACGCCCCACTGATCTTCAGCAAAGTCTCCTCCAACTCATTGCTAGCAGGGAAGATCAGCTAGGCCATCGGAGGGATGATTGTGAAAGTGGGCACTGGCTCAAAGGCGTTTCTACCTCTCACCCATTGCCCCCACTGTTACCATCCACACACCCACAATCAATACGCCATGAGCTGCTTTGTTCTCCAATAGTCAAATCGAGCCCTGCACAGATGCAGATTTTGGCAGGACCCCGATGGGCTCCAAAACACAGACAGCGTTGGCCAAGCATCGGGATTGGATCAAACTGTCGGCATTTCTGCTGATGCCAAGGAGGCTGCACCTAATGAAAGTGCGAAGAAAAGGAAGAGTAAAGGTTTGCAATGAAAACAGAACATTCTGGAGGAACCTCAGAAATTCCACCAGCATCTCATAGAATCATAGAATTCATGGTGCAGGAAGAGGCCATTCGGCCCATCGAGTCTGCACCAGCTCATGGAAAGAGCACTCCACCCAAGCCCACACCTACACCCCATCCCAGTAACCCAATAACCCCACCTAACCTTTTTGGACACTAAGGGCAATTTATCATGGCCAACCCACCTAACCTGCACATCTTTGGACTGTGAGAGGAAACCAGAGCACCCAGAGGAAACCCACGTAGACACGGGGAGAACGTACAGACTCCGCACAGACAGTGACCCAAGCCGGAATGAAACCTGGGACCCTGGAGCCCTGAAGCAACTGTGCTAACCACTATGCTACCATGCTACCCCAAATATGTGGAGAGATACTGCCATACCAGCTATTTCCAACAGGTTCTGTTTTTATTTCAGATCTCTTGCATCTGCAGTATTTTGCTTTTATTTTAGTAAAGATTTGCAGTTGCACAAAGATATATATACATGGGCGTGTTATGCAAAGTTAGCGTTTTATATTTGAGCCACAGTGATATTATTATCTTGCACCACTTTCCCCTCGTTGCTGGATGGGCGGGTGGGGGGGGGGAGTTTCAGTTTTATGATGATGAATGAGAAGACATGACTTAAACTGAATGATAGTTTGCTGAGATATGGGGGAGGGTGATGATGGCTGTGTAAGTGAGGCTTGTCGTTTGTAAGGCGACTTACTGTTAGCTTCCAGCTGTATGGGCGGCAAGCAAAAGTGCAATTCTCATGTGGTTGTTAGATCGGTGTGCTGGTGGCACATAAGTGACACTTTCAAAATGAGGGCATCCAGGGCAGCATTGTGTGGCACTGATGGCTCATTACCCACATCAGCTTCTGTCTCCTCTTATTCCTCCGCCTCAAGCTCCTCCTCAGAATTACCTGTGAAGGTTCTGTGCTCTGCTCCACCTGCAGGTCCAGTTGTGTAATATCGTGTGGAGTGCAGCACACCAGGACCATGCTGGAGACCTTGGCTGCTGTGCTGTGAAGGGCATCTCCACATCTGTCCAGGAACCTGAAAGTGGCATCAATCCCATTTTAAGTAGTGTTGCCCCTGAGCAGACAGCTGGTTAGTCTGCTTCCAGTTATAAAGAGTAAGAAGTCTTACAACACCAGGTTAAAGTCCAACAGGTTTGATTCAAACATGAGCTTTCGGAGCGCAGCTCCTTCTTCACATTCACCTGAGGAAGGAGCTGCGCTCCGAAAGCTCGTGTTTGAATCAAACCTGTTGGACTTTAACCTGGTGTTGTAAGACTTCTTACTGTGCTCACCCCAGTCCAACGCCGGCATCTCCACATCATAGTTATAAAGAGAACAGGGAGGGTGGACTCATGACGAAAACATCAAGGCAGCTGCTTGGGAATCTTGCATGCATCTGCATGATCGCGCGATCTTGATGGAGTGGAAGCCCTTGTTGTTGATGAACACTCCTGGATGATCCCTATGTGCCTTTACACCCAGACGTGTGCAATTGATGGCATCCTGCACCTGGGGGAAGCCAACTAGAGTTGCAAATCTGAGGGGCCTGTCAGCCTAACTATGGAGCAATGGGCGACCATGGTAATAAACTACTCTTAACCATATGTTTTTACACTGTTGAATGAGAGATCCTGTTAATGTCTCCAGCAGACCCCTGGCAACATCCACAGGCAGAAGGTTTTAAAAGTAGTGGTGACTTTGACAGACATGACCACCAGGTTATGTAAGCAGCCGGTCTTATTCCAGCAGGCTGCAAATGTCCACCATCTGAAGCAGCATCCTGATCCTCCTGTGATACTGCAGGGATGTGCCTTGAACTATATCCCAGGACATAGGTGGCAGTTGTCCCAGGGAAGGGGGGTGGGAAGGCCTGGGGGATGGAGTAGCACCAGAACGGCAATTGGGGTTCGGGGGGGGGGGGGGGGGGGGGTCACATGGTCACCGGACCTTAAGGGGAGGGCATCCCATTCCTGCCAGAAATCAAATTCTGTTCATTTCAGGTTAGCTCCCACTCAGCTGACATCCACCCACAGCCTAAGAATTGAGGCTTTGTGGGGAAGGCCCAGAAGTGGCCATTAAGTGGTTGTCGTGTTAATCACCCTGGGGTAACACGGACTGCAACTGGAAAGTAGACTCCAAACGTTGATGTTCATTCAATACGCTTTATTGAACTTGTTAAGCAGTGCTGTCGGTTTGACGCTCTACTAACCTAAGCGTGCTTACTATAACTAACTAGACCAGAATAGCTCTGAGCCACGTGTAGAAGGTGCTAACTGAAAAATACACCCTGACTGACACTACAGTTGTCACCAGTGGAAAGAGGCGGAGTGCTGATGCCTTGTGTGTTTTATAGTGTGAGACCTTCTGGTGTTCTGCCTGGTGATTGGTTGTGTTCTGTCCTGTGTGTTGATTGGCTGTACTGGGTACTGGGTGTCTGTCACTGCCTGTCTGTATCTCATTTTGTGCATGAGTGCATAACTTGACAGTGGCGACGTTAGGACCTTAACTGGAACAATGGCAAGATTCCCATCTGATACCCTGACCGCCTCAGCACTTTCCCCACATTATTCCCATATCTCATTGGTATTTAGAAAACTGTCAATCTCTGTTTTAAACATACTTAATGATTGTGTTCCAACAGTCCTCTGGGGTACAGTATTCCAAACACTCGCACCATCTGAGTAAAAGGATTCCTTCTCAGCTCGGTTAATTGGCTTCCACCTTATTTTGAAACTGTGTCCTCGCGTTCTAGACTCTCGATCCAGGGGAATCACCTTGGGCACAATTCAGTGGACAAAAGTTTAAGTCACTTTTGGTGGCGGATGTTTTCTCGGAGGCTGCTACTCCGAGAATCACTCACTTATTCAAGGGCATTTCTCTGGTTGTTTTGGCCTCAAGGAGTGTCTCCCCACTGAGGCCACACTTAGCGAGATTTTCTGCTGGTCAGCTGATCACACCAGCTGCAATGGCAGATCGAGGCACCATTTTGAACGGCAAGCCTGATCTTTCCCTCGCCCTTTCAGCGCCACCCGCCCCCCCTGCCTTTTTAGGCATCTACCCCTCACCCCCCCCCTGACTTTGTCGAGTCCCAGGAAACCCTGCCCTCACGCGCCCCCTTCAATTTCAATCCCCCCCTCCCCCTAGCATGTGCCAACCTGGCACTCAGGCAATTCCAGCCTGACATCCTGGCAGTGTCAGAGTGGCACTGGCAGAGTGCCATGGTAGCACTGCCAGGTGCCAGGCTGGCAGTGCCAAGGTGCCTGGCTGCCAGGGAGAGTGTCCTGTCACCAACCAGCCGGGGGTCTCTAATGCCCGACGAGATCCCCCTCCGGGATGCCATTACATACGCCTGGTCTATGTTTGTGTGGACCAGTTCTAAAAGGCGCCCTGTGAGGTCTCGCAATCGTAGCCATTGACTCCCGGATGCCGGGTGAATCTGGCATTGAGCATTTAAATAAACCAATATCCTGCATTGAGTATTTAAATGAGTCTAATGAATCATTTACATATGAAGATCTGGATCTTACCCACAACCACTGAATTGGGCCAATAACAACATCTACCCTATCCATCCCTTTAATTATTTTGTATGTTTTTATGAGATCACCTCTTATCCTCGCAGATATAAACAAACACGTGTGAAGTAGGAGCAGAATTAGGTCATTCGAGGCTGCTCTACCATTCAATAAAATCAGCTCTGTTGAGTTCCACATTCCCATCTACTCCAGATAACCTTTGATTTACTTACACATCAAGAATCAATCTATCCCTGCCTTAAAAGTCTTCAATGACCCCACCTATATGGCCTTCTGAGGCAGAAAGCTGCTCAACCTTCTGAGAAAAAAAAATTCTCCTCATCTCTGCCCAATAAGGTGACCCCTATTTTGAAACATTGCGTCCCAGTTGTGGACTCCTCACAAGAGAAAACATCTCCTTGAGCGGAATTCTCCGTCCGTTCTCGGCAGCGTGATTCTCCAGTCTTGCTGCGATGAATGGGAGATTTGACTTTGCGTCAATTTCTCCCTCCTCGCTAACAGTGGTAGCGAGGCCACCTCGCAATGGTGGATCCCGGCCCTTGTCTTTTTGTTGTGGCTTGATGACCTGGACTGTTGGGGTTGTTCTGTACCACGGTTGCCACGTAAATTGGGCATGCAATTGTTGACAATATGGATGGCTTTTTTCAGTCAGGTCTTGTTTAGATTGGAGTAATCTTAATGCCAACTTTTACTCGACGCACCACTATACTCTGCCATTGCCATATGACTCTCTACATTATAATGTGGGCAGTCCCACATTAACTCTTACTTTGTATAAAGTTATCAATATGACCTCCAACCAGCAGGTGTTGATAGAGGATCTACCATGTGACTCAAGATATTTGGCAGTTGGTAGTAAGTCATACTAGAGAATAGTCATAGCAGAAGTAGCTCCAGGGTAATTCACTGAATTAATTTATTCGTTACCGTTTGTATCATAGTTTGTTAGTTACCTTTCCACGTATTCATTCTGTTAATAAAGTATCTTATTAGGCAAGGAACTAGATGTTCTGTGTAGATTTTTATCACAGCCACAATGCAGAAGATAACATGGTACTAAGAGTGTAGAACAATTGAAGATAACAACGGAGAAGACAGGACGAAACAGGCCGAAGAAAGAAAAAAGGAAATTCTTCCGCTCACCTGGTAAACTACAGGCAACTGGAACTCAATGTATGGAAATACTGTGAAGATAGAGATGTGAGGTTTGAAGGCACCCCACCAGCTTCAAGTCACTGGTAATGTAGTTTAAACTCTATGTTGCAGCCCTTGGCCTGCAGGTACAGCCTGACGAGAGGCTTATTGCGTTGCTGCTCACGGTAGTAGGTCCTCAAGCTATAGAAGTATATACCTTTGCGTTCGACAGTGAAGAGGAAAGCAAGACCTTTGATGAAGTAATAAAGTACTTTGATCAGCATTGCTCCCCGAAGAAAAATGAAATGTTTGAATGCTATATATTTTGTACATGTACCCAGAAGGCAGGCAAATCTTTTGAGAGTTTTTTAACCAACCTGCGGTTGAAGCACAGTTGTGTAATTTTAGAGCGTTATAGTCTTCGATCATTCGCGATCAGATAATGTTCGGGATATTGAATGATAAGGTACATGAGGGACTATTGAGGGAAGAAGAGTTTCAATTGGAAAACGCTATCAAGATTTGTCATGCAAGCAAGCTAGCTGCACTGCAGGTTAGTACGTTCAACCTAAAAACATTTGCTGCCAATCTGGAAGAATACATCAACACCATCAGCACTGTGACGCAGTTGAATAAGAAATGTGGTTTCAGTGCGGGCGGCCATTTTAAGTGGCTGACCAGATCTGCTATTTTATGCCAGTGATGTGGCAATCAATATGGGCCACGACAATGTCCAGCATTTGGGAAGGTGTGTTCCAAGTGTGGCAGAACAAATCACTTTGCGAAGCAAATCACATCCAACAGTGGACCAAACCGGATCAGTCAACGCGATTGATGCGATGTCCAAAGAAGACCTGTTTCTCGTTGATCTGATTTCAACTGAGGACAAAATGAGTCTGAATATGCAGAGTGAAGAAGTCTTACCGACCAGTTGCGGCAATAGTGATGGTGATGCTGATACCATCGAAGACAGATGGACAATTCATATGACAGTGATGCTGAATGCCACATTTATCAAATGCAAGTTCGACACGGGTGTGAGGGCCAACCTTCTCACTTTGTCCGATTTGAACAGGCTGCAAGTTAAACCGAAAGTTGGCAATCAAACAAAACTATTGAAAGACTAAAATGGGAATGGGATTGCGACACTGGGAGCATGTGAACTTGAAGCATGGGTACATAACACATGCAACATCATACCATTTTCCATTGTGGATACGGAATGCGAGTCCATCATAGGAGCAGCCACATGTGAGGCCCTAAACCTAGTTGAGCGGCTGTACATTCCAGACAGGGCAGCGACGGAGGACCATTACAATTGGCAACGGCATATAATGGCACAGTTAACCGATGAGATAAAAGTGAAGGTTAAAGTGGAGGAAGATAAACTGGATGAAAAGATGGAGGAGGCAAAAGGAATTCCAGGAATTAACAGTCTTAAAAAATGTGGATGTGCTCAGTGGCATGATACAGGAACACGATGAGCCAGTCCTAAAGCCTCGGCAAGATGTAAACGTAAACATTTCAGATCTGGGACAGCCAATGTGCTCAACACTGCAGTTTAACTTTGAGCTAAATGAGTATTTTATAAATGAGGTAGTGACGAAGACATACCAGATGACGTCGCAGCCTGATGAGGTAGATTTTCGAGTATCTTAAGGAACTTACTAATCAAGGAACTAGATGTTCTGTGTAGATCTTTACCACGGCCACAATATAGAACATAACGGTTTAATCCAGTCCTGGTGAATGGTGCTCTTTAGCAGTTGTAAAGATTCTTTGTAAAGTATACTGCACAGTACCATGCTGATATGGATTGATATAGTGTGAAGCTCTCACCAGTTTATTATTAATTCCTAATCAGTGTCACTTCTGATTGAAACATGAGCAATTCTGCACTGATGCAGTGAGGCGCTTGTCTGAATTTGGCCATACTATTGGGACAAAGTGGAGGAAGATTTAGTCTGCTTTTCAACTTTCCTTGCCCTCATTGTTCCTCATGCTGGTGCTAAAATGTAAAATAATTCTTAAACCAATATAAAAATATAAAACAACTCTGCTCCCTAACACTGGCAAACACAATGGGTGGGATGCTCCACCGATGGGATTCTTCATTGCGCTGGCAGCGCACCTACGCCCGTGGGTTATCCGGCGCCGTGGGGGTGGCCACAATGGGAAATCCCATTGGCAGGTGGCGACAACGGAGAATCCTGGTGCTGACGACGGTGTGCCGGGCAGGGAAATGCGGCTGACGGGCCTGAGAATCCTGCCCAATGTTCCCTAAATTGCAAGTCAAATTCCTCCAGGATCTCGGGAGTTTTCATTGATTCCGCACCCAGACTCACTGGAAACCCTAGGTTCAGTAAATATTGAAAGTCTGGCAGTGATGACTTCAGCAACAATTTGCATTTATATAGCATCTGTAATTTAGAAGAATGTTGCACGTTGCTTCACAGATGCATGATCAGACAAATTAGAATATTTTATGTTCTTACATTTATGAATACACCTTGAGGGTAAATATGGAGATGCAGGTGTGGAAAATATCTATTGATAGTCGCTTTCAGCAATAACATTCCCAGATCCAAATGTTGAAGATTTTCCTCCCTTATATTTGTGTGTTCCCCATTCATGAAACCTCATGTTACATTGAAGAGGGGTCAGGGGGTTAGGGAGAAGTCACTTACATAAGCCAATTCTGGTTGCTGCACTGGAAGATTTTGCCAATTACCCCCACTATTCAATCCCCTGCCCTCTCCACTCTCTGAGAAGGCTCAGGCTCTCATTTCAAGTTCCCTTCACTCATAGTTTCAAGGTGCCATATGGTGGTAGTATCATTTTATGGGTAGTTCAGATTTAAATGCATCTCTCCCTCCTTCCCTCCTTTCTGCCTGGTTAATGAACGCTTTTGTTGGAGATTGAGCAAGATAAGTGTTGGGAGTTGAATTCTCCTCAGAATTGGAATGTCGGCGGGTTATCACACTCAGAAGAAATTGAATAATGCAGTGGCTCCAGAGGTGGAGGATCTGGGTGGAGCAGGTACAGAAAGCATGGCAGAGTAGGGAGAGCCGTCGCCGACCACCCTACTGCCCATGGAGCAGTCAATGGTGTTGATTAAGGGGGTGCTCCGGCGACATCAGCTAGAGATGCACTAGGACAGTCCCAAGGCGATTGAGGGAGCAGTAGCTCTTCTTCACAGGGCTTTGGAGCAGGTGGGAAGCATTTGGAATCACAAGGTGCAATGATCCATGAGGTGGAAAGGGCGGTAACGAATCACAGAGAATGGATTGTGGAGTTGGAGGCAGAGGTGAAGATCTTGGGAACGGCCTGTAAGGATTTGAACGTAAAGGTGGATGATCAGGAGAATCGGTCCAATCTGCCGGAGGGGGTGAAGGGAACAAGTTCCACGGCCTATGTTTCGAGGATGTTTGTGAAGCTGGTGGATGAGGGGGGTCTGCGAGAGGGCTCCGGAGGTGGACCGGGCACACCGATCGCTATGACAAAGTCTGAGAGTTACCGGGTAGCCACCAAGGGCAGTGATAGTCCAAATGCATAAATTCTAAGAGGGGGAGAAGATTCTGAAAGAGGAAATTGTGAGATGGGCGAAGACCACATGAGACTGCAGTTGGGAGGGTCAGCAGATCCGAATATATCAAGCTATTCGACCGACCTGGCCAAGCAGTGGGTGAGTTTTAACTGGGCGAAAGTGGTGGTGTTTCAGAACAAATTCCCGTTTGGGCTGTTGTACCTGGCCAAACTCTGGGTGACTTTTAAGGAGAAGGAGAACTCCTTTACGATGCCAGAGGAGGTGAATTACTTTATTAAGGAGTATGGTTCAGAGGAGTATTAATGGTGTCAATTTTCTTGTTTTTTTTTATATGTTCGTACAATGTTAGCAATGTGTTTTGTTTTTTGCACATGTTTGCCCTTTTGATATTTTGTTACGGTCGATAGGAGTATGGTTCCGAGCCCTGGGTCTATTTTCCCTCTTGGTGAGAGGGTGGGGGGGAGCAAGGGTTTGGGGATGGGTGTGGGGCTGGGCTTCGAAGAATGGGGGTGGGGAGGTATTGAGGGGTGATGGGCAGTTTGGGAGATATGGATGGAGGCCTTTGTGTTGATCTCCAGGTGGGAGGAGCCATTTAAGCAGGAATGCTGGTGAATGGAAGCTGAGTGGGGGTTACGATGGGTACCAGAGAGCGGGTGGGGGGGTGGTACAGTAGTTTGGGGGAGGTAGGGGTTAGGGGATTTGGGCCGGGGATTGGGACGGGGCAGAGAATGGGTGTGGGAGAAGAGGGCTGTGCTGGAGATGCAGGTAGTTGGAAGGGTGGAGGTAGGAGAGAGAGGAGGGGGTGGCCATTTTGAGTGGGCCTGGACAAGAAAGGGATGAGGGCAGGGATAGTTTTGTAATGGATTAAGATGATGCACCCAAATTGGACGGGGTGGCAAAATCACCTGGTGCGGATAGTGACTTGGAATGTGCGGGGCATTGAGTGGTGTGGTGAAGTGATCGCGGGTGTTTGCGCACCTGAAAAGTTTAAAGGCGAAGGTAGATTTTATGCAGGATATGCAGGTGATGGATCAGGTGAGTTTGAGGAAGGGGTGGGTGGGACAAACGTTTCACTTGGGCTTTGATTCCATGTCAATAGGAGTTGCGGTCCTATTCAGCAAAAGGGTGGTGGCCAGTGAGGTGGAGGACCCAGAGGGTCAGCACATGATGGTGAGCAGGGTTTTAGAGGGAGCGCCGGTTGTGTTAGTAAACATCTATGTGCCCAATTGGGATGATGCAGAATTTGTGAAGAGGATGGTAGCAGCCATTTCTGACCTGGATTCACATCAATGAACAATGGAGGCTGATTTTGACTGTGTGTTAGATCCTCAGGTAGATCAGTTGTGCCCAAAGTCGTTGGCCAAGTCAGGAATGGCGAAGGAGCTGAGGGACCAGATGGTTGGGGTGGACCCATGGAGGCTTAGACATCCGGAAGAGAAGACGTTTTCCTACTTCTCCCTTGCGCACCGGGTATATTCCCATATAGTTATTTTGTGTTGGGGACATCGGTGCTCCCAGGGATAGTGGAGGCGGAATATGCAGTGACTGTGGTCTCGGATCACATGCCGCACCAAGCACAGAGGCCCTCGTGGAGGATGGATTCAGTGCTGTTGACGGATGAAAAGTTCTGTGGAAAGGTGACTTTGGTGGTAACCAAAGCGGGGAGGTCTCGCCCAACAATGTTTTGGGAGGCGTTGGGTTGGGGGGGGGGGGGGGGGGGGGGGGGGGAGATTATATCAAACAAGGTCCCTAGAGATAAGGTGGAAAGGGAGGAGAGACAAAGGTTGTTGGGGCCAATTTTAGATGTGGACCGGCAATATTTGGGGGCCCCAACCCGGGAGCTTTTGGCAAAGCAGAAGAAGTGGCAAAGGGAATTTGATGTGCGACGACAGCTTCGACAATGAAGGGAGGTTCTGTATGAGTATGGGGAGAAGGCCAACCACCTGTTGCCGCACCAGTTGAGATGACAAGCGGCCACACGGGAGATAGTGTGGGTGAGGGATGAAAGGGGTGAATTGGTGACAACGCCAGAGAAAATTAATGAGCCATTTGAGACCTTTTACAGGGTGGTGTACAGGTCAGAATCCCGAGGAGAGGAGTAAGAGATGGGGTGTTTTTTGGGTGGGCTGATGTTCCTGGATATAGAGAAGGGGAAGGGATAGGGATTGGAGGCACCACTGGAGATGAAGGAGGGAGTGGAGTTGAATGGGTGACGCAGGATGGGAAGGCGCCAGGGCCGGGTGGCCTCCCAGTTGATTTCTATAAACAGTTTGCTGCCGAGTTGGCCCGGCACCTTTTGGGGATGTTTCGCGATTCATTGGCATGGGGAGAGCTGCCGACCACGTTGGCTCAGGCGTCAATTTCTTTAATCCCCAAGAAGGATGAGGACTCAGTAGAGTGTGGATCATACAGGCCCATCTGCCTTTTAAACACAGAAGTGAAGGTGTTGGCTAAGGTGTTAGCTAGGCATCTGGAGGGGTATGTGCCAGTGGTGGTCTCAGAGGATCAAACGGGTTTTGTGAAAGGGCAGCAGCTGTCGAGCAATATTAGGCGATTGTTGAATGTGGTTCGGACTCAGTTGAAGGGTAACGAGCCAGAGGTTATTCTATCTACGGACAGGGAGACGCCGTTTGTTCCGGTAGAGTAGAGATCTTTGTTCATGGCCCTGGAGCGGTTGGGGTTTAGGCTATGTTTATCTCTTGGGTGCGGTTACAGTATGCTGTCCCCACGGATAGTGTAAGGGCATTTTTGATGAGCTCTGGTGATTTTCGGTTGTATAGGGGCACAAGGCAGTGGTGCATGCTGGCCCTGCTGCTATTTACGCTGGCTATCAAACCTTTGGCTATTGCGCTCAGGGCATCTAGAAAGTGGTCAGGTATTGTAAGGAGGGGTAGGGAGCATAGGGTTTTGCTGTATGCGGATGACTTGCTTCTGTACATTTCGAATCTGATGGAGTGTATGGATAGGATAACCGGTAGACTGGGGACATTTGGTGCGTTCCCAGGTACAAATTGAATGTCGCAAAAAGCAAAGCGCTGAACGCCCCGGGAAGGAGTGCTAATTTGAGTGCCCTACCATTTAGGCTGGCCAGCAGTAGTTTAGTTACTTGGATATCCTCCTGATCACCTCCCTCTTCTTCCCAATCCCTTCACTTTCCTCCCGATTGCCTCCCAACCTACCACCATCCCCACCTCCTCACCATGTCTCTTGTCTCTCTTGATGGTCTTCTTAGCCTGGTTGCACAAAACCCCACCCTCAAATATCCCCTCCTAATCACCTCCGCGCTGTTACCGGTTCACACCAGCGCCACCCAATTTCATACAGTAGTACTTGCAGCACAGAAACAGGCCTTTCAGATCAACTGGTTTATGTCAGTGTTTTTGCTTCACACGACATCACCTGATGTAATTTTCTATTCCACTGGAATGCAACACCTCAGCTACAAGTTTCTCATTCTAGACCCATGACTTTGTGCTATTTTATCCAAATCGTAAAGGATTTTGAGATTAACTGTATAAAACAACAATTTCACATCTGGTATGTTGAGGTAAGAGACTGTAGTCATGTGCATTACATACAGCATAGTGGTTCTATTTACTCTGCCTCCACATCAATCAGTAACTAGCCTTGATTGGCACAGGCAGCAGTGGTATTTTTGTGATACCTGTGGTATGTTTGTATTAAGTTTAGCAGCCTCTGAATCCAGACATTTGATCATAATGTTTTGCCAACATGTGCAACTGCATTTCACTTGAATGCCTGATTATCATTGAAAATGCATTTAAATGTTTTATTTTTAATGCACAATTCCTGCATTCATTGCAAATTTCAATTGCTTCCTCTAAAGGGAATACACTTTTGCCCAGACAACACATTCTCCTATAGTTACAAGCAGTACATCACACAGGGAGAAGAGACAATTTGGACTATACTCAGGCCTTCTTAATCTTAGGTGAGTTAATAAAAAGCAAGCAAATGCTGGAAATACACTCGATGGAAAAGGATAGACAGATGTACGGTTGCGTAGAGATATTTTAATCGCAATTCAATTCTTTATTTCAGATGTTGACAGACATGCTGTCTACCATTGTAACAGGGTGTATCTGCTCCATGGTAAGGGGGTGTACCTGGTCCAGTCACTTCATGAGTTGGATTTGGATTTTGTTTATTGTCACGTGTACCAAGGTACAGTGAAAAATATTTTTCTGTGAGCAGCTCAATAGATCATTAAGTACATGAAAATAAAAGAAAAGAAAATACATAATAGGGCAACACAAGGTATACAATGCAACTATATAAACACCGGCCTCGGGGAAGCATACAGGGGTGTAGTGTTGTTAATCAGGTCAGTCCATATGAGGGTCATTTAGGAGTCTGGTAACAGCGGTAAAGGAGTCTGGTAACAGCGGTAAAGAAGCTGTTTTTGAGTCTGTTCGTGCGTGTTCTCAGGCTTTTGTATCTCCTGCCCCATGGAAGAAGTTGGAAGAATGAGTAAGCCGGGTGGGAGGGGTCTTTGATTATGCTGCCCGCTTTCCCCAGGCAGCGGGAGGTGTAGATGTCAACGGATGGGAGGCAGGTTCGTGTGATGGACTGGCCTGTATTTACGACTCTCTGACGTTTCTTGCGATCTTGCCATACCAGGCTGTGATGTAGCCAGATAGGATGCTTTCTATGGTGCACCTGTAAAGGTTGGTAAGTGTTAATGTGGACATAATAATAATAATCGCTTAATGTAACAAGTAGGCTTCAATGAAGTTACTGTGAAAAGCCCCTAGTCACCACATTCCAGCGCCTGTTCGGGGAGGCCGGTACGGGAATTGAACCCGCGCTGCTGGCCTTGTTCTGCATTACAAGTCTGTTTAGCCCATTGTGGTTGCTCACCTAAGGTGATTATAGACTTGACATCTGCCAGTGCAAGGATACTCTGGGTAATGTATGATCGCCCGTGATGTTCTGAGGGGGAATTTTTACTTCTCCCCCAGTGGAAATAGGGGAACATTGGAAGTTAATATTGAGAGGTTTGATTCAATGCTCCATTTTCACCTCACAGCTGGGTTAACTCCACCATTATCACCCCTCCCCCCCCCTCCACTGCCCCCCCTGAACTCAGGTGGCAGCCCCATTAAACTTTGCGAAACAGTTTTCTATGAGGGCGGCGGTTAACCTACAAGAGCTGCCGACCCAATCAGCAGGCCAGCAGTTCAGAAACCACCCTCTCTATTGGTGGCCAGTGCTGAGGCTGCAGCTGCAGGAGGAATATGCCTCAATAGCAAGGTGCCTTCATAAAGCATGGAAGTGTCCTTTGGGGAAGGAAAGCAGGCCAGTGGAGGTGAGGGGGCAGGGGCAAGCGTGGTCGTAATTTTTTTTTTCGTTCTTTCATGGGATGTGGGCATCATTGCTAAGGTCAACATTCGCTCCCCACCTCTAATTGCCCTTGAATGGAGTGGTTTGCTGGGCCATTTCAAGCTATTTTCGTCCCTGAAGGAATAGATGGGTTTTCCCAACATTCGGTGATAGTTTCATGGTAACCATTACTGAGACTAACTTTGTAATGCTGGCAATTGGCATGGTGGAATTTTAACCCTCGTCCCTAGTCCATAAGACCATTAGCCTGGGTCACTGGATAATTAGTCCAGTAACATTACCACTACAATATCATGACCCTACCTACCCACGCACCCCTCCCCCCCAAACCCCACCAAGGCAACGGTGTCTTGGATGTGGGGGTAGCCATCACCACTGGGATTCGAGCACCCATTTTGGAGGGTCCCCCCAGTAACCCACAGGGAGGCAGTCAGGGTTTACGTGGTGGTCTCCCAGCCAACAGCATGCCTTACCACATGGGCAAATTGCCTGCAAGGTTGGGAAGTGGCCCTTAGTTCAGCCATTAAGAGGTTGTTGCTGACAATTAGCTCCCTTCCTGACACCTTCCTCCACCATATTGCCAGCTGTCCCGGCTCCCAATCCATTCTCAGTGGGTTGGGAAAATTCAGCCTGTTAACTTCACATCCCTCCACAGCGTCTACAGGACCTACTGAGTATTTAAAGCATTTTCAGTTTTTTATTTCAGATTTCCAGCATCTGCAGTATTTTGTGTTTGCCCTAAAACAAATCCTCGTGGCTGGGGGCAGCTCACATGCCCCAACAGCTTCCTACCAATGGAATACAAATATCTGGGCCGGGACTTTCTGGCCTCATACTGGCGGCACCTGCCACGGGAGATTCAGTGACCCAGCCAAAGGTCCACTGACTTTCAGTGGGACTGAACGATCCCAGCAGCAGGTGGGGTCAGATAATTCCGCCCCGAGTCTCCATTTTTTCACCAACAAAGTGAACTACAGTTCTTGCTGCTAGTTTGTATGTTGGCCACTGTCATCATTTCCTTTGTAACCTTCACCTTTTCCTGCTTTTCCTCAGGTGGTTTCCGGACACTTTTTAGCTGTCATCCCCAAATGCCAGTCCCTGAATCTGAATCGGCTTTCTGGTCTTAAAGTTGGTTTAGAGTTGGTTTGGTTGCAGGAATGACAGAGGGAAGTGCAGCTATCACTGCATCTGAGCTGAGTTTCCAGTCCAGATTCCAAAGAACAGGACTTTTTATTCCAATTCACTATTTACATCTGAGGACAAAAGGAAAGAGGTCATCCCTGGAGCTTGCATTGGAGGTCAAGTGAATTGTTTTTCTTTCTGATGAGAAAGATTTGTTTCCAAACCCCTTGGGCAAATGAAGAAGGCAGTACAATCTGGCAAGTACTCACCAGGCCTTTTCCTTAACTCGTTTTTCTCTTAAACTTTAGGCTTGGTTCAAAATATTAAATGAACTTTGCGTTTTTTGATTTAATGAAGTTCCTGGGATCTCAGAAGATTTATCTACCATATCCTAATTCATATTTTCAAATCGGAAGATTTTTACTCAGATAGACTGATTTTAACTCCTGCGTTTTGTGTGGGGGGGTGGGGGGGTGGGGGGGGGGGTAGCTGGGGGGGGGGGGGGGGGGGGTGGAGGTGAAGGACAGGGAGCCCCTTGAAATTATGGTTTTGTGCAACTAATGTATGCCAACCATCTGCAACATACCATTTTAATAGGCATGTTCTGGTCACCCAGTAACCAGAGTGGATTGGGTCCAATCACAAAGGTTTCCAATTGCCGGATGGCGGGTCCAATCTTCCTGGGGGGCAGATGCGGGGAGGGGGACGGTTACCATGGCAGGGTGTCCGACTAACGGGGTCTGGTCGCAAAAGAGAAGCACATAGACTGAGTGGCCCTCTTTCTGGCCACAAGGACCTCATTTGATAGATCTGGCCTTCCTTGGCTCACTTCAGATCAGTAATTTACTGGTTAAATTGGAGGGTATGCAGCCCCATTCAAATATATAAAAGATTGCTCCACCTCCTGAGAGCAGGGAACTTGCCCAATCTCACCTCTAATGAAACCCAAAGTGGTCAGTTTGGTGTTGGGTTTGTTAGACTTATTTTTCTTTAATCCCACCCCATTTCACCCTTACCCATCCTGGAGCATTAAAATTGGGCCCATGCGATCTCTCTTCCTCCAAATTGTCTCCATCACAACAATTTGTTCCCTCTTTCAGATTTATTTTGCTGGGGACCATGCCTGCTGCATGCCTGTCGTAATGTATTCGACTGTTCTCCCCCGTTGGCACCACATCACCATCACCGGATTCGGACAGGATTCAAGGTTTTTATATGGACCAGTAGTTAAAATGGTCAAATACCATTGACAACTGGGGTAAGCATGAGGTTCGCTGGCCAGCCTTATATTCAACCCTTGCCTATAGTCAAAATCAGACTAATGTGTATATTTTTAACTAAGTACGTAACTATAAATCAATCCATTGGACTGAGCAAAGCTTTCTTGCAATTGCAACTGAAAGGTTGTGGCCAAAATTTCTACTTATCCTCAGCTGCCAAGCTAAGCACAATTTTGGATATTGATTGTTCTGGCCTGAGCCTGAAACTCAGTCTGAGTAATGCTGCTCTTCAAGAAGCTCACCTTTTATCCCAGAGCACGTATACCTCCTCCAAATGTGTCTATACTAGTTTGGAAAGAACGATCTTTACCATGATAACTCTTGACAGCGCCTTACAGATGTTATATATTGTGCAGAGGTCTTTGTTAAGGAGTTGAAAGGGTTCTGTTGATCCTCCCTGCTGAATGTCACTGCTCAGCCCCATTTCTACAGTCAGTGTCGGGTAACTACACCAGGTACAGAGATGATATAGCAGCAAAATGTGATAGTGTTCCTCATGAACCATCAGAAGTCATGGAGTAACAGCAATATGGGGTGACTTCTCCTTAAATATCTTAGTTACCCCTTAATTAGTGGATTTTTAGGGCTTATGTGTTTTTTGTGAGACTTTCCTTGATGTGGCTGGACCATATACCTTCTTATCCCTGGTTGCAATGAGTTGATACCTGGTAATGTGGGCTCAATGGTTCGAGTGGCTTGCTTGGTGGGTTTCTTGCAGGGTAACTACATTCCTGTCAGAGATTTATTTTGTGAGTAGCTCATGCTTTGTCCAATATAGGCCTTCAACATTGAGCTGTTAAATTCTTGTTGCTGCTCCTACTCCTCAGCTTTGTTTTCCCACAGGAAATTAATTTTCCAATGGGTCGTTAAATTCTTGATAGACTTAGTTTGCAGGTTTTCAGGTTGGAAATCTAACAGGGCACCACTTTGTTTACATTCATTCATGGGATGTGGGTGTTGCTGGCAAGGCCAGCATTTATTGCCCTTCCCTTGTTGCCCTTGAGAAGGTGGTGATGAACTGCCTCTTGAACTGCTGCAGTCCCTGTGGTGTAGGTACACCCGGAGTACTGTTAGGAAAGGAATTCTAGGAGTAGACCCAGAGAAAGTGAAGGAATGGTGATATAGTTTCAAGTCAGGATGGTGCGTGACTTGGGTGCTCTTCCCATCTGTCTGCTGCCATAGTCCTTTTGAGCGGTCGAGGTCATAGCGTGTATGGAAGTCGCTGTCAAAGGAGTCTTCGTGAGTTGCTGCAGTGCATCTTGTTGATGGTACGTACGGTGCATCAGTGGTGGAGGGAGTAAATGTTTATTGTAGTGGATGGGGTACTAATTAAGCAGACTGCTTTGCCCCTGATGGTGTTGAGCTTCTTGAGTGTTGTTGGAGCTGCAGCCATCCAGGAAAATGGGAAGTATTCCATTGCACGATTTGTAGATGGTGATCAGGATTTGGGGGGTCAGAGTTGAGTTGCTCTCACAGGATTCCCATCACTGACCTGTTCTTATGGCCACAGCATTTATGTGACTGGTCCAGTTCAGTTTCTGGTCAATGGTAACCCCCAGGATGTTGATAATAGGGGAGTCAGTGATGGTAATACCGTTGAATATCATGGGGAGATGGTTAGATTCTCTATTTTGAAGTTTGTCATTGTTTGGCACTTGTGTGGCACAAATGTTGCTTGCCACTGATCAGCCAAAGCCTGAATATTGTCCAGGTCTTGCTGCATATGGACACAGACTGTTTCAGTATCTGAGGAGTCATGAGTGGCGCCAAACATTGTGCAGTCATCAGCAAATATCCCCACATCTGGGGCGGAATTCTCCGACCCCCCGGGGGTCGGAGAATTGCCCGGGGCCGGCGTCAATCCCACCCCTGCTGTGTCTTGAATTCTCCGCCCCCCCGAGATTCGGTGGGGGCGGAAATTGCGCCGCGCCGGTCGGCAGGCCCCCCGCGGCAATTCTCCAGCCGAAGTCCCGCCGCTGATGGGCCTTTCCCGCCGGCGTGGTTTCAACCACCTCTGGTACCGGCGGGATTGGTGGCGCGGGCGGGCTCCGGGGTCCTGGGGGGGGGGGGGGGGGGGGGGGGCGATCTGACCCCGGGGGGTGGCCCCACGGTGGCCTGGCCCGCGATCGAGGCCCACCGATCGGCGGGCGGGCCTGTGCCGTGGGGACACTCTTTTTCTTCCGCCCCACCATGGCCTTTGTCATGGCGGGGCAGAAGAGACCCCCTCCCCTGTGCATGCGCCGGTATGACGTCAGCAGTCACTGACACACCGGCGCATACACGGGCCTTCGCCGGCGGGGCGCCAAAGGCCGTTCGCGCCGGCCGGCGGAGCGGGAGCCACTCCGGCGCGGGCCTAGCCCCTAAAGGTGTGGAGAATTCTGCACCTTTGGGGAGGCCCGACACCGGAGTGGTTCACACCACTCCGTCCTGCCGGGACCCCCCGCCCCGCCAGGTAGGGGAGAATCCCAACCCAGACCTTATGATGTTGGGGGAGGTTATTGATGAAGCAGCTGAAGATGGTGGAGCCTAGGATACTATCCTGAGGAACTCCTGCAGTGATGTCCTAGAACTGAGATAATTGACCTTCAACCACCACAACCATCTCCCCTTGCGCCAGGCATGGCTCTAACCTGTGAAGAGTTTTCCCCATGATTCCCATTGACTCTATTTTTGTTATGGTTTCTTCATACCAAACCTGGTCAGATGCTGCCTTGATGTCAAGGACAGTCACTCTCACCTCTCCTCTTGAGTTCAATTCTTTTGTCCAAGGCTGTAATGAGGTCAATCGCTGAATGGCCTGGGTGGAACTCAGTCTGAATGTCAGTGATCAGGTTATTGCTGAGTAAGTGCTGTTTGATAGCGCTGTTGATGACCCCTTCTATCACTTTACTGATGATTGAGATGGGACAGGAATCGGTCAGGATGGCTATGTCCTATTCTTCATGGACAGGCCATACCTGAACAATTTTCTACATTGCTGGGTAGATGCCAGTGTTACAGCTGTACTAGAACAACTTGGCTAGGGGCATGGCTAATTTTGGAGCAGTATTGCCAGAATGTTGTTAGGGCTCCTAGCCTTTGCAGTATCCAGTGCCTTTAGCTATTTCTTGATATCATGTGGAGATAATAAAATTGGCTGAAGACTGACATCTGTGATGCCGGGGGATCTCAGGAGGAGACACAGATGGATCATCCACTCGGTTCTTCTGACCGAAGATTGTTGCAAATGGCGCAACCTTATCTTATGTCCTGAGGTGCTGGGCTCCTCCATCATGGAGGATCGGGATATTTGTGGAGCATCCTCTTCCAGTGAGCTATTTAATTGTCCAGCACCATTCATAACTGGATATGGCAGGACTGTAGAGCTTAGATCTGATCTGTTGGTTGTGGGGTTGTTTAGCTAAGTCGAACCTGGTTCTGCTGTGGTATTCCTAGTGCTGCTCCTGGCACGCCCTCTTGAAACCTTCAATGAGTGGTAATGTTAGCGTGGGGCATATGCCAAGCCATGAGGTTACAGATTGTGGTTAGGTAGAACTCTGCTGCTGCTGATGGCCTACATGCCTGATGGATGCCTAGTTTTATGCTGCTGGATCTGTTCAAAATCTATCCCATTGAGCACAGTGGCAGTGCTACACAACATCATGGACTGTATCCTCAATGTGAAGATGGAACTTTGTCTCCACAAGGACTGTGCAGCGGTCACTCCTACTGACACTGTCATGAACAGATGTATCTGCGACAGGTAGATTGGTGGGCACACTTTCATGGAAGAATAATAGAATTTGTGCGGCCCATCAAGGCTACACCCACCCTCTGAAAGAGCCCCCAACCTAGGCCCTATTCCCCTGCCCTAACCCCGTAAACCCACCTAACCTTTTGACACGACGGAGCAAGTCCGCATCGCCCATCCAACTAACCTACACATCTTTGGACTGTGGGAGGAAACCGGAGCACCCAGAGGAAACCCACACAGTTATGGGGAGAATAGGCAAACTCCACACAGGCAGTCACCCAAGGTTGGAATTGAATCCGCATCCCTGGTGCTGTGAGGCAACAGTGCTAACCACTGTGCCATCATGCTGCCCACATGTAACCAACACTGGGCTCCCACAGGGATCAGTCTGAGCACCGGCACATTCAACATATTTACCAGGGATCGAGCTCCCACAAAATCAGGGATTTGATTGTTGATAACTTAGACCTGGCTTTCCAGGATAAAGGGCTTCAGGATATTGAGAAAACACTCGGAGAAGTTCTACATTCGCTGGAAGCCTACTTCAAGAAATGGAGACTTCAACCAACTTCTGCCAAGACTGGTGATTCAGTCTTCTACCTGACTAATTGAAGGTCAGGAAAGGACTTTGTGTTCAGTTCTGTGGCCGACCTCTCACCCATGATCCAATGCCAAAACATCTTGACATCATTCTTTTTTTAAAATTTGGATTACCCAATTCATTTTTCCAATTAAGGGGCAATTTAACGTGGCCAATCCACCTACCCTGCCCATCTTTGGGTTGGAGGGGCAAAACCCACATAAACAATGGGACACCATGCAAACTCCATTGATGTCATTCTTAACCATCCATTGACCTGCCAGCCAACACCTCCAGAACACCAGAACCAAAACCAAGATGAGAATTAATCTCCTATGGAAACTGGCAGGTACCGCTTGGGTCAGCAGAGCCAACACACTACACCATGCTTCACTCGTCCTGGTCTAGCCAACAGCAGAGTACTGCTGCTCAACCTAGCTCAGGAGTCACCACACAAATGTGGTAGATATGCACCTCTGGGGAGATGTGAGGATTATTTCTGTGATGTTGAGGCCAACACAGCTCGAGTGAATTCCTGTACCAGCACATATTGAACCTCCTGATGACCGCAGGGAAAACATCCTCCTCAAAGAACACCACTGGCAGACATTCTAAAAAGCACTGCCACTGACAGAGGACCTCAAAAATCAACGCAGACACTCATCTGAAATCCTGTGATCTGTGCTGGAGCACACTCCACACCCCCCAAACTGACAATAGCACCACCTCTCAATGGTGCACCTCCAGGTTGACTGCAAACATCACCAACCGCAACTTGATAACTGACACGAGTGATGAAGTCCTAGATTTCAAACTTCCGCCAAAAGTCTGGACAACCATTAAATACTTGAGAATGGGCCTGAGAAGATGTGGACACTGGCTCCACCAGTGGAACATGTGGAACAGCTGAAATTCTGACTGTGGCCATTTCAAGTCAGACCATCGCCCACATATTGAACGCCTGCCCAGAGAGACTCATTCCTAGTGGCATCCCAACCATTCACACTGCGTCATCTGAAGCTGCTGAATGGATTGTGCAGCTCAACATCAAACTACAACTGCTTCCTTAGCCACACAAATTCATGAATAACCTCAGCTGATATGGGAATTGAACCAATGCTGCCAGCTGTCTCGCCAACTGAGCTAAACCAGCCCCTTAAAATAGTGGGCATGTGAACATATGAAATAGAAACTGGGGTAGGTCATTCGGCCCATCAAGCTTGCTCCTCCATTCACGACCTGCAACAGATATTGTCCACATCAGTATTCTCACTATCAGAGCAAAACTGATAACTATCCCCTTATTAGAACTTTACTTCAATACGTATTATTCTAGAATTTTCTCTGTCCCCATGATTATTGTATCTAATCAGAGAACTGAACATTTTAGTTCATTGTCACCCTGCACAAAGCAGAAATATTTCTCTTGACTAAAAAGGAATTTGAGGCATAATTGAAGGAAAAAGACTTAGGGGGCTGTGGGGAGAGAGCAGAGAAGTAGGATTATTTAGACAGCTCTAACAAATAATTGGCCCAGGCGTGTAGAACCAAACGGCTCCCCTTCTATGCTGTACCATTCTATAATTCTACTATTCTGTTCTAAGTAATAATCAATGCTAAAAGATAAAACAAAACAAAAAAAGATATTTACTTCCCTCAGCCAAATCTTCAGAGAATGCTGGCAATTCCACTGAGCATGTTGCTGGATTGTGGCTGCAGTTATAATACTTGGTAAATTTACAAGAATTTGTGGAATTTAGAAAATGTAAAGGTGGCTTCGGATGGGAGCCTAAACTGTGCATTTAAGGAAGTAAGCAGCAAAAGAAAATGGCACTGTGTCGGAAAATATAAAAAAGCATGCTTGATCTTTGGGAAGCAACACAAATGGGTTAAGTGAAGAAAAAAAACTTAATGCCATTACTGCTCTACACAGGATTTGATCTCAAAGTTAATAGATGCCAATTAAGATTTTTTTTTAAGAGTCAGATGTTTTATATTAATAAGAATAAAAGGATTCCAGGTGAAGATTCTAAAGAAAGTGTTGACAAATGCCAACATTTTTTGTATCATGCTGCATAGAAATGATTGTAACCTTCCAGGGAGCATCCATGGAATGTTCTTGATGTGGTGAAATAAAGTTGAGAGTGCCAGAATCTTCTCTTTGATTCTGCAGGATCAGATGGCAGCAGAGTGCACGTCAACCGCTTACACAGGAAAGAAAGACAAAAACTAAAAAACTGCAGATCTTTAAAAAACAATCATTACTTTTTAATTTTGTCTGCTACCGAGTTGAAAGCAGAGGTGATTTCTTATCAATTTGCCAAATAATTTTTGATGGCATCCATTGTTTAGAGAATCTTTGATTGTGTTGCCGTATGAACTATTAGATGCACGCTATCAAAAAACAAATGTTGTACCCATGTTGTAGTACTTAAGCCAACCAGTTCAATGAGTAAGCAGTTCTGAAAGGCTGTTTTAACCCTAAGACAGTCTGTGGCACTAGAACCTTGTTTGACAATTTTCTTCTTTGTGAAACAAAGGTTGCCATTTTCCCAGATGTTCATAGGCTGCTCTCCCCTTTTAAGAGAGAGCTGACTGGTAGGGGCAAGGCTGAGAAGGCAGGGCCTTCATGGATAACCTCAGATGATATGGGACTTGAACCCACGCTGTTGGCTCCAACCATCCAGCTAACCAACAGTCTAGCGAACTGAGCTAACCAACCCCCTCTTCCTTTTAAGTTCACTCAGAATCTCTACAATGCAGAATGAGACCATTCAGCCCATTAAGTGTGCACCGACTCTCCAAAAGAGCACTCTACCCAGGCCTACACCCTATACCTGGAACCTCACCTAACCTTTTTGGACACTAAAGGGCAATTTAGAATGGTCAATCCAACTAACCTGCACATCTTTGTGACTGTGGGAGGAAACCGGAGCACCCGGAGGAAATCCACGCAGACACGGGGAGAAAGTGCAAACTCCACCCAGACAGTCACCCAAGGTTGGAATCGAACCCGGGTCTCTGGCACTGAGGCAGCAGTGCTAACCACTGTACCGCCCTTTGTTGTAGCTAAAGTTGTAACTGAAAGGTAACTAAAAATGTCAGGATGAATATAAATGATCTCATCACCCTTCTCCCTAATAATAATTATATCTTGTAAGACACCTCATTAATCAGCAACTCTTCTCTAATGAGAACTTTCATTCCTTTAGCTTTTTCTGCCCCTTCATGTTGCAACATGATTGATTCCAGTCGTAGTGTTTTAATCTCTACACCACAATATACCATAGGTAAAATGAAGAATTGCGGGCATACCATGAAGCTGATTGTTGCCTGCATTCTGAACAGAACAAAGAGCCAAATGTAATTATGGAAGAGCCGTCATTCATTGATGCTGCAAAGCTCTTTGTTACACAATCCAACTGATGATAGTAAACTACCACATTCTTACAGGGCTATGAAAGACCCATTATTCCCATCTTTGCTGCCAAATGTGAGTTCTAAAGGGAAAAAAAGAGTAAAGAATTCCCCAGTGATGTTTATCCCCCACATTTGTATTGTACCAGCAGCTGGCAAAGGGAAAACACACAAAAAGGTGATTTGAGTGGGACAAATTCCCGTTACATTTTGTTCCTTTCTATTAGTTACAAAGCATTTGCTGAACTGTTATAAATGGTCACTAAAGCCGTATTAGGACATTAAAAGAACGGCACTGTTGTTTTAATCATTCTCTTTGTATTGAAATATTCAGCAGCATCGGAATGGCTCATTGCAACAAGTTCACTTGTATTCTTTCTGAAACAGATTAAGACAAAATTCACCAACCATATTTTCTTCAGGGGAGAGAATTCTTACAGGACTGCATTTAACAAAACCATTAGCAATGATCACATGAAGGCCAAGGGGAATCACAGATTCACTGAAAGGGAGCAATACCCACTGTCCACTTGCCCTCACAATTAACTTCACACCTTGAAGGTCATGTTGCTGCTACAAAATAATACAACATGGAGATAATGTTGGAACTAAAATCTCAAAGTAGATAAATTCCTGGTTAGAATTAGTGATGTCACAACGTTGGCATCATTCAGCCTGGAGTTCTCAGAGAAATTAAGACGGTGCTGTACATCTCATTTGCCAAAGGAGCGTTTAACAACTCTCCAGAGTCTGGGATTGGGCCCATGGACAGAGCCATGTGATACTAACATTCAACAAGGGCACTAAGTCAGAGCTGATAGCCTATAGGCTGTTTAATGTAATTTTGGTCAAAGGTCAGTTGTGAAAAGGGATGATTAAAGATGGACTATATGTCCTCCTTGAAAGGGAAGGAAACATTTACAAATCTCAACAGAGCTCTGGAAAAAAAGGTCCTATCTCCTTAGGCCATTTTGTATTTTTTAAGGAGGTGATAAAGTTGATGCAAGTTTGATGCCCCTTATGCATTTTGTATGTTAACTTCTGAAGTGCTGTTGAAAAAGTGTTTCATAGAAGATTACTATATAAGGTTGAGCGTTGTGTAATTGGACAGTAGGTTTTTGGATTGAATAAGAAATTGATTGCATTCCCATGGACAGTAAGTAGCTACTGTGGTGAATGAGATTCACACGGTATTATAGTTACCAATGTCACTCTGTTCCAAGTCTATATATGTATCAATATTGTAAGTGCAATTGCACTATCTGACCACCGGGGGAGTAGCTCTGGGAGTACTCGAGGGTTTGTACTGGGCTCCCCCCTTGGCTCAGCCCAGAACTCCTCCCCCTGGAGCTGCTGTATAAAGATCCGTGCCACAGAGTCAGCCAGCCAGTTCACCAAAAGTTCAACGGCTAACAGGGTGGCTCTGTTGTAAGTATTTTAAAACCACTATTCTAATCCTACAAGCACGTGTCCGTAGAATTGATGGTTCCATCAGCTACCAATGAAAAGTTTGCAGGGGAATAGCAGTCACTAATGGAACCCTGCAGCGGTTGATGGTAGGAACTTAACCCTTCACTGTCTTTTGCAATAATCTGGATGAAGACAACTGTCTGTGTGGAGTTTGCACATTCTACTCATGTCTGCGTGGATTTATCAGAGACCCCTCCCACTCAGGCATTGCCTTCTTCCAGACCCTTCCATCAGGCAGAAGGTGCAGAAGTCTGAAGACCTGCACATTCAGGGATAGGAACAGCTTCTTCCCCTAGCTACAAGACTCCTCAACAACTCCCCCTTGGACTGATCTGTTCCCTGTAGGAACACTACTCCCGACACCCTATGATGCTTTTGCTCATGTATTTTTTTTGTTTGGCCCCTTGTTCCGCACTGTAACCAATCACTATTTGTCGATGTACAATTTGTCAATGTTCTCTGTTGATTATTCTTTTCGTCTACTATGTACGTGCTGCACACTTTCTCTCAGCCGCAGAAAAATACTTTTCACTGTACTTCGGTACATGTGGCAATAAATCAAATCAATCAATCAATTTCCTCCGGGTGCTCCAGTTTCCTCTCACAGTCCAAAGATGTGCTGGTTAGGTGGATTGGCCATGCTAAATTGCCCCTCAGTGTCCAAAAGGTTAGGTGGGGTTACTGGGATACAGGGTTAGCGTGGGGACGTGGGCCTAGGTGGAGTGTTCTTTCATAGGGTGATGCAGACTCGATGGGCTGAATGGCCTCCTTCTGCACTGTAGGGATTCAAGATTCTATGAGCTAATGTATTATTTGCTGGTTTTCAGATGACGCACGATGTGTGTGGTGTAAAAATTTCAAATTAAAAGAATAGATTGCATACATAGCGAGACAAAATAGATGAATGGACTTAGATCTGATTATATATCTTCTTTTTAAACATCTGTTCATTTGAGTTTTCCAGTTTTTACACAAATTTGCACAAAACAGCAAAAGCAAAAAGAAAGTTACAGGTGTCAATGTACAGCAGGAGCAGCGCAAAACAGCAGTCATTAGATCATCAGAAACAAGAAGACTGAATGAATCAGGGACAAAATCTACAACAGTTTCCCCCCACAGATAAATGACCCATTGCACTCAATCAGAATAGAGGCAACAATTTAGGCCGACAGCATACCCATAGCTTAAAAACAGAATGACGGAAGAAGAAAACATTACCCCAAGAACCCACTACTTAGGGGAATTAGGCTAACTCTAACGGTACAATTTAAGCTCCTCTCCAGACCCAGGCCAGAACAAGCAGCCATCCTCACCTTCGAGATGACAAAAGACAAAGACAAATTCAAGAAGACGACAGGTTACAACGAGGCCTTGATAACAACCCAGGGTCTCCCATGGAGAAAATAAAAAGAGAAGAAGAAGAGCAAGAACTGTCAGAGCTAACCCCTCGGATCACCATATTACGACAAAGACGGGTCAACATGGACTCGTCTAACTTTCAGGAGGAATTAACCAAGGATAAAAACTGGGCCCTACCTTCAGACCTATCCATCTCAACATCTCTCCAAATGTGGATCACCCATCTTGGGACCCCGCCATGGTACCCGCAAAGGAGTGCCATTGCCCAAAGAGCAAAGGATAATGACCACAACCGCGGACCTAGCCTAGCCCGATGCCACCACAAGAATAAAGACATGAAAAAACTAGCCCTTCGGACCACTATGACCTCCCTATCCAACACCGCCGTCCCCCCCCCCCCCCCCCCCCCCCACCCCCCTTCATGTTAGGCCCATTCAGTCCCATGCAAAACACGGCACCTAAATAAACCGAGAGCAACCACCCCCCTGACAATGCCTACCACCAAAAAGTAAAGATATTAAGGCCAACCTCGCCACAAAGGTTATGACAGCAGAATAACAGTCAAAGAGGGAGACCCAATGCAAGACAACTGACCAGCTCCTCCTAAAGGGGGGCTCAACAAACTCCTATCCTCAACTGGGCCCAAAAAAGAATAAGTGCAGCCAAAAGAAAAGGATTGGATCTGACCACGGGGGACCTGACTCGAGCAGCGCAAGGTCAAAAATAATATTACCATCCTCCACCCCTCACCCAGCTCCAGCTCAGCTCATCCTCCCCTCAGGGATACAAAAAGATAAAGGCACTGTGCACAAATCCTGCATACAATATCAGCCTAGCTTGATACAGTCTTATTAATTGAGGATAATTGACAGTGCAAGACATCACCCCCCGCAAAGAATTCACTTCCCTACAAGAAGAAAATAACAACATTAACAGACAACACCATGATTATCAGGGAGTAAAGTCCAGGATCACTACTGAAAAGTGAGGTAATCATCAAGATAAACGATCACTTCACTGGCTCAAGAAGGGAGTAGACATCAAGGGTAAAGCAGGATCCAAACCGAAGAGCAGCTTTCAGGATCTTCTAAAGGTTTCAATGATCAGAATACAAGCTTCATTATTCCCAGCCTGCCGACTCGACCAGGCCCAGGTGATCAACAACCTAGGCTCTCGTGGGTGTGACAACCCGGCCGGCTCAGGCAGTCCCGACCCATCTCAGCCGATTGCAGGAACAGGACCACACAGAAGTAGAGGTTGGAAGGCCACCACAACCCCAGGCTGCAAAGATATGTGTACAATCGAATTTGAGCTGCCCTGCCTCCGGATCGAGATTCCCAAAACATGGTAGCCAGTTCTCAAACTCGGTCGGCAGCTTTTCCGCCACCTCGCTGGAGATACCAAGCTCAATAGAGCTCATCACCAGTTCCCCCTCGTCCTTGCCTGCACCCCTCAGGATGGGCAATGGGCCAAAAGGACCCTAACCACAGGGAGGCAGACCTCCAGAAAAGACAATGCTCTCTCGGTTGCAAAAACCCCCTCATGCACTGCCCCGCCTTCATACAGATACCTCACACCTATGAAACCGGGATTTGAAGTCTCACATCGCAGAGTCAAGTCATTCAGATGGATTAACTCCATCGCTCGCAACCATCATCCATTGATGGACACCGTACCATGAGGGCGGCAATACTTCCAAATGTAGCTGCGTCAACAAAGACAGTGCCCCACTGATGCGCTATCAATTACGACGAGACGAGAGTAGAGAGTAATCGAGGCTTTATTAAGCAGAGATATAGAACATAGAACATAGAACAGTACAGCACAGAACAGGCCCTTCGGCCCTCGATGTTGTGCCGAGCCATGATCACCCTACTCAAACCCCCGTATCCACCCTATACCCGTAACCCAACAACCTCCCTCTTAACCTTACTTTTTAGGACACTGCGGGCAATTTAGCATGGCCAATCCACCTAACCCGCACATCTTAGGACTGTGGGAGGAAATCGGAGCATCCGGAGGAAACCCACGCACACACGGGGAGGACGTGCAGACTCCGTACAGACAGTGACCCAGCCGGGAATCGAACCTGGAACCCTGGAGCTGTGAAGCATTTATGCTAACCACCATGCTACCGTGCTGCCCCAGAAATGGCAGCAGTTCGGTGAGTCCACACCTTTATACTCCGCCTACTGGGTGGAGCCAGCAGGCAGGGACCTACCCCTGTACCTGTAGTACAGGAGCCTTACCATATTACCTCTAATACACATATTATACAAACAGTGGTGACTACTACATTCACCCCCTGCTAAAAAGGAGTCCAGCGGGGGTAGTGCAAAGCTATTTACAGGTTTGTGAGAATTTTTAAAGTGTACAGTTTGGTGAAAGTTTACAAATTTAGCCGGTCGAGTGCCTTGATCCTCCGCCGTGAGCACCTCAGTCCCGGTGGTGATGCAGGCGTCGGCTTGGTCTCCTGTGACTCCGGGAGTGTGTAGTCCTCATCTTCATCCCCGGGTGGAACCAATGGGAGGACAGATCGTCCTGGGGCTGGGGCTGTAGTGAGGCGCACTGGGGAGAGGTTGGGTGGTGCCGGGGCAATTGGGGGGGGGGGGACCAGCTGGTGCCAGGTCCCTGAGGGAGACTGTGTCTTGGCTGCCGTCGGGGTACGCTACGTAGGTGTACTCTGGGCTTGCATGCAGCAGCTGTACCCTTTCGAGCAACAGGTCTGCCTTGTAGAGCCGCACGTGCTTGCGGAGGAGGATGAGTCCAGGAGCTGCCAGCCACATTGGGAGCACAGTCCCGGAGGTGGACTTCCGAGGGAAGGCAAGGAGACGTTCATGGGGGGTTTCATTAGTCGCAGTGCAAGGTAGTGATCAGATGGAGTGGAGCGCGTCGGGGAGGACCTCCTGCCAGCGGGTGACCAGGAGACTTTTAGACCGCAGGGCCAGCAGGATGGCCTTCCAGACTGTGCCGTTCTCCCTCTCCACCTGCCCGTTTCCCCGGGAGTTGTAGCTGGTCGTCCTGCTCGAGGCAATGCCCTTGCTGAGCAGGAACTGACGCAGCTCATCACTCATAAAGGAGGATCCCCGTTGTAAGTGGGGAAACCAAACAGGGTGAAGATGCTATTGAGGGCTTTGATGACTGTGGCAGACGTCATATCGGGGCATGATATGGCGAAGGGGAATCTGGGGTAATCATCAACCTGGTTCAGGAAGTCGGAGGAAGGGAAGGGCCCTTTGAAGTCCATGCTGAGGCGTTCAAAGGGACAGGAGGCCTTCACCAGGTGCGCGAGGTCTGGCCGGTAGAAGTGCGGTTTGCACTCTGCGCAGACCTGGCAGTCTTTGGTAACCGCCCTGACTTCCGCAATGGAGTAGGGTAGGTTGCGGGCCTTTATGAAGTGAAAGAACCGGGTGACCCCTGTGTCACAGAGACCATCGTGTAGGGCCTGGAGTCGGTCCTCTTGTGCGCTGGCACACGTATCTCGGGATAGGGCATCGGGGGGCTTGTTGAGCTTACCGGGGCAATACAAAATCTCGTAATTGTAGGTGGAGAGCTCGATACTCCACCTTAAGATTTTATCATTTTTGATCTTGCCCCGTTGTGTATTATTGAACATGAAGGCAACCGACCGTTGGTCAGTGAGGAGAGTGAATCTCCTGCCGGCCAGGTAATGCCTCCAATGCCGTACAGCTTCTACAATGGCTTGGGCCTCCTTTTCGACAGAGGAGTGCCGAATTCTGGAGGCATGGAGGGTGCGGGAAAAGAATGCCACGGCTCTGCCGGCCTGGTCCGCGCTCTCGACTTGAAAGGGGAGTGTCTCGTCGACCGCGTGCATTGCGGCCTTGGCGATGTCGGCCTTGATACAGTTGAAGGCATGGTGGGCCTCAGCCGTTAGAGGGAAAACTGTGGAGTGGATGAGTGGGCGGGCCTTCTCCGCATAGTTACAGACCCACTGGGCAAAATAGAGAAGAACCCCAAGCATACTTTGAGGGCCTTGGGGCAGTGGGGGAGGGGGAGTTCCATGAGGGGGTGCATGCGGTTGGGGTCGGGTCCTGGAACTCCATTTTACACAAAATAGCCAAGGATGGCTAAGCGGTTGGTGCTGAACACCCACTTATTATACGTGAGGTTCAGGAGTTTGGCGGTGTGGAGAAATTTGAAAAGGTTATCGTCGTGGTCATGCTTGTCATGGCCGCAGATGGTGACATCATCTAGGTACGGGAAGGTGGCCCGCAGTCCGTACCGGTCAACCATTCGGTCCTCCTCCAGTTGGAAGACCGAGACCCCATTAGTGACGCCGAAAGGAACCCTAAGGAAGTGGTAAAGGTGGCTGTCTGCTTAGAACGCAGTGTATTGGCGGTCCGCCTTGCGGATGGGGAGCAGGTGATAGGCAGATTTCAGGGCCAGTGTAGAGAAGACCCAGTACTGTGCAATCTGATTGACCATATCAGATATGCGTGGGAGGGGGTACGCGTCGAGCTGCGTGTACCGATTGATGGTCTGACTGTAGTCAACAACCATCCTGTGTTTCTCCCCGGTTTTCACCACTACCACTTGGGCTCTCCAGGGGCTGTTGCTGGCCTCAATGATGCCTTCCCGCAGTAGCCGCTGGACCTCTGACCTGATGAAGGTCCTGTCCTGGGCACTGTACCGTCTGCTCCTGGTAGTGACGGGGTTGCAATCCGGGGTGAGGTTTGCAAACAGGGAGGGTGGGTCAACCTTGAGGGTTGTGAAGCCGCATACGGTGAGGGGTGGTAGGGGTATGCCGAATTATAGAGTTAGACTTTGGAGGTTGCACTGGAAGTCCAGGCCGAGTAGCAAGGCAGCGCAGAGGTTGGGGAGGGCGTAGAGCTGGAGGTTGCTGAACTCTACGCCCTGGATGGTGAGGGTGGCGATGCAGTACCCCCGAATTTCCATGGAGTGGGATCCGGAGGCCAGCGAGATTCTCTGGGTAACGGGGTGTACCACGAGGGAGCAGCGCCTTACCATAGAGGGGTGGATAAAGCTCTCCGTGCTCCCGGAGTCGAGAAGTCAAGGTGTCTTGTGGCCATCGACTTTCACTGTTGTCGTCACAGTTGCGAGGTTTTGCGGCCAGGACTGGTCGGGCGTGATGAAGGTGAGCTGCGGCTGGTGTTGGTGGGTCCCGGGCTGGTCGGCGGCGGTGGCGAGTGATGATCGGCCAGTGAGGTGCCCAACGAGCAGGGGTCCTGAGGCGCCGATAAAATGGCGCCGAACATGGCGGCACCCACGGAGCGCACGTGGGCTGCGGGGACGAAAATGGCGGTGCCCACGGGCCACATGTGGGCTGCGGGGACGAAAATGGCAGCGCACACAGGTTGCACGTGGGGGGTGCAGGAACAATGGGCCTGTATACAGCGGTGATCGACCGGGCCTGGCACACCGCAGCAAAATGTCTCTTCTTCCCGCAGGTCTTTTAGATTGCACTTCGCGCCGGGCAGCGCTGCCAGGGGTGTTTTGTCTGCCCGCAGAAATAGCACTTGGGTCCCCCGGGGTTGGCTGGCTGCCACGCGGCACAGGCTTGGGGTTGGCTGGGGGCGGCCGCTGGAGGGGCCCACGATGTCCATAAGGGGGGCGCCGTGCGGTCGGGGGCGTATGATTGTATATTACGGGAGGCTATCGTTAGTGAGGTCGCGAGTTGCTTGGTCGCCGCGAGGTCGAGCGTACCCCCTTCTAAAAGGTGCTGGCAGATGTACACTGACCCCATGCCCGTAACGAAAGCATCCCTGATTAAGAGAGAGTATGTTCAACGGCTGTAACTGGCTGGCAATCACAGTTTCTCGCCAGGATGTGCAGGGCCAGAAATCGTCCAATGACTCACCGGGGAGTTGTTGCCACGTGGACAGGAGGTGCCTGGCGTAGAGTTTGTTGATCGGCCAGATGTAGTTCCCTTTCAGAAGCGCCATGGCCTCAGTGTAGTTGGGCGCATCCCGGATAAGGGTAAAAATATCGGAGCTCACCCGTTTCGACAGGACCTGGAGTTTCTGTGCTTCTGAGGATTGTTCTGTCGCTGATCGAATGTAGCTTTCAAAGCAAGCTGGCCAGGGTCGAAAGCCAAGGGTGCAGCTGTAGGCGATTTGGCTTGATGCGTAGTTCGATCGCTGTAATATCTCTTCTTAATAAATTGATGCACTATCAATTATGACGAGACAAGAGTAGAGAGTAATCGAGGCTTTATTACGCAGAAATGTGGAGCTGCTGCCAAAATGGCTGCTGTTCGGAGAGCCCACACATTTATATTCCACCTACTGGGCGGAGCCAGCAGGCAAGGATCTACCCCCGTACTTGTAGTACAGGAGCCTTACTGTATTACCTCTAATACACATATTATACAAACATTGGTGACTACCACACCCACCCCAACTCCTTCCAGCTGCCATGAATCAATGAGGTTCAACTCAATTCAATAAGGCTGAAACATTGACAACAACTCTTGGTGCATTGCACTACCCATGCAGACCAAGAAAAGACAAAAAAAGATATGCGGAAGGATAAAAATAAGAATTGAAAGATGAGCAGAGCCAAAGCTCGTGAAAACACAGCCATTCCTGCGCTCACATCACATGATCCCCAACAGATATCTTTTAACGGAGTCAGATTCTCATGGGTCAATTTCAAGCATATGTGCACCACAGGATCAACAACTTATGTATACAGAACCTTTAATGTAATGAAACATCCCAAGGTGCCTCACAGGAGCATTATAAAACAATGTATGACACCGAGCCACACAAGACATTAGGTCAGATGACCAAAAGCTTTGTCAAATAGGGAGGTTTAAAGGATTGTCTAGAAGGAGGAAACTGAGGTAGAGGGTCGGAGAGGAGAAAGGAGGATATTCCAGAGCTTGGGGCCCAAACAACTGGAGCCACCAATGGTGGAGCAATTATAAATGGGGACTGGAGTTCAAAAACCCAATAAAAACATTTATTTTTAAAAAAAATGGGGGCAGGAAGGAGTGGCCAGGTGGCGCAGTGGTTAGCACTGCTGCCTCACTGAGGACCCAGGTTCAATCCCGACCCAGGGTCACTGTCCGTGTGGAGTTTGCACATTCTCCCCATGTCTGCGTGGGTCTCACCCCCACAACCCAAAGATGTGTAGGGGAGGTAGATTGGCCAGGCTAAGTTGCCACTTAATTGGAATTTTAAAAGGGCAGCACGGTGGCCTAGAGGTTAGCACAACCGCCTCACAGCGCTCAGGTCCCAGGTTCGATCCCGGCTCTGGGTTATTGTCCGTGTGGAGTTTGCACATTCTCCCCGTGTCTGCGTCGGTTTCGCCCCCACAACCCAAAAATGTGCAGAGTAGGTGGATTGGCCACTCTAAATTGCCCCTTAATAGAAAAAATAATTGGGTAATCTAAATTTATAAAAAAAAAAATTGGAATTTTAAAAATAAATAAATAAATGGGGCAGGTAAGAGGCCAGAATCAGAGGAGCACAGATATTTCGGAGGATTCTGAGGCTGGAGGAGATTACAGAGATGGGGAGGGGAGAGGGCATGGAGAGATTTGAAACCGAAATTGACTGTGAGCCACTGGAGCGAGCACAGGGCTGAAAGGAAAAGTGGACACATTGCGACTTTAGGCATGGGCAGCAGAGATTTAGATGACCTAAATACGGACAGTAGTACAGGGAGAGTCAGGCAGGGGTGTGATGGAATAGTTGAGTCTATAGGTAATGAAGACATGAATGAGAGTTGCAGCAGCAGATGAGCTGACACAGGGACAAAGTCCGGCGATGCTACGAAGGTGGAAACAAACAGTTTTTTGCAGTGGCACAATTATGAGGTTGGATGTTCATCGTGGGATCAAATGTGGCACGATGTTAAAAATAGGCTGGTTTAATCTCAGATTGTTGCCAGGGTGAGGGATGGAGTCAGTAGTCAGGGAACAGAGTTTGGAGCAAGGTCTGAAAACAACAGCTTGAGTCTTCCCTATCATTAGTCAGAGGAAACTGCTGCTCATCAAGTACTTGATGTTTGATAAGCAGACTGATAATTTAGTAACAGTGAAGGAGTGGAGAGAGGTGCTGGTGAGATCGGGATTGGTGTTGTCAGCGTGCATGAGAAAACTAAAGTTGTGCCTTCATACAAAGTTCACTCAAGATGAGTGAGCAGGGTAAGGAGTTCACAATTAGTGGTCGGAATTTTAAGGGAATCAAGGAATCACACCACAGAGACTGAAAGCCGGCACAGGGACCATAGGAGCAGCAGTCAATTGAGAGGTCACTGTCAGGACTGCCACCTAATTCAAGATGGCGACCTGCCTCTCAGAGCTGTAACACAAATCAAAAGGCCAGCTGCTCAGCAGACTTGGCAGCACCATCGATAGAGGTTGTTGTTGCTGGGGCTGCAGGGAGAAGGAGAGGGCAGCCCCATATCGATGTGCAATCAAAGGGCTGATCAGGACTTTTTTAAACGTGCTGGAGATAGGTAGGCCCCAGTGGTTGGAGAGGTGAGCCCTAGAGCAGTGGCATTGGAGATGTTACAACAGCATTGACATCGGAGGGCCGTTGAGTAGCCAGAAAGGAAAGCCTGCCACTGGAGACCACCTTGATATTCTTGGTGGTCTCCCCACGCGGTGGCCATATTGATTTCAGTAAAATGCTGTAAAGTAGCCTTTAAATAGCTGCCACTCCCACTTCTGGGAATATTCGGCTGTGGCCACCAAGTTGTAATCCCTCCTGCCTCCAAATCCATTTCCAGAGGGCTGGTAAAATTCAGCCATTGTGTTATGTTACCCAGAATTCTCATGGAGCTGCTTTTGTTTCATCCAGTGAGGCTGTCAGAAATACAGCAGAAACCTTGGGCGGGATTCTCTGATCCTGAGGCTAAGTGTTGACGCCATCGGAAACGCCGTTGCGTTTCTCGACGGCGTCAACACGGCCCCAGGATCAGCAATTCTGGCCCCTACAGGGAGCCAGCAGGGCGCTGAAACGGTTCACGCCGCTCCAGCTGCTGATCCGGCCGTGGAATGGGCACCGGGGATGCGAACCCGCGCATGCGCAGTCCCACTACCGCGATTTCCACGCATGCGCGGTGTCTCCCTTGTCTGCGCCAGCCCCAACCCAACATGGCGCAGGACTACAGGCGCCAGCGCGGAAGAAAGGAGGCCGGAGACAGAGAGGCCGGCCCGCCGATGGGTGGGTCCCGATCGTGGGACAGGCCACATCAGAGACACATCCCGGGGTCGGACCCCCCCCCCCCCCCCCCCCACAGGCCTCCACCCGACTCTACAACACTGTGTTCCCGCCGGCTGAGAAGAGGTGTGGACAGCGCCGGCGGGGCTCAGCGTTTCCACGACGGCCTCTCAGCCCATCCTGGCCCGAAAGTCGGCGGGCAGCGCCGTGCCAACCATGCCGGCAGCAATGGCGCCGATTCTCAACTCTGCGGAGAATCGCATGGCGGCGTCAGGGCGTCGTAACTTAATTCCAGTGAGATGGTATCTTAATGAGCACGCAGGAGAATCTATTGTATGAAAATGGGGCTCCCGACATTGTTTGTTCGGTAGTTTTACCAGCCTTTAACCTGCCTTGAAAGCTGGGAGAACAGAATTGTGACAGTTTATCCGGCATCAGGAGAAATATTGTTTTGCCTCCTGCCATATTAAGTGACCGTCTCTGCCACAATTTCTCCTGCTGGTGGGAGTGGCCAATCAGCAGTGAACATCAGATGAGAGCCCCAGTGATACAACTTTAGAATCTTCCAGACACCAATCCAGCTGAGTCTTGTTGGTCGGTCCAAGGGGAGGGGTCCCAGACATCATCAGAAAACAGCTTTGGTCTTTTAGTTAGGGCCTGCATGCATGGGACACACAGCCACATACAGATCAATTAAAAGTCGTGCAGGAAGGGTTACAATGTTAACCCCCCCCACCCACCCGCCATGTTGCTGCCAGGAAATTGGTGTGCATGTTGTCAGAGGAAATGTAACAGTGTGGATAGAAAGCACCTGGCTAAATGTTTCTTGCTCAACCCGAAGATGGTTTGGGAGTGGCATATGCTAGGATCGATGCTTGATATACTTTTGCTCTCAGTATGTATAGATGATTTGGAAATATAAAGATGATTTACACTTGAACAATCTCTATTTGAACCTGGGACAATATGGGTTACACTTCTGGTAAAATAGTGAATAATGTGGAGTTTGCACATTCTCCCCGTGTTTACGTGGATTTTGCCCCCACAGCCCAAAGATATGTAGAGTAGGTGGATTGGTCCTTAATTGGAAAAAAATAATTGGGTACTCTGAATTTTAAAGAAAATTTTAAAGAAAATAGTGAACAGTGGAACATTATTTAAGCATGGTTATAGAATAGAATACCTACAGTGCAGAAGGAGGCCATTCAGCCCATCAAGCCTATGCTGACCTAGGCCAATCCCCCACCCTATCCCCTTAACCCTGCAACCCAATTAACCTTTGGTGACTAAGGGGCAATTTAGCATGGCCAAATCACCTAACCTGCACATCGCCAGACTGTTGGAGGAAACTGGAGCATCCGCAGACACGGGGAGAATGTACAAACTCCACACAGACAGGTTGGAATCGAACCCGGGTCCCTGATGCTGTGAAGCAGCAGTGCTAACCACTATGCCACCATGCCACCCTTATCATCTGTCAAATAACACTATTTACATAAATTTCTAAGTTTATATCTCAAACATGTAGGATCTGGAATAAATTATCAACAACCTTGTCCTACCCTGTCCTACTTATTCCATAGGTTGTCCCACTGACATACAATCAGTGGTTTTAGGCTAACAAAATATCATGCATTGACACTAGACCAGGAATCAGAGTATGGAAATACGTGTCTTGTCGAAGCTGGGATGTGAACATACCAGTAACTTTTTTTAGTTGAACCATTTTTTCAGATTATCTTGTATGAAGTAAACTATTTATTCTCGTTCCACATTGCTGAAATATTATACCATGGATGTCAATCAAACAACTCATTCCAGAGTCAAGAAGCATGGGCGCGATTCTCCGCTCCCCACGCCGCGTGGGAGAATCGCGGGAGGGCCCCCCAACTAATTTTACGACCCGATGGCGCCCCCCGCCGTTTTTCATGGCGACCAGCGATTCTCCGACCCGGATGGGTCGAGCAGCCTGCCATTCGCGACCGTTTCACGACGGCGGCAACCACACCTGGTCGCTGCCGTTGTGAAACGGGTGTGGAGATGCCCGTTTGGGGCTTGTAGGGGGCCTGGTGGGGAATGAGCACCACAACTGTGCTCGGGAGGGGTCAGGCCCGCGATCGGTGCCCACCGATCGTCGGGCCGGCGTCTCAATCGGACGCACTATTTCCCCTCCGCCGCCCCGCAAGATCAAGCCGCCACGTCTTGCTGGGCGGCTGAGGGGAAGATGGCCACCGCGCATGCGCGGGTTCGAGCTGTCAGCCGTCGTGATGTCAGCCGCGCATGCGCGGGTTGGAGCCGGCCAACCTGCGCATGTGCGTCTGACGTCACATAGGCGCCGCCGTTGCGTCACTCTAGACGCGCCGCCCGGCGGCCGAGATTTACGGAGCGCCGCTCCTAGCCCCGCCGGGAGGGGAGAATAGGGGGCGAGGAGCAGCCTTCGAGGCTGTCGTGAAACTCGGCCGAGTTCACGACGGCCCTCCCGATTTTTTCCGGGAGCGGAGAATTCCGCCCTAAATCCACTAAACTTAAAGGAGCACGCCATTTTCTTTATATTTCCAAGGTATAAATATAATGGTAAACACTGATTCAGAAGAGCGTGCAATCTGTTTCAGTATCTATCAGAAAACAAAATAAAGTATAGAACCCCATAGTTGGGTGCTAAAAGCTTCCAAGTCCCGTTCACACATTAATACTTTAATAGCAGTGAAACCGGAAATTGTTTGGTAATAATTACTTGATTAATAAACTTTCAATGAGAATTGTAGGTTTGACAAAATACTGATCTGCCTATTAATTTTGTTTTCAGGAGAATTAATCTAACTAATTTGCTGGAATGTGGTATTTTACAATAATGAGATTTAATTTTTGATTTTGGGGCCATGTCTTTAATTTAAGATCAAATGAAGGGAATCATGTGACCTGTTCTGAGATCCATATGACAACAGTCCTGGGTGACATGGCTGTTAGAAATTAAAGAGATGCCAAGGTTGTTTTTTTGGAAGAAAGGTATAAGGTGTTCATCCTCGGAAACAACGCCAGAAGCATTTTGTTTACAATGGTTAGACAGCTAACCTCCAAAGTCCCAGGAAGGTGTTGCCAATGTCAGGTTGTAAACAGTTATGCTTGGCTGGACGGCTGGCTCGTGATGCGGAGTGATGCCAACAGTGTGGGTTCCATTTCCATACCAGTTAAAGTTATGCATGAACGCCCTGCCTTCTCAATTTGTGCCCTCACCTGAGCTATGACCCTCAGGTTAAATCACCACCATTCAGCTCTCTCCAAGGGGAGAGCAGCCTATGGTCCTCTGAGACTGTGGCGATATTTACATTTTTTTAAACTACCTATTTACTTCTCAGATAGAATGGAATTTATTAATAGTTAATCAGCATTTCTAGCTAGATAAAAATAAGGCCCATGCGATTCACATTGCCATAGAGATGGGCTTTGATGCAAAAAGGGTTTGTAAGATATCCCTGAAAACACAAACACAGGCAAAATTCCAGGATCAGGTAGAGGGGGAGATGCTGGAGGTCAAAAGTCCCTATGGTTCACCAGGCAGGAATGTGGGCAGGAGTTTGTCAATTAAATAAAAAAGACCAAAATCGTGAGGATTTTAAATTAGGCTGGAAGATTCACCTAGCTTATGCTATAGGGAGAAACACCAGGAAAATACCCTGACCGTGTAAGACAGTTAAAGGGTTGGGAAAGGAAAATAATTGAATTAAACCCTGGAGAGCTAAGAATCACTTTGGACTGGATCTGGGAAAATCGAATGACTACTTAAGGGCCAGTGTAAAGTACAACAGTGAACTTGGCTCTATGTTGTGGTTCAAAACAAGGGGGGGCAGCACAGTGGTGTAGTGGTTAGCACTGCTGCCTCACGCTGCTGAGGACCTGGGTTCAATCCTGGCCCTGAGTCACTGTCCATGAGGAGTTTGCACATTCTCCCCATATCTGTGTAGGTCTCACTCCCACAACCCAAACATGTGCAGGGTAGGTGGATTGGCCACGCTAACTTTCCCATTAATTGGGGAAAAAAGAATTGCATTTACTTTTAAAAAACAGAGGGTGAAAGTTTTATTTTGTACTTTAAAGTATAAATTGCTGACAACAATAATGTTCAGTCAAATGTGCTTTTAGTCTGTTTGTTAGTAAAAATTTTCAAGAGTGAAACCTTGTGCCATCCTTTCAGCTATCAACTGGAAGTTTTTTTGAGTTATCAGTTTCTACAGGGTCATGGCAGCTAATAATGTATCGCATGATGTAAATTACATACTGTGGCACTAACAATTGCACACAAAGACTCGAGACATGTACAATCGAGGCTTTATTGCTGTGTGATGCTATTCCTCCGGTGGCAGCTGTAGAATAAGATCTCAGTGACTCACACGCATATTTATACACAAGCTCCCAGTGGGCGGAGCTAGCCGGCAGGGGCTTACCGGAGGAACCTGTATTACAGGTACAGCCATACATCCCCTTACTGCAGGTACACATATCTACAGTGGTTATATCACCACATTCAGCCCCTGTAAAAAATGAGTCCGGCGGGGGTGATGTGTAACTATAATACAAAGGATGATCTATTTACAAAAGGGTTCAAACAAAGAAAACCAAGAGTCCATCCATTTAGCAGGTTACAGGTTGAGCCGAATCGGCAGTCGAACGTTCCTCTGTGATCGGCGTAGCTGTGGTGGCGACGTCGGCACAGGCGGTGATGGCAACGATGGTGCAGGTGCTGGCGGTGTTGATGCTGGCTGCCGGCGAGATGACTCCGAGAGCGAGACAAAATCTTCCGTGTCCTCCAGTGTGGGCAGGGGAATGAGGGATGGACCTGGTGGGGACGAATACGGGGGTGCCGGGGAAAAGGAGGGTGGCAAGGGGGGGGAAAAGGCGCGTGGGCATGGGATTGACACCTGAGGGAGACAGGTCCCGGAGAGAGACTGTGTCCTGGCGGCCGTCGGGGAACTCCACGTAGGCATACTGAGGGTTGGCGTGGAGAAGGCGTACTTTGTCCACCAGAGGTTCCGCCTTGTGGTGCCGGACATGCCTACGGAGAATGACTGGGCCCGGAGTCGTGAGCCAAGTCGGGAGCGACACTCCGGATGTAGACTTCCTAGGGAAGGCAAAAACACGTTAATCGGGTGTACTGTTAGTTGCGGTGCACAGTAGTGACCAAATGGAATGGAGCGCGTCAGGGAGGACCTGCTGCCAGCGAGCGGCTGGGAGGTTCCTGGACCGTAGGGCCAGCTGGACAGCCCTCCATACCCGTTCTCCCTCTCTACCTGACGGTTCCCCGGGTGTTGTAGCTGGTCGTCCTGCTGGAGGCGATACCCCTGCTGGGCAGGAACTGACGCAGCTCATCACTCATGAACGAGGATCCCCTGTCACTGTGGATGTAGTCGGGGAAACCGAACAGAGCGAAAATGGAATCCAGGGCCTTGATGACGGTGGCAGACGTCATACCCGGGCATGGGATGGCGAAGGGGAACCTAGAAAATTCATCGACCACACTAAGGATGTAGGTGTTGCAGTCGGTGGAGGGGAGGGGCCCTTTGAAATCCACGCTGAGGCGATCAAAGGGGCGGGACGCTTTCACCAGGCGCGAGCGCTCTGGCCGGTAGAAGTGCGGCTTGCACTCGGCACAGGCCTGGCAGTCTCTGGTGACTGTCCGTACTTCCTCGATGGAGTAGGGCAGATTGCAAGCTTTGATTAGATGGTACAAGCGAGTGACCCCCGGATGGCAAAGGCTCTCGTGCAAGGCACGGAGCTGGTTCACTTGTGCGCTGGCACATGTACCTCGGGAGAGGGCATCTGGGGGCTCGTTGAGCTTGCCGGGGCGATACAAGATCTCGTAATTAAAGGTGGAGAGCTCGATTCTCCACCACAAGATTTTGTCATTCTTGATCTTGCCCCGCTGTGTGTTGTTGAACATGAAGGCTACCGACCGTTGGTCAGTGAGGAGAGTGAATCTGCTGCCGGCCAGGTAATGCCTCCAGTGCAGCACCGCTTCAACGATTGCCTGGGCCTCCTTTTCAACAGAGGAATGTCGAATTTCGGAGGCGTGGAGGGTGCGTGACAAGAATGCCACGGGTCTGCCTGCCTGATTCAGCGTGGTGGCAAGGGCGACATCTGAAGCGTCGCTTTCTACTTGAAAAGGCAGTGTTTCATCTACTGCGTGCATCCCCGCCCTGGCTATGTCAGATCGAATGCGGGTGAAGGCCTGTTGTGCCTCGGCCATGAGGGGACTGGATAAGTGGGATGGCCTTGTCCGCGTGTTGTGGGACCCACTGGGCGTAATAAGAAAAGAACCCCAGGCAGCGTTTGAGGGCCTTGGGGCGGTAGGGGAATGGAAGCTCCATGAGGGGGCGCATACGGTCGGGGTCGGGCCCCAGTAGTCCATTTTAGACTACGTAGCCGAGGATGGCTAAGCGGTCTGTGCGAAACACGCACTTCTCCTTGTTGTACGTGAGATTAAGGAGAGATGCGGTGTGGAGGAATTTATAAAGGTTGGCATCATGGTCCTGCTGGTCATGGCCGCAGATGGTGACATTGTCGCGGTACGGGAAGGTGGCCCGCAGTTCGTACCGGTCAACCATTCGGTCCATTTCTCGTTGAAATACCGAGACTCTATGCATGACGCCGAAGGGAACCCTAAGAAATTGGTACAGACGACCGTCTGCCTCGAAGGCAGTGTAGGGACAGTCCGATTTACGGATGGGGAGCTGGTGGTAGGTGGATTTCAGGTCAATAGTAGAGAAGACCCGATACTGTGCAATCTGATTGACCATATCAGATATGCGGGGGAGAGGGTATGCATCGAGCTGCGTGTACCGGTTGATGGTCTGGCTGTAGTCCACGACCATCCTGTGCTTCTCCCCGGTCTTAACCACTACCACCTGGGCTCTCCAAGGACTGTTGCTGGCTTCGATGATACCCCCCCGAAGCAGCCGCTGGACTTCGGACCTGATGAAAGCCTTGTCCTGGGTGCTGTACCATCTGCTCCTGGTGGCGACGGGCTTGCAATCTGCAGTCAGATTGACTTTGAGGGTCGCGAGGCCGCAAATAGTGAGGGAGGTAGGGGTCCACCGAATTTGAGGGTGAGACTCTGGAGATTGCATTGGAAATCCAGGCCTAGTAAGAGTGACGCGCAGAGGTTGGGGAGAATGTACAGATGGAAACGGTCGAATCCCATGCCCTGTACAGTAAGTTTAAGCAGGCAGAAACCCCGGATCGGGACAGAGTGGGAACCGGAGGTGAGAGAGATCTGCCGGTTGGCGGGATGGACCGCAAGGGAATAGCGCCTTACCATGTCCGGGTGGACGAAGCTCTCGGTGCTCCCGGAGTCGATGAGGCAGGAGGTCACATGGCCGTTGACCAGCACCGTTGTGAAAGAGGGTGCCAGTTTGCGACGACGCAACTGGTCAAGCGTAATGGAGGCGAGTAGCGGGCGATCGGCAGTCAAGTCTGATGCGTCCGACGAGTAGCAGTAGCGACCCGTGTCCCATGGCCCCATCCCGGGGAGGACAAAATGGCGGCATCTGGAGTACCTGTATGGGAGAAGATGGCGGCGGACAAGATGGCGGCCCCCATGGAGCGCACATTGTGGGGTCGGGACAAGAGGCGGCGCCCATGGAACGCACATGGTGGTGGGGGATGAAGATGGCGGCGCCCATGGAGCGCACGTGGCAGGGGCGGCGAAAGATGGCGGCGCCCACTGATCACACGTGGGGTCGGGGGAAGCGGACGGCAGGGCCCATTGTGCGATCAGCTGAGGCGAGGGGGGGAACGGGGGCACGACAGCGGCAACCGTCCAGGACTTACACAAGCTTTGCAGATCGCGGTGCGGGCCGGGCAGCATTGGCGGGGGTGCTTCTACTGACCGCAGAAGTAACAGCGGGGACCCCCAGGGAGCGCAGTGCGGTGAGCAGCGCAGGCATAGTGCACCGGGGCGGCTGCTGGGGTGGGCGGTTGCAGGGTCCATGAGGGGTAGGACGGGTGGGCCTGGGGGGCCGTTTGCGGGATCCACGAGGGGTAGGATGGGTGGGCCGAGTGGCTAGTGGAGTAAGATCGCGCCCTACGGGAGGCGGCCGTCATTGAAAGCACCAGAGTCTTTGTGGCCGCGAGGTCGGGGGCGGCCCCTTCCAGCTGTCGTTGCCGGATGGGGTCCGATGCAATGCCTGTAACAAAGGCATCGCGCATGAGTAAATCAGAGTGTTCTGTGGCTGTGAGGGCCCGGCAGTCGTAGTCTCGTACCAGAGGTATAAGGGCCCTCCAGAAGTCCTCAATCGACTCACCCGGCTGCTGGACGCGAGTAGAGAGTAGATGTCTCGCAAGCAGGGTGTTCGCCGACTGTGCATAGTTCTCCTTGAGCAGTGCCATAGCTCTGGCATAGTCAGGCGCATCTCGAATTAGCGGAAAGACACTGGAGCTAAGTCTGGAGTACAGGAGTTGTTTTTTCTGAGCCTCCATCGGAGGAGGGTCCGCTGAAGAGATATAGGCTTCGAAGACTGCAAGCCAGTGAACAAAGTCTTTCCTGGCATGAGGCGACTGCGGATCCAGCTGCAGACGGTCAGGCTTGATCCTGATGTCCATGGTGGAAGCAAAATCACACAGCAATAAATTGTGGCGCTAACAATTGCACACAAAGACTCGAGACATGTACAATCGAGGCTTTATTGCTGTGTGATGCTATTCCTCCAGCGGCAGCTGTAGAATAGGATCTCAGTGACTCACACGCATATTTATACACAAGCTCCCTGTGGGCGGAGCTAGCCGGCAGGGGCTTACCGGAGGAACCTGTATTACAGGTACAGCCATACATCCCCCTACTGCAGTACACATATCTACAGTGGTTATAGCACCACACATACTCTTGGATTAACAAAGTCACGTGCCTTTAACGCTTGAGGTGTTAAACATTTGTAAATGTGGGTCACCATTAGAGCAGGATTAATGTAGAAGTGATAGTTGGAAGAAAGGTAAATGTGGGATTTTCACACACTCATTGGTAAATCAATAACTCTTAGATTGTCCCTGGATCTAAAGAACCACATTTAAAATAAATGTTCTGAAAAGCCATTTGATATTTCACCATGCGGTGAAAGTGGATTTGTTCTCGTGGACCTTATGATTTATGTTACAAACAGTCTATGCACCGGGCTTAAAGACAGCAATGAAACCGTGCAGCAGACACTAAAGTTCTTTTGCTGCAGGAACTTTGTTATTTCGGAACCTTGAGCTGGCTGGCCTATTGCTTAAAAATTCCATTATCTTTGGAGCTTTCATGTTCTGGAAAACAAAACGAATCAAAGTATAAACTCTTCTTAATGTGCAGGCACCAAAAGGTCACATGAGACTGAAAAAAGGTTCACTTAAAAAAATGTTTCACTTTTATGTGTATACAAAACTGAATCAGCTTTCCCACCTCTAAATCTGTTACATAAACTAACCTTTAATCTTCACATCTGGTTGGTGGAATGTGTTTGCTGTATGCAGTTGCTGATCTACTGTCAGCTTACTGGAACAATTTATTTCCATTTGAAAACCTTCCTGTGATTAAAAAAAGACCGTCCAGCAGTGAATGTAGAGGGCAAGGATTTCCATTGTGTTAACTCAACATTATCTGTTCCCTTTTTTTTAACCGCATGGAATACAATAGAGGCAAATAGCTGAGGCATATTCCTCACCATAAAATCTTCAAGCATTGACAGTCCAGGATTTATAAAACAAGTAGCAGCATACTGCCTGGTAAAGTGATATAAATGGTCCGCCTCTTAAGCAGTCCATTCAAGCCAAATGTTCACAGTATAAGCTATATACTTGCACTGTATGTGCACGTTTATTGAAAAGCTGTTGGACAAAAACAAACCTAGTTAGAAAACCGCTAATTGGTATTTGGAATAACAGAGCAGTTTCTGAGTGTTTACTGGCATTTAGAAAGATCCAGTTCTTGTATTATAGGAGTGCCAATAATTCTTGCAAATTGGCCAGTTCAACAGATAAAAAATGATAAAAGCTAAAACGGTGACTGCCAACGTATTTTAGGGTTACATAAGCATTATGAATAAGGAGGATAGTTTTCATTGAACAAAGGAGGCTCCCACAGAAAGGAACAGCACAGCGTTTCAAATATGAGACTGAAACAGGATGTGTTTTCGGGGAATGGAGGTTTTAAATGCAAACATTTGATTGTGGCTCTAGTATAAAATAATTTGTCCACTAAGATACAAAGATTGGGGGAGAAGCAATCTTATTTTATGCATTCGTCTTGTCTGCACCAACTACAGTGTTGACATAGTGTGACATAACTGTGAGGGAGTTATGGCAGAACTGAATCCTTTCATTTGGGCTGTGGAAAAAATGCTCACATCTCCACTAAGCCAGTGTTAATTTGACTTCTTCACACGAAAATGAGAGGAAACTCAGATTTCAAACTGACATTTCCTCAGAACATCGCCCTGTTCTGCTAATATAGTGGTGATAATTTGCTGATAACAACACTTTGAAGTTCTTGGAATGCAGCCAGGAAACTCTGAAATTATTCAACTGAAAATATCTGTTTTATATTACACATTTATATTGAAACCATACATGCAAGCTTAAAAGCATCTTTTCTCTTCAAAGCATTTACAGTAGTAGTGATTAATCCCAAGCCCTTTTTCCTGGAATCTTAAAGCCGTATACTTAAATTTGTAGTCCAGTGTCTTGTTTTTAATTGAAAATATCACTGAATTTTCACCAAAGCACAGAGGGTTGGATTTTCCAAAGTGCGAGCCAGTGGGATCTACAAGGCGACCTCCCGCGGGTTGCCCAGCAGCGGGATGGGTGAGTCCCACATAGACATCGATGGGACAGGAAGATCCTGGGCTGGATTCTCCGTTTTAGGGACTATGTCCCCACGCCGGCGTGAAAACTGTGGTCTTTTACGCCAGAAAAACTGGCGTCAAAAGGCCACAGATTCACAGTCTTGTAAGGAGATAGTAGGCAGCTGGCATGGAGCTCGCAGCTCCAGCTGCCGAGACAGCCCCCGCATGTCCGGGTCAGAGGCCACCCATCCGCCCGGCAGTGACCTCCAGTGGCTGTGCCGTGCTCCATGGCGGACTCAGACCGCAGAGCTGGACCGCGGAAATAGTGCCCCAATCAGCCGCGTGCTCGACCCAGACCGCCCACACACTAAAAGCCTAGTCCAGAATGAGGCCCCCCATGCCCTCTGATCGCCCTGCCCCCGACTGTGAGTATCACGAATGGCAGGACGACATTAGAAATACGCCATTGGGAATTCTGCTGGTCGGGGGCGGAGAGAAGCGAGGAGGGCCTCAAGCAATGGCTTCAGGTGGTGGATACTCAGTTCGGCGTACTCCCCGAGTACACCGCTTTCCGGGGGGCAGAGAATTACAGAACCAACGCTGGTCCCGATTTCATGCGTGAAAGTGAATTCTCCACCCCGTCGCCGAATACAATTTCGGCGTCCGGGTATGGAGAGTCCAGCCCCCTACGAGCAGCTGAGGACAAGCCACCTTCTCCGTCGGAAAACAGGGGGGAGGGAGGCTTGGAAAATCCCATTCTGATGAAGGGTTTTATCTGAAGCATTAATCTATCTTCCTCTTTCAGAAGCCGACTGACCAGCTGTGCGTTTGCTAAATGTCTGGCTTCCGTTTGATATTTTGTGAAATGTGTACTGCAGTATTGTTGAACTCAATTTAGTTGTGGATCAGTTTATTTCAACTGTCTCTCTGATTAATGCTTCCCTTTGATTGTTTGACTTCTTCATTCAAAGTAATATTGGATTAACTGTTCTTCACTATGTAAAGGCATCCAGGGTGAAATTCTGCAGAGGCACAGAACATACTCGGTGATGCCAGGGGCATTAAGCCAAGGCCCAGCCTGCCCATTCAGGAAGTTCACTTTTGTTAAGATCTCTGTTGTTCAAAGACGAACAGGGAATTCTTCCGTTATATTTTCCAAAATTTCTTCCTCTACCACCAAAAACAGTCATTAATTTCTTTGGTATTTGTAAGATTTTAGTTATGAGGAAAATTGCACCTAAAAATAGTTACGGGCTTCAAAATAATTAATTACAGATTTAATGTTTTTGGACATTTCTGAGCATGGTGATAAAGTGCTGAATAAATGTAAGTCTTTCTTTAACTGACTGAGGCGAAGCATCAAGACTCTGGTGTGTACGTCACAGATAGGGTGAAGTTCTCAGAAGATTCCAATGAAGTTACACTTCCGGAAAGATCGACAAGTCTGTTGAAATGTTAGTGTTAGAACGGCTTCACCCACCTGAAATTAATGGGCTGTTGGGGGCCAATGAGGGCAAAGATGCAGGACAATACTGGAGCCAGTTGATATACCAGTTTCCTGACACCATTCCCAGCCCTTTCACCAGGGTGGGTAGAGAAGGAGGAGGTGGCACTGCCTCGCAGCAGAGGCAGAATTAAAATGAAAGAAACAGCGCTGCAGCTCTGGTGGAGTCCCCATAGAGTGGGCCAGTCCCAGGCGTTGCAACGTGGTGTGACTTGCAAGCAGTTTGGACGGATTTCCTGATGGTATGGTGTGACGTTTATGAGCTTTTCTTTAGCGAAGCAGCAGCCAGGTTCCCGACATTCAGGCTCAGCAGCCTGAGGCGAAAGTGAGTCGCCGACCTTACATCGGGGGTATATTCATTGAAATTAAGTCAGATCAGTCAATATGAGGAGACACTCTAGGCTGGATTCTCTGCCCCACGATGCCTGAAGGGCGGTTCCCAATGGAACGGACAATTCGGCGCGGAGAAAAACGCGGATCTGAACACGATTTTCCAAACCCCCGCTACCGCCGGGGTCAAGGTTCACGATCGCATGCCAGCGGGAGGATGTAAATGAATGATAATGGGTCTTAATGACCGATTTGCATCCATTTAGTGGGAATCTCTGGCGTTCTATCATTCTCTCGTCCCCTGGCCCAGAAATCACATGGATGGGGATCACTCCTGGTATTTACCAGCGTGCCGTGACGTGATGGACATCGCAGTGGGCTAAGGGGGTTGTGTCCCCAAAGTCCATCCAAGGGTCACCCACCCCCCCACAATCCCACAGGGAGATCGTAAATTGGTTGCAATTCTCCTCCAGTGGGAGAACAGAGGGTGAGATTCTCTGTCGACCGACGCCGGAATCAGGAAACGTGATTGGGCGGAGAATCGGTTCCGATGTTGAAGTCGCGGCAGTCGCTGATATCACGCCAAGTCGCAATTCTCCGTCACCTCGACAGCAGCGTCAATGCGTTCCAGAAAGCATGTACAGTAAACACCATTTGCATATCATTAGTGGGCCTGACCCAGTATTCTTCTGGGCCTCCACGATTCTCCACCTCTGATGGGCTGAATTTCCAATGGCGAGTTTCATGCGTACTTCTAAAAGTCGTGAAACCAGTGTCGTGGCTGCTGAGGGAGAGGGAGGGGGTATGCAATGTGTCCAAGCAGCATAGTTTGCTGACAATTGTGCAGATAGCTGGGGGGCTGCTGCCAGGGCCGGTGGGAGTAGTAGGGGTGGCCTGGAGGTGGGCTGTGGAGTCGGAGTAGATGGACATGGAGCAGCATTGCGCGGCCTGCCAGGCAGCCATGCAGCTGCGCACACCGCCAACAGCCCACCGCGAACTTAGAGCCACAGGTCACATGGGTGTCCCTCAGGGCACTGCCCTAAGTACCCACTGGCCGCAGCAGACCCATCAGTGGGATGGGTGCGCTCCAGCGCAACCAGTATCACTTTTTTGGCTGGGATGAGTGTGTGTGGGGATTGTAATGTATATGTGCGGCTGCAGCTTGTCAGCCTCCTAAGTGTCAATCAGGGACACGGGCAATCCTGCACCGTTTTTCATTAAAATTGATTGTGCTCCACGTGGCGCCGGTGCTAGCCCACCCACGGTCACTGAATCAGTCCAGGTTTGGCACCAATTTTGCTGTTGTCAAAGTCGACAAATCCTGCCCCGGCGTGAACACAGTCACAGGAAAGGAGAATCCAGCTCATAGTCCCCCAAATGGAAACTCCACCCCTATAAATCTGGCAGTCAGAAATGCAGAAAGTTGAAAATGAGGCAAGAAGATGAAGCTAGGCAAAAAGACAGTTTGACAGTTTACTTTAAAATGTTTGAAGTATTGCGCAGTGCCCAAACTGCGCATTCATCCTCAATAACAACATCCACCATGGTGACTTGTCTGATGACTTCGACCTGCTGATTTCCAGAGACAACACATTATCTGAAAAACATGAAGTGGACTCCGAAATGGGAATGGAGCTACAAGTTACTGCTCAAGCTCATTCCTTTGCAGCTGACGTGATGGAAGAAACCGGTCCTGAAGACATTGCCTTATGTTCCACTGGGTATGATTGAATATTTTGTAATAATTAGACCAGAGTACATAGGTAATAAGGAAAATTTGAGAAAAGCGGCAGATGCTCAAGGCCGAAAGCAGTTTTGAAGTCCCAATGGGAGAAAATCAAACCATCGCCCCTTGACATTCAATCCATTAACATCACTGAATCCCCCACTATCTGCATCCTGGTGGTTACCATGGACCAGAAACTGAACTGGACTCACCATATAAATGCTGTGGCTACAAGAGCAGATTAGAGGCTATGAATCCTGAAACGAGTAACTCACCAGCTGACTCCCTATAGCTTGTCCCCCATCTACAAGGGACAAGTCAGGAGTGTAATGGAACACTCTCCACATGCCTGGATGAGTGCAACTCTAACAACACTCAAGGAGCTCAACACCTCGAGGACAAAGTAGCCCGTTTGATTGGCACCCTTTCCACAAGCATTCACTCCCTCCACCACCGATGCACAATAGCAGCAGTGTGTACCATCTACAGGGTGCACTGCAGGAACTCACCAAGGCATATTAGGCAGCACCTCCAAACCCACAACCACAAACATCTAGAAGGACAAGGGCAGCAGATCTTGGGAACACCATCACTTGGAAGTTCCCCTCCAAGTCACTCACCATCCTAACTTGGAAATATATCACTGTTACTTCATTGTCACTGGATCAAAATCCTGGAACTCCCTCCCTAATCGCAGAGTTGTTGTACCTACACCACATGGACTCAGCGATTCAAGAAGGCAGCTCACCACCACCTTCTTCAGGGCAATTAGGGATGGCCATTAAATGCTTGCCTAGCCAGTGAAGCCCCCTGTAAAAATGAATTTTTAAAAGTCTTCATGAGTCCCATTTTCTGGAGGTGAAGAGAAATGGCATGATGGAAAGGAAAAATTGGTTGATTGTTTCAGAAATCACTAAGACAGTCTACTGATATGTTTGCAAATTATTCCCTGACCTGAGTAAAGGGAAACAATCATTTGTTGATGGATTCTCTAACTGGAGAAATGTTGGAAGCGGTATTGCTGATCATGAAACTTCCAAAAATCATATTAAGGCTATGTGTGCCTTTGTTCAAAGATGCAACTTATCCATATGTGTTGATTCTACTTTATCGGCTCAGTTTGAAAGGGAGAGTTCTTCCTGGAAGAACATGCTGTGATGTGTTATTGCCACAGTCAAACTGCTGTCTTCCTTGGGCCTTCCTTTAAGAAGACATGACAAAGAACTAATTTTTTAGCCTCTCTTGAATATCACCATGAATTTGACGAGTTTCTCAAAGAGCATTTGAAAAGTTATCAATAGTGTGGCTCAGGAAAGACCAACTTTTTAACGCACAGAACCTACAATGATTTCATCTCTATAATGGCAGAGGTCAGAAACCAACTCACTAATTAAATTAGAGGTGCCAAACACTATTCCATAATAGTTGATTCAACACCAGATGTGAGCCATGAGGACAAATTTATATGAATTTTGAGATATGTGACCAGCGATGGTGAAATTATAGTGCGATTTTTCTGTTTTATCCAGCTTTAAATCCCACACTTCTAAGTGCCTGGAGACAATTGTTTTGAAAATCATTGCAAAGTTAGGTTTGGACGTCAAAAATGTGAGCAGAGCTTCGATAATGCCGCAAGTACGGCAGGAAAATATTCAGGTCTACAGCAAGACTGAACAATGCAAGCCCCTGAGTATTTTTCATCCCACGTTCCAGTCATTCCTTGAATTTAAGCTGCAACAAAGCAGCTGAATTGTGTGAGGCAGCCACATATACTTCTGACTTTGTTCAAAATTTGGATGCCTATTTTCTAGTTTCCACACATCGGTGGAATATCCTGCAATCCCGCTTGGAGCAGGCGCGTGGAAAATATTTGAAGGCCAAAAGAATTTGTGACACCAGGTGGTCCACTTGTGCAAATGCTGTTTTGGCTTTAAGACTCAACTTTGTCGATATAAAGAAATGCTTATCAGACCTAGCCACATCAAATTCAGAGAAGCCAAGTGTGGAAACTGAAGCAAAATCCTTAGCAAAAGATATTTGAAAAGTACAATATTGCCATTTTTACTGTTTTGTGGAACCATTTATTTCAAAGACTTAATACCATCAGCAAATTGCTGCTAAGTGTTGATACAACTTTATTGAATGCCTCACAATTGGCAGCCTCAGTTAAACGTTTTGTCATGGAAGTTTGAAATGATTGTACCTCAGTGAAAGTGGGGACATTAACATTAACGAAGAATACAGATCCCTCTGATTATGAAAAGTTTACAAGACACAGAAGTTATTTTTAGATTAAACTAGAGACAATTAAATCACTTTCATGGGGAAAGAGAATATCATTGTTGAGACTGTCAATGTCTTTTGTGACACAATAATGGTGCAATTGCAGAGAGAAGTGAATCTCTTAAGAAAACTGTCAATTTTTTTGTGTGCTTTTTAACAAATGTTTGGACGAGAATGCTAAGAGCTGCTGCAGTAAGAGCTTAACTACTGGATGAAATAGACACAGATATCGAACAATAGAACATTACAGCGCAGTACAGGCTCTTTGGCCCTCGATGTTGCGCCAACCTGTGAAACCAATCTAAAGCCCATCTACACTATTCCATTATCATCCATATGTCTATCCAATGACCATTTAAATGCCCTTAATGTTGGCGAGTCCACTACTGTTGCAGGCAGTGCATTCTACGCACCTACTACTCTCTGAGTAAAGAACCTACCTCTGACATCTGTCCTATATCTATCTGCCATCAATTTAAAGCTATGTCCCCTCGTGCTAGCCATCACCATCCGAGGAAAAAGGCTCTGATCATTGTCTATGCCTCTATTAAGTCACGTCATAACCTTCTTCTCTCTAACGAAAACAGCCTCAAGTCCATCAGCCTTTCCTCATAAGATCTTCCCTCCATACCAAGCAACATCCTGGTAAATCTCCTCTGCACCCTTTCCAACGCTTCCACATCCTTCCTATAATGCGGCGATCAGAACTGCACGCAATACTCCAAATGCGGATGCACCAGAGTTTTGTACAGTTGCAACATGACCTCATGGCTCCGAAACTCAATCCCTCTACAAATAAAAGCTAACACACCGTACGCCTTCTTAACAACCCTATCAACCTGGGTGGCAACTTTCAGGGATCTGTGTACATGGACACCGAGATCTCTCTGCTCATCCACGCTACCAAGAATCTTACCATTAGCCCAATACTCTGTTTCCTGTTACTCCTTCCAAAATCAATCACCTCACACTTTTCTACATTAAACTCCATTTGCCACTTCTCAGCCCAGCTCTGCAGCTTATCTATGTCCATCTGTAACCTGCAACATCCTATCGCACTCTCCACAACTCCACCGACTTTAGTGTCATCCGCAAATTTACTCACCCGTCCTTCTACGCTCTCCTCCAGGTCATTTATAAAAATAACAAACAGCAGTAGCCCCAAAACAGATCCTTGTGGTACACCACTAGTAACTGAACTCCAGGCTGAACATATCCCATCCTCTGTCTTTTTACAGCTAGCCAATTTCTGATCCAAACCGCTAAATCACCCTTAATCCCATGCCTCCGTATTTTCTGCAACAGCCTACCATGGGAAACCTTATCAAATGCTTTACTGAAATCCATATACACCAGATCAACTGCTTTACCCTCGTCCACCTGTTTGGTCACCTTCTCAAAGAACTCAATAAGGTTTGTGAGGCACAACCTACCCTTCACAAAACCGTGTTGACTATCCCTAATCAAATTATTCCTTTCTAGATGATTATAAATCCTATCTCTAATCCTTTCCAAGACTTTGCCTGCAACAGAAGTAAGGATCACTGGTCTATAGCTACTGAGGTTGTCTCTACTCCCCTTCTTGAACAAGGGGACAACATTTGCTATCCTCAGTCTTCTGGCACTATTCCTGTAGACAATGACAACATAAGGATCAAAGCCAAAGGCTCTACAAACTCCTCCCTAGCTTCTCAGAGAATCTTAGGATAAATCCAATCCAGCCCACTTTACAGAATTGCTAATACCGCCTCCTTCTAAACCTCAAACATATCCAGTCTATAGCCTGTATCTCAGTATTCTCCTCGACAACATTGTTTTTTTCCTGTGTGAATACTGACGAAAACTATTCATTTAGCGCCTCTCCTATCTCCTCGGACTCCACGCACATCTTCCCACTACTTGACTGGCCCTATTCTTACCCTAGTCATTCGTTTATTCCTGACATACCTGTAGAAAGCTTTAGGGTTTTCCTTGATCCTACCTGCCAAGGACCTCTCATGTTCCCTCCTGGCTCTTCTTAGCTCTCTCTTTAGTCATTCTTAGCTAACTTGTAACTCTCAAACGCCCTAACTGAACCTTCACGTCTCATCTTTACATAAGCCTCCTTCTTCCTCTTGACAAGTGATTCAACGACTTTAGTAAACCACGGTTCCCTTGCTCGGCCACTTCCCACCTGCCTGACAGGTATATACTTATCAAGGACACGCAGTAGCTGTTCCTTGAACAAGCTCCACATTTCAATTGTGCCCATCCCCTGCAGTTTCTTTCCCCATCCTATGCATCCTAAGTCTTGCCTAATCGCATCATAATTGCCTTTCCCCCAGCTATAACTCTTGCCCTGCAGTATATACTTATCCCTTTCCATCGCTAAAGTAAACGTAACCGAATTGTGGTCACTGTCACCAAAGTGCTCACCTACCTCCAAATCTAGCACCTGTCCTGGTTCATTACACAGTATCAAATCCAATGTGGCCTCGCCTCTCGTTGGCCTATCTACATACTGTGTCAGGAAACCCTCCTACACGGTCGGTGGACAAAAACTGACCCATCTAAAGTACTCGAACTATAGCGTTTCCAATCAATATTTGGAAAGTTAATGTCCCCCATAACAACTACGCTGTTAATTTCGCTCCTATCCAGAATCAGCTTTGCAATCCTTTCCTCTACATCTCTGGAACTTTTTGGAGGCCTATAAAAAACTCCCAACTGGGTGGCCTTTCTTTTCCTGTTTCTAACCCCAGCCCATACTACCTCAGTAGACGAGTCCTCATCAGACGTCCTTTCTGCCACCGTAATACTGTCCTTGACTAACAATGCCACCCCTCCCCCTCTTTTACCACCTTCCCTGAGCTTACTGAAATATCTAAACCCCGGAACCGGCAACAACCATTCCTGTCCCTGCTCTATACATGTCTCTGAAATGGCCACAACATCGAAGTCCCAGGTACCAACCCATGCTGCAAGTTCACCCACCTTATTCCGGATGCTCCTGCCGGTGAAGTAGACACACTTCAAACCACCTTCCAGCCTGCCGGTACACTCCTGCGACCTTGAAACCTTACTCATGACCTCCCTACTCCTGCACACTGGAGCTACAATTCAGGTTCCCACCCCCCTGCTGAATTAGTTTAAACCCTCCAGAAGAGCATTAGCAAATTTCCCCCCCCCCCCCCAGGATATTGGTACCCCTCTGGTTTAAGTGCAGACCATCCCGTTTGTAGAGGTCCCACCTACCCCAGAACGAGCCCCAATTATCCAGGAATCTGAATCCCTGCCTCCTGCACCCATCCCTGTAGCCACATGTTCAACTGTTCTCTCTCCCTATTCTTCGTCTCACTAGCACGTGGCACGGATAACAACCCAGAGATAATAACTCTGTATTTTCTCGCTCTAAGATTCCAGCCTAGCTCCCTGAATACCTGCCTTACATCCCCATCCCTTTTCCTACCTATGTCGTTGGTGCCTATGTGGACCACAACTTGGGGCTGCTCCCCGTCCCCCTTCAGGATCCCGAAAACACAAAATATGTTTGAAGATGAAGTGAAATAATTGATTCATTCCATTGATCACGATAAGCTCTGTGCTTTGAGATCACCAGCTGATTTGTACAGACTTGTATCTGATGGTTTGGAGGCAACCTTTCTAAAAGTGGAAACTATTCTGGAAGTATTTTTAATAATAGGTGTCACAAATTCCTCCAATGAATGTTCTTTCCCTGTATTGGAAAGAGTGAAAAATTATCTGCAAAGTACGAGGAGTCTGGAACATTTGACAAGCTCAGCAATGCTGATGATTGAAAATGCATCCTCACAAGACTGTGCCGACAATGATGTTGGGCGGAATTCTCCATTAGCCGAATGTCGAAATCGGGGCATGCGATTGGGCGGAGAATAGCGGAGAATATTCCAAAATAGTGGCAGGCGTCTGTTTGACACCAAATCGCAATGCTCTGTCACCTTGAAAACGGCATCAATGCGATGCATGCCGTGCGTTCTTTAATCACCATTTGCACATTATTAGCAGCCCCACCCGAGATTCTCAGCCTTCGATGGGACGAGTTCCCGACGGCGCAGTCCACATGTGCTCTCAAAGATCGTGAACCTGGTGTGGTGGCTGCTGAGAGAGAGAGAGGGCGTACGGACAGTGTCCAGCACCGCCATACTTCGCTGACAGTCATGCCGCTTGCCGGGGGCTTCTGCCAGGGCCGGGGAGAGTAGTGGGGGGTGACCAGGAGGTGGGCTGTGAGGTTGGGGTGGACGCGTATGCAACACCATTACTGCAGCCGGCAAATCAGCCATGTGGCTGAGCATGCAGCTGACAGCCCACTTTAAACCTTTGGTCACATAGGTGACTCCACGGGGCACGCTCCTGGGTACCGTATGGCCCCAGCTAACCCATCAGCTGTATGGACGCCCCAGCACAACCTGTCCCATCTTTTCGGCTTCGATAGTGTGTCTGTGGGGAGTGTGCAGCTGCAGCTTGTCAGACTCCCGAGTGTCAGTCACGGACCTGGCCACTCCCGTACCGTTTTTCATTGGAATCGACCATGTTCCACGTGGCGCCGGTACTAGCCCCTCAACGGTCGCGGAATCAGTCCAGGTGCGGTGCCGATTTCTCTGTCGTAAAAGTTCACGGATTCTTAGTTGGAGTCAGCACTTGGTCTCAGAAACAGAGAATCCAGCCCGTTATTAATAATTTTGTGAAGAAGAAGTGCGGAATATGAAGCAAGAAAATAAAAAAAAATCTGTCTCTCTGCCATGTTCTCCCATCTGAATTCTGTTCTTCAAAAGAGAATATTTGCTGGTCTGATATAATGGCTGGTGGTGGCACGCAGACAGTTCTAACCGGTGAGTAACCACCATCCCCCATCACTCTCAATACGCACCTTTAGAAATGCTCTTCTGGACAAATTATGGAATTCTGCCAGGCAGTTGCCAGCAAAGCCACTGATATTAGACTTGGAGGGGACAATCCACTTCATTGGAGTATTCGCTCCTGCACTGGACTTGTTCTGGGTTATTCTGGTCTTGCATTGGCCTATATTCTGCTGTAGTCATTCTATTGGCTGATTTCTTCATCCTGTTGATCATCAACCAGTTCCGTGTTTGTTTCCCTCAAGGCACACAGATCACAATATTGATTTTCTCCACCGATATGTTAAAAAGCACTAAAGTAGTTAACCAGTGATTTGTGTATTTTTTGGTCTTTTTGTGGCTTGCGTGGTGGATTTCAATTCATCAATTGCAGGCTTGTTTCCAAAGCTTAAAAAGCACTAAAGCAGTTAAGCAGTGATTTGTGTATTTTGCTGCATTTTTGTGGCTTGCACTGTGTGAGCTGAGGGTGGGTGGGGTCAGGGGAGGCATTGATGTAATCAGGTGTGGGGTTTGCCATCATTTGGGGTGGAGTTTGACATTTGAGGCAGGTTGCCGTGTCACCAGAGAGCAAAGTGCGATGTGGGGGGGCCCACAGAGGAAGAATGCGGGGCCCCCAAATGTGCAAGTCCGTCTCTGCTCTCAATCCCACCTGCTCCATTCAGAATGCCCATTATTAACATTGGCAAAATGCTGATTGTGAGCTTGTATTAGGTGAAGTTCTGGTTTTCACAGGGTGCACAGTTTTCACATGTTGCCTGCGCCATGCCAGCTTAATGGAGGTGGACACATAGTAGGAAGTGAGTCACGGTTGCTCCAGGGAATTAAATGGGCATCATGAAAAGCTGAACAAGGCTGAGAGGAACTTGGCCATTGGGGAAAATGTAGCTGACTCTCTGGTTAGGATTCAGCTGCTTTTAGTTTTTCGTACCTCGGGATTCTATTCTGGGTTCATTTTTTAAATGTTACCTTTCATCCCACTGCTGATCACCATGTTGTGTTATGGGTTTGTTGGATGTCTCAATGATGACATCTTGAGACCTGCATGTTTAAACATGAACCATTTAGTGTTAACTTTTAACAATGTAGGACTTCCGGTGGCGGCGATGTTTGAGTGAGCCGCACATTCGGCGGGCTCTCACTCCGGCGGGGCTTTAGGGCTGATTCCCCACGATAGCGGGACCATGGAGCAGCAAAAAGGTGGCCGCGAAAGTGCTGGAGAGCGGGCTGCAATCTATGGAACCGCGGGAGTCCAGGAAGCAGAGGAAGAGAGAGAGAAAGGGACAGAGGCAAGGAGCAGAGGAAGCTGACCTAGAACTTAAGATGGCAGACACACGCCTTTCATGTTCCAGGAGATGAAAAACAGTTTTGAGTCGCTGAAGCGGGACAACTTGGACCCACTTCAGAAGGCAGTGGATCAGCTGAATCAGAGGCTGGATGCTCAAGAGGTAAAAGTTAAGGAGCTGGGAGAAGGAAGGCGGCAGCGAAGGTGCTGAGGAGCGGGCTGCGGCACATGGAACAGCGGGAGTCCAGAAGGCAGAAGAAAAAAGAGAAAAAGGGACAGAGGCAAGGACCTGAAGAAACTTACCTGGGACCTAAGATGGCGGACACACGGACCCTGGACTCAGCAATCCAGCAGGCGCTGGATAACATGCTCCAGGTAATGAAGTCCAGTTTTGAAGCGCTGAAGCGGGACAGCTTGGACCCAATCCAGGAAGCGGTGGATCAGCTGAACCAGAGGCTGGATGTGCAAGATGTTAAAGTTAAGGAGCTGGGAGAGGCGGTGGAGGAGCAGGCGGATGCGCAGACAGTTGCGGCGCTAGAAGTTGACGGGCTGAAGGAGCGGCAGAGAAGACTGCTGGACAGAGTGGAGGAGCTGGAGAATAGAGTCCGCAGGAACAACCTGAGGATGGTCGGCCTCCCGGAGGGGGCTGAGGGAGCTGATGCCGCAGCGTTTGTAGCAGACCTATTGATGCAGCTGATGGGGGCCGAAGCCATTCCGCAACCGCCGGAGCTGGAGGGGGCACTCAGAGTGCAGGCGAGGCAGGGGCGGCCGGGCGGACCCCCCCCCCCGCCCGATGGTGATTAGGTTCCACAGGTTCGTGGACAAGGAGCGGGTGCTGCGGTGGGCAAAAAGCGCCAGGAGCAGCACGTGGAACAACAGTGTTCTCCGCATTTACCAGGACCTAAGCCAGGAGGTGGCTCGGCGGCGAGCAGCCTTTAAGAATGTCAAGGAGGTGCTGTTCAAGAAGCACGTGAAGTTTGGTCTGCTGTTCCCGGCTCGCCTATGGGTCACGCACCAGGGTCAACACCACTACTTCTCCGAGCCTGAAGAAGCGATGGATTTTGCGAGGGATCAGGGGCTGGTCCCGAAAAGAGGCCCCACGGACGCGAATTAGGGCCCGAGGATTACCGTGGGAAGGTACACCGAATGGGCCTGGACTGCTGTTCAACGGTTTGCTGGGTCAAAGGTGCCAAGCGGAACATTTGGGACTCTTTCCTTTGTTCATGGACATTGGTTTGGGGGGGGGTTCTCATGTTTTTGTTTTTTCCTCTTTTTTCTGTTTTTTCCTTTTTGGGCGGATTTGTACTTTTTGTGCAGCTCGTGGAGGACACTGGAGCCGGCTTGCTCCAGTGGGTTGGAGAGAGGGATGGGGCGCCGGGGAGTGGGGAGGAGGACGGGGAAACAATGGGAATGAGACAGGAAGGCGCCGGAGTGTTGAGTCACCGGGCTAGCAGATTGGCTAGTCAAGGGAGTCAGGTGGGGGGGAGATCACAGCCAGTGGATGGCAGGGGTGGGGGTATCGGGGGATGTGGTTAGGGGGGGGGGGTTGTTCTGCTGACGTGGGAGGGACTTGAAATAGGCACTGGAAAGGAGGTCGAGGGTGGAGGCAGCCAACGGGCGGGCCGGGAATGGCGCGACGCACGGGCCGGGGGCCGGCCCGAGAAAGGCTATGGCTGACCGGCGTGGTGGGGGTGGTGGGTTGTGCCCACCGACCAGGCTGATCACCTGGAACGTCAAGGGACTGAATGGGCCGGTTAAGAGGGCGCGGGTGTTCGCGCACTTGCGGGCTCTGAGGGCGGACGTAATTATGTTGCAGGAGACACATCTGAAAGTGTCTGACCAGACCAGGCTAAGGAAGGGCTGGATTAGCCAGGTCTTCCACTCGGACTTGGACTTGAAGTCCAGGGGGGTGGCAATCATGATCAACAAGCGGGTGCAATTTGAGGCGGAGGGCATAGCCGCAGACAGGGGGGGCAGATACCTGATGGTACGGGGCAGACTGGAGGGGAGAAGAGTGGTGCTGGTGAATATATATGCCCCTAACTGGGATGACGTGGACTTCATTAAAAGAGTGCTGGGGAAGATCCCGGACCTGGACTCTCGCAGGCTAATAATGGGGGGGGACTTTAACATGGTCCTTGACCCGGCTTTGGATCGGTCGTGTCCCAGAACGGGGAGACTCCCAGCAATGGCAAGGGAGCTGAAAGGGTTTATGGAGCAAATGGGGGCAGTGGACCCCTGGAGAGATAGACAGCCGACAGGAAGGGGCTACTCGTTTTACTCGCACGTCCATAAAGTATATTCTAGGATAGATTTCTTCGTACTAAGCAGGGATTGTATAGGGGAGGTAAAGAACACGGAATATTCGGCAATTACTATCTCAGACCATGCCCCGCACTGGGTAGACCTGCAGATCGGGGGAGCGAGCTACCAACGCCCGCAATGGAGGCTAGACGTGGGACTGCTGTCGGAGGAGGGGATCTGTGAGAGGCTTCGGAGGTGTATGCAAAATTACTTGCAGGTGAATGACACAGGGCAGGTCTCAGCGGCGACCCTGTGGGAGGCGCTAAAGGCAGTAGTGCAGGGGGAGCTGATTTCAATTGGGGCCCACAGAGCCAAGGCAGACAGGGCAGAGATGGATAGATTGGTCAGGGAAATGGGTCGGATAGATGAAGAGCACGCGGAGTCCCTGATGTGCCACAGGCTTTAATAGACCAGAACACAGCTCTGCGATCGTCTACAATGGAAAGGACGATCGTCAGGCGTCTGACCATTTATACCTCGTTAATGGAGGCGTGGTTAACTCAGCCTCTCGGCCAATCAGTCGAGAGGCACATGACCGACCAGGGCCAATGGTAAGCCGACGTTCTGGCCCAATGGCAGACAGGTATGCAGATCATATCACCACAGTCCCCGGGGGAGGTTTTACTCAGGGAGAGGCAGAGACTACAGGCGGAACTGGGGGCACTATCCACGAGTAGGGCCGTGGAACAGCTTAGGAAGGCGAGGGGAGTGGTGTACGAGCATGGGGAAAAGGCTAGCAGACTGTTAGCGCAGCAACTCAGGAGGAGGGAGGCAGCCAGGGAAATAGGTAGAGTGAGGGATGGGGAGGGGTGCAAAGTGGAGGACCCGGCAGGATTGAATAAGGTATTCCGGGACTTCTATCGCAAGCTGTATACTTCGGAGCCGCCGGAAGAACCGGAGGAGATGAAAAGGTTTCTGGACGGGTTAACATTCCCAACAGTAGGTGGGGGGGGCGAGTGGAAGAGCTGGGGGCCCCGATTAGAGTAGAGGAGGTATTGGGGGGCCTAAAGGCCATGCAGTCGGGGAAAGCCCCGGGGTCGGATGGATACCCAGTAGAGTTCTATAGGAAGTTTTCTGAGCTGGTGGGCCCGGTCTTGGCGAGGGTTTTCAATGAGGCAAGGGACAGAGGGACCCTGCCGCCGACAATGTCGCAAGCCACTATATCACTGATATTGAAGCGGGGTAAAGACCCGGAGGCGTGCGGGTCCTACAGGCCAATCTCCCTGATTAATTTTGACGCCAAGCTCCTGGCAAAGGTACTGGCGGTTAGAATGGAGGACTGCGTACCGGAGGTGATTGGGGAGGACCAAACTGGGTTCGTGAAAGGTAGGCAGCTGGCGGCCAACCTGAGAAGATTACTTAATGTGATAATGATGCCCCCGGCGGGCAGGGAGGTGGAGGTAGTGGTGGCGATGGACGCCGAGAAGGCCTTTGACCGAGTGGAGGTGGTCGGACGGTTTGGGTTCGGGGAGGGATTGGTGGATTGGATCAAATTATTATATCAGGCCCCGAAGGCCAGCGTCAGGACCAACAGAGAAGTGTCGGAGTACTTTAGGTTGTACCGAGGGACCAGACAAGGCTGCCCGCTCTCCCCGCTGCTGTTTGCGCTGGCCATAGAGCCGCTGGCGATTGCGCTGAGAGCCGCAGAGGGATGGAAGGGGATGGTGAGGGGCGGGGTAGAACATAGGGTCTCTCTTTACACAGGTGACCTGCTCCTGTACGTGTCGGACCCAGTGGTCGGGATGGGAAGTATACTGGGAATGCTGAGGAAGTTCGGCCAGTTCTCAGGATACAAATTAAATACGGCCAAGAGTGAAATGTTTGTGGTACAGGCAAGGGGCCAGGAGAACAGATTGAGAGGGCTACCGTTTAGGCTGGTTGAGGAAAATTTCCGGTATTTGGGAATCCAGGTGGCACGAGACTGGGGCAGGCTGCACAAGTTAAATTTGGCCAGGGTGGTGGAGCAAATGAAGGGAGAGTTTCGGAGATGGGATGCACTCCTGCTGTCGCTGGCAGGGAGGGTGCAGACTGTAAAGATGACAATTCTCCCTAGATTTCTGTTTGTTTTTCAGTGCATCCCGATCTTTGTTCCACAGTCCTTCTTCAAAAGAGTTAACAGGATGATCATGAGCTTTGTCTGGGCGGGAAAATCCCCGCGGGTGAAGAAGGCGATGTTGGAGAGGAACCGCAGCGAGGGAGGGTTGGCTTTGCCGAGTCTGATTAATTATTACTGGGCGGCCAACATCGCTTTGATAAGGAAGTGGATGGTGGTTACGCGGTCTATCTGGGAGCGGGTGGAGGCGGCTTCGTGCAGGGGCTCCAGCTTGGCAGCCCTGGTCACGGCTCCTCTACCGCTGCCGCCGGCCAGGTACTCCACCAGCCTGGTAGTGGTGGCGACCCTGTGGAAATGGGACCAGTGGAGGAGGCATGTAGGGGTGACGGGGGCGTCGGTTTGGGCGCCAATCTGCGACAACCATCGGTTTGCCCCCGGGAGTATGGATGGGGGGTATCGAGTATGGCGGCGGGCGGGGGTGGGAAGGGTGGGCGATATGTTCCTGGAAGGGAGCTTTGCAAGTTTGAGGAGCTTGGAGGAGAAATTTGGGCTGGTAAGGGGAAATGATTTTAGGTACCTACAGTTGCGGGACTTTGTTCGTAGACAGGTCCCATCTTTCCCACGCCTCCCGCCAATGGGGATCCTAGACAGAATAGTCTCTAGGGGGGAAGAAGGGGAGGGTAGAGTCTCGGGTATTTATAAGGTGCTCATGAGGGAGGAAGGGTCCCAGACGGAGGAACTGAAACTTAAATGGGAGGAGGAGCTAGGCGGGGAAATGGAGGACGGGCTGTGGGCAGAGGTCCTGAGTAGGGTAAATTCGACCGCGACATGTGCCAGGCTCGGGCTGATTCAATTTAAAGTCGTTCACCGGGCCCATATGACGGTGGCTCGGATGAGCAAATTCTTTGGGATAGAGGACAAATGCGCTAGGTGCGCGGGAGGATCAGCGAACCACGTTCACATGTTTTGGGCATGCCCTAAGCTGAGGGGGTACTGGGAGGGATTTGCGGACGTCATGTCCCGGGTGCTAAAACCAAGGGTGGCGATGGGTCCTGGGGTGGCAATTTTTGGGGTTTCGGAAGACCCGGGAGTCCAGGGGGAGAAAGAGGCCGATGTTTTGGCCTTTGCTTCCCTAATAGCCCGGCGACGAATACTATTGGCGTGGAGGGACTCAAAGACCCCGAAGACTGAGTTGTGGCTTGCGGACATGTCGAGTTTCCTGGGTATGGAAAAAATTAAGTTCGCCTTGAGGGGATCTACACAGGGGTTCGCCCGGAGGTGGCAACCATTTATTGACTTCTTTGCGGGAGAGTGAGCGTCAGCAGGGGGTGGGGGGGTGGGGGTAGAGTAGAGTAGGAGAGATAAAATGGCGGGTAGTACCGGTGAGAGAGGAGCGGGCTTGTGCAGTATGTTACGATTGAAGTATTGAAAGTACATGGATGTTTGCACATTTCTGCCTTTTTTGCTTTCTTTCTGTTGATGTCTGTAACTGTTTACAAAGCCAAAAACTACCTCAATAAAATTGTTTATTAAAAAAAAAACTTTTAACAAGGTACCAATCCCAATTGCTGCCTTGCATGGTGCTGCTGTCTCTATGCAGGCTCCTTCTGGAATGTTCCACAAGTCTATACTATGTGACTCTATATATCATACAATGGGCAGTGATATTCTCCAGTCACACATTAACCCTTAGCATCACAATGGTATGCAGGCACACACAACATCATACCATACCGCACATCCCTCATCCACTACCTATAATACAGGGGAGTGCGTAAGGTGCCCACTCTGCAACCTAACCTTAAGACTATTGAAGCCCTTACCTTCATAATTAAGGGGTAATTAAGGGCCTCAGTGTGCCTCGATGGACATTCCAAGCAGGTGAGAGTGGGAAGACCATGTTTTTCACCAAGGTACCTCTTTTGGGGGCTACCTTGTGCACATTGAGGCACCCCACCTAATATCATAGACGCTCTTTGTGCTTCCCTGTCTGGTCTACAAAACCCACTCCCCCAGTCCCAGTTAAGGTGCCCGATTCCACCTCACACAAGAAGCGCCAGTCCACCTTGCATAGTGTCCTTCCTGTGGGCCTCCTGCAGTTCCAGCAGCACACGCTACTATCTGCTGCCACTGCTGGGACTGCAAGAGCTCCCAACCAATCAGATTCGCCAGCCGCCTCAAGGGAAGGACTTCCATCCACTGAAGGATGGAAGCCTGACCCTCAACTTGTTTAGGTCACAATATTGCCTTGGGGTAGTCAGGGGAGGGGGGGGTGCAAGCAATACACCCACCCAATAATTTCACCCCAGTGAGCCCCAATTGGTGAAGTCAGCCACCTCAGCTTTCTGCAATGTATGACGATACCTTTAGCTACGAGGCCACACAGGAGTACAGTTTCTTCAGGTGTTTACCTTTTTTACAATGCCATGAAGTAATCCAATGCAAACACATGGGCCGAGATACCCCGATCCAGCACCGGAGAATCGCCCGGGACGGGGGGGAGCGAGAATCGCGCCACGCCGCTCCGACGCCGGGCCGCCAATTCTGCGGCGACCGGAGAATTGGCAACAATCGCGCCCACGCGTTCGCTGCCGCGCCGGTCGGGGGCCATTGAAAGCGGCCCCCGCGGTGATTCTCCACGTTCGAGAGGGCCGAGTGCTCGCCGAGTACCACCGAGTCCCACCGGCGTGGGTACGTATGGTCCCACCCGGCGGGACCTCGGCGTTCTGGCTGTGGGGGCTGTCTTGGTGGGGGGGTGGGGGTGATCCGTCTCTGGGAGGGGCCTCCACGGTGGCCAGGCCCGTGATCGGGGCCTACCAATCGTAGGCGGGTGGGCTAATTCTGGTGGCAGCCTACTTTCCTCCGCGCGGGGCCTCTGTAGGGCTCCGCGATATTGCCCGGGGGCCGGCGTGGAGACGGCAACCCACGTGCATGCGCGGACCCGCGCCGGCAGCATCGCGCCGGTTTTCGAGCGCACAGCACTCCAGTGCCTTACTAGCCCCCGAAAAAGGGGTGAGTGCCTGGGCCCGGAGGCCCGTTGACGCCGGAGTCACTCGTGCCAGTTTTGACGCCAGAGTCAACACTTGACTGGGATTTCAGAGACAGCCAAATTTTTAAAACCTCGTCTAAAATATCATGTGTGAGAATTAGTTAAGAAAAGAATCTTATATTTTAACAGGTAACAGCCTAATAAATAAAGGTACCACTGATTCAATAATACATTAGGGATTCTGGAGATTCGAAGATTGATCTCTGGTCTGCATTGAGTTAGCTGATCATTTGGGACAGAGTTTCGAGTGCCAAATGCGGGCTCAGTGCTCCTGGGCTAGGGAAGCCAGGTTTCAATGTCTGATTGCTCTGTGTGTTTAGTTTTGGCAGTAATGCTTGCATTATCAAAACTTAAAATTAGACTCCAACATGAAAATTCTGGACCTTCATAGGGCTGTGAGTTTTTGGGGAAACACCAAAGAAATAGTTTGAACAACATTGCACAGCACTGATCAACAACAACTGGCATTAATATAGTACTTTCAATAGTACTTGGAAAAAATGTTTCAAGTGTTATGATCGTAGGCCAGACCCTTAGGTTTTGGTTAAATCCAGTTAGAGACCAATAAGGTTTTGTTAAAGTCAACAACATTTGAGATATAATACACTTACTCTGTGATAAAGCCACAAGATTCAACAGATTCGGAAAAAACTTTACTGTACAAGGTCAGAAAGATAAAACAATTTACAATATCCATCTTATACGCTAACATTTAAGGTCAATATAAGGTTATATGTTCACTTCTCGGCCTTTTGACTAAGATGAGCGCGAGATCAGGTGTAATGCCTGGAACTGGTATGTCTCTCAGGCGGGGACCATGAATTGGATTCAATTTTAATTGGTTTTTTGAGCAGGCAAGGAACTGGATTAGGGATTTGCCCTTGTCCATACTCTGAGTTCTGGCTTTGTAACTCTGATAAAGTAATAAACAATATATATATAAGGTTATGTGAATTAGCAAGCAGTGGTCAGACACACCACACTGTATAATATATGGCAGATGTGGCCAAGACAGAGTCCATGGATTTCTCACAAACCCAGCAAGGAGGAGACTTCTGGTGATGGCCATGGAGTGCGTGGTCACACATAAGGTGGCTGCTGCCTGAAGTCTGATTCTTTGGCCCTTTCTGTCCTTTTTACGGGTAATTGCAGGTGGGAAATGTGATAGGATTGAAGAACTAGGTATTCTCCTTCGGTGGATAATGTCAAAGGGTTATCAGATGAGGAGTGCATCGAATAAGGGGTACTCTTTGGACCAGGAGGACATGCAAGGCGCTGGAGGGGAAAGATGGTGGAGGGATCTGTGGCATTTTTGCCTGCACAGTGGTCAACACAGCAGTTGGTCGAATTTCACTCGGCCAAATTTATGAAACAGAGATTGGTGGCCTCGGAGGACTTACTGAGCCGATTTGGGCTGTCCTGGAGAGCGTGGAGCAGAGACTGGAGGTGCAGAATGCATTGATTCAGAAAATGAAGAAGACGGTGGCTGACAACGAAGATCGGATCACCTCACTAGAGGCAGAAGTGCTGATGACGTTGGAGGGGCAAAAAGGCTAAAGGAAAAACAAACCTGGAGAACCATTCAAGGAGGCAGAATCGGAGGATCATGGGGCTGCCTGAAGATATTGAGGGAATGAGGGCCATGGAGTACGTGGCCAAGATGTTTGAGCTGTTGGTGGGGGAAGGGGTCTTTGACCGCCCTCCAGAACTGGGTCAAGTTCATCGCTCATTAAGGAGGAAGCCATGGGTTGGAGAGCTGCCACAACCAATCATCGCATGGCTCCATTGGTACCTGGGTAAGGAATAGATGGGCAAAGGAGAAGTGTGAATGTACCTGGGAAGGCCACACAGTCCATATCTCGCAAGACTTGGGGGCAGGCCTGGCCACGAGAGTTCAACAAGACCAAGGCTGCTGTTTTCAGGAGCAGGGTATGATTTGGCTTGATATACCTAGCTCGCCTGTGGGTCATGCATGGATGAAAGGATATTATTTTGAAATGCTGGATCGTGGACTAGGGGACATTTGGGAACTGTGGATTTTGGATGGATTCATCTGCAATTGCTGGACTGTGGAAGCGAGCTCAGGGCAGTGAGAGACAATGTGTTTTCTGCACGATTAATTTTGTTCTTTTATATTCACTTTGTACTGTTAATGTGTAGAAGTAGCCATGATGTGGAGATGCCGGCGTTGGACTGGGGTGAGCACAGTAAGAAGTCTTACAACACCAGGTTAAAGTCCAACAGGTTTGTTTCAAACACTAGCTTTCGGAGCACTGCTCCTTCCTCAGGTGAATGAAGAGGTATGTTCCAGAACATATATATAGACAAATTCAAAGATGCAAGACAATGCTTAGAATGCGAGCATTTGCAGGTAATTAAATCTTTACAGATGCAGAGATAGGGGTAATCCCAGGTTAAAGAGGTGTGAATTGTCTCAAACCAGGACAGTTGGTAGGATTTCGCAAGCCCAGGCTAGATGGTGGGGTATGAATGTCATGCGACATGAATCCCAGGTCCCGGTTGAGGCTGCACTCATGTGTGCGGAACTTGGCTATAAGATCCCTTCCAGTCGGGGAACACTTCAGCAGTCAAGGACATTCAGCCTCTGATCTCCGGGTAAGCGTTCTCCAAGGCGGCCTTCAGGACACGCGACAACGCAGAATCACCGAGCAGAAACTTACAGCCAAGTTCCGCACACATGAGTGCGGCCTTAACCAGGACCTGTGTCGAGGTTGGGAAGCAATGAAGGTGGTAATTAGGGGGTGCTAATCTCAATTAAGGCATAGAGGAATAAGGTGGAAATGATGGAAAGGCAAAGGCAGGTTGAGGCCATTTTAGCAGTGGACAGGCAGTACTCGGCAAAACCCTGAAAAAGGGTTATTGAATGAGAGGAAGAAGTTCCAGATGGAGCTTGAGCTTATGTCAATGGGGAAGGTGCTCATTTTGAAGAAAGACAAGGATCCGAAGGAGTGTGGGTCGTATCAGCCAATGTTACTTTTGAACAAGGATGCAGAGTTGCTGGCCACGGTGTTGGCAACACACCTGAAGGATTGTGTGCTGGGGGTGATAGCTAATAACCAGATGGGGATTGTGAAGGGGTGACAGTTATCGTCAACTACAAGGAGTTTGTTGATTGTGGTGATGACGCCACGCCACCCCCGGGTCAGGAATTAGAGGTGATAACATCTATGGACGCGGAGAAGGCGTTTGACCGGGTGGAGTGAGAGTATTATTTAGAAGTATTGAGGTGGTTTGGTTTAGGACCAGGGTTTGTTGCCTGGATTAGGATGTTGTATAGGGACCCCACGACAAGGTGGAGAATAATTGAGAACACCGATCAAGGGGGCCGATAAACCACACTCACACATTTAATTCTTGCCCGAAATTGGTTGAGATTTGGGAGTCTTTGCGGGGACTATGTCAGAGATTTTAGGCATAAGGGTGCCCCCGAGCCTGGGAGTGGCGCTATTTGGGGTCTCAGAGGATCCAGGAGCACAGGTGGGAAGAGATGCCAATGCCTTGGCCATTGCCTCCCTGATAGCCTGGAGGAGGATCTTGTTAAGATGGCGGGCTCCTGAGCCACCTGAGGACAGGGGTTGGGTGAGCGACCTGGTGGAATTCCTACATCTGTAGAAAATAAAGTTTGCCATTAGGGGGCCAGAGAAGGGGTTCCACTCGAGGTGGAGTTTGTTCATCTCATTCTTTAAGGACTGGTAAATGTCAGTGGGTTGGGGGGGTGGTTACAGTGAGGGGGGTGGTTGTGTTATTTAATTTTTCGTTTTACTTGTGTTGTAGTATTTTAGCCATAAAACGGGACAAGTGGAGTATAAGGTGGGCGAGGGGTTTTGCTTTGAGAATACGGGATAGGGACGGTTGTATTTTATTGTGTGCTTTGTATATAAAATGAAAATGCCTTGAATAAAAATATTTTTGAAAAACCCAGCCAGGCGTCAGTAAACACTGAGTCAACCAATCTCACTGAAACTCTTCCTCGCTCCTCAGGAATTCTGTCTTCACCATCAAAGCTCTAACGTGGGAGTTCTCTCCAAAAGTCGCTCGACCACGACGGTCCACCCCTCAGGGTTTCAATCTCATCTCCCAAGATTACATTCTCCTGGACTCCTCAGTATGCACTCAAACACCAACTCACAAGCACAACTTCAGCTCTTTGGCCATGCCAAACAGAATAGCTTTGCTCCAGCAGCCCGCCACATGGAGCCACCAAACTTTTGCTGCTTTCTTGGATCTTCAGGGATTCTGCTGCACCCACTCCAATTGCCAGGACTTCCCTTGAGCCCTGTTCACTTAAGGGCTGCTACCTTCAGCCCCTTTCCTGGTTGGAGTCTGTTTCTCTCTTCCTCTCCTTTGACTGGAACCTTTTCCCATCACTGCCCTGTCCCCTCTTTGGGGCTCTTCTTTTGATGGAACTGAGACCTTTTCCTGCCCCTCTCCTTTTGAGATCTCTCTGTTTGTTCTCTCCGCTTAGGACACTTGTCGGCAATGCACTCCACTCCTGATCACTTCACCCGGGTTCTCCTACTGTACAAACAAGCTGGACCCAAAGAACATAAAAATTGCAAAACCACGCATGTCTGCACACAGTTAAAAGCTCTGAGATCTATCAGGAGTTGAAGTCCCCGACCTCCACTCTCAACAAAGTAGGTATAGCTTCCATAACACAAGGTACTTTTCAAACATGAGGGGAACAAAAATGCATGCTGAGGCATGGGAGGAAACATGTGAAGAGTACTTAGTTGTGGTGAGGGAGGCTGAGAAATCCAGGGGCAGGATTACAGCTCATAACCCGTAAACCATGGAAGCACGTTCGCCAGTGATGGGGTGTTGAGAAAGTGTGCACACAGAGAACAAGTCAAAAGAATGTCAAATTCAGTGAAGGTTATAATGATAAAGAAGGTTACAAAGATGGAAAGGGGCAAGGCCATGGGGGGATTTAAATACAAGCATATGGACATTGTTTTAATCTCTGCTGATTTCCCAAATAGTGTGGTGAGCAGGGAGGTTCCATGCAGAGTTTGCAGTGTCTTCCAGTAATGCGGGGGGAGGAGAGAATCAGATGTGGGCAGCCTGGTGATAGGAAAAGTTATTTAGCAATCTGGAATGAAGCACTGAGTCCATCATCTTGGATGCAGGGTCACTCGCAAGACAAAACAGGGCATAAGGTTACAGAAAAAGCAGAGTTACGTGCGCTGAAACACACCAGTGAAAAGAAAACCAAACAATAAAAAGCAGTTCTACTTTAACTGCTGTTATTACTTCATTTATAAATCAGGACAATGGCATAAATATATCTTATTTTTGGAATTGAGGAAGCAAACAAAAAGACACCAGAGAGTATTTTATGAACTCTGCTGCATCCGGTAAGGAATAGTTCTGGAAATTTCTTTGCCAAAAATGCTAATGAAGTTATGACTCTGAAGGTTTTGCATTAATGCATTTCCATGTTGGCAGATATCCTTTTCTAACTACTTTCACCCACAGGACTGATTAAATGGCACCAACATTGATTAGTGGGAAACTATAGCTAACGGCTGATCAGATGCAAATTACTGTCTATGCATTATATTAAAACACAGTTCGCTTATTATTACTTTCTAACCACTAATTAGGATGGGCAGCTGGCAATGCTACAGTGCAAGGCATGTTGCCACTTTTCAAACAATGATGATACAGAGAATCGTAAGCCATTTGTACTGTGTTTCCCTGACAATGAACTTTAAACAACAAACCTCAAATGTGTATCCCTATTATACTGCTCTGAAATTTCCAATGGAGCCTTTCAGACCTGCCAAGTACAGGGCCGCATGCTTGTGCTGTTTCTTCTTGTCTAGTGTGCCTGAGGCAGAGAGAGCCAGAATTGCCTTGTTTTGTACATCCATAAAGGAGGAGGCCTGGAAATTCCTGGAATCCCATACTTGCTTGTGTAAATCCACCCACCCTTGCCCGAGGTCCCATTTCCAATTGATCACTTGAGACATCAGCCCTTGCAAGGATACAACAGCAGCACCCTTCCACCTTGTCACGACACGTGAGCTTCCGCTGAGGCCCAAATGGACCAAAGAGGAGAAAAAAATGATTTACCATTTTTAACTCCTCAATGGAGGCACTCCAATTAGAGATTGTGATTGATTTTCTCTGGGATCGATTCCCTTACTTTAGTAATTTGGGGCCTTTAGATGGTCTCAAAACGTCAAGTTGCAGTATGTTCTACTAAGGCCTTTTAAGGTCATAAATGGAGAGATTTCCCAGGGAAGAAATATGCCCCTTGTCCTACAACATGCTCCCTGATGTTGGGTAGTGTGGGAATAGAGCAGGTGGCAGAACCCGCCCAGGAACCTCTCTACTGGAGTTTAAAGATCTGTGTTTAATATGGTGGAATCCCAGCAAGAACATAGAACATAGAACAGTACAGCACAGAACAGGCCCTTCGGCCCTCAATGTTGCGCCGAGCCATGATCGCCCTACTCAAACCCACGTATCCACCCTATACCCGTAACCCAACAACCCCCCCCCCTTAACCTTACTTTTATTAGGACACTACGGGCAATTTAGCATGGCCAATCCACCTAACCCGCACATCTTTGGACTGTGGGAGGAAACCGGAGCACCCGGAAGAAACCCACGTACACAGGGGGAGGACGTGCAGACTCCACACAGACAGTGACCCAGCCGGGAATCGAACCTGGGACCCTGGAGCTGTGAAGCATTTATGCTAACCACCATGCTACCCTGCTGCCCTGAGGGGTTGGGTTTTGGCCTGATTATGTTCTCTTTCTAGGGAAAGATTAGTCTAATGCCCAGGAATTTTGGAGCTGCTGGGTTAAGAATTCCGGAAGGGTAAGGAGATGATTATGGGAGTAGTTTAGAATAACACGAACTGTAAATAATGCTATGTATCTGCTTGATACAATTGAGGGATGAACAAAGAGAGTTTGAGAGAGTTGAAAATCTGTGGTACCCTCACTGTGAAACAGTTAAATACTGAGCAAACATGGAAAAAGCTTTTTGCTAACTTATCAAAATATTATACACTTGCTGTCACTAGAAATGTTCATTTTCTATAACAGCTCATGGAGCCAACAGGCCAGAGTGTCACCAAGCAGGGGCATCCATTTTATATCAACAACATAAATATTTGCATGTCTCTGAAGAGATTAAACACAGCCTAGGTTTATTGTGTATTTCGTCAAAAGAACACAAATGAGAAAGGATCATTTACCTCATCCACGATGTTCTTTCATTTCAAATCTTGTCTCAGGGAATTATTTGACTACTCATAATCAATGTCTCTCCCCAAGTCATACTAGCTCATCTTTGCTAGATCATGAGTTGTTCCAATTTCTTCTGAATGCAGATAGGTCACTATTTCTTACTTAATGTGACTTCTTATTCCTTAGACAATGGTTCAAAGGAAAACAATAGCTCATTATATGACCACCAACCACCCCCCACCCCTCAGGCCCAGTCCCCTTCAAATGTATTGAACAATGCATAGTGGACTTACATCACAGATGCTGGCTTAAAAAGGTTAGGTAAACTAAACTCACCCAAAAAAGGTTGGGGCTAGTCCATTTAATCAACAACCCCATTTAACAGCATGGTAAGACTTTACACTCAAGCATTTTTTCTGGCACTGAACATGAACTATTACAAATGTGCAGTCTCATTCCCTCTTATATTAATTATTATTGGATACTTTAAAACTACTTTTTACTTTTTCTTTCTGTTTCTTTTATCTCTCTTTCTCAACAAAACCTTTCTGTCTCTCTATGTGACACTGAATTCATTATTCTAACTTGTACTTCATGGGTCAGACTCTGCAGCCTGAATTTTTGGACCCTATAAGTCTACAAGACTACAGGGTCCTTCAAGACTACAAGATTATGAGGGGCATGGACAGAGTAGATAGTCAGAAGCTTTTTCCCAGGGTGGAAGAGACAAGTACTAGGGGATCTAGGTATAAGGTGCGAGGGGCAATGTTTAAAGGAGATGGACAAGGCAAGTTTGTTACACAAAGGGTGGTGGGAGCCTGGAACTTGCTGTCGGGGAGGTAGTGGAAGAGATACTACAGTGACTTTTAAGGGATGCCTTGACAAATACATGAATAGGATGGGAATAGAGGGATATGGTCCCCGGAAGGGTAGGGGGTTTTACTTCAGACAGGCAGCATAGTCAGTGCAGGCTTGGAGGTCAAAAGGCCTGTTCTTATGCTGTAATTTTCTTTGTTCTTTATACCACACAAGTGGCATTTGAGATGTACAGTGAGTCGATGGGGAGAGGGGAGCAGCCCCCCCCCCCCCCCCCCCCCCGAGGGGAGCAGCCCTCCCCCCCCCCCTCCCACCGCCACGTTGTCTTAGGTTTCAATATTGCTCATTTTAAAGGACAACGACCCGGAGCAGTGTGGATCATACAGCCCAAACTCCCTGTTGAAGGTAGATGTGAAGTTGTTGGCGAAGGTGCTGGCAACGTAGATCGAGGATTGCGTGCTTGAGGTGATAGATGATCAGACGGGGTTTGCGAAGGGGTGGCAGTTGTCAGAAAATGTACGGGGCCTGCCTTCTGCCTAATGTTATTATGGTGCTCTCGGAGGGATGAGAAGTGAAAGTGGTGGTGGCAATGGACACGGAGAAGGCGTTTGATCTGGTCAAATGGGCGTATCTGTTCAAGGTAGCCTAGTGGTTAGCACAGTTGCCTCACAGCTCCATTATCCCAGGTTCAATTCCCGGCTGGGTCACGATCCCCTCGTGTCTGCGTGGGTTTCCTCCGGGTGCTCCGGTTTCCTCCCAAAGTCCAAAGATGTGTGGGTTAGGTGGATTGGCCATGCTAAATTGTCCTTCGTGTCTACAAACTGTTAATGGTGGTTACTGGGTTACGGGGCTAGGGTAGATACGAAGGCTTGAGTAGGGTGCTCCTTGTAAGGGCGGATGCAGACTCGATTGGCGAATAACCTCCTTCTGCACTATAAAGTCTATGATTCTATAAGTCGCTGGGTCAGTTTGGGTTTGGGCAGCGGTTAGTGGATTGGGTTTGGCTGCTGTATAAGGCGCCTAAGGCGAGTGTTCAGACGAACAAGATCAGCTTGGATTATTTTGGGTTAGACCTGTTTTGTTATGCTCTTGACGTAGCATAAGCTGCTTCCTTGATGTGCACTCTGACAAAGGAAGGTTCAGACTTGGAGATAGCTTTAACACGTTTATTAAACTGTTAACAATTCTCCTACTTGGATTCGACTCTCCTGTTAATCCTGCTATAGCCACTCAGACTGACGAACCAGTCTGCTACAATCCAGGTGGTGGGTGTGATGTGTTCAATCAACCCTGTGCACTCACTAAGTGTCACCACTGGAAAAGAGGAAAATCATGTGTGCTGTGTCCTTACATCTGGGTTGGTGTAATGCCCTCCTGTGGTAGTGTCATCTCTGTGTGTGTCTTGAATGCCCATTGGTTGTGTCCTATCTTATTGGCCTATTGGTTGACTGTCTGTGTCATGTCTCTGGTGCTCCCTCTAGTGTCTATCTAGTCTAAGTGCATTTACATTAACCCCTCGTGTATTTACAGTAATGCAGATCACCACAACATCGGGATACAAGGCAGCGCTGCCCGATCTCTTTGCTGTTCTTTGCCCTGGTGATTGAGCTGCTGGCAATGGTGCTTATAGGGTTGAGGGGGTGGAGGGAAATTGAGAGGGGTGATGTCGAGCACCAAGGTTTTCTGTATGCAGATGGCCTCCTGTTGTATATTTCAGACCCCATTAAGTGCTTCAATAGGATCATGGAGATTCTGGGGGAGTTTGGCTGTTTTTCAGGGTCCAAGCTGAGAAGAGCGAAGTGTTCCCAATTGATGCCTGGGGACGGAGAGGAGGTTGGGGGAATTGCCACTACAGTTGCTGAGGACACTTTTTCGCTACCTTGGGATACATGAGGCACAGAGTTGGGCCCAGCTGCACAAGCTGAACTTGGCGCGACAGGTGGAGGGAATGAAGGCGGACTTCAAGAGGTGGGATGTGCTGCCATTATTTTTTGGTGGGTCAGGTCCAGACGGAGAAGAAGACGGTGCTTCTGCAGTTTTTGTTTGTATTCTAGAACCTCACAATTTTCGTTCCTCAGTCCTTTTTGAGGAAGGTTAATGGGATGATCTTGAGGTTTGTGTGGGTGGGGATGGCTCCGCGGGTATGGAGGGTGTTATTTGAGAGGGACCAACGGTGAGGGTGGGGGGTTAGCATTGCAGAGCTTGTTGAATCACTACTGGCCAGCAAATATTGCAATGGTGGGCAGATGGGCGGTAATGGATAAGTCGGTTTGGGGGCAGATGGAGGCGGCCTTGTGGAAGGCACTGTTATATACTCAACGAGTCCAGTGGTGGTATCAGCACTGGAACCAGTGTTGGCAGCACTTTGGATTGGAAGGCATGTCGCTGTGGGTGTCAAAGTTTAATTCGTTCTTGGGATGTGAGCCTCTTGAACCGAGTGGCTCGCTGGGCCATTTCAGTGGAGGCAGTTAAGAATCAACCGCATCGCTGTCTGGGTCTGGAGTCACATAATAATTTATTATTGTCACAAGTAGGCTTACATTAATACTGCAATTAAGTTACTGTGAAAATCCTCTAGTCGCCACATTCTGGCGCTTGTTCAGGTACACTGAGGGAGAATTCAGAAAGGCCAATTTGCCTCACAGCACGTATTTCGGGACTTGTGGGAGAAAACCGAAGCATCTGGAACGCAGACACAGGGAGAGCGTGCAGACTCCACATAGACAGTGACCCAAGCCAGGAATCGAGCCTGGGACCCTGGTGCTGTGAAGCAACAATGCTAACTACTGTGCTACTGTGCCATCCCATGTCGGCCAGACCAGATAATGATGGCAGATTTCCTTCCCTGAAGGATATTAGTCAACCAGCTGAATTTTTACAAAATCGGCAATGGTCTCATGGTCAAAATTAGTCTTTTAAGTCCAGAGATTTATTGGATTCAATTTCCACCATCTTACATGGTGGGATTCGAACCCAGGACCCCTGAATTACTAGTCCGGTGGCAATACCACTATGCCACCTTCTCCGCACAGTCTGTTTTCATGGTTGGCTGACAAGAAGTGACCATGCAAAAACATATGGGCAAGTGCAAGTCTAACCAATGGTTGGTGTCATTCATTCATCACTCAAAATAAAATTAGTCCCAATGTGGTCATAGTAAGCTTTACTGTAGGCAATTTTCACAGAGGCATTTAGCCACCAAGTGGGAAAAATACCTTTGTTAAAATAGCAGAGAATTAGATTTAATTCTAATGCATTAAATATTTATTCCGAATTATCACAAGAGTGTAGTTTCTAAGTCTATAACTCCTCACAATAAAGGTGAAACAATGTGTGTCAGTATCATTCGCTTCGACTGGTCTTATCTTTGACTAATTGCATCAGGGTAAATTTGGCATGGCTCTGAATCACTGGCAGGACTTCACAGGCAGCCAGCCCACGTTGAAATTTGTTGCAATGCTGCTTGGAATTTACTGTCTGTTGAAACAAAGTCAGAAATCACCTTGCACGAGCTTCGTGTAGGGCTGTACCATTGGCATGGGGCTTGCAAAGGTTCCCGTACACTCTCAACATATAAATTTGCCTGAAACGTTTCCTCCTGCGACTGCACTTTCAATATTTTGTCAGCTATTACAACAAAATCTTTTTGCCAACTTGCCTCATTTAATGACATATCCTTCATCTTGTAATCATATTTTGTATTTTTAGTTGTACTTTGTACTACCTTCTGTAATGGCCTGGATTATTTCTGTACAAGCTGCAATTCCAAGTCTGCAAACCATATGTTTGTGGGTGATTTTTTAAGTCTTCTTATGTTCCCCCATAGGAATGCAAAACCTTAAAGTGGGAAACTCAGTGGACTTATTTAGCTTAAAATATTTCTAAATATGAGATTTTTTTTAACGGTTAGATTAAATTTTAAATATCCATAGGAATCTGAACACTTTCAAAATGACAGTTATTTCAAATTTAACCTTCTAAAATGCTGCATGTATACTTTGGTGTTAAGTTGTTGTAGCAGACAATAACTCCGGTAATTGTGAAGACAGCATAGATAGAACTATTAACAAACGATTTTGGGTCCGCATACTATGGGTGGAATTCAGCAGCTGCGTTAGTCGTGGGTGCAAATCCCGTAATGATCACCCCACTAAATCTATCGAGAGATCAAAAACGGGATTTGTGCCAGCAAAATTTTGGAACACGATCTTCTTAGGCCCTCCCCCATGACACAGTCAGGTTCACACCCAGGAAGGGTGCAAACCTGATTCGCATGAATTTGAATCCATTATATTATATTTGGCGTGGTTAACATCGCATCTTCAGACCTCGTTGAGGGGTCGGGGATTTCTGGGACGGGGTTGCGGCTGGTGTGGTTGGCCCTGCAGTCTGCTGCTTGTGTTGTTTAAACGTTCTTAGAGGGTTGTGTTAGCCTGATGTTTGTGACATGGGAGTACAGGGCGATTGTGGGCAAAATGGGGTAGGATGTGCGGTGTGATGAGAGTCACGGAGGCAGACCTAATAGGATGGGTGGATGAGATCCTGAAAGACAAGGTAACACGATGCCCAGCCTGGGAGTGGGATGTGGTGGTCGGTGGTGGAGTCTTAAGTGTAAGGGCATGACAGCAATGCGATCTCAGAATGATGCAGTCTGGGTAAGAATTCGTTTTGCTTCTCCCTGAAGCTGAAAGCAATTGTGCCTCCAACATTCCTGAGACTCATGATTGGCCATCAAGAGTTAACCCTTAACAATGTCAGCGATCAAAGTCTTGAGTTCCTCGCTAGTATAGTGGTTAGTACCCCCCACCTGTCACGTGGGAAATCTGGGTTCAATTCCACATTGGAGCGCTTTGGAGTTATCGAAAGCTCCATTGGAAGGTCAGGTATGTTTTCTTAAAAATAGTTCAAAGTCTAAGAATGAGATGAATATTCAGGGTTCAAGGCTAAATGCTTGGTACATGGGATCCAGAGGCACTTGGCTTGCTTTTGGTGCCTGATCCCAACGCCTGCCAGTGATCCATTAGCCCCCAAGGTGGACATCATCATCCAGTTGACCCTGCCCATTAGGGATGTGCAACATCTTGTCAGAACCCCCAGTGACATAGAGAATAAGGGAGACCAAAGGTGACTCTGACTGGGCAAGGACATAAGCCAGGGCCGGTGAAGCACTGGAGATGGGAGGGTGCCTGAGATGTGAGTGAGCAGTAGCTACCAGATAATTTGTGGAACTGGCTGCTTCCAGGTTGGGGAGACCAATGGGCCTGGGGAAGTACTGAAGTTATCCAGCTGAGAAACAAACCTGACTGTCTCTCTCTCTCTCTCTCTGTCTCTCTTATTTGAGTACAAGAGTTGGCAGGTCATGTTACAGTTGTATAGGACTTTGGTTCGGCCACATTTGGAATACTGCCTGCAGTTCTGGTCTTCACATTACCAGAAGGATGTGGATGCTTTGGAGAGGGTGCAGAGGAGGTTCACCAGGATGTTGCCTGGTATGGAGGGTGCTAGCTATGAAGAAAGGTTGAGTAGATTAGGATTGTTTTCATTGGAAAGATGGAGGTTGAGGGGGGACCTGATTGAGGCATACAAAATTATGAGAGGTATGGACAGGGTGGATAGCAACAAGCTTTTTCCAAGAGTGGGGGTGTCAGTTACAAGGGGTCACGATTTCAAGGTGAGAGGGGGAAAGTTTAAGGGAGATGTGCGTGGAAAGTTTTTTACGCAGAGGGTGGTGGGTGCCTGGAACGCTTTACCAGCGGAGGTGGTAGAGGCGGGCACGATAGCATCATTTAAGAGGCATCTAGACAGGTATATGAACGGGCGGCAACAGAGGGAAGTAGACCTTGGAAAATAGGAGACAGGTTTAGATAAAGGATCTGGATCGGCGCAGGCTGGGAGGGCCGAAGGGCCTGTTCCTGTGCTGTAATTTTCTTTGTTCTTTGTTCTATCCCCTGCAGGTATCCAAGCGATATTGGTATAGAGCCACTGGAGCTGACTGTTCCGCTTATTACAGTGCTGGAGGAGCACAAACACCAGCAGCAATGTGCGTCAGCACTGAGGGAAGACTCAGCCAGCAGAGACCTGGGGGTCACAGAGAAGGTTCCGGGTCAGAAGCCGACCAGCCATACAGGGTAGAAGGAGCAGAAGGAGACATAGGGTGTACAGGACCCATGTGTCCTTCATGGAATTGTCAGACAAGGAGCCACACCAGAGAGACTGTGCGGTACCTGTGCCACATCCTTGCCGACTTGGTGCCATGTGGCCATGGAGGACAAGGCAGCCCTGAAATTTTACATCACACGTTCATTCCAAGGCTCCATGGGTGGCCTGAGAGGCATCTTGCAGGCTCCCGCCCATAACTCCATCCGTGAGATTGTGGATGCACGCTATGCAAGGGCTTTGAACTTTATTCATTTCAACCTGCACCAGGCCCAGCAAGACAAGAGGGCTACGGGGTTTGGCATCATAGCTGCTCTGCCACAGGTGCAGGAGGTGATTAACTGCACCCATGTTTCTCTGCGCACCCTATGGTAACAGGGAGTCCCCTTCATAAATAGTAAGCTGTTCCATTCCCTCAATGTGCAGTGGTGTGTGTGACCACCAGATGCAATTCATGCATGTGTCTGCCCATTTTCCAGGGACCTTGTATCATATTTACATCCTCGGGCAGTCGCAGGTTGCTGGCATTTTCAATCAAGGGTCACCCCAGGCTGCAGGAATGGCTTGTAGGAGACGACGGATATCCTCTAAGATCGTGCTTGATGGCACCAGAATGGAGGCAGAGACTGCATCAGAGACCCAATACAACGAGGTTCACAGGGCCACCCGATCTGTGATGGAACGCTGCACCTGCCTCCTGAATATCCACTTCCGCTGCTTTGACAGGTCTGATAGGGCCCTCCGGTACATCTCCTAGAGGGTCTCCTGCATCATGGTAATCTCCTGTGTCCCACATAACCTGGCTCTGTAATGGGGCAACGGACCTCATAAGGAAGACCTGGAGGAGCGACATGTGTCCTCGAATAAGAAAGACATTCAGGAGCGAGTTGAGGAAAACAACGCTGAGAATCTGGAGGATGGAGGCCAGGTGGCGCGAGGGTGCATATGGACACGAGGGCTTGGAATATCTTCATCACCTCCCGCTTCGTGGAGTAGGATCAGCACATTGTCTGACAGCGCTGCCCCCCCCCCCCCCCCCCCCCCCCCCACCCTAACCGGCAGGATGTCGTGACCCCTCTGCCACCAGGGAATTAAGTTTACAGAGATCTTAATCGTCAGCATGCTGGGCTGGGGACGCCCAACTATCTGTGCTTAACTTCAACCCTGCTTATACTGTGCCCCTCAAGAAGGGGAGATTCAGATTGGTCACTCACAGGGTCTCCTGGGTGGAAGGTCCTCGGCTGTGCTCCAGCGGATCGTCCTCTCTCCGGATACTCATGGGCCCCTGGTCGCGCCATGGGATGGAGGGGCAGCTGGAGTGAGCTTCAGAAGCTTCAATGTTATCTGGCACTGCCAGTCATGGAGGCCTGCAATTGGCTGTACCATGCAGTTGAAACCCTCAGTCATGGCCCTCAGGGACTGAGCCATGCTTTGGAATTCTCCCTCATCGATCTGATTACTTACCCCAGGCTTTTCACTGCAAACGCCACCCTTGCAGTGTTGGCCTGGGTGCCACACATTGATGACACCATCTCCTGCAACAGGAGCATTTGGGACTCCTCCATTCGGCCTTGCATTTTCAGGATTGTTGCTGACAACCTCTCCTGGTATTCCCGGCTCGACATTTGCATCTGCAGCAGCTGATGGGCGAACATGTCCGGAGGCACGTTGCCTGGATGGGGCACAGCTGAGTGCTAGGATCCAGCAGACATCCGACTGTCCGAACCCTGGGACGCTCCTGCCTCCACCTGATATGCATCGGAAGCTGCGTGGTGCTCACCAGATAGTGACCCTGAAGCCTCCCTGCTAGGCTCGCCCATCAAAGTGTGTGCGTCTGCAATGATGAATGGTGCGGGTCAATGCTGTGATTTCACATCCATGTCCTCCTCCGAGATTTCCTCGGAGGTGGTGTCGAAAATGCATGGTGGGACACTGATGGTAGATGGACCAGGTTCTTCGGTTGATGTTCCTGTTTGGGCAAGGGACATGGTTTTGGTACATGGCCTGGTCAAGGGTTTGAACTACACAATACTCACTTGGATGAAGGGGCAATGCCTTCTCACTTATCTCTCGCAGGCCCACCTTGCTCTCAGTACAGGCCAGTTCCTACTTCTCCCCTGTAAACCCTATGGCTCTCTCCTGTGAAAAGTCAGGATCCTCAGCTCGGACATTCCACCACCCATTTTCTCTCGCTTGTGAGAGTTGTGGTTGAGCTTCTCCTGCAGGGACACAGTGGGGATTATGTGAAATGAACGCCTGGAGGGTTAGAGGTCGATGACACCTGGCATGTGTGGTAACCGTGCCTAAGCAGGGAGGGGCTCTGGTGAGGAGTGCCTGGAGGGAATTGAGGATGCTGGTAGGAGTTTAGGTCCTCAAGCCCTGCTAGGTGGCGGCATGTGTGATTGAGGTGACATTCTGGGGGGTGACGGAAGGGCGGGGTGCAGAGAGGAGACAGGGAGCACATACCCTGGCTGATTGGAGTAGACCATTCACCTTTTTCTGCATTGCACACCCGTCCTCTTGGTCAAGCTGCTGGCACTGATCAGTGCAGCCATCATCTCCCAGGCGGGATCGTCACCTTGCTGGAGGGCATCCTGCCAGCCAGAGGGTATATGTAGCCCACCTCTTCTCCGCGGTATCCAGCAAACAGCTGAGAGGCCGCTCCATAAATCTCCTGTACATTGGTTTCCTAGCTGCTTTCCTCCTGGCTTGAATGAAAGCAAGTGCTATGGAGCCATTTAAATGCAGCATCCCCTTCATTGAAGTGCTCAGGCGACCATTGGGACGGGGGAATCAGATGCTTCATGCCTCAGGGACAGTGTTTTACAAGTGGGTGAAAAAAAAATGTTTTAAATGCCTGAATATTGCGGACCGCATCGCGCCGCCAGGGCTGGCGAGTATCACACCAATTGTTCGCCAAAAATGACACTGTCTTTTTTTCAGAAAATTCCACCCTCTGTGTCTGGGCTAAGTAACCATTTTGTAGACTAACGTCAGATATTTTGATTGGCAGGCGTGACCTAATCCCTTCATTGTTTGTCTTTCACTCTCTCGATAATTCTACAGGTTATTTTCTGATTCATTTTTCAGTTCGGAACTTTTTTTGCTCTTTTTCCTCTTTCTCTGTGCTTCTCACTACCCCTACTGGTAGCAGCTAAAGACAAGATTGTGCAGCCATTGTAACGGCTGCAATGCAGAATTTCAATTAGCTGGTGTTCAGTTAAACCTTTGTGGCAGTTACTTGCTAACCAGCTGCTTGAATTCGATTCAGTTCCTCCTCTGAGACTACAGCCAATACTCTGTCTAATCCTGGCTTCATCATATCAAGGAGGCAATTGGGCTCCGTGACTAGATTCCTTGTGTGTGTCCATTTTTTTTTTGTCAAATTCATTGGTAATTTGTTTACTTATAATCCAATTCCGTGAATGTCTGTGACATTTGTTCACTTCTTTCGCCATCATGATTTACCACACACTGCACGCACATCGCCAACAAGATCAACACATAAATATGACAAACATTGAAACCAATCTCTAGACACTGAACAATCACTGTAATTCAGTTTAAGTATTGTTTCCTATCATTCAGCTACTTTTATATTCAATTTACAATATCTTCCATTCAGTACCTTCTTATAATCATTATCATTCTAGTATTCAATGAACTCAGCACAATACTTCTCTCATGGAACCATAATACTGATCCTTCTTCTGTGGAGCGAATGTGTTGAAAGGGATATCATGCTGTCCCAATCACTCATGGCCTAATCTTCATTACCTGCTAAACAAATGGATTTTTGCCAGATTCCCCACAAAGAAGCTTTGTAAATGAATATAATCCAAAGCTTAAAACTTGAAAATTTGATCAACCACCCAGAAAGAAAGTCTTTACGGAGGACCCAATTTGTGTCAATGCTTATCCATCAGGTTACCCACTGTTAAAAACGCCGAGACAAAGAGTTTCCTCAGAGTCGCTCCCACTTCTTTGCTGTGACTTTCACTCAAGGTATAGTGGAAGCCTCAAGGGAATGTCCAACCAAAGATTTATGAAAATGTGAAGGTCAGTTCTCCATGTGGCCACGTGAGTTAACAGATGGCCCAGTGGGCTACTGAACATCAAGATCAGGAATATTGCAGGTAAAATCCCTCAACAGCCATGCTAGGTTGTAACGGGATAGTGGGGGCCGGGGGGGGGGGGGACACATTTGCTTTCAATCTATCAGGTAGTGGAAGGAAAGAAATGGCTAGTTTCTGACTGCTATCAGTCATGGCTACTGAAAGGAGCATGTAGTAAATATTCTAGTTAACAAGCCTAGTTACGAAGGTGGCAAATGAGACAGTGTCCCCATCGGGGTCTGCGGAATGATACCCTACATTATCCAGCATTATCAAGAGGAGGGAGAAAAAGGATGGAGGGAAGATTGGTGAAAAAATGTTGAGGAACCTATTTTTACAGTAACTGGTCCAATAAATAATGCCAGACATAATTTAAAGAAGCCATGGACAAAAGCATGAAATAGAAGTAACGTTATTATTTTTCAGAGATTAGCCACAGCAAAATACTAAACAGTATGAATTAGGCCAAATTTCAATTTTGTTGGGCGTGTTTACACTTTGGCACCATTTGGATTTTGACTTTAAGTTTGGCTTCATAACAATTCCTTGGCAGTACAGAAGGAGATAGGAGACTGGGAGTCTGCTTCCATCTTTTCAACTCATTATTCTACTTTTTGAAAACGTTTGAGCAATTCAATCTTTGCAGCGAAACGTGATGACATTTTCAGTTGGGAGGCTTCAAAAACAGTCAATGAAAAGATCACGGCAGATCTTTTCCTCTGGATTATGAGAACTGCTTACAAACCAGAAATGTTAAATAAAACAGCCCCTTTAACTGTCATCAGTAAAAGTAGGCCTCCATTTTAATTTCCTTGGCTGGGTTGAAACATGTATACCCAGAGGTGGAACACAGCAGAAGGGAACAATTTCCCAGGCAGCTGCGTTACCTAGTTCAGTCTTAATTTAGTCTGGCAAGCACATCAGGCAAAAGGCACAGCTCGCTTTCTGTCATTTCGGTTTGCCTGGGTGTGTCACAACAAATGATGTTCAGCTGAACAAGTTATTGTTACATCATGTGGTTAAAACTTTCTGGCATCCTTCCTGTCCACTGGGACACCAACAGCAGCTGTTCCTCTCTTACGTTTCCCAGTCTGACCTTGACTTTTCTTTTCAATCAGGGAGTGACTGTATTTCACGCCTCTACTGTTACCTGTGGGATTGGGTGGTGTGGCAAAGTGGATCGGGGTGTTTCTTCTACCAAAAAAACAGCTGGGTTTTTTTTCACCATATGTCACAGTCCGTCAGGTTACTTTCATTTAGTAAATGTCAGGCTTCGGTGGAGTGTCATGGCTTTACGAAAGTGAATATATAATTATTTTTATTGTTTCACCCACCTGTGGTGTTGGGCCTAATTTTGCTTCTGTGCCTCTCCATGATATAAAGTGGCTGTCTGTGTGCTAATGGCCACCCAACTGTGGTTTACTAAATGTTTCCAGGATAACTCGTGCCTCCTGGTTTACGTGTAATTTTGGGCCATCTTTCCTGCAGAGTGGCTCAGACACTGAGAAAGGAGCAGCACTGAATCCTTTAAATCATTTGTGAGCTGCAATTGGTTAAGTATGTGATATAATGCTGGGAGGGCAAATCCAGCTGACTATTCGCTCCGGTACACGCTGGAGGTTTGATTTGGATTGAATACTCACAGTAGTCACGGATAAATGGGGAGCTTTGTATAGCACGCTTTGCACGTGCTCAATTGACATGTCTGCCCCCAACAAATCTTCCAGGGTCAAACCAAATCATGGACAGAAAGCAAAGTCTTACCATGTCATTGGCCACGCACAGGGAACTCACTAATTTGTCAAAGAGATATCCAACACTCTAACCGAAGAGCAGATCCACTTTTGTTGTTGGGTGAAGATTTTGTGGCTTTTGTTTGCAGTTTGCATTCTGAGGCTGGAACACCAGCAAGGTAAAGCTCTCAGATTCTCATCAAATAAAATAAAGGGGGGGGGGGGGGCAGGGTAGCACAGTGGTTAGCACAGTTGCCTCACAGCTCCAGGGTCCTAGGTTCGATTCCCGGCTTGGGTCACTGTGTGGAGTTTGCATGTTCTCCCCGTGTCTGCGTGGGTTTCCTCCGGGGAAATCCACGCTATGCCACCTCCCTCTGGGTCTGTGCCATAATGGCTAGTGCCTTGGGCAACACTGCCAGGACCAGCCAGCAGTGCCGTAAAAAACTGCACAACCTCCTCAGGGCGGCCAGGGTAAGTAGGCAGCACTGTGCCCTGGCACTAACCCCTCACCCACATGATCATAACCCCGCCTATTCCCCCCTCCCAACCCAGAGAGCAACTGAACCCCCTATCCCGGCCTCCATGGCCGGTTACCCTGCCCACAAAGGCCACCCATCCACTACACTGCATGGGGCCAACTGTGTAACACTGTCCATTTTCTGTCTCTCCCACCAGCCCCCCAGGAGAAGTCTGCTCACAACCGCGTGAGAGGGAAAACGCCAAAGGGGGAGAGCCGGACCTGTGGCTCTCATCACACAGAGCAGCGGGGCACTGGACCTGATCGGTGGGCCCGGAGAGAGGCAGTCACCGAGGCAGAGGGCACGCAAGTGAGACCCCATTGAATTGCAGTTCCCCGTGGCACGTGTGTCACCACCCCACCCCTCCCTGCACCACCCAACCCGCCACCCCAGCCCACGGTCCAATCACACATCTTGTCTTGTGTCTCGCTAGATCTCCTGACGATGCGACAGACCGGTCTGATGCTCCCCACCCCCAACCCCAATGACAACACCAAGTGGACAGCAGCGAGGAGGATGATACCGACAGCGATGGGAGCCCTCAACACGCGGCCCGAGACACCATGGAGCACCAGTCCAGGGATGACACTGATTTCCCGTTACAGCTGTCACCATCACCCTCCACCATCCCAAAGACACTCACCTTGGTTGGGCAATTTAGTGAAGAGGCTCCATGAGCACTATCTGGTGCGCCCCACACATGTGCTGTGGTACATCAGGTGGAGGTAGGAGCCCCCGAGGGCATTGAGAGTCGGAGGGCGGCCCGACTCAAGGGACTAGCCGTCCGGATGGGTTTTGGGCTTCTGGAAAGAGCGGTCCCAGTGATAGTGGAGGTGCAGTCAGAGAGCCAGGGACTCCTTGAGGAGGTGTCGGAACCATCCAGTGCCTGCAGGTGCAGGAGTCCAACCGTCTGCAGGAGCAGAAGGTGGTGCCGACCTTGCATGCCACCCAGGCCAACACAGCACGGGTGGCATCTGCGGTGGAGTCCTTGAAGGCGAAATGTTCGGCGATAGGTCAAGATATCCAAGGTCTGGGCAGTCTGTGCAGGTTGTTGCCAAGGCCCAAGACAGGGCTGCCCTGTCACGGAGCCACCTGGACATTGCAGCGGTGCTCCAGAGCGTGGCTCAGTCACAGGGGGCAATGGCTGAGGGCATCGGCAGCATTGCCCAGGCGCTAGCTGCTATGGCACAGACCCAGAGGGAGGTGGCACAGTCACTGTCTGATATGGTACAGACCCAGAAGGTGGTGGCACAGTCACAGTGTGGTGTGTCGCAGTCACAAAGGGAGATGGTCCACTCCCTGTGCTCCATGGCCGCCAGTGTCGAGACCCTGTTCGGAATGGGTGCGGGCCTCCAGGACCAGCAGGTGGCGGAGGAGCCTCAGAGGTTAGCTCCACTCGCACCCCATTCCATGGAGTAGCCCGGAGCCATCGGGCACATCAACAGACAAGGAGATGATGGTGACCGCGCCGGTGAATCCCGCAGGGGAGGTGCCAAAACATCACAATGTCTTGGATTCACCCCCCCTTCCTGTCTCTGGTGCACCCGATGGGCAGCAGGCAGAGCAGGGCGGCACCATGCCGCCTTGGACACCTGAGCAGCAGGTGGCCCCATCCAGTTGCCCCAGAAGATGGCCGCCAATGGGGACCCAGGTCACATGTCGGGAAGCGCAGCAGACCTCCTCCATTCCTGATGTACTGCCTGGAGATCCACCTCGGGGGAGCATTAGGGCCCGTAAGGCCAGAAAGGTAAACACTAGTTACATTGGTGGTCAGTGGGGTGCCGCAGCAAGATGGCTGTCTTGTAGGCCGAGGCAATGGCGGTCCATGGCTGGCCGCCAAGTCCCGTGGGGGGAAACCCTGACACCACAGCCCGTCCCCTGGTCACCCCCCATTGCTACCATCACCCCAGCCCCCCGCAGGGCCTGGCAGAGGCCTCCACTCCCAGCCAGTACTGCCAGCAGCAGGGCCGACAGCCCATGGTCACGCCTCTGCATGTCTTACCTCCTCTCTCTCCCTGTTAACCCACAGCGCCTGTTTACAAATGTTTAAAACCACAAGTGAAATATGCCATCGGCAGAGTCGGAGCATCATAGAGGGCCCAGGGAATACCGGGTCAGGCTCGCTAATGATATGCCAACGCCATTTACTGCATGTGCGCAGTAGAACACATTGACACTGATGTTGAGCATGACGGCGCCGTGACCAATTCTCTGCCCAATCGCCTTTCTTGATTTCGGCATCGGCTGACGGACAATCCCACTCTACGTCTCTGGAGTTTTGCACAAAAGGGGAGGTGGCAACAGCAAGATTTATGAGCATCTCTTCTGTTCATTGCCCAATGAGAGAGAACAGTCAGGAACCAACCTCCCAGCTTCCTTTGAGACAGGAAACAAGGGGCACATATCGGTGGGGTCTGGAAAATCAGTCAGGTTCTTTTAAATGGAAAATTGCCCCAGCTGTCAAATTCAAATAAAGTTGCAAGAAGGAGAGAACTGAGGGGAAGCATTTAGCAATTGTGTTTAAGTCAACCAAGTGCCATTGCTGTGGCAAAACATTTTGTATTATCACACAAAGACCAAGTTGAACTCAATGAAATAAGTGAAAAAAAGCAGTTTAATGATTTATGTCACATCACGCTCCACCAAGTGTTTGCTTGGTCTGCCTTCAAAGAGATTGAAAAGCCCACATGCCAAGGACGCACATATCGAGTTTAGATCACAAAGCGATACTATTATTACAGTCCTGGGTTACACTGTATTTATAGTTGAATATTGGACTACACAAGCACACCCTGAAACATAAGAATCAGAAATTACTATGGGATTGACAATCAACACTGTACCCTCGAGAAAATCTGAAGCAAGATGCTAAGCTTGTAGAAACATGTTGTTGGACAATGTAAGGAAAGCTTTACTCTGCATCTGGCTCTATTATATCTGATCTGGGAGTGCTTTCTGCTGTCACTGGAGCTCTGAAATGGGAAGAGTTCCAATGCCTGGCTCTATCATCACTCAATGTCGTGAGCTTAGAAGATTGCCATTGCAAAAGGCAGAGGAAAGGAAGGCTGCTTCATTTAGCACTGCGGAGCACCCTGTTCCTGAGGAAAGGGGACAATAGAAATAAGATCCCACAGTCAAGGCATCATACCAGGGTAAATCCACGGTAACCTCAGGTCAATCAACCCTGCAAGGTCTTCCTTATTAACCATGATGTGGAGATGCCGGCGTTGTACTGGGGTGAGCACAGTAAGAAGTCTTACAACACCAGGTTAAAGTCCAACAGGTTTGTTTTAAATCACTAGCTTTCAGAGCACTGCTCCTTCCTCAAGTGAATGAAGAGGTAGGTTCCAGAAACATATATATAGAGAAAGTCAAAGATGCAAGACAATGCTTAGAATGCGAGCATTTGCAGATAATTAAGACTTTACAGATGCAGAGATAGGGGTAATCCCAGGTTAAAGAGGTATGAATTGTCTCAAGTCAGGACAGTTGGTAGGATTTTGCAAGCCCAGGCCAGATGGTGGGGGCTGAATGTAATGCGACATGAATCCCAGGTCCCGGTTGAAGCCGCACTCATGTGTGCGGGACTTGGCTATAAGTTTCTGCTCGGCAATTCTGCGTTGTCGCGTGTCCTGAAGGCCGCCTTGGAGAACGCTTACCCGGAGATCAGAAGCTGAATGCCCTTGACTGCTGAAGTGTTCCCCAATCGGAAGGGAACATTCCTGCTGGCAATTTTCTTCATTAACAGTTGAGAGAGTTGTCCCTCAGACCAGTCAAGCAACAGCCTGACACAGCAGTACAGTGAAACCTGTAGGGGTGTGCACCAGTTATCCTGTATTTTGCAAATTATATTATTATCAATGTGATTATTGTATTGTTACAAAACTATGCACCTTCATTTTTGAAAATATAACATTTTAACACTCAACGAACTTGGAATTTTGCTGCTTGAACTGAGACACAGCAAACTGCTTAAAAAGGTGGACATGAGAAACAAATCACCCTCACGGAATGTGAAGAGAGAGACATTTACAATAATCCAAACACCCATTGAAACACGTAACTGTCTAAGGAATAACAATGGGTGAAGTATTTCCATGTAAGGCCGCTGGTTACTCGAGATTCCTGCCGTCATTACCACCATCTTCAAGAAAGGAGAAAATGCAGACTGTGGGAACTACCGAGAAATATCCCTACTCTCCATTGCCGGGAAGATGGTCACCTGAGTTCTCACTAGACACCTTCTTCCATTCTCTGAATAAATCCTTCCGAAAGTCAGTGTGGCTTCCGACCAAACCGGGAACAGCGGACATGATTTTCATTTCATGGCAACTTAAAGAGAAATATCAGGAGCAACATCAACCACCCTACATGGTCTTCATTGATCTGACCAAGGCTTTTGACTCAGTCAATTGGGAAATTCTATGGAAGACCTTGTCAATGGACAGCTATCCAGAGAAATTCATCAACGTCCTTTGGCTCCGGCTGGAGGCTTGGCTCCTGGGTGACGGGTTGTCCACTATGGTCGTGGCTGATGACACTTATCCGGAGGCCCCAGACCGACACCGAGACCTGCTACAACGAAGCCCATGCAGCGACCAGAGGTGTGATCAAGCAGTGCTTCGGCCTCCTGAAGATGCGGTTCAGGTGCCTGGACTGCTCTGGACGGGCCCCACAGTATGATGCTGAGACGGTCGCCCGTACCGTATCGGCCTGCTGCATCCTCCACGACATTGCACTGCAGAATGGTGATGCACTGGAGGAGGAGAATGAAGGCCAGGCCTCGCCTGATGCAGGGGAGTGGGAGGGTGGGCAGGACATGAGGCCCAAGCAGGCATGGGGGGCTGTACAACCCTGTGCATCAGGGCCAACATGCATGGGACCTTCTGATTGCCTCCAGGTTCACTGACTAGGGGGGGAAGGGGAGGACTGGCCAGGGGCACAAACACTGCATCCCACCCCCTAGTGTCCCAGGTGATGTGGTGCGGCACTGTTCTGCCTGCTGTCCACAAGATGCGCCAAGGACAGGAGGGGGGGGTGTCTGAGGTACTGCGCTGTCCCAGAACCTCCGCTGTGGGAGTCACCGATGTGATGATATGTGAACTATGATCTGTGTATATAATATAATAAACATACTGTATATAAACATTAATTCCTGTATGTATAGATTACAATTATAGCATCCGACCACAGGTGGCATGGCAACAGGAGAATATTACTGGGACACAGCCACATATGAGCCAGAACGTGGACAGCAGGCTTAGAGTCCAGTCGCATATCAAGTAGCTCCTTAATCAATAGTAATTAATATTAGTTAATCATAGGTACTTGTATTTAGCCACAGTATCCAACTGTAATCATAGTAGACATCATCAAAACCCTCTTGTGTGTTTTAATTAGTTAATAAACAGTCTTGTTCTCTGATCATTTCAATTACAAAGACATCGCCATCCGTGCATACAGAGAACGTTACAACTAGCTCGCGCCCCATCACCTCCTCCCGCGGGGTGCCCGATGGCCCCTGGGCTACTCCAAGGGATGAGGGTGCAAGAGGAGCCATCCCCTGGGGCTGGCAGGCCTGGAGGCTGCTCTGGTCTTGACCAGGGTCTGCATGCTCGTTGCCATGGAGCACCATCTCCCTCAGGGACTGGGCAACCTCCTTCTGGATCTATGCCACTTGAGCCAATGTCTGGACAATGCCGCCGACATTCCCAGCCATGGCCCGCTGTGACTAGGCCATGCTCAGAAGCGCCGCTGCAAAGTCCAGGTGACTCTGGCACATGACTGCACAGATTGCCCGGGGCCTTGGACATTGTGGTACCTGACCTTTAATACCTTGCCCCTTTAAGATACTTGGAACCCTAGGGGACTCCGCCTCTGGCTACACCCCCAGGGAACGGTATATAGGATAAGGCTCCATGTGGTGAGCACACTTCTCTCGGATGCTGTTCAGTTCTCTGTAGATTAAAGCCTTTTGATTACCGACCTCGCTCTCGCGTCGTAATTGAGGGTGCCTCAGACATGCGGATCCTTAGCCAAAACACTTGCCCCTAAGACCTCCACCATGGTCTCCACCCACGCGGTATTGGCTTTGGTGGCACACATAGTCGGCTCCACCCCGTGCTCCTGCACGTGGTTGGACTCCTCCAACTGTGCCTGAAGATACTGGAGGATCCTGCTGACGGAGAATCCAGCCCCATGTTTTCCAGTTACTGGCCCTCTTGCCATTGGAATCAGTTTCTTTTTCTAATTCACTCTATCAAAACCCTTTATAGTTTTGCATCAATCAAACATCTTATCCTCCTTTGCTCCAAGGAAAACAATCCCAAATTCTCTGGTCTCTCCACAAGTCACTGGTATCTTTTGAGTAGAATCTATCCTTGAGTCCTTGACAACCTTCCTATAATGTCCAGCATAGAACACCACACTGCAGCTGGAGCCTAACTAGAGTTTTATGAAGCTGTCTTGCTTTTGTATTCTAAAATAAAACCAAAAGATTTCAGATGCTGGGCCTCCATCTTTAATCATGCAGGGTTTGGAATCCTTCCTTTTCTCCCTGGCGGCAATGTGTCTAGTCTGGATCTGAACTGCACCTTTTTTGAAAACGTTCCCTCTGCTCAATTATTGTTTTACCTGCCAATTCTTAATTATGATCCATCTGAACTAGATCTAAGTATTTTTATACCTGAATGTTCTTTGTCCTTTTCCATAAATACCCTGAACCTGATGATATTATTATCACGGTTCTTCAAATGCAACTGGAACATATTCTATCATATCCCATTTCGCTCCCCAGAATGCCTCTTCTTTGTTGGACTGGAAACATACTGATCAAGCCAGTCCTCTTGTATACATTTTAAGTATTCCTCCCCCTCTATGCCCTTCACACTGTTATTATCCCACTCTGCATCAGGGTTTGAAGTCCCTCATTATCAGTATACTATAATTCTAGCACTATTCTTCGAATCTTGAGCCTCTGCCTTTCGGATTATTTGATGTTCTTATAGCATATAGCCAGTGGAGTGATAACGTCTCAGTTGTTCCTTAACTCTACGCAAATCGATTGTGTCTTTGGCCTTAACAGTGCTGCAGGAAGGGAGGTGTAGGAATCCCATCATATCCTGCCTTTACATATATCAGCCGATTTAAAAACAGCAAGATGGCATCCACTGAAAAATAGCATCCCCGAGTATCCGCCACTTTTCAGGGCTTGCAGTTCCGGGGAACCGGCGCCGGTCCCGATTCTTGCGGGAAAATGGATTCTCCGCCCCCGCGCAGGCCGTGATTTTGGCGTCGGGGTGCGGAGAATCCAGCCCCTTGTCTTTAAAGCTGTGTCAAAAGATCCCTCTTTCTCAGAGAACATCTCTGTAAAGCAAATATTCCTATCGCCATTGGTGGTTACAGCGGATTGACAGCTGAAATTGTTTTTTTCTTATTGTTTAAGTGGGAATAAATACGGCAGTTAAGGTATTAATTGTATTCCTGTACTGAGTAGTATTGTTTATTGGGTAATCGTAAGCTATTTTCTGGTGCAATGTTGAAGATTTTAATACTGTGTTAGTGATAAAGTTTGTTTTAAAATACCACATCACTATTTCCTTGCGAAATAACCTCTGGAACAAAGTGTCCTTTCCTCACGGTCTTACAAAATTAAAATAAAATATTGGAGTTTCTGTCCCCTATCCTAGCCACTGTTAGGGTCTGGTCTGGAACTGTAACATATCCAGGTCACAAATGAGCACATCTTCCTGGAACTGTTGAACCATGTGACGAATTTTCCAGGACTGCCGAATTTCTCCATTACCCTCACTGCTGACTGTATCAAAGGCCTTGGACAGGTCAACAATCCTTGTGTAGAGGTCCACCTTCTGTTGTTGGAATTTCTGAAAGTGCGCTGACTCTGGCAGATTGAGTTGTTGCACCAAGCTGTTCAGAAACAATCTGGCGAAGATTTTGCTGGTGACGAGGGTAGAGCAGTTGATGTGGTGTATATGGATTTCAGTAAAGCGTTTGATAAGGTTCCCCACGGTCGGCTATTGCAGAAAATACGGAGGCTGGGGATTGAGGGTGATTTAGAGATGTGGATCAGAAATTGGCTAGTTGAAAGAAGACAGAGAGTGGTGGTTGATGGGAAATGTTCAGAATGGAGTTCAGTTACAAGTGGCGTACCACAAGGATCTGTTCTGGGGCTGTTGCTGTTTGTCATTTTTATAAATGACCTAGAGGAGGACGCAGAAGGATGGGTGAGTAAATTTGCAGACGACACTAAAGTCGGTGGAGTTGTAGACAGTGCGGAAGGATGTTGCAGGTTACAGAGGGACATAGATAAGCTGCAGAGCTGGGCTGAGAGGTGGCAAATGGAGTTTAATGTGGAGAAGTGTGAGGTGATTCACTTTGGAAAGAATAACAGGAATGCGGAATATTTGGCTAATGGTAAAATTCTTGGTAGTGTGGATGAGCAGAGGGATCTCGGTGTCCATGTACATAGATCCCTGAAAGTTGCCACCCAGGTTGATAGGGTTGTGAAGAAGGCCTATGGTGTGTTGGCCTTTATTGGTAGAGGGATTGAGTTCCGGAGCCATGAGGTCATGTTGCAGTTGTACAAAACTCTAGTACGGCCGCATTTGGAGTATTGCGTACAGTTCTGGTCGCCTCATTATAGGAAGGACGTGGAAGCTTTGGAACGGGTGCAGAGGAGATTTACCAGGATGTTGCCTGGTATGGAGGGAAAATCTTATGAGGAAAGGCTGATGGACTTGAGGTTGTTTTCGTTAGAGAGAAGAAGGTTAAGAGGTGACTTAATAGAGGCATACAAAATGATCAGAGGGTTAGATAGGGTGGACAGCGAGATCCTTCTCCCGCGGATGGAGGTGGCTAGCACGAGGGGACATAGCCTTAAATTGAGGGGTAACAGATATAGGACAGAGGTCAGAGGAGGGTTTTTTACGCAAAGAGTGGTGAGGCCGTGGAATGCCCTACCTGCAACAGTAGTGAACTCGCCAACATTGAGGGCATTTAAAAGTTTATTGGATAAGCATATGGATGATAAGGGCATAGTGTAGGTTAGATGGCCTTTAGTTTTTTTTCCATGTCGGTGCAACATCGAGGGCCGAAGGGCCTGTACTGCGCTGTATCATTCTATGTTCTATGTCGATTAAGATTCCACAGAACCACAGAATTCCTACAGTGCAGGATTCTATGCAATGACAATGAAGGCATCTTTGCATTCTTGCAGGATGGTTCCTTGCTCCTACATAGACTGAAAGAGTTAATTGAACTTTTTATTTCAAATTTTGTATATTTATTAATTTAAGTTGTTACAAATACATTACGATCCCACCATTCCTCATCCTTTCCTTCTGAATTTCTTTCAATGCATTTTAATCAATATTCAATCACTCATCAATATACATATTTGGCTGGTGACAAACAAATGTTTTGGTGATGTCAGTCTCAACTGAGAGTGGACAATGCTGATATTCACTTCTTTAATATTTTACTTGCAGCGTTCGTCGTTTTGACAGCAGTTTACTTCTTAGTAACACCCTTGATCACACCTCCAGCCATAGTTTGTCCCATGTCACGTACAGCAAAACGATCAAGAGGTGGGTAATCAGAGAAGCTCTGCACACATATCGGCTTGTTTGGAGTCAATTTTAGACAATCTTCCAACTTCTTGGCAGAACTATCAATCTTCTTCTTGAACTCACTAAACTTACAGGCAATGTGGGCAGTTTGGCAATCAAGGACAGAGGCGTAGCCAGCACAATCCTGTCCAGAATGGTTCAGGATAATAACCTGTGCAGACGCTTCCATTGGTGGATCTACTTTGCTGTCACCGGTAACATTACCCCGACGGATATCTTTAACGGAAACAGTTCTTAACATTGAAACCAACATTGTCACCAGGTAAGGCTTCCTGAGGAACTTTGTGATGCATCTCCATATCAGTGATAATATTAGCAGGAGCAAATTGCACCACCATACTCTTTTGTTACCTTACTGTAGTGTGTTTGGTAGCACCACTGTGCGTACCACAGTTATTGAAAAGGCTTTTTGTACCTTGATGAAGAAGGCTCGAAGTCGTCCAGAGGTATTGAAAGGTTTATTGAATAACAGAGTTAACAACTGCATGAGTTGGGCAGCACGGTGGCGCAGTGGGTAGCACTGCTGCCTCACGGCACCGAGGTCCCAGCTCAGGGTCACTGTCCGTGTGGAGTTTGCACATTCTTCCCATGTCTGCGCGGGTTTCGCCCCCACAACCCAAAAACATGTGCAGGGTAGGTGGATTGGCCAGGCTAAATTGGCCTTTATTGGAAAAAAAAATTAACTGGATACTCGAAATTTATTTTTTAAAAAACAACTGCGTGAGTTCTTTATTTTGAGATCAATACCAGTAGAAAGGTTACTAAGTTTATATACAGTAGCTATGTCAGACCACACTAGTCACCCTGAGCGAGATCAATGCTCCTGCTCTCGTCATAGTCTAATCACCAAGTGCGAGAGGCCTGCTTGCGTCTGGCTTTTATACTTGCCAGTGCTGCCCTCTAGTGATCTTCCGATTTCCCATTAACCCCTTATGTACATACCCATACAAAGATCACTACACATACCAGGTTTCATAACACCGTCTTCAAAAACAACCCACTGGTACTGTACCAATACCACCAATCTTCTAGATATCTCAGTTGCTTCATTTTCAAATTTCTCAACGGTTCTCTTATCAATTCCATGTGTAAATGAGATGGCCAGTGGTTGTAGATTTGCCGGAGTCGATATGTCCAGTGACAACAATGTTGATGTGCACCTTTTCCTTGCCCATTTTCAAGTCGGCGTGAATTCATTCAGCGGTGGAGCTGCAAACCTCCCTTCAGTTGACTCGGAGACTGATGGTGTGAATTGAGCTTCTTGACCAGGCATTAACTTCCAGTCTTGTAGACCTCAGCTGGGGCAGCATGAACCTCTTGAGTTTTGTCACGAGAGAAGAATTTCATTGTGTTTGTCATTTGTAACAGCATGTGAGGATCATCATTAATGGCAGTCTGTGACAGCCCGTTAATTACTTCTTCATTGTTGGATGAAAGCCAATTGGGTAAATTGCTCTGTCCACCTTTCTAGAATTTGGGCTTTTTCTGTGAGTGGTGCTGACACAAAGAAATCCAGGATTGGTAGTGAACCAATAGACTGCTGCCTGTGGACAGGTTTCAGAGCCTCGGAACATCTCTTTCAGTCTTTCTCGGTCTGCAAATGACTGAAATGCTTCTGCTTAATGTTTCTCTGAGCTTGCATTGGGCAGTCCTGTGGGGGCCTTGGTGACATTGTGCTAGGATAGTGATGACTTGCTATTGAGGTAAACACTATTGAGGTGACATTTCTCCTCCAGCAGTTTCTGGAGTACCTCATTGTTTTCATCTAAACAATTGCAATGCTCGCAATAGGTAGGTCCAAAGGCCTCTGAAGCAGTGTCCCTTCAAGTTGCCCAGTCATCCCCAATGCATTGCGTGTCCATAATCGCTGTACACAGGCAAGCTCGAATTATTCTGAGAGGGATTCCTTCATGGCTGCCTGTTTGAGCCTTGAGACATTGTGATGCTTCTGAACCTTCATGCCTTGGGGGAGTCTATGGGGATAGATCTTAATATTTAGCTTGGAAATGATAATCAGTCCCTCAGTCAATGTTACACATGGTTTTCATTACACACACACCCTGTCTGTCCATCTGCCTGATGATGACAGTCTATTCGTTGACAATGCATAGAACAGAGGGTCTTTCAAGACATCTTGTTGAGATTAGGGAGGCAAAAAGCTATGTTGGTAATTAAGAGCTCCTGCTCAGTACACATCTTTAGCAACAGGAGGCCATTGCTGTTGCAATAGCCAACCTTGTTTTTTTCCAATGATCCCCTCCCCACATATGGTGATCTGCATCAATTCTCATGTTGAAGTCATCAAGAGTGATTAGCTTGTCTAACTTTGAGACAGTAGCAACTAAAGAGCGGAAGCCATCATAGAAGTTATCCTCGACTTCATCAGGGTGTGTCATGGTCGGGGCAGACATACGACTGAGAGTCTCATGTCTGTTACAGTGCAGGGGAAGTTTAAGCTCACATCAGATGATCATTAACATCCTTGGGAAGGGATGACAACCTGCTGCCAGGATGGTTCTTGACAGCAAAATCCACGTCAGATTCGCACTGTTCTTCTTTTCCACAGCCAATCCAAAAGAATGTGTAATCTGCTCTGACCCTCCTCAGGTAAATGAGTCTTACAAAAGCAGTCTCGAGTCCGTCAGCTGTGGAGTTGGCCATGAGGGCGCGCACGTTCCGCGCAGTGGTCAATGGGATCCATTCTAACAATGGACTAGCTGAGGAAATTTGGCATAATATCATTTTGAGTAAATTTCTAACAGATGATTTTTTGGAATTGCTCATGGCACGTCAGAGGTTACACTGTAGCAAGGGGATACTGGGGGTGGGAAGTGAAGAGGGCAGCACAACTAGGACTTTCTAAGACTTCTGTCCAGAGACGGTGAAGTAAGTGTTTTTGAATGGTTCCACAGAAATAAACGAGTGTTTCCCTGAAGTGGCATGAATAAACCTTTATGCAAATTATCATAATTAAGCGCAGCTGCTGTAAACATGGAGCTTACATCTGGGAGTTGCACTGTGGGACTTAGGAGGTCCAGAGCTAGAGTGAGTCACATGAGAAGTATAAGCCTATTAGAGTTAAGTATAAGAAAAAAGTGTTTAAAGTAAAAAGTTTAAGTGTAACACAAAGGCTGCAGACCGTCATGATGGAGAAAGCACAATGAAAGAAGTATGTTAAATTCATATGGGAAGCTCACGTAATATTTACAGGAATGTGGTGAATGTATTCACCTACTGCACGAGCCGTCTGTATAATGATGTGACCTATGACCTGGAAGTGATGATACGGGCTACTTCCAGGTACTGCACTGTACTCGGCCTCTGGCTCCGCCCTCACCGGGGCCATATATAGGCCGGCCACCTGTGGGTGGCACTCATTTGTACAGCTGACTCTGGCAGGCAAGTTCATGGATAATAAAGCCTAATGTTCACTCGTTCTCACGGTCTCACAGTGAATTGACGGTATAACAATTTATTATCCATCGACAGCACCATGTAAGCTGCTTGAAAGCCAGATAAGCTCGAACTCGACGCGCGCGTGCCAGAGGCCAAGGAGGTCTTCGAACATTGGCTTTGCTGCTTCGAGGCCTACCTCGACTCCTCCACAATGCCTCCCACTGAAACCCTCAAGCTGCGACTCCTCCATGCTCGAGTTAGCCATCAAATCTCCGTGATGATCGAGAAAGCTGCCACGTACAAGGTGGCGGTCGCAACCCTCAAGGTGAATTTCGTGAAGCCCGTAAACGAGGTATACGCCCAACACCTTCTCACTACTCGCCGCCAACGCGCCGGGGGATCGCTAGACAAGTACCTGGAAACCCTGACCCTACTCGTGAGGAACTGCAGCTATCAGGATGTGACGGCGGAAGAACACATGAACCTACAGATCCGGGACACCTACGTGGCTGGGGTCCGATCGAACTACATCAGGCAGCGCTTGTTGGAAAACGGGACCTCTGACCTACGGGACATGGTAAAGCTAGCTACCTCGTTAGAGGCGGCCTACCAGAGCCTCAGTGCGTTACCCGTGGGCCCGGCAAACCCCTCATGGACACCATCGTCGCGGCCCCCGTCGGACCCGACTACGTCACAGGCCTGTGCCGCACGGCTGCCAGTTCAGCCCGGGGAACCGCAGTGCTACTTCTGCGGCCAGGGTCAACACCCCCGGCAGCGTTGCCCAGCCCGCAGAGCGACGTGCAGCGAATGTGGGAAAAAGGGTCACTTCGCCAGAGTCTGTCTGGGACGACCTAAAGCCCAGAAATCGAAAACTCACCAGGCCCGACCCAAGGACTCGCAAGCCCGCAGAGCCCACAATGTGGCTGCGTGCCTGCCCGGAACGCCCCCTTAGACACGTCATCAGCCTCGTGCGACTCTTGGGGGCCGCTATCTTGGCCGTCAGCTCCGGCACCGACCAACACGTGCGACTGATGGGACGGCCATCTTGGTTGCCATCTTCAATCCAGCCCAACATGTGCGACTCATGGGGGCCGCCATTTTGTGACCACGATACCGCTGACCATGCCGGCTACCCGCAGCTGGGCGTAGTCACCCTCGACCAGTCGCAGCCAAAGCACCTGAAATACTCAATGATGGTCGTCCGGTCAACGGGCATGAGACCCCCTGTCTTTTTGACTCCGAGAGCACAGAGAGCTTCGTCCACCCTGACAATGTAAGGCGCTGCTCCCTCCACATCTACCCTGCATCCCAAACAATCTCCCTTCCCTCCGGTTCCCATTCGGTTCAGATCCGGGGCTACTGTATTGCTAATCTCGCGATGCAGGGCGCAGAGTACGCTCGTTTTAAGCTGTACGTCCTCCCCCATCTCTGCGCCCCTCCTACTGCTCAGGTTAGACGTCCAATGCAGTCACCGAAGCCTGACCCTACAGTTCGGCGGACCCTTGCCCCCCCCCCTCATGGTATGCAGCCTCGCTACCCTCAAGGTCTCCCCCCTTTCGCTCTTTGCGAAACTCACTCCCGACTGTAAGCCCATCGCCACCAGGAGCAGTCGGTACAGTTCCCAAGATATGGCTTTTATCAAGTCGGAGATCAAGCGACTGTTAAGTGAAGGGATCATCGAGGCCAGCAACAGCCCCTGGAGAGCGTAAGTGGCGGTCGTCCGGACCAGGGAAAAGAATCGGATGGTTGTGGACTACAGCCAGACCATCAACCGGTTCACGCATTTGGTTGCGTACCCCCTCCCCCGCATAGTGGAGATGGTCAACCAGATTGCACAGTATCGTGTGTTCTCAACGTTCGATCTGACGTCGGCCTACCACCACTCCCAATCCGCCCGGAAGAGCACCACTACACTGCCTTTGAAGCAGCCGGCCAACTCTTCCACTTCCTCAGGGTCCCCTTCGGCGACACTATCGGGTCTCGGTCTTTCAGAGAACGAAGGACCAAATGGTGGACCAGTACGGTTTGCGGGCTACATACCCGTACTTGGACAATGTTACTGTCTGTGGCCATGAACAGCAGGACCATGACACCAACCTTCAGAGGTTCCTCCAGGCCGCCCAATCCCTCAACCTCACGTGTAACAAAGAGAAGTGCGTTTTCTGCACTACCCGACTGGCCATCCTCGGCTCCGTCATGGAGAACGGAGTCCTAGGGCCCGACCCCGACCGTATGCCCTCCCTCACGGAACTCCCCCCTCCCCACAGCCTCAAGGCCCTCAAACAATGCCTGGGGCTGTTCTCCTACTACGCCCAGTGGGTCCCCAACTATGCAGACGTCGCACTGGCCGCCACACTCAACCAGGCTGGCAGGCCAGTAGCATTCTTCTCTAGAACCCTCCACGCTTCCGAAATCCAACACTCCTCGGTCGAGAAGGAAGCACAAGCTGTGCGGCACTGGAGGCACTGCCTAGCCAGTAGGAGGTTCACCCTCATCACCGACTGGCGGTCGGTTGCCTTCATGTTTGACAACCCACAACGGGGCAAAATTTTAAAATAGCAAAATCTTGAGGTGGAGGATCGAACTCTCCACCTACAATTACAATATCAATTATCGTCCTGGGAAGCTGAAGGAGCCTCCAGGTGCCCTGTCGCACGGCACATGCGCCAGCGCGCAAGATGACCAACTTCGGGCTATCCACAATGACCTCTGTCACCCGGGGGTCACCCGGCTAACCCACTTTATTAAGGCCAGCAATCTGCCCTTCTACACCGAGGAGGTCATGACCAGGGACTGCCAGGTCTACGCGGAGTGCAAACCGCACTTCTTCCGGCCAGACAAGGTAAAGGCCTCCCGGCCCTTTGAGCGCCTAAGTGTTGACTTCAAAGGGCCTCTCCCATCCGCCAACCGTAATATATACTTTCTAACTTTCGTCGATGAGTACTCCCGCTTCCCCTTCGCTGTCCCCTGCCCCGACATGACCTCGGCCACCGTAATAAAGGCACTGCACAGCATCACACTGTTTGGTTTCCCTGCGTACGTCCACAGTGACCGGGGCACATCGTTTATGAGCGATGAGCTACGTCAGTACCTGCTCAGCAAAGGCATCACCTCGAGCAGGACAACGAGCTATAACCCGCAGGGAAACGGGCAGGTGGAGAGGGAGAACGTGGCAGTATGGAAGGCCGTCCTTCTGGCCCTCCGGTCTAGAAGTTTCCCGACCCCCCGCTGGCAGGAGGTCCTCCCCGACGCCCTCCACTCCATTAGATCACTCCTCTGCACAGCCACGAACAAGACCCCTCACGACCGTTTGTTTGTCTTCCCGAGGAAGCCCATCTCCGGGGTCTCGCTTCCATCTTGGCTGACAACTCCGGGACTTGTCCTTCTCCGGAGGCACATGAAGAGCCATAAGACCGACCCCCTGGTCGAGAGGGTCCAGCTGCTGCACGCCAACCCCCAGTACGCCTACATCACGCACCAGGACGGGCGGCACGATACGGTCTCCCTACGAGACCTGGCGCCAGCTGGTTCCCCTGCAATGTGCCCCCCTCCCCGCTGCCTACTGCCACCAGGAGGTTTTCATGAGGATTTAACTTTTCCAAATCAGAATGTATTTAAGCTGTGAGCAATGAGGAGCCAATCAAACAAGGTTTTCTCAAGTCAAAGAAAGAGAAAGTTATTAACCATTAAACCTGAGAAAAGTAATAAAACGCAAGATCAAGTATTCAGCCCCTCATGCTATCATTCAGGCAGATACACACATACACACACACAGACACACACACACAGGCATGAATAGCCAAAGAGCATCCCATGAATAGCTGGCACAGGGCACAAATGTAGATGTCGGTGCCAGCGGGGGGGACCGGAGCATTGGAACGGGATCTGCGCCAACGTTTTGGTGCCAATGAATTGGGCTGACGTTTGATTCTGTGTTACATTGGGAACTCCGCTTCCGGTGGCAGAGAATCCAGCCCCGTATTTTCAAGAATAAAGGGGCACAACCTCATGAATTGTGGGCATTTGGCCCAGGCTGGAGGAGTGCGGTTCACCACCACTTAATCAGTCATCACCAGCAATATGGATCCTGCCTCTTCCACTAGCAGAAGCAGGTTTGCCTTCTGCTTTCAGCCCCAATGCTGGGACCTCAATCATCTTAATGAATTTCAGCCCATCGTAACTGTCAGGTACATGTCCCTGTGGAGATTGGACAACAAAACCTTTGGCACATTACAGGTAGATATTACACCATTTACCACCCCGGCTATCCCTGGACTAACACACAAAAAATGTACACAAAAGCTTATGTTGGAATTCACAAGCTACTGTGTGAATACTATCGTGGCAAAGTAAGGAATAATTTCTATTTTAGAAATCTGAACTTCCCCAACAGACAGACATGTTTATACTTAAGGCCTAAACCTTGGCTGAGGCAACTTGAAGAATTTGAGCTTTCTTCCCAAGCAAGAAGTTCTTGCTTTACAATATTGAACTAAACTCCTCAAAGGGAAAGATCATGCCTGATTTTACCTCCGATCATCAATGGGAAAAGGTGTAGGGATTACCGAAATGCGGCTTTCTGCCGCATTCCTGATAGATTCTCACCCATCGACAGGTTAACTACACGGCTTTCGGTTGTGGGAAAGGCAGCAGCCAGATATCCGGCGGATTTAATTCAATGTTAGTGATCGACCACACAACTGGGACAGAACACAATTTTTACTGCCAATCACGGCAAAACACAGAGTCAGAAAATGTGAACGTGTTCACTTTGGCAGGAAGAATAGAAAAGCAGTTTTTGAAGATTAACTAGTGTAAGTCGTCTCAGATTTGTTGGGTTCTATATAAGAGAGAGGCATAAAGCGCACACTCAGTAAGCTTTGCGCACGTGAAGTGGAGACAGCCTGAGTGAGAGTCCGAGTGAGGATTGAAGTTTGGTCATTTGGAACAGTGAGGTAATTTGGTGCAGAGTGGGTCGAGTTGCTTTTTCCCTTTTTGTTTTGTTTTCTTTCTTCTGGCTTTGTAACTGGTAAACTGCAGGGAGAGATCCAAAGAGCATCCTGGAAAGGTAAGTGAAATTTTGTGTGTGGGGGGGGGGGGGGGGGAACTGAAGTGACATCACAGTAAAACTATGACCGGATTGGCTGGTAGGGAATCTTAAATTTGAATAAAGCACATTGAAAAAAACCTAATTAAAACTTATAAATTAACAAGGTAGGGGAGTAACTAAACCTGTGGGCAGAGATTAGTATTTAGCATTTAATTTTGCAGTAAAAATCTAACGCCAGGGCCATATAGTTAATTGTAACTTAATCTAATAATAATTTAAGTTTTATTTTAAATTAATTAACTAGAGCTTAAATGTCACTCAGCGGGGTGCAGTGTTCTAACTTTAAGGTATGGTAGATACGTGATGCTTCTAGCGTTCCAGTCGACTATGTCTGCAGCAAGTGTAACCAATGGCAGCTCCTCACAGACCACGTGGTTCGGTTGGAGCAGCAGTTGGATGCATGGAGGAGCATGCAGGTGGCGGAAAGCAATATGGATAGGAGTTATAGAGACGTGGTCACACCCATGGTGCAGACAGACTGATGGGTGATTGCCAGAAAGGACAGACAGTCAGTGCAGGAATCCCTTGTGGCTGCCCCCTCACTAACAGGTATACCGTTTTGGATAAAAGCAAATTACTGCGGATGCTGGAATCTGAAACAAAAAGGAAAACCGCTTTGGATACTGTTGAGGGGGGTAGCCTATCAGTGGAAAAGAACAGCAGCCAGAACAGTGGCAGCACAACTAGCTCTGTTGCTCAGCAGGGGAGGGCAAAGTGCAGGAGAGCGATAGTTATAGGGGACTCTATAGTAAGGGGCACAGATAGGTGCTTCTGTGGACGTGAAAGAGACTCCACAATGGTATGCTACCTTCCTGGTGCCAGGGTCAAGGATGTCTCCGATCGAACACAGGACATCCTGAAGGAGGAGGGTGAACAGCCAGAGGTTGTGGTACATATAGGTACTAACGACATAGGCAGGGAGAGTGATGAGGTCCTGCAGAAGGAGTTCAGGGAGTTAGGCAGTAAGCTTAGCAGGACCTCTGGGGTTGTAATCACAGGTTATTCCCTGTGCCACGTGCCAGTGGGGGTAGAAATAAGAGGATAGTGCAGCTAAACATGTGGCTAAACTGGTGGTGTAGGAGGGAGGGTTTCAGATTTCTGGACCATTGGGATGTCTACCAGGGCAGGTGGGACCTGTACAAGAAGGACAGGTTGCATCTAAACTGGAGGGGCACTGATATCCTGGCTGGGAGGTTTGCTAGATTCACTTGGGAGGATTTAAACTAGTATGGCAGAGGGGTGGGAACCAGAATATGAGCTTAGAAGGTGTAATAACTGAAGGGGAAACAGAGAACCAAAATAAGAGAACAACATCACTCTCAGGCAGAGCAAAAAAGGTGACTAGTGTGAGAAGGGAGGTGGTAAATGCAGGATTGAGGATGTTGTACCTAAATGCACGCAGTATATGGAACAAGATAAATGAGCTTGTTGCGCACATTGAAATTGGCTGGTACGATGTTGTGGGCATCACAGAGACGTGGCTGCAAGGGGATCAGGGCTGGGATCGAAATATCCAAGCATATGTGTCCTATCGAAAGGACAGGCAGCTGGGCAAAGGGGACGGGGTTTCATCGTTAGGAAGGAATGAAGTTAAATCGATAGCAAGGAGCGATATAGAATCAGAAAGCATAGAATCTCTGTGGGTAGAGTTGAGGAATCGCAAAGATAAAAATACTCTGATGGGAGTTATGTACAGGTCCCCGAGCAGTAGCCAGGATGTGGGGCAGAAATTAAATTAGGAGATAGAAAAGGCATGTAAAAAAGGCAATAATACAATAATTATGGGGGACTTCAATATGCAGGTGGCCTGGGAAAATCAGGTTGGTAGTGAATCCCAAGAAAATGAATTCATGGAATGTTTAAGAGATATTTTTTTAGAGCAGCTTGTGACAGAGCCTACCAGGGAACAGGCAATTTTGGATTTGGTGATGTGAATTGAGGCAGATTTGATTAGGGAACTTAAGGTGAAGGAACCCTGAGGGAGAAGTGACCACAATATGATAGAATTTACCCTGCAGTTTGGGAGGGAGAAGCCGGAATCAGATGTAACGGTATTATAATTAATTAATGGTAACTACGAAGACATGAGGGAGGAGCTGGCCAGAGTTGAGTGGAAAAGGAGCCCAGCACAGAAGACAGTGGAACAGCAATGGCAGGTGTTTTGGGGCGTTATTCCGGAGTGGCCATCACTAAGGAGATTGTTCTGGGAAAACTGAAAGATTTGAAGGTGGATAAATCACCTGGACCAGATGGATTATACCCCAGGTTCTAAAAGAGATAGCTGAGGGGATTGTGGAGGCATTGGTGGTGATCTTTCAGGAATCACTGGAGGCAGGGAGGGTCCCAGAGTACTGGAAAGTGGCTAATGTAACACCACTGTTTAAGAAGGGAGGGAGGCAGAAGATGGGAAATTATAGGCCGGTTAGCCTGACTCCAGTCATTGGTAAGATTTTAGAGTCCATTATTAAAGATGAAAACGCAGAGTACTTGGAAGTGCATGACAAAATAGGACTGAGTCAACATGCCTTTGTCAAGGGGAGGTCATGTCTGACAAATCTGATACAATTCTTTGATGATTTAACAAGGAAGATAGACAAAGGAGAAACAGTGGATGTGATTTATTTAGATTTCCAGAAGGCCATTGACAAGGTGCTGCATAGGAGACTGTTAAATAAGTTAAGAGCCCATGGTGTTAAGGATATGATCCTGCCATGGATAGAGGATTGGCTGAAGGCAGAAGGCAGAGAGTGGGGATAAAGGGGTCTTTTTCAGGATGGAAGCTGGTGACTAGTGGTGTGCCTCAGGGATCGGTGCTGGGACCGCAACTTTTCACAATATAGATTAATGATTTGGAAGAAGGTACTGAAGGCACTGTTGCTAGGTTTGGAGATGGTACAGCGATCTGTAGAGGAACAGGTAGTATTGAAGAAGCAAGGGGGCTCCAGAAGGATTTGGATAGGCTAGGAGAGTGGGCAATGAAGTGGCAGTTGAAATACAATGTGGAAAAGTGTGAGGTTATGCACTTTGGAAGGGGGAATTTAGGCACAGACTAATTTCTAAATGGGGAGATGCTTAGGAAATCAGAAGAACAAAGAAACTTGAGAGTCCCTGTTCACAATTCTCTTAAGGTTAATGTGCAGGTTCAGTTGGCAGTTAGGAAGGCAAATACAATGTTAGCATTCATGTCAAGAGGGCTAGAATACAAGACCAGGGATGTACTTCTGAGGGGATATGTGTGATCAGACCCCATTTGAAGTATTGTGAGCAGTTTTGGGCCCCGTATTGAGGGCAGCACGGTGGCGCAGTGGGTTAGCCCTGCTGCCTCATGGTGCTGAGGTCCCAGGTTCAATCCCGGCTCTGGGTCACAGTCCGTATGGAGTTTGCACATTCTCCCCGTGTCCGCGTGGGTTTCGCCCCCACAACCCAAAGATGTGCAGGCTAGGTGGATTGGCCACGCTAAATTGCCCCTTAATTGGAAAAAAATGAATTGGGTACTCTAAATTTATATAATAAAAAAAAAGGTTTTGGGCCCCGTATCTAAGGAAGGATGTGCTGGATTTGGAAAGGGTCCAGAGGAGGTTCACAAGAATGATCCCTGGAATGAAGAGCTTGTCGTATGAGGAATAGTTGAGGACTCTGGGTCTGTACTCGTTGGAGTTTAGAAGGATGAGGGGAAATCTTATTGAAATTTCAAGGATTAATAAGGGGATCAGGGGTTATGGTAAGAAGGCAGGAGTATGGGGATGAGAAAAATATCAGCCATGATTGAATGGCGGAGCAGAGTCAATGCACCGAGTGGCCTAATTCTGCTCTTATGTCTTCTGGTCTTATGGTCTTAAAGGGCAGATATTATAGGACTCAGTGGTACAGAGGGATCTGGGGATAAATCACAAAACGTTAGTATGCAAATAACAAAACGTTATTTGAAAAAGGATATCATTGCATTAGAAATGATTCAGAGGAGAATCCCTCGACTCGTTTCTGGGATGGAAGGCTTCACTTATGAACAAAGGTCGAAGAGGTTGGACTTTTACCCACTGAAGTTCAGAAGACTGAGCGGTGATCGTATTGAACCACCTGGGAGAGACTAGAACTGGTGCAATTCTCTGCCCCAGAAGACACTGAGGAAAGTGAAACTGTGATCACAATCAAATCAGTCATCATCTTTTCAAATGACAGAGCAGGTTCTGCTAATAAGCTCTATGTTCCTATTCCTATGATCCACACCTGTAACCTGACAGGAAATAGGAGAATGACCATATGACACCCACCTAAGTTAGTAAAAAAGAGAACTTTTCTTGCCTTGTGGCCTGCGAGCAGGAGTGGTCTTCCGGACTCTAAAAGAAATGGAACAAAGAACAAGAACAAAGAAAAGTACAGCACAGGAACAGGCCCTTCGGCCCTCTAAGCCTGTGCCGACCATGCTGCCCATCTAAACTAAAATCTTCTACACTTCCTGGGTCCGTATCTCTCTATTCCCATCCTATTCATGTATTTGTCAAGATGCCCCTTAAATGTCACTATCATCGCTACTTCCACCACGTCCTCTGGCAGCGAGTTCCAGGCACCTACTACCCTCTGTGTGAAAAACTTGCCTCGTACATCTCCTCTAAACCTTGCCCCTCGCACCTTAAACCTATGCCCCTAGTAATTGACACCTCTACCCTGGGGAAAAGTCTCTGACTATCCACTCTGTCTATGCCCCTCAGAATTTTGTAGACCTCTATCCGGTCGCCCCTTAACCTCTGTCGTTCCAGCAAGAACAAACCGAGTTTATTCAACCGCTCCTCATAGCTAATGCCCTCCATACCAGGCAACATCCTGGTAAATCTCTTCTGCACCCTCTCTAAAGCCTCCACATCCTTCTGGTAGTGTGGCAGCAGAATTGAACACTATACTCCAAGTGTGACCTAACTAAGGTTCTATACAGCTGCAACATGACTTGCCAATTCTTATACTCAATGCCCCGGCCAATGAAGGCAAGCATGTCTTATGCCTTCTTGACTACCTTCTCCACCTGTGTTGCCCCCTTCAGTGACCTGTGGACCTGTACACCTAGATCTCTCTGACTTTCAATACTCTTGAGGGTTCTACCATTCACCATATATTCCCTACCTGAATTAGACCTTCCAAAATGCATTACCTCACATTTGTCCGGATTAAATTCCATTTGCCATCTCTCCGCCCAAGTCTCCAAACGATCTAAATCCTGCTGTATCCTCTGACAGTCCTCATCGCTATCCGCAATTCCACCTACCTTTGTGTCATCTGCAAACTTACTAATCAGACCAGTTACATTTTTCTCCAAATCATTTATATATACTACGAACAGCAAAGGTCCCAGCACTGATCCCTGCGGAACACCACTAGTCACAGCCCTCAAATTAGAAAAGCACCCTTCCATTGCTACTCTCTGCCTTCTATGACCTAGCCAGTTTTGTATCCACCTTGCCAGCTCACCCCTGATCCCGTGTGACTTCACCTTTAGTACCAGTCTACCATGAGGGACCTTGTCAAAGGCCTTACTAAATTCCATATAGACAACATCCACTTCCCGACCAGCATCAATCATCTTAGTGACCTCTTCGAAAAACTCTATCAAGTTAGTGAGACACGACCTCCCCTTCACAAAACCATGCTGTCTCTCACTAATACGTCCATTTGTTTCCAAATGGGAGTAGATCCTGTCTCGAAAAATTCTCTCCAGTAATTTCCCTACCACTGACGTAAGGCTCACCGGTCTGTAGTTCCCTGGATTCTCCTTGCTACCCTTCTTAAACAAAGGAACAACATTGGCTATTCTCCAGTCCTCTGGGACATCACCTGAATACAGTCAGGATCCAAAGATTTCCGTCAAGGCCTCAGCAATTTCCTCTCTTGCCTCCTTCAGTATTCTGGGGTAGATCCCATCCGGCCCTGGGGACTTATCTACCTTAATATTTTTCAAGACACCCAACACCTCGTCTTTTTGGATCTCAATGTGACCCAGGCTATCTGCACACCCTTCTCCAGACTCAACATCCACCAATTCCTTCTCTTTGGTGAATACTGATGCAAAGTATTCATTTAGTGACTTCCGGTTGCGGCTATGACCAGCTAAGTCGCACGTTTGGCTGCTCCTGCTACAAAGGTGTTTTCGGGCCGATTGGAGGGCCCCAACGGCGCTGTAAGGACAAATCCCGGTGGGGGAAGGCTCCCTGAAGAGAACCAGACCAACTTTATGGTCGGTACCCGGAGTGGGGTGGTAAAGAAAGCAACAGCAGCTCCCAAAAAAAAGCGGGGGAAGAAGACCAAAATGGCGGCCGGTGGCGCACCCGAGGAATGGAGGAAATGGGCGGAGGAGCAGCAGGCCGCTCTCCTGCGCTTCTTTACGGAGCTGAAAATGGAGCTCTTGGAGTCAATGAATGCGACGACCACCAGGCTGATGGGAGCCCAGGCGACCCAAGAGGCGTCGATTCGGGAGCTGCAACAGGAGATGACTGTGAGGGAGGAGGAGGCCACGGTCCTCGTGGGAAAGGTAGAGGTGCACGAGGCACTCCACCTGAAATGGCAGAGCCGTTTTGAGGAGCTGGATACCCGAATGAGGCGGAAGAACCTGAAGATCCTGGGCCTGGCAGAAGGCCTGGAGGGGTCAGACCTCCCGGGATATGTAGCAGAAATGCTGAGCTCCCTGATGGGGGCAGGGGCCGTCCCCTCGCCCCTGGAGCTGGAAGAGGCCTACAGGGTCATGGCTAGGAGGCCAAGAGCAAATGAGCCCCCGAGGGCGGTGCTGGTGCGGTTCCAGCGACTCAGCGACCGTGAGAGAGTGCTGGAGTGGGCCAAGAGGGAAAGGAGCAGCAAGTGGGAGAATTCGACGGTGAGGGTCTACCAGGACTGGAGTGCGGAGGTGGCAAAGCGGCGGGCCCGGTACAACCGGACAAAGGCGGTGCTACATGCAAAACGGATCAGGTTCGGAATGCTGCAGCCAGCGCGCTTGTGGGTCACCTACAGGAACCAACACCACTATTTTGAGTCCCCAGAGGAGGCGTGGGCCTTTGTACAGGAAGAGAAACTGGACTCGAATTAGACCCAGGGGATACTTGGCGGCCGTAGCCGCTCGGGCACTTTCAGCTGAATTCTCTGTTTGGATTTTGAACTCTTGCTGTGGTTTTTCTTCTGATGTTTTTTCCCCCTTTGCCAACTTCCCTTAGTTATTGTTATTGTGGTTATTCATGGTTATTTATGGTTATTTATGCTGTTTGGTAGAGGGCGACTGTTAAGTACATCGTTATTTGTTATTTATCTGTTATTTATAATGTTAAGTTGGGGAGGTGGGACGGGGGGGGAGAGCAGATCGGGGATATGGGCCCCTAGGGGGGGTTCTTTTACAGGCATGGACGGGGACGGGGGTGGAGCTGAAGATGGCGGGGTGGGGTGTGGCAGGGCGAAAGCGCGGGCTTTCCTCTGTTTTCCCGCGCGTGGGGCAGAGGAGGGGGGAGGGGAGGAGTGCGGGGCGTGGCTAGCAATGGCGACCTTTCCCGCGCTGGAGCGGGGCCAGGGAGGAGTGGCAAGGGGGGGGAGGCCCCCCCCCGAGCCGGGGGGAGTCGGAGTGTGGCAGGAGCAGCCGGGTCAGCGTGAACCAGCTGACTTACGGGAGTACGATGGAGGGTACATCGCGGCTAGGAGGGGTCCTAGCCTGGGGGGGGGGAGGGGGGTTAGGGAGGGACACCGGGTTGCTGCTGAAAAGACCAGAAACGGGAAGTGGAGGACTGGAGAGGTGGGGGGAGGGGGACATCGCCATGGGGAGCGGGTCAGAAGGGGAGGGTCGACCCGGGGCGAGCAGGGAACAGGACATGGCTAATCGGCAGGGGAAGGGGGCGGGTCGTCCCGCGACCCGGCTGATCACTTGGAACGTGAGGGGGTTGAATGGGCCGGTCAAGAGATCAAGGGTATTCTCACACCTGAAGGGACTGAAGGCTGATGTAGCAATGTTACAGGAGACCCATTTGAAGGTAGTGGACCAGGTTCGCCTGAGAAGGGGGTGGGTGGGACAGGTGTTCCACTCTGGATTGGACGCAAAGAACCGGGGGGTGGCGATTCTGGTGGGAAAGAGGGTGTCATTCGTGGCGGAGGAGGTGGTGGCGGATAAGGAGGGTAGGTATGTGATGGTGAAGGGTAAGCTGCAGGGGGAGAAAGTGGTGATGGTCAACGTATATGCCCCGAACTGGGATGACGCGGGTTTTATGAGGCGCCTATTGGGCCTCATTCCGGGACTGGAGGCAGGGGGCTTGATCATGGGGGGGGACTTTAACACAGTGCTGGACCCCGGGCTAGACCGATCGAGCTCAAGGACCAATAGGAGGCCGGCAGCGGCAGAAGTGCTGAGGGGGTACATGGAGCAGATGGGAGGAGTAGACCCATGGAGGTTTGGTAGGCCGAGGGCGAGGGAGTATTCCTTTTTCTCCCACGTCCATAGAGTGTACTCCAGAATCGATTTCTTCGTGTTGAGCAGGGGGCTGATCCCGAGGGTACGGGAAGCTGAGTACTCGGCCATTGCGATCTCTGATCATGCACCGCATTGGGTGGATGTGGAAATGGGGGAGGCGCGGGACCAGCGCCCGCTGTGGCGGCTGGATGTGGGGCTGTTAGCGGACGACGAGGTGTGTAAAAGGGTCCGGAAGAGCATTGAGAGCTATCTGGACTTGAATGACACGGGTGAGGTGCAGGTGGGGATGGTCTGGGAGGCCCTGAAGGCAGTGATCAGGGGAGAGCTGATCTCCATAAGGGCGCACAGAGAAAGAAAGGAGAGGCAGGAGAGGGAGAGGCTGGTGGGGGAGCTATTGGAAGTGGATAGGAGATATGCGGAGGCACCAGAGGAGGGGCTGCTGGGAGAACGGCGCAGCCTGCAGGTCAAGTTCGACCTGCTGACCACCAGGAAGGCAGAGACGCAGTGGAGAAGGGCACAGGGCGCGGTCTATGAGTATGGGGAAAAGGCGAGCAGGATGCTGGCACACCAGCTTCGCAAACGAGATGCGGCTAGGGAGATTGGGGGAGTGAAGGAGAGGGGCGGGAAGGTAGTGCAGAAGGGGCAAGAAGTGAACGGGGTCTTCAGGGATTTTTACAAGGAGTTGTATCGGTCTGAGCCGCCGACGAGGAGAGGGGGAATGGAGGACTTCCTAAACAAATTGAGGTTCCCAAGGGTCCAGGAGGGGCTGGTAGAAGGGCTGGGGGCGCCAATAGGGCTAGAGGAGCTAGTCAAGGGAATAGGTCAGATGCAAGCGGGGAAGGCGCCGGGGCCAGATGGGTTCCCGGTGGAATTCTATAAGAAAAATGTGGACTTGGTGGGACCGGTACTGGTACGAGCCTTTAATGAGGCGCGAGAGGGGGGGGGTTCTGCCCCCGACAATGTCGCAGGCTCTGATCTCCCTGATATTGAAGCGGGATAAAGACCCCGTGCAGTGCGGGTCCTACAGGCCTATCTCGCTTCTGAACGTGGATGCCAAGTTGCTGGCAAAGATCCTGGCAGCTAGAATAGAGGATTGTGTGCCAGGGGTAATCCATGAGGACCAGACGGGGTTCGTGAAGGGGCGGCAGCTCAACACGAACGTGCGGAGATTGCTGAATGTAATTATGATGCCGGCAGTGGAGGGGGAGGCTGAGATAGTGGTAGCGCTGGACGCGGAGAAGGCATTCGATAGGGTGGAGTGGGAGTACCTGTGGGAGACGTTGGAATGGTTTGGGTTTGGGGAAGGGTTTATTAAGTGGGTGAAGTTGCTCTACTCGGCCCCGACGGCGAGTGTAGTGACAAACGGGAGGAGGTCGGAGTATTTCGGGCTCCACCGAGGGACCAGGCAGGGATGTCCCCTATCCCCCCTACTTTTCGCACTGGCGATTGAACCGTTGGCGATGGCACTGAGGGGTTCAGGGGGGTGGAGAGGACTGACTAGGGGAGGGGAGGAACATCGAGTATCGCTGTATGCGGATGATCTACTGCTGTACGTGGCAGACCCAGAAGGGGGAATGCCGGAGATAATGGAACTATTAGCAGAGTTTGGGGACTTTTCGGGGTACAAACTAAATTTGGGCAAAAGCGAGGTTTTTGTGATACACCCGGGGGACCAGGGAGAGGGTATTGGGAGACTCCCCTTCAAGCGAGCAGGAAAGAGCTTTAGGTACTTAGGGGTGCAGGTGGCAAGGAACTGGGGGACCCTCCACAAGTTGAACTTTTCCAGGCTGGTGGAACAGATGGAGGAGGAATTTAAGAGGTGGGACATGGTACCGTTGTCGCTGGCGGGGAGGGTGCAGTCAATCAAAATGACGGTCCTCCCAAGGTTCTTGTTTTTATTTCAGTGCTTGCCCATCTTCCTCCCTAGGGCCTTCTTCAAAAAGGTGACGAGTAGCATCATGAGCTACGTGTGGGCGCATGGCACCCCAAGGGTGAGGAGGGTCTTTTTGGAGCGGAGTAGGGACAGTGGAGGGCTGGCACTGCCCAATCTCTCGGGGTACTACTGGGCGGCAAATGTGTCAATGGTGCGCAAGTGGATGATGGAAGGGGAGGGGGCAGCTTGGAAACGAATGGAGAGGGCGTCCTGTGGCAACACAAGCCTGGGGGCCCTAGTAACGGCACCATGGCCGCTCCCCCCCACGAGGTACACCACGAGCCCGGTGGTGGCGGCCACCCTCAAGATATGGGGGCAGTGGAGGCGACATAGGGGGGAAATGGGAGGTCTGTTGGCGGCGCCAATAAGAGGGAACCATAGATTCATCCCGGGGAACATCGACGGGGGATTTCAGAGCTGGTACAGGGTGGGCATACGGCAGCTGAAGGACCTGTTTATAGAGGGGAGGTTTGCGAGCCTGGGAGGGCTGGAGGAGAAGTTTGAGCTCCCCCCGGGAAACATGTTCAGATATTTACAAGTGAAGGCATTTGCTAGGCGGCAGGTGGAGGGGTTTCCCCTGCTCCCCAGTAAGGGGGCGAGTGATAGGGTGCTCTCGGGGGTCTGGGTCGGAGGGGGGAAGATATCAGACATCTACAAGATAATGCAGGAGGCGGAAGCAGCATCAGGGGAGGAGCTGAAAGCCAAGTGGGAAGGGGAGCTGGGAGAGCAGATAGAAGACGGGACGTGGGCGGATGCACTGGAGAAGGTCAACTCTTCCTCCTCGTGTGCGAGACTGAGCCTCATTCAATTTAAGGTGCTGCATAGAGCTCACATGACGGGGACAAGGATGAGCCGGTTCTTTGGGGGTGAGGACAGGTGTGTCAGATGTCTGGGAAGCCCAGCGAACCATGTGCATATGTTCTGGGCATGTCCGGTGCTGGAAGGGTTCTGGAAGGGGGTGGCAAGGACGGTGTCGAAGGTGGTGGGGTCCAGGGTCAAACCAGGATGGGGGCTTGCGATCTTTGGGGTCGGGGTAGAACCGGGGGTACAGGAGGCTAGGGAGGCCGGAATACTGGCCTTTGCGTCCCTAGTGGCTCGACGAAGGATATTAATTCAATGGAAGGACGCGAGGCCTCCAAGCGTTGAAACTTGGATTAACGATATGGCTAGCTATATTCAGCTAGAAAGGATCAAATTTGCCCTGAGAGGGTCGGTACAGGGATTCGCCAGGCGGTGGCAACCTTTCCTTGACTTTTTAGATCAGAGATAGACGTGCGGGGTCGTGGCAGCAGCAACCCGGGGGGAGGGGGGGGGGGGGAGGGGGGGGGGAAGGGGGGGGGGGAGGGGGGGGGGAGGGGGGGGGAGGGGAGGGGGGGGGGCAGCAAGGGTCGTGGGGGGACATGCACGACTGTAACGCGGGCAAGTCTGCTCGCTGCTCATGTCTGAAACTGTAGGCTGCCTTGTTTGTTAAGGTTGCCTGGGGGGGGGGGGGGGGGGGGGGGGGGGAGGACTGGTGCGCGCGAGAGGGCGGGCGAGGGAGGGACATTTGCCTAGAGGGATTGTGTTGTAAATAATTTAAAAATTAGTAGGGGTAAATGTCTGTATGGAAAAACTCTTTCAATAAAAATTATTTTAAAAAAAAAGTATTCATTTAGTACCTTGCCCATTTCCTCTGTCTCCACACGTAGATTCCCTTGCCTATCCTTCAGAGGGCCAACCTTTCGCTGGCTACCCTCTTGCTTTTTATGTACGTGTAAAAAGCCTTGGGATTTTCCTTAACCCTATTTGCCAATGACTTTTCATGACCCCTTCTAGCCCTCCTGACTCCTTGCTTAAGTTCCTTCCTCCTTTCCTTATATTGCACACAGGCTTCGTCTGTTCCCAGCCTTCTCGCCCTGACAAATGCCTCCTTTTGCTTTTTGACAAGGCCGACACTATCTCTCGTTATCCAGGGTTCCCGAAATTTGCCATATTTATCCTTCTTCGGCACAGGAACATGCCGGTCCTGAATTCCTTTCAACTGACATTTGAAAGCCTCCCACATGCTTATCTTTATTCCTCTCCTGCCATGGGCTTCTCTTCCAATTCATTGACCACAATGCCCTTCCCCACCCTCCCCCCAAAAATTGTACTTTAGGATCCAAGTCAGCGGTTTCCTCATGATGGAGAGAAACAGAATTAACAGACACAATTCAAGTTAAACATTTTGATGCCCGGCTTTGGGTGCGTTTAGCAGGGTCCTCGAGCCCCCACCCCTCACCACACCTTTTAATGGAAAGGCACCCCCAGGCCCGACCTCTTGCATGGGCAAACTGGCACCTCGGCACAATCAGCCTGATACGCTGGCAATTCCCCTACATGCCTGGCAGTTCCACCTGGGTACCCTGGAAGTGCCAGGGTGGCACTGCCTTGGTTCCCAAGTGGCAGTGCCAAGGTGTCAGACTGGCAAGCACAAGATGCCCAGGTGCCAGTGGGAGTGCCAGGGTACCACCCTTCCCAATGCCTGACCACCCATGGGTCTCCAATAGCCTGGGAGACTTGCTCAGGTGCCATTACGATTGGTATATGTTTCTGAATGGCGCCCTGGTGAGGTCCCCAGGTGCGGCCAGTGAATCCCAGGCCCGGAAGCATCCAGTGAATGCATATTTAAATTTGTCTAATGGCTCATTTAAATATGCATATCTGGATCTTGCCCAGCAAGGGCAGGATCCAGATTGCAATGTCTCATGAGACTCCGTTAAATCTCGCAAAATGTTTTGAGCATTGCGAGTCTCGCGGGAGGCCTCTGACGAGATTCAACGGCCTCGTCCCGACTCAAAGCTGAGGCCGTTGAATCGCACCTAACATGTTGGAGGATAGTAAGAAGCCTTACAACATCAGGTTAAAGTCCAACAGGTTTGTTTCAAACACAAGCTTTCGGAGCGCAGCTCCTTCCTCAGGTGCTCCTTCCTCCTTTCACCTGAGGAAGGAGCAGTGCTCCGAAAGCTAGTGTTTGAAACAAACCTGTTGGACTTTAACCTGGTGTTGTCAGACTTCTTACTGTGCTCACCCCAGTCCAACGCCGGCATCTCCACATCATGTTGGAGGATGATCTGTTGAATTCAGAGGCTTGTAGGCTGGTTAGGTCAAGGATGTTGCTATATGTGCCCGTATTGGTCCAGCTATGCCTGCCTTTTTATGGGATATGTGAAACATTATTTGTTCCATTCCTACTCAGGCCATCCTCCCCCATCTCTTTTTCTGGTACATTGATGATTGAATCGGTGCCTGTCACCTGCTCCAAACATGATCTGGAAAACTTCATTGACTTCCATTCCAATTTCCAACCTTCCCTCACATTCACCTACTCCATGTCCTTCCTTTCCTGGATTTCTCTTGTCTCCATTTCTAGAGGTAGGCTTTCTACGAATCGTCACTACAAAGCTATATGGACTCCCACAAGTACCTTGACTGCAGTTCCTCATAACCCTCTTTGTCTATGGCCTTTATTCTGTTCTCCCACATTTCTGCGTATCTATCACATCTGTTCAGACTAGCACATCTGACATGTCTTCGTTTTCCATTAGCCAAAGAATTTCTTTCCTCCCCCCCTCCCCCCCTCCCCCCCCCGCCCCCCTCTCCATCTCAATGCGGTTAGAAACATAGAAACTAGGAGGAGTAAATAATTTGGCCCTTCATTCCTGCTCTGCCATTCAATATGATCATGGCTGATCCTCCATCTCAATGCCATATTCCTGGCTTTCTCCCCATACCCCTTGATGCCATTAAAATCTAAAAAATTATCTATTTATTTCTTGATTACATTCAGAGTACGTTCAGTGACTTGGCCTCCACGACCTTCTGTGGTAGAGAATTCCACAGGTTCGCTACCTTTTGAGTGAAGTAATGTTTGCTCATCTCGGTCCTGAATGGTCTACCTCGTATGCTGAGACTGTGTCCACTGGTTCTAGATTCCCCAACCAGGGAGAACATCCTCCCTGCAACTCGTCTGTCCAGACCTATTCGAATTTTATATGTTTCAATCAGATCAGGCCCAATCGAACCTACCTCTCCTCTTAGGACAGTCTCGTCAATCCCGCTATCAGCCTAGTCAACCTCCGCTGCACTCCCTCTATGGCAAGTTTATCCTTTCTTCGGTACGGAGACCAAAACTGCAGGCAATACTCCAGGTGTGGTCTCACCAAGGCCCTGTGTAACTGCAATAAGACAGGGCCCTCCACCATGCCTGACCTATTTCACCCAGTTTTACTCTCTCCCTTCCACTTTCTCCAAGAATCATTATAATATTCCCCCCATCCTCACCTTCCACACCACCAGCCTTCGTGTGTAATGATCATCCTCCACCAGTTCTACCATCTCCAGCATAATGCCACTACCAAACACATTTTCACCTGCCGTACCCTTTCAGAATTGCCTCCACAGAATCCTGATCCACGCCCCAGTCACCCCAATACCCCCTCCCTTTCCTATTGCACCTTTCTATGTGAGCACAAGAAATGCAACACTTGACCTTTTCCCCCCTCCCTTCTCACCGTCCAATGCCCCAAGCAATCCTTCCAAGACGCCCAGACGCAGACTGGAAACTGCTTTGTCGGACTGAAACTCTGTCCAGTCCGCAAGTATGACCCAGAGCTTCCTGTCACTCATCTTTTATTCTGCACCATGCACCCAACTTTGCCTGGCCTGCACAAAGAATCTCAACTGCAGCAATTGTCCCTTGAGAGTCCGAGGGCCGGGGGTGGGGGGGGGGAGGCGTTGGGAGGCCCGGGGGGGGGGGGGGGGGGGGGGGGGGGGTGGCGGTAGCTTTCTCAGGCAGTTAGACTGGAGACATGTAGGGAGATACCTGCAGTCACTAATAAATATCTTTTTCTGTTTATTAATGAAGTCTGTGAAGGTGCATCTTTACCTCAATGCAAGCTCAAGGAATAGTACCTTGCCTTTCGACTCGACGCTCTGTAACCTCCTGGACTCAACATTGAATTCAACAACTTTAGATCATACTCCCGCCTTCATTTTATTCTATTTTATTTTTGCTGGTCTCTCTTATTTTGTTTCCTGAATCCTACATGTTGCATTCAGACAGCTGGCGTACAGCCATTCACATCTCATCTAGGCATATCTTTCTTTACTATACTATTACCACTCTCTTTCTCTTTGGCTTTTCTACCATGAAAGCTTTCAGCATGTAATCTCGCCTGGCCCCCACCCTACCACAGGCCTTCTCTTTTGTTCTTCCTTCCCCCTCCCTTTAAACATATTACACTTCCATTTTTCCTGAGTTCTGATGCAGGGTTAACAATCAGAAACGTTAACTCTGCCCATCTCTACAGATGCTAACTGATCTGCTGAATATTTCCAGCATTTCCCATTTTTATTTCAGATCTCCATTGCCAGCAGGATTTTGCTTTTGTCCATATGATTTCCACAATGTTCGGGCCTAAAACATGAGAGTGAAGGTAGTCCCAGCCCATCTGCTCTGCGCTTCATAGAAATTTCAATAAAAGGGGACATGAGAAGAAAAAAGATCTTTGGACTGAGGTTGGACTGGTTGTATTTTTCATTATATCTGAGAACTAATACACACGGACATTTGGTCGCAGACTTAAATATTTGTTTCATATAAAGGTACTGCCATGGGTCGAGGATTGTGATCTGCAGGAATTGCTACTTCTTCAAAGGAAAACCTGCTTCAAACACGCAAAAATGCGAAAACTTAACAAATAATAACATGCAACTATGAGTTTGGAATGACATCTGCTTATCTGGAATGTAGAAGGAATGTTTTTCTAAAAAAAAAAATCTTTGGCGATTTAAGTAAACTTCAGTGGCTGAACCACAGTGCTGGTATGTGACTGAGGAATGTAGTCGCACAGATGGCCCAATGTACTTGAGCACCGACAAAGGAAACCTCAGGCAGTGGATTAATTCCAGTAAGAATGCCGTGTACATGTGTCACGCTCCCAACAGCAACCAGTTAGCATAAGAAATGTGGTCTCAGCTGATGCCCCAAAACAACACACACAGAAATTACGAGGTGTAAAACCTTGGCAGAAATGTTTACCAGAATTAGTTCTGGCAAAGTCAGTAATGGCATTATGAAACAGAATAATGCAATAATGTGACATTCAGAAAAGCCCCTTATTGTAACATATGATTGCAACAACTTTGGAAGTTGGGCCACTGTGTCTAGGGATGGACGGTCCATTCACGGTCCAAGTTCAGCATTGATCACAAGTGAATCTCAGACTGGACAATGTTAATGTCCGACTCAGAATTGGTGTGGCACCAACTCTTCCCTGATAAGTAGCATGTGTTCTTGAGGGGCACTGTTTCTTCTTCCAGGAAACTGGGAGCTGCTCAAGTCAATTGTTGTATTGTCATGAAACAGAATAAGGTGGGACTGATTGCAATGATGACTGATTCCTATTTTTCTTTTATTCACTTATTGGATGTGAGCATCACTGGCATGGACAACATTTATTGTCCACCCATAGTTGCCCTTGAGAAGGTGGTGGTGAGCCGCCTTCTTGAACCACTGCAACGCATCTGGTGAAGGTATTCCCACAGTTGACCCAGAACGTTGACCCAGCAATAATGAAGGAATGGCAATTTACAGGAAAGTGCGTGACTTGGAGAGGAACTTGTAGCCAGCAGTGTTCCCATGTGCCTGCTCCTTCTAAGCGATAACAGTCGTGACTTTGGAAGTTCCTGTCGAAAGAGCCTTGGTGCGTTGCTGCATATTGTAGATGGCAAAAACTATGCCCACGTGCGCCAGGGTGGAAGAAGTTAATTTTTAAGTTGGTGGATGGTGTGCCGATAAAATGAGTTTCTTTGCCCTGGATGGTAATAATAATAATCTTTATTAGTGTCACAAGTAGGCTTACTTTAACACTGCAATGAAGTTACTGTGAAAATCCCCTAGTCGTCACACGACAGCACCTGTTCAGGTACACTGAGGGAAATTCAGAATGTCCAATTCACCTAACAAGCATGTCTGTTGGGCCGAATCCCACGGAGACACGGATAAAATGTGCAGACTCAGCACAGAAAGTGACCCAAGCCAGGAGTCAAACCCGGGTCCCTGGCGCTGTGAAGCAACAGTGGTAACCACTGTGCTACCTTGCCGCCCGTGTCAAGTTTCTTGAGGCGGCACAGTAGCAGAGTGGTTAGCACAGTGGTTAGCACAGTGGTTAGCACCGTCGCTTCAGAGCTCCAGGGTCCCAGGTTCGATTGCGGCTTGGATCATTGTCCATGCGGAGTCTGCACGTTCTCCCCGTGTCTGCGTGGGTTTCCTCCGGGTGCTCTGGTTTCCTCCCACAAGTCCAAAGATGTACAGGTTAGGTGGATTGGCCGTGTTAAATTGCCCTTGGTGTCCAAAAGAAGGTTAGGTGGGGTTACTGGGTTGCGGGGATAGGGTAGAGGTATGGACTAGGTAGGGTGCTCTTTCCATGGGCAGGTGCAGACTCGATAGGCCGAATGCCCTCCTTCTGCACTGTAAATTCTATGATTCTATCTGTGAATGTTGCTGGAGCTGCACTCGAACAGGCAAATGGTGAGCATTCCATAGTAATGGGCAACGGCTATGAGAAATATAACAAAAAGGAGGATAGCGTTTTCAGTTACACAGCAATGTTGGCACTTAATTACTGGCAGGAGAAAATGATAATTTTGGGAGTAATCATATTTCTGCTGGCATTACCACTAAAGACCATTTTCCAGGAACAGTTTAACGCTGCAGGAATTGATTCCTGCCTGTAAACTGAAAACAACAATGCAAGCAGTTACTAGGGGCAGCTGTTACATGAAGTAGCTAACATTTTCCAAATTTATTGGGGTGATTTTCAGCCCACAATCACCGTCAGAGAGAATGGTGGCGCCAGTGGAAAATCTGGAGAAATTTGGGATTTTCCACCTTTGGGGGGCGACGTCACATGGTTCACACCCATAAAAGGTGGGGGCTTCATTTAAATAGATTTTAATGAATTTAACTATTATTAACAGGCCCACCCGCTCACCTGAACCCCCTCACTAAATATTCAGATCTTACTGATGTGACATCACATCTGAAAGGTTGACAACAGATTCGGCCAAACGAGAATCAGTTGACGGGATCCCTCCGGGGTGTGGAGGTAAGTATAGCCCCCAGGGAGGAGTGGGGAGCAAGGACATTTGCTCCCTCCTCCCCCCCCCTCCACCCCCACATCGATTGGCACTGCCAGGTTAGCACTACCAGGTCGGCACAGTACTAACCTGTGCCAAGGCAGGCCCTAGTGAGTGCCCACTGGAGGGGTTCATTTATGTGTGGTGGAGTGAGGGGGGGGGGGGAGCGAGGGCACTGAGGGGAGGTGGAATGCTGGTGGTGGGGTGGGCGGGAACGTCAGCGATGATTGTCAGTGGGGTGGAAATGCCGGTGATGATTGTCGGGGTGGGGGAATGGAATGTCAGTGATGAACTTCAGGGGTGGGGATGTGAAATGCCAGCGATGATTGTTGTGGGGGGGCGTGTAATGTCGGTGATGATTCTTGGGGAGGGGGAAGTGCCAGCAATGATTGTGGGGGGGGGGGGGGGGGGTGCCAGCGATTATTGTGGGGAAGAAGGGTAATTCCAGCGATAAATGTTGTGGGGGAGGGGGGGAAATGCCAGCGATGATTGTTTGGGGGGGGGGGGGGGGGTAATTTCACCAATGATTGTTGGGAGGGGGGTGGAAATGCCAGCGATGATTGTTTGGGGGGGAGGGTAATTTCACCGATGATTGTTGGGAGGGGGGGGGTGGAAATGCCAGCGATGATTGTTCAGGGAGGTGGGGCGGAAGAGCCCCCAATACCTCCACGATGGGGCTGGGGGGCCATTAGGTTTCAGTGGTGGTCGGGGCACCACTATTTAAGATGGCGTCCCAATCTCTGTGGAGCCTGTTGCCGGTTCTATCAGCCCCTCTGGCCAGAGTGATGGCATAAACCACATCCGCTCATTTTCTTTCTTTGAAGAGATGTAATATCTGGAGAGAAAGCTGCTCTGTGCAACTGGAGAGCTACACACCGGTTTTCAGTCTGAGCGGGACACTTTGCCTAATTCTGGTAAGATTCAACCCTCTGTTTAAGCTTTCTTCGTCCATATAAAGTGTAAACCGGGTTCGAGGGTTTTATTGCTGATGTAAAAATAAGCAATACCGTGCCACAAACTACTTCAACAAAGACCCACTGTGGGGAAGAAATGACTGCTGCATCAGGTATAAAAGGTAACAAGATGAATGTAAGGAAGAATCCAGTGAAGAAAACACCTCAGCAATATGTTGGTCTCAAGGAGAAAGAAAAGAAGAGTGAAAGACTTACATTTATATGGCATCTTTCATGCCCTCAAACCGTCCCAAAGCATGTCGCAGCCACTGTTATAGTGCAAGAGTTGGCTGCTTTGTTAGAAGTGGAAAACAAATGTAACTGGGATCATTTGAAGTGTCTCCAGAGAATCGGGTATATGGATAACAAGAGAAACCCCTAGCTTTATCTGGGAAATAATACTTGTGGATATAGCTTAGTGGTATGCCACATAGTTTTTTCTATCAAGTCTTAGATTCATAACTTGGCATCTTGATAGCATTGACATTTGTAGTGTTAGCCTAGGCTCAGTGGTACCACTCGCACTTCTGCATTCAATTATAAATTCAAGCCCTGTCCAACTCCACTCTATAATTTAGACTGACACATTGGTTTAGAACTGCATTGTTGGAGGAGCTGTGCTTTGGATGAGACACCAAACGAAAGCTCCCCCTGCCTGGTGGACATAAAGGATCCCACAGCACTATTTGAAGAGCAGAAATGCTTTGCTGCTGTCCTGAGACAATCTATATCATGCCAGCCAGACCTCCAAAACGCCTGTAATTCATCGTCTGTCAAGTAGGTTATGATGTCCTAAGGGTGTGGATATTGGTATTCAAATGCTCAGCAGTGGCACGCTGAGCCTGTGAGTCAGGAGCTAGCAGGTTCAATACTCGCACCAGAGATTTGAATACATACTTTAAGCTGGTATTTCAATGCAGTGCTGAATGTGGTCAACATTATCAGAGGTGCTGTCTTTTGGTTGAGCTGTTAAACTAAGGAGCTATATTTTCCTCCTAAAGTGGACAATAAAAGATGTTGCGGCAATTTAAAAAGACAAACATTGGAGTTCTGATGTTTCCAGCTTGCACTCAACCAGCGTCACAAGATAGATTTCTCTGTTGCTTTTGAGAACCTTACTGTAGGCAAATTGGCTGTCATGTTCACCTACATTAGGTAAAGTAAAGTTGCCATGGTCCCAGATAACCATAGGTTGCTTTCCCCTTTGAGGGGGAGAGCTGGCTGGTACCAAGTTAACCTGAGGATTACAAGGGGCATGGTTGAGATGGTTGTGAAGAATCGCAGCCAGTATGGGAATTGAACCCACACTGATGGCCTAACATTGCATCATGAACAAACTATCTAGCCAACTGAGCTAAACCAGCCCCTGCATTGCAACATTGCATCAGCTACATTACAACAGTGACTATAATTCAAAAGTACTTAAATCGTTATGAAGTGCATTGAATGAGAGGAACTATGTAACTGTATATCCTTTCTTTCTTCTTTTATCTGAAAGTTACCGTGCCACCATATTATTCTGCTCGTGCATGTAAAAGTAAATGTTAAATGAATTTTAGAAGACAGTTGTATCAGTGGTGGTCGGGAGCATTTCAAGGTTTAAACCTCCTTCCAAGGAAAATAGCAGAGAGACCTTTTTTTCAACTGGTTTGAATGCCTTTGCTGTCTTGGGACACTTCCAGCTGGGTGTTCATTGAATACAATCTTCTTATTAGTTATCTGAAAATTGCATTCAATGGCTTAGCAACCTCTTCCCATACTCATTCGTGTCTCCAAGGAGTTGATGAAATTAAATAGCCCCCAAACACAGAGGCTCTTGTAACCATTGTCGCCCACCCCCAGTTTTCCTGTGACAACTTTTTGGAGAGGCTGCTATTGACATTGTCTTATCTCATCACTCATTTACACCAAAAATGCCTCAGCATCGGCCAATCTAAAAATAGGCATCAGCGGGAGGTTTGTTCACTGTTACAGAACTAATGGCAACATTCCTTTAACCCTTGGCCTAATACAGCATTTTCTCATCAGTAGCATAAAATCAGTGTTTTAAAATAAAGGCTTGGCGTGACCCAAAAGTTATAATGGGCTGGATTCTCCGCCACCCACCACTGAAAGCGGAATTCCCGATGCAGTGGAGAATCCAGCGTCGGGGAAAAATGGGAATGCCGCCCGATGCTCTGGTCCTCCCATGGTGGCAGCATCGAGGTTCACTCCCTGCTCCAATAAAGGATGCAAATAGGTCAAATTGACCCATTTGCATCCTATTACCGGCTGGGCACCAGATTCACCATGCCTCCATGACCGTCGGACCTCTGGGCTGAGATTGGTACAAGTATTTCCTCCCATGGCCCTGACACGATGGACCTCACGGGCTGTTTAGCACACTAGGCTGAATCGCTGGCTTTGAAAGCAGACCAAGGCAGGCCAGCAGCACGGTTCGATTCCCGTAACAGTCTCCCCGAACAGGCGCCGGAATGTGGCGACTAGGGGTTTTTCACAGTAACTTCATTGAAGCCTACTCGTGACAATAAGCGATTTTCATTTTCATGGTGGGCCAAGGGAACCCCCCCACCAGACCCCCCTCCCCCCCCACCAGAGCCCTGCCATAACAAAGACCCTCCCACAACAGAGACCCCTCCCATATCAGGGGCCCCCATAACAGACTCCCCCCCCCATCAGCCAACACTGCTGGAAGCTAAATATCTAAGCGTAAAGTGTTTTCTCTTTCTCAGCAGAAAGCACTTAACTGCTTTTAATGTGGTCATGAGCTCTCAATCATAGTTAGATATTTATAAACATTGCGGTTAGTTTCACAGCGGTGTACTTGAGATCCATTAGATCATGAAGGAAAATGAAATTAAACAATCCAGACATCTGACTGTATGGAAGCTATCAATTACAGCCTAATAAAAGCTTTTTCTCTTTGAAGTGCAGAGAAACCTTGCAGATCAAAGGACATGAGGGGGTTTGAACCCTGTTGTTGTAGTTTTCACTTTCTATGAAGTTACAGCTGCTGCTTACTCTGCATGAGGAAGCAGGTGTAGGGGACAAATGAGTTTTATAGCGGTGATTTTGTTCACTGTTTCTGTCTGGACTGCTCTTTAGCTTCCAGGTAGAGGTGTCTGGTCTCTGTTATTGGGGGGTCTCTGTTATGGAGGTCTCTTGTGGGGAGTTCTGGTGGGGATTCTGGTGGAGGCATCTGATGGGGGCTTCTGGTGGTGGGTCTCTGGTGAGGGGGTCTCTGGTGGAGGGGCGACATAGTCTCCCGAATGGAGAATCCTGCCCAATATTTCTTAGTCATAAATGTAATATTAAAGCTACAATAACGTTGCCTGCTGCTGGAATCTTGGCTTCTTGACAGTAAGACTCAAGAATGAATTTAAGTAACTCCTATTTTGGCCTCTTTTTGGTGGCCATTGATTGTCTCAGGAAGAGAGAGGAAACTGACTTGGAGGAGGAGAAGACATTATGTTGATTCTCACATGAGTCAGATTTTCATTCATGTTCAGCAAAATATTATTTAGAAGTCTTGTCCATGAATAATGATTAATTTGAAACACTAACAGCAAAAGCAAACTACTGCAGGTGCAGAAAATCTGAAATATAAACAGAAAATGCAGGAAATCTTCACCGGAACATTGGTGATCGCATCAACATTTCCCAGTTTTGACAAAAATGAATCGATCTGAAATGTGTACTCCGTTTCTCTCACCAGAGATGCTGATGGAGTCGTTCCAGTATCTTCTGTTTTTATTTCATATGGCAAAGTTGTAGTACTTTAAAAGTGACGTGAGGAAAACATTTTTCATCTAGAGTCTGGTTGGATCCTGGAACCGACTTCCTGAGGGGGCAGTGAAGGCAGGCTGGATCGAGGTATTCAAAAGGAAATTGGATTGCTATCTGAAAAGAATGTGCAATGTTACAGGGACAAGGCAAGGAGTAGGACCAGTTGCAATTCTCTTTCAGAGAGCCAGTGTAGACTCAATGGGCCAGATGGCCTCCTTCTGCAATGTATGCACTGTAAAGATTCCGTGATTCTATTGAATGTTAGTCATCATAAAGCTCAATTCCAAACACCTCAACAAAGCTGTGCTGGCAAACGTTAGCTTGTGCTGACTATAAAGAGTATATATTTTTGAGTTCACAGATCACAAGAAATATCCCAGACCAGCAAATTTGCCTTTGCACATATCACATTTATGGTTACTTTAATACAAAGAACAAAGAACAAAGAAAAGTACAGCACAGGATAGCCCCTTCGGCCTTCCAAGGCTGCGCCGACCATGCTGCCCGTCTAAACTAAAATCTTCTACACTTCCAAGGTCCATATCCCTCTATTCCTATCCTATTCATGTATTTGTCAAGATGCCCCTTAAATGTCACTATCATTCCTGCTTCCACCACCTCCTCTGGCAGCGAGTTCCAGGCACCCACTACCCTCTGTGTAAAAAACTTGCCTCGTACATCTCCTCTAAAACTTGCCCCTCGCACCTTAAACCTATGGCCCTAGTAATTGACACCTCTACCCTGGGGAAAAGTCTCTGACTATCCACTCTGTCTATGCCCCTCAGAATTTTGTAGACCTCTATCCGGTCGCCCCTTAACCTCCTTCGTTCCAGTGAGAACAAACCAAGTTTATTCAACCTCTCCTCATAGCTAATGCCCTCCATACCAGGCAACATCCTGGTAAATCTCTTCTGCACCCTCTCTAAAGCCTCCACATCCTTCTGGTAGTGTGGCGACCAGAATTGAACACTATACTCCAAGTGTGGCCTAACTAAGCTTCTATACAGCTGCAACATGACTTGCCAATTTTTATACTCAATGCCCCGGCCAATGAAGGTGAGCATGCCCTATGCCTTCTTGACTACCTTCTCGATCTGTGTTGCCCCTTTCAGTGACCTGTGGACCTGTATAACAAGATCTCTCTGACTGTCAATACTCTTGAGGGTTCTACCATTCACTGATATTCCCTACCTGCATGAGACCTTCCAAAATGCATTAGCTCACATTTGTCCGGATTAAACTTCATCTGCCATCTCGCCGCCCAAGTCTCCAAACGATCTAAATCCTGCTGTACCCTCTGACAGTCCTCATCGCTATACGTAATTCGACCTACCTTTGTGTCGTCTGCAAACTTATTAATCAGACCAGTTACATTTTCCTCGAAATCATTTATATATACTACGAACAGCAAAGGTCCCAGCACTGATCCCTGCGGAACACCACTAGTCACAGCCCTCCAATCAGAAAAGCACCCTTCCATTATGAAAATAATTTGTGTCTGCCGACAGTATCAATTGGTCCCATTTTATGATACATCAGTGATACAGAAAAGATTATCTGATGGCTCAGGCTATTATGATAATGGTGATGTGTTGAGCCATAGAGTGGCACCTGGCCCTTGCAACATCATCATTACCTACAGGATGAGTTCTTAATCTCAGTCAGGCAATCAAAGGAGGAGCCAAATTGCTGTTCTCAAGTAGGTGAAGAATAGGTCAATGGAAGAGCCAACATCAGTTATTCTTACCCACCTACTAACGGTCGGAGGTGAAAGATTAGCTTGTCCGTTCACCGTTTTAATTAAGGATTGGTAAATGGTATGAAGAAAACATAGGAAAAGGGAAGATAATTTTTTTTCAAAATTAACAGCGTGAAATGTAAAATCATCCAAAGGGGCAGTGACTGGAGAAATTTCCTGGGAGCTGCTCCCACTCAGCTGTGGTAATCTTGGGCAAAAGTGTGGTGGAAAGCCCATTTTCGCACATTTCAAATGTAGTCATGGTAGCATTGGGGCAGCACGGTAGCATTGTGGATAGCACAATCGCTTCACAGCTCCAGGGTCCCAGGTTCGATTCCGGCTTGGGTCACTGTCTGTGCGGAGTCTGCACACCCTCCCCGTGTGTGCGTGGGTTTCCTCCGGGTGCTCCGGTTTCCTCCCACAGTCCAAAGATGTGCAGGTTAGGTGGATTGGCCATGATAAATTGCCCTTAGTGTCCAAAATTGCCCTTAGTGTTGGGTGGGGTTACTGGGTTATGGGGATAGGGTGGAGGTGTTAACCTTGGGTAGGGTGCTCTTTCCAGGAGCCGGTGCAGACTCGATGGGCCGAATGGCCTCCTTCTGCACTGTAAATTCTATGAATTAGAGCTATAGCAGTTCTGAGGAAATTCCAGAATGATGGGCCCTTCTGGCTTTATTCCGGAGAACGCTCAACATATTCAAATGACAGCTAATCTAGTAAAATGCTAGTTAGCTGTCTACATCAAAGGCCATTGATTGGCATAATCACGACTAAAATGTTTACTCACATTTGTTTTCCCAAGCTTAATCAGAGAAAAAAAATCGCTAATGGCTATTACATCAAAAGCAATACATTTAACGGTCGGTATTTCCAGTAAGACTGTTAAGTTCTAAGCTGCAGTCAAGAGCAAAAGTCTCACCACTGGCCATAAAGGTGCAAGGGGAGGATTTTTGTCTGTCAGCCAATCTACTTGTGTTAAGAATGATGTACCATCAATTCGACTCAAGACACATTTAGGATCCGAACTGTGGCTTTAATCAGCTAGTTGTTAGCCCGGTGGTTGACTACAGAGAATGACCGACCGCCGGGAACTCTGGGTACTTATACCCCTCCTCGGAAGCGGGGCCTACTTGCCTCTCGCCCAATTGGAGAGCAGTCACATGACTAGTCCCAACCAATCAGACGAGAGGCACATGACCAGCCAGAGCCAATGGGAAGCCAGTGCTCTGCACCAATGGCAGTGCTCATATCCATATCACCACATTCACCCCTTGTGGAGAAAGAAGGGGGGGGGGTAAGTGGGAGAGGGGGGGGGGTCCGAGGACTGGTAGTATGAGCAGCGAAAATCGATAGGGATGAGCTGCCCACTGGCTCATGGCAAAACAATACTACTACTACTAATAACAACAGAATAATCACAAAAATGTCCAAGAAAAAAAATGGCAAAACAATACTACTACTAATAACAACAGAATAAAACGAAATGTCCAGAAAAAAGTCCCGTGGCCGCATTAGATGGAGACGATCAGCCTGTCGAGTACCCATGGTGTTCTGGAGGACCTTCGCAGTGGAGCCAGTGACGTCGGGCCGATGGTCGTCCTTGCCTACGGGAGCGTCGGTCGTAGATGTGTCTCCGTACCCCGGGCCGGTGGTGGAGACGCTGTAATCGGGGGAGAGGGGGCATGTGCGCTGGGTCGTGGGGGCGCGGGGGGCGCTGGGGGGAATTGGTGTTGGGGGGGGGGGTGTTGGTGTAGGGGAAGAAGGCCGCATGCCGGCGGGTGCCAGATCCCGGAGCGAGACCGTATCCTGCCAACCGTCGGGATACTCCACATACGCGTATTGCGGGTTGGCGTGGAGTAACTGGACTCGCTCAACCAACGGGTCGGACTTGTGCACCCGCGCATGCATCCGGAGCAGGATGGGCTCGGGGGTGGCCAGCCAGGTCGGGAGAGGGGATCCTGAAGACGACTTCCTGGGGAAAACAAGAAGACGTTCATGAGGTGTTTGATTAGTGGGAGTACAGAGGGGAGACCGGATTGAATGCAGGGCGTCGGGAATGACTTCTTGCCAACGGGGAATAGGGAGATCTCTGGACCATAGGGCCAGCAGGATGGTCTTCCAAATGGTGCCATTCTCCCGCTCGACCTGACCGTTACCCCGGGGGTTATAACTGGTCGTCCTGCTAGAGGCTATGCCACTGCTGAGCAGGAACTGATGCAGTTAGTCACTCATAAAAGAGGACCCCCGGTCGCTGTGGATGTACGCGGGGTAACCGAACAGGGAGAAGATGGATAGGAGGGCCTTAATGACGGTTGTTGTGGTCATGTCGGGACAGGGAATGGCGAAAGGGAATCAAGAGTATTCGTCGATAACACTCAAGAAATACGTGTTACGGTTGTTGGAGGGGAGGGGACCCTTGAAGTCTATACTGAGACGTTCAAAGGGGCGGGATGCCTTGATCAGATGCGCTCGTTCGGGGCTGTAAAAGTGCGGTTTGCACTCCGCGCAGACGTGGCAGTCCCTAGTGACCGTCCTGACTTCCTCGACGGAGTAGGGCAGGTTGCGGGTCTTAATAAAATGATAGAAATGGGTGACCCCTGGATGGCAGAGGTCCGTGTGGAGGGAGCGGAGGCGATCAATCTGCCCGCTGGCGCAGGTACCGCGGGATAGGGCATCGGAAGGCTTGTTGAGCTTCCCAGGACGATACAAGATATCGTAGTTGTACGTGGACAACTTGATCCGCCACCGCAAGATGAAATGAAATGAAAATCGCTTATTGTCACGAGTAGGCTTCAAATGAAGTTACTGTGAAAAGCCCCTAGTTGCCACATTCCGGCGTCTATTCGGGGAGACTGTTACAGGAATCTTGTCGTTCTTGATCTTGCCCCTCTGTGCATTGTCGAACATGAAAGCTGCTGACCGTTGGTCTGTGAGGAGGGTAGACCTCCTGCCGGCCAGATAGTGCCTCCAGTATTGCACAGCTTCGACTATGGCCTGTGCCTCCTTTTCCACCGAGGAGTGGCGGATTTCGGGAGCGTGGAGGGTTCGTGAGAAGAAGGCCACGGGTCTGCTCGCTTGGTTCAGGGTGGCCGCCAGAGCTACGTTAGACGTGTCGCTCTCGACCTGGAATGGGAGGGACTCGTCGATAGCATGCATCGTGGCCTTTACGATATCCACATTGATGTGGCTGAAGGCCTGACGGGCCTTCATCGACAGGGGAAAGGAGTTGGACTGGATGAGGGGGCGGGCTTTGTCGGCGTAGTTGGGGACCCACTGGGCGTAGTATGAGAAGAAGCCCAGGCAGCGTTTGAGGGATTTGAGGGAGTTGGGGAGAGGGAGTTCCATCAGGGGGCACATGCGTTCGGGATCGGGGCCTATCACTCCGTTACGCACTACATAGCCAAGGATGGCTAGATGTTCGGTGCTAAACACGCACTTATCCTCATTGTAAGTTAAATTAAGGAGTTTTGCGGTTCGGAGGAATTTTTGGAGGTTGATGTCGTGGTCCTGCTGGCCGTGGCCGCAGATGGTGACGTTATCGAGATACGGGAAGGTGGCCCGTAAACCGTGCTTGTCGACCATTTGGTCCATCTCCCATTGGAAGACCGAGACTCCATTTGTGACACCGAAGGGAACCCTGAGGAAGTGGTAGAGGTGCCCATCTGCCTCAAACGCGGTGTACTTTCGGTCACTCGCGCAAATAGGGAGCTGGTGGTAGGCGGACTTAAGGTCCACCGTGGAGAAGACTTTGTACTTCGCGATCCTGTTAACCAGGTCGGAAATATGGGGGAGAGGATACGCGTCCAGCTGCGTAAACCTGTTGATGGTCTGACTGTAATCGATGGCCATCCGGTTTTTCTCCCCAGTCCGAACTACCAGCACTTGGGCTCGCCAGGGACTGTTGCTGGCCTCGATCACTCCTTCCTTAAGGAGCCTCTGGACCTCACACCCGATGAAGGTCAGGTCCTGGGCACTGTAGCGTCTGCTCCGAGTGGTGACAGGTTTACAATCTGGGGTGAGATTAGCAAACAAGGAAGGGGGGTCTACTTCGAGGAACGCGAGGCTGCAAACAGTAAGAGGAGGAATAGGGCCACCGAATTGAAAGGTCAAGCTCTGCAGGTTGCACTGGAAGTCCAGGCCCAAGAGTGCGGAGCGCATAGGCGGGGAAGAATGAGGAGTTTGAAATTTTTGAACACCCTCCCCTAGACTGTGAGGTCCGCTGTGCAGCACCCGATGATTTGGACAGAGTGCGAACCTGAGGCCAATTCAATTTTATGTTTAACTGGGTGGATGGGGAGCGCGCAGCGTCTTACCGTGTCGGGGTGGACGAAACTTTCCGTGCTCCCGGAGTCCAGCAGGCACCTCGTTTTGTGTCCGTTGAGCTGCACCGTCGTTGTAGTCTTGGCGAGCGAGCATGGTTGCGACAGGTCGAGCTTGATGGAAGCCGGTCGTGGTGAGAGTTCCAGATCCTCCTCAGTGGCAGAGTAATCGCTCGCAGGGCCTTCCGAGTTGATCCAAGATGGCCCAGGACCCGCACGTGGAGTCGGGGTCCCAAGATAGCGGCGCCCAGGACTCGCACGTGGAGCAGGGGCCCCAAGATGGCGGCGCCCATGGCCCGCACATGGCGTCCGGGGCCGAAGATGGCGGTGCCCGTGGGAGCCTCGTGGCGGCTGGGGGCAGTGTCAGCGGCGTCCGCGAGCCGGTCGGGGCAGCTGGGGGCGCGGGTCGGGAGGACCGTGGGGCCGTTGCAGGAGCCGGGAGGCGGGCCGGAGAGGTTGGTGCACGGCGTGGGGCCCTGAGGGGGCCCAGGGGGGCAATCCGCGGTCGCTGCGCAGGACAGCAGCGACCGGCTTGGTCTGGCAGACCACCACATAGTGGCCCTTCTTCCCGCAGCTCTTACACAGAGCGGAGCGGGCCGGGCAGCGTGGGCGGGGGTGCTTTGAGAGGCCACAGAAATAGCAACGGGGCCCCGCTAGTTTATCGGAGCAACCCGCAGCGCAGGCCTGGGGGGGGTCGGGGTCCACAGAGGATGGGGGTGGCGCGTGCCATTAAGTCCAGGGGGTTGCTGCGCGGCCGGGGGCGTATGCGCGGGCGTTCAGGTCAGCAACCTCCAGGGAGGTTGCCAGAGTCTGTGCCTCAGCTAGGCTGAGGGCGTTCTTCTCCAGCAATCATTGGCGGAAAGAAGGGGACTGCATGCCAGCAACGTAAGCGTCTCTGATTAGAATTTCTATGTGCTCCGTCGCCGAAACTTGGAGACATTTATTCCAAGTAGATTGAATTTATCCAGCATTCCAAATGTCACAAGTATAGTTTGACAATCAAACCAAAGCCATATTTGATATTTTCTGCCACTTGGGCAATGGCAGGATTATTAACCTTTCATCAATAAGTGAGATTGTTAAGAGTTCCAAATATAAAGTTCAAAGCAGAAGTAACTTTGCAAAGTTTCTTGCAAGAGTGTGTTCTTTTACTAAAGTCAAACTGGCAAAGCATTTTGGGCTAAGATCTAATTCTGTCAATAAACCTCTGGGACACATTCATGGTAGGCAGCTTGATAGTGTTCCCACAATCGCAGCTAACATCTGCTGGAAGGCAATAAAATTGTATAGATCGAGGAAGTAGAATCAGATTTAGCCCAGGTGCCATAAGGGGTTAAAAGGATGCCCTTTCATCTCCTCGAGTTGACATTGCTCCATGATTGTTAAGTTCCTAATAAAAAGTGCAGTACAATCAATCCTCTGCTCATTAATCCACAGCAAGAAGCCAGCTGTTAACTCGCTCTGACTCAAAAGAAGGACCAAGGACAAAGAAATCAGACTTCCCTTCCTTTGCAATTTTTTTCTAACATGTATATCTGAAGAAGAGTTATACAGACGCAAAATGTCCACTTCATTTTCTCTCTGCACTGTTGCTGCCAGACCTGCTGAGTTTTTCCAGCATTTTTCTGCTTTTGTTGTGTATCTTATGTTATGATTTGCTTTATGAATTCAGAACATCTGTCCCAGACCTACTCCAGACCAGGCAAATATACTAATTCAAAGAGAGTTTGTGTATATAGACCATAGGAGAATAAAAGTGGCACTTTAGGAGTTGATTCTGAAGTTACAGCTAAAACACATCCAACTTGCCTAGTTATCCAATCTGACAGCATGTTATGCTATCCTTAGGCCAACAATTGACAAGATAATTGTGGATGAGAAAGACAATTCAATCCATCTTAACTCGTTTAGAGAAATTCCAATGCGCCCCTCCCTCCCCCGTTCTATCATTCAATTCTTTATTTAAATAATTCTACGATATTTTGCCTCAAGACTCTATTGAGAGGTGTATTCCACATTTTGATTGCTTTTTGTGTGAAGAATAATTTACTGATATCTGTCCTAAAATGGATTCTTCCTTGCTCAAGCCTGAGTCCCTTCATTCGGCTCTCACAGTTTAACTTAAAATATGTTTTTCGATGGGAGAGAATTTAACCCTGCCTGTCCAGTGGAAGCCAAGTGAATGCACAGTTAAAATTGCTCCTGCTCTGGAGTCACCAGCAACCAACCAATCCCAATCTTGGCTGTGCAGCTGAGCAGACAGCAAGGACAACCCCAAAGGTTGAGGAGGAGGATATTGTTTCCTACAAATTGCATGTTGGGTGCACATGATATCATAGGATTTGACTGAATTTTCTTTCCTCAGTAGCCTGAGTGGGCAGTGCAATTAGTTTCCCATCAATCCTAAAGAAGCCCAAAATGCCGAGTTTTCACGTTTATTTTCCTTGTGGGGCAAGGATGATCGGCAGCACTTCTTTGATCGCCACAAGGAAAGCTTAGTCATCCCATGCTGCTACCTGGCTCTCTTCTGCAAGTGCGCGATGACTCAGTGGTCAATCCTGCAACATAACCGTTGTCACAGGTGACCACCAGGCATGCTGCCTGTTGCTTGACTCTTCGCCTCAAATGGATAGGATGCAAGGCTCCTGGGAATTGAATGAGGCCCGGCCATTTAAATCAAAACTATTCACAAAGTCCACTTGTCATCTATTTTCCTTCACAATATGTCATTCACATTTGCTAACATTGAATTTAGTCAGCCATTGTTCTGCCCATTTTTATACTTCGGTTAACTCATTCTGCAATTTCTGAGAGGCCTCCTCCAGTTCCACCCCCTCTCCTAGTTTGGTATCAAGAGTGTTTTGGATTGTGTTTCTGAATCCAGATCATTTAGAGAAATTATACAGCGGTGTGCCCAGCATTGAGCCCAAAGGTATTTCATACAGTACTTCCTCTATCCCTGCCTGCCAGGGATAATTTGGGTAGAATTTCCATGAGGGTTCCCTGATCTCCGGCCTGAACGTTGGTGGAAGATTGGCAGAAACCCTGGAGGCTCCCTGGGGGGTTTGGCTGATCTTCCATAAAAGTTATGGCGGGAGATCAGAAAACCCTTGCAGATGTTACTGGCATAATCCTCTGATGAGTATTCAGTATTCCTTTCAAAAAAAGACTGCAGCCAAACCTCTGCCATTTTCAATTTATAACCAATTCAAGTCTGAATGTTTTTCCACAAAGATATTTCAGCCTTCATTTCCCTCTGCTATCCTGCCCTAAATTGAGTGGGTGGATGGTTGATAGAAACAACAGGGGACCCCAGGCTGCTGGACATACCACTCCCTTCGCCTCCCATCCTGAGTTTCCCTCCCCCACAGCTGCTCCTGCCATCACGACCACTGGTTGCCCCATCCCTGCCTGCCACAAATACCAATGGATCTGGTAGCATTCACTTTCCTTGCAGTTTGGGCCAATTCTTCTACTACTAAAAGCTTCAGTCTCAGCTGAGACTTAGTCAAAAAAAAACTGCAGAAGCCACAGAGCAAATTCTCCTTTGGTGAATGATTTCCTGCCTGTGGTGTTATTATAATGAAATAAAAGGTATCAATCACTAATAAGGGATTGGGTAAACATTGTCGTGGGTTCATTTATTAAGACTAGGGACAGGAGAACAACTATACAAATGTGCGCATGTGCTCCACTCAAAGCAAAAGTGAAACTCAGGCTGCATCACATGATACATTTCTCTTCAAGTGGAGTCATGCTTCTATCCCTTGAAGGCACATTACGACATGCCCCTTCTACTGCTAGTCCCACAGCAGCACTGCTGAGAATTTCCTCCTCAACTGCAATGGACTCCTCTCCATAGGATCAGTGAGAAATGAAAAATGAAATGAAAATCGCTTATTGTCACGAGTAGGCTTCAATGAAGTTACTGTGAAAAGCCCCTAGTCGCCACATTCCGGCGCCTGTCCAGGGAGGCTGGTACGGGAAGCTGTTGCATTCAATCGGGTGTCAAGGAGCAGGTCCTGGATTCAATCGCAATTTGTTGTGATAAGGGACCTGGACTGGAAGTGGGGCGGAATCCATTCCCAAGTGGAGGAAAACATGGGACCAGGGGCAACCTGCAGTCTTTTTAACTAGGAGGAACAATCTGCCCCTTCTGCCTCTAAGAAACCACCATGTTTTCTGTTTTGTAATCATTTTTCAGCATTATTCAGCAGTTCTTTCATAGATCTGGTACAAGTGCTATTACACCCATGTAACATGCCCACAATTTATGAAGCAGATGAACACTCCACTTTTAAAAAGCAGTATATAAGAGGACAACTTAACTTGATACAAGATTGAGTCCAGGGGCTCAGGTGATTTTCTTGTCTGTTTTTTGTACACAAACACAGATTAATTCATGTCCGATCATAGGCGGAATTCTCCGCAGCCCAACGCTGAAATCGAGATTGGCAATTGAGCGGAGAATTACTCCCGACACCGAAATCAGGGCAGACGCCGGTTCGACGCTGGATGGAGATTCTCCGCCCCTCCAAATCAGTGCCATGGGACACGCAGCACGCACAGTCGTAATGCCATAGGCACATTATCAGCCGGCCCACCTGCGATGCTCCACCTCCGATGGGCCAAGTTTCCGACGGTGCGGGCCATGTGTGGTCTCAGCGGTTGTGAACCTGGTGTGCCCGCTGCAGACAGTGTCCAGTGCCCAGTGCCACCACACTCGGCCGAGATCCATGCCGCTGGCTGGGGGGCTTCTGCAAGGGCTTGGGGGAATTGGTGGGGGTTGTCCAGGAGATGGGCTGTGGTCGGGGTGGACAGATATGCAGTCCAGCACGGTCGCACTATGTTTTCCGGCGTGACTGGTACGGGTGTAAGTGTGTGCGGCTGCAGCTTGTCAGCCCTGCCCATGTGCCGCCCGGGACCAAGCGATTTTTCAGCCATTTTCCGCACGTTTCGCAGGTGTTCCATGTGGCTCCGGTGCTAGCCCCTCACCAGTACCATAATCACTGAGGGTTTCACGCCGATTTTCCATCGTGGATTCTCCGCTGGCGCCGGCACATAGCCTCAGAAACAGAATCCAGCCACATATCTCTAGAAAATTTAAAATGCAAATAACCGCCCCGAGTGCTGATGATTGCCCCTCTCCAGTTCAATTAAAGAAACTCAGAGTAAGAACAATTAGTAGACTTGCAAGCTCCATGGAGATGGAAATCCAAATAACTATATTTGGAGGCTATTCATAACTGGAATGGTGATGTGGATAGAACATATTCCCCATTGTGTGACAATTGCTTAGCCCATCAACTATGTGTGTGAACGATGGGAATACTGATGCTGTGGCCGCATAGATTTATGGGCAGAGACATTGAGATCTTGGCAGACTAGGGTAGCCAATCTGGGCTATAGAAACCACAGATGGTAGATACCTATCCCCGAAAAAAGAAAAGCCCTAGAAAGTCACCACGGGCAGAGAAGTGGGACTTTTACTTTACCTGTTGATGCACTATTGATTACGGCGAGATGAGAGTAGAATGTAATCGATGCTTTATTACAGAGATGTGTGGCCTCCTACAGCAGCTGACAAAATGGCTGCTGTATGGAGAGCACACACATTTATACTCCACCTACTGGGCGGAGCCAGCAGGCAGGGATCTAGCCCCATACCTGTAGTACAGAGGCTTTACCGAAAACCCAAATATACAGTAAATACATCAGTGGTGACTACCACATCTGTTGATTATATCTTCACGACAGGGGCTCACTATACAACTTCAACTAGAGCGAAGCCAGAAAGCTGCTGTTGTGTGGAGTAAGCCACTATGAATTCATTGGCAGGAACTTCGAACCTCCATTGTCTTAAGTGAACCACGAGAGGATCTTCAGGCTTACAATACTTCGAACTCCATCTCCACTTTTTGGGTGGTTTTTCGATATATAAGTGTATGCTACATCCTTTGCAATCATCTTTTTTTTGTGTGTGTGGGTCTTGTGAGGATGAGTGAGTGGGTATTGTTGCATTCACATGCCAGGTGTTGAGAAAATAAATGTGTATTCTTTCTTTTAATTTAAACGTATGAGAAAACCTGTCTTGTTATTATACTCGCGGAGTTAAAATACTTATTCTAAAATACGTCTTGTTGTGATCAGTCGAGATATGGTAAAAGAGTGAAATTACTCGACAGCTGTCCCCTGCCCATAACAGATGGCAGAACCTGTATGATTCAAGCTCTTCCAGTTTATACTCCAATTTTGCAACTCAAGTTCTATAATCAGCATATGACTCAGATTTGCTAAATCAATCAGCATTGCCTATTCAGGAGGGTAATCTGCACAACTGAAAATCTCCCAATGTGGTTGCCACCAAGCCTTACATCCATATCAGGAACAGGACATCCCAGCCTAATTTGGCAAAGTATTTCTCTTGTTTTAGGTCCTGAAACCAGATGAAATGAGTTTGAATATCTCCCCACAGGGGCAGCATGAAGGTACAGTGGGTAGCATTGCTGCCTCACAGCGCCAAGGACCCAGGTTTGATTCCAGCCATGGGTGACTGTCTTGTGGAGTTTGTACATTCTCCCCATGTCTGTGTGGGCTTCCTCCGGGTTCTCCAGCCTCGTCCCACGATCCAAAGGTGGATTAGGTGGATCGGCCACACTAAATTGGCCATTAGTGTCGAAAGGTTAGGTGGAGTTATGGGGTTGCGAGGGAGTGGGCCAAGGTAGGGTGCTCATTCAGAGCTTCGGTGAAGACTTGATGGGCCAAATGGCCTCCTTCTGCACTGTAGGGATACTGTAATTCTGAGTTGAGGAGATTTATTATCAATTAGAGATCAGAGTTGTCCTCATAATATGAAAAGTGCAATTGTTCCAGTTAGAAGTGAGATCATAAGGCGTTGACGGTAGGTGGCGAAATCCATCGAAATATTTTGTTCTGGTACTTCTTAAATGAAGATTAAACAAAACAAATAGAAAGTTTATTTCTCCAGGGAGAACGGATTAAACACAGTGGACTAAACTTGGTTTATAACATAGGTAAAGGATGTGCAATGAAATCTATCAGCAAAAGTTCAGCTGTTAACTAAAACTCCTCATCAGTAATGATCCTCTGGGCCAGATTAATTCTAGTAGTTCCTCATTCATGCAATACCCATTTTAAAAGGATTTAATTATCTGCCAATGTCTGTCACTGTATTGTTTGGGGGGTTTGAGAGAGAATGCATATTAACATCTCAATGAAATGCTGATGATATTTAAGCTACTACTTTCTGTTAAACTCAGCCCATATTAGCCACACAACATAAATTCATATTACTCCATCTCCTGCAATCCCACAGATTAGTCAGTTTACCCAAGAGACACTGAACTCAATTTCAGAGAATGAAATAATGATTTTGCATTTATATAGTACAAGTGTTTTATGGCTAGTAACATACTCCGGGGCGGCACGGTAGCACAGCGGTTAGCAGTGTTGCTTCACAGCACCAGGGACCCGGGTTTGATTCCTGGTTTGGATCACTGTCTGTGTGGAGTCTGCGCTTTCTCCCTGTATCTGCGTGGGTTTCCTCCGGGTGCTGCGGTTTCCTCCCACAAGTCCCGAAAGACGTGCTTGTTAGATGGGCATTCTGAACGTTCCCTCAGTGTATCCGAACAGGCACCGCAGTGTGGCGACTAGGGGACTTTCACAGTAACTTCATTGCAGTGTTAATGTAAGCCTGCTTGTGACACTGATGAAGATTATTATTATTATATGTCTAGTCACTATTTAATATATGAAAACCATGCAGCCAATTTGGACACTGCAAGCTCCCCGAAACAGCAATGTGATAATAGCCAGATAATCTATTTTACTTATTGGTTCAGGGATAAATATTGGCCAGGACAACAAGGATAACTCTCCTGCTCTTCTTTGAAATGATGCTGTGGAATCTTTTTTCTAGAGAGGGCAGACAGTGTTCTGGTTTAACATTCCATCTCTCGGACTTTCCTGTGTGCCAGCCTAGAGCATGAAAGAGCTGGCATAGGAAGCTTAGCTACTCAAAACTTTCAGCCTGCCCAAAAACCCCTCCAATATGGCAAACTGACAATATTTTTCATGAATGCTACACACTTGATGAGACCATCAATTCATGTGACACGTGGTTAGAAGTGAACAGTGGTTTTAATCGTCTTACAACAGAGCCTGCCTGTGACGGGATGAACTTGAGATGAACTGGCAGCAGGCTGACAGCACTGATCTTTATACTTCCGGCTGGGGAAGGAGCCATGGGCGGAGCCATGGGCGGAGCCAAGGGTGGAGCCCAGTACAAACTCCTCATCTCCCCCTATGGGCAGGGCCACGCCATTACACACAATCCGGTACAGAGTACAGACTCAATACATGTGGTACAATACATTGTGAATTACTGAGGTTTATAATTCACCACATTCACACCCTGTGAAAAAAATCATGTCCGGCGGGGGTGATGGGTCTACAAATTGAGTCTGTCCGGTGGCCGGGTTGTCCGTTGTGATCGGCGGAGCACCGGAGTTGCAGCCTCTTCCGGTGCCTGGACAATAACGGTTGGTTGGGATACAATGGCGGACTCCGGGGGTGATTCTGTCCGAGCTTCGTACCCGCCTGGTTCGACTGGTGACGGGGGGGCGTTGGAAGCTTGTGGGCGCAGGTGTGCGGAACATGGGTAGCGAACCGGTAGGTGCGAGGGCGTGGGACGTGGCGAGTTGGGTGGGGTGTAGTGTGAGGGGTACCTCGGCGGTGGTAGTGCTGGGATTAGATCCTGCAGGCACTAGGTCCCGGAGGGATACAGTGTCCTGACGGCCGTCAGGGTACTCTATGAAGGCATATTGGGGGTTTGAGTGGAGTAGGAGCACTCTTTCTATGAGTGGGTCTGTTTTGTGCGCCCTGACGTGCTTCCGGAGGAGTACTGGGCCCGGTGTCTTCAACCATGCTGGGAGCGAAGCCCCCGTGGTAGTGCCCCTGGAAAAAACAAAGAGCCGCTTGTGAGGGGTCCGGTTGGTGGCCGTACATAGGAAGGACCTAATAGCATGGAGCGCGTCGGGGAGGATCTCCTGCCAATGGGAGGTCGGGAGCTTCCTGGGTCGGAGGGTCAGTAGGATGGTCTTCCAGACCGTCGCATTCTCCCTCTCCACCTGCCCGTTCCCCCTGGGATTATAGCCGGTAGTCCAGCTCGAGGCGATGATCTTGTCGAGCAGGTACTGACGCAGCTCGTCGCTCATGATGGACGAACTCCTGTCGCTGTGTACGTAGCTGGGGAAACCAAAGAGGGTGAAGATACTATGCAGGGCCCTGATGACTGTGTGGGAGGTCATGTCGGGGCACGGGATAGCAAAAGGGAAGCGGGAGAACTCGTCGATGACATTCAGGAAGTACACATTCCGATTAGTCGAGGGGAGTGGCCCTTTGAAATCGATAGCGAGGCGTTCAAAGGGCCGAGAAGCCTTGACCAGGTGGGCCCTGTCTGGTGTATAGAAGTGCGGTTTGCACTCCGCACAGATCGGGCAACCCCTGGTGATGGCTTTTACCTCCTCAGTGGAGAAAGGCAGATTTCGGGCTTTGACGTAGTGGGCGAGCCGGGTGACCTCCGGGTGGCAGAGGTCATGTGGATGGCTTTCAGGCGGTCGTTTTGCGCGCTGGCGGACATACCGCGGGACAGGGCATCTGGGGGCTCATTAAGCTTCCCCGGTCGATACATAATATTGTATTTGTAGGTGGAGAGTTCGATCCTCCACCTCAGGATTTTATCATTTTTTATTTTGCACCTTTGAGAGTTGTCAAACATGAAGGCAACCGATCTTTGGTCGGTGATGAGGGTGAACCTTCAACTGCGAGGTAGTGCTTCCAGTGTCGTATAGCCTCCACAATGGCTTGTGCTTCCTTTTTGACCGAGGAGTGTCAAAGTTCTGAAGCAGAGAGGGTTCGGGAGAAAAAGGCGACTGGTCTCCCTGCCTGATTCAATGTGGCTGCGAGAGCTACCTCTGAGGCATCGCTCTCTACCTGAAAGGGGACGGATTCATCCACCGCCCTGAAAATTACAAGTTCAGTCTGTCGGGGCCTTGACCCTCCTCTGTGATCGCCTCAGTCCTGGTGGTGATGTGGGCACCGACTTGGTCACCTGTGACTCCGTGAGCGTGTTGTCTTCGTCTTCGTCACCCCTGAGTGGAACCAGTGGGAGGACGGATCCTCCTGGGGCGGGGGCTGCAGTGAGGCTCGCTGGGGGGAGGGGAGTGGCGCAGGGGTGAATGGGGCAACCAGGGGGGGGTGTCGGGTCGGGGGTTGTGGGTGGAGATCCCGTGGGTGCCAGGTCTCGGAGGGAGACTGTGTCCTGGCGCCCGTCGGGGTGTGCCACGTAGGCGTATTGCGGGTTCGCGTGTAGGAGGTGGAATCTTTCGGTCAAAGGGTCCGACTTATGGGTCCGCACATCTTGCGAATGAGGACGGGTCCAGGAACTATTAGCCATGTTGGGAGCGAGACCCCGGAGGTGGACTTCCTGGGGAAGGCAAAGAGACGTTCATGAGGGGGCTCGTTAGTCGCGGTGCAGAGGTGCGATCGGATGGAGTGGAGCGCGTCGGGGAGGACCTCCTGCCAGCGGGAGACCGGGAGATTTTTAGACTGCAGGGCCAGCAGGACAGCCTTCCAGACTGTCCCGTTCTCCCTCTTCACCTTGCTGAGCAGGAACTGACGCAGCTCATCCGTCATAAAGGAGGATCCCCGATCGCTGTGACGTAAGTGGGGGAACCGAACAGTGGGAAGGTGCTGTAGAGGGCTTTAATGACCGTGGCAGAAGTCATATCGGGGCATGGGATGGCGAAAGGGAACCGCGAGTACTCGACGACCACATTCAGAAAGTCCGTGTTGCGGTCAGTGGAGGATAGGGGCCCTTTGAAGTCCATGCCGCTCAAAGTTGGCGGGAGGCCTTCACCAGGTGAGCTCGATTTGGCCGGAAGAAGTGCGGCTTGCACTCCACGCAGACCTGGCAGTCACTAGTGACAGTCCTGACCTCCTCAATCTCCTGCCAGCCAGGTAATGCCTCCAATGCCGCACAGCTTCCACAATGGCTTGGGCCTCCTTTTCGACAGAGGAGTGATGAATTTCGGAGGCATGGAGGGTGCGGGAAAAGAAGGCCACGGGCCTGCCTGCCTGGTTGAGAGTGGCGGCCAGAGCTACATCCGATGCATCGCTGTTGACCTGGAAGGGGAGGGACTCGTCGACCGCGTGCATCGTGACCTTGGCGATGTTTGCCTTGATGCGGTTGAAGGCCTGGCGGGCCTCAGCCATCGGGGGAAAAACTGTGGACTGAATGAGTGGGCGGGCCTTGTCCGCATAGTTAGGGACCCACTGGGCATAGTAGGAGAAAAACCCCAGGCATCGTTTCAGGGCCTTGGGGCAGTGGGGGAGGGGGAGTTCAATGAGGGGGCGCATGTGGTCAGGGTCGGCCCCAGAACTCCATTTTCCACGACATAGCCAAGGATGGCTAAGTGTTTGGTGCGGAACACACATTTCTCCTTATTGTACGTGAGGTTAAGGAGTTTGGCAGTCTGGGAGCAGGTTGGCTCCCTGACCTCGATGCCTTCCTGCATACCCACAAACTGGATATTTTCCTGTCGAGATCTGGGACAGGATTCTCCCCTACCCAGCGGGGCGGGAGGTCCTGGCGTGTTGGAGTGGTGTGAACCACTCCAGCGTCGGGCCGCCCCAAAGGTGCGGAATTCTCCACACCTTTAGGAGCCAAGCCCTCACATTGAGGGGCTAGGCCCGCGCCGGAGTGGTTCCCACTCTGTCGGCTGGCGTGAATGGTCTTTGGCGCCATGCCAGCCGGGGCCAAAAGGACTTCGCTGGCTGGCGTAAGTCCGAGCATGCGCCAGAGCGCTAGCGGCTGCTGATGTCATACCGGCGCATGCGCAGGGGAGGGGGTCTCTTCCGCCTCCACCATGGTGAAGACCATGGCGGAGGCAGAAGAAAAAGAGTGCCCCCACGGCACAGGCCCGCCCGCCAATCGATGGGCCCTGATCGCGGGCCAGGCCACCGTGGGGGTACCCCCCAGGGTCAGATCGCCCCGCGCCCCCGCCCCCCCAGGACTCCGGAGCCCGCCCGCGTCGCCAATCCCGCTGGTCAGGTAGGTGGTTTAATCCATCCGGTGGCAGAAGCCTGTCAGCAGCGGGACTTCGGCCCATTGTGGGCCAGAGAATCGCCGCGGAGGGCCTGCCGACCGGTGCAATTTCCGCCCCCACCGAATCTCGGGGGGTCGGAGAATCCCGCCCCTGTTCTCTTGGTCCTTGACCTTCCCCTTCAAGTTCCCCTGGGCCGCCACCAACCTTTTCACCTCTGCCTCCAGAGCTACGATCCTGTCGGTCTAGTCTGATGAGGCATTTTCAAGGTCCAGAATCATTCTCTCCTGCGCCTCCACTTCATCCCCCAAGCCCTCTATCGTGTGTTGGAGGGAGGCCATTGCCTCCGTCACCACCTCCTTCACGGCAACCTGGGACTCTATTTTGATCGCTTCCTTGGTGGTGGTCAGTTCCTTTTTTAAGAAGCTCTTCCACATATCCCCTGGTGGGGAGCGAAAGGTTGTGTTTGAGGTTGTCGTCTGCTTCAGTGCTTCCGCTCGGGTTACCAGCCTACCCCGTTCTTGGGCAGCCGGGGCTTCCATGTTGCCTCATGGTTCCGCCGTTCTGTCTGCTCGCTGGTCTTGCCCTTTTCTCCCATTCCTGCCCTCTGGTCAGCCCTTCGAGTTACCATGCGCCGGCATCCTTTTTCCCACTGTTAGTCTTCGCCTTGGGGTTTGTTTATGATGGCTTTCTGGACCAAAAAACTCTGCAAATTAGCTCTTTTGATTCTAGGTGGGAGGAGAGACACCTGATGTGCGCCTGCTCAGCACACCGCCATCAGCGGAATCTGGTATTGCCAAACATGCTTTGTTCGCATTATGGAGTATATTGTACAGCCCTGTAGTAACTTCTCAATCCACACCATATTGTCATGTTCCAGCATATTCTGAACTTCAAACTAATTTTTATATTTTAAAACTAATCATAAAAATGCTGCAAAACGATGGCCATCTGAGGATCACCTGACTTCTTTTGTGGAACAAAAGGAACCATCCAGATTGATGTTAACTCAATATCTTTTCTTGAAACTAACTCAGAAGTGTAATTACAAATAGAATGGGTCATTCATATACAAAGACATTACCGGTCTCAAACTCTCAAGGTGTGAAAGCCACCACACAGGGTATGTAATCAACCCACCATACCATTTTGGAAAAAGAACTTTGAACTTGTACAAGGTGAGGCCTGTTTTTAAAAGGACAACAAGAGGATGTTGTGTAGAGCAAAGAGTTACATCAGAAACCCATTGAGCCAACTGTGAGTCATTTAAGCAACCAAGCTAATAAACAGCAATACGTTCAAAATGGGAGAAAGACTCCACCCAAGTAGTTCCAATTTTGAATCCACCTGAGAACCAATGTTCTGGACATTTAACTACAAGAAGTCTTGCACCATACTGTGAATCCTTTGTTTTACAAGACATCCACTTCATCTAAAGCATCAACTCATCTAAGAAATGACAGGCCTGATATGAAAGAGACTGAGGCAATCATGGCCCAGATCCTCAAGTCTCCAGATCATTGGAGACCAGACGTACAACCCAAGATGTGCATATGGACCCCATGGAAGTCCCAACACACTGACTCCATCGAAATTTCCCAAGAGGTTTGAACTTCCGGTGGGAAATTACCCTACTCTCTGGAACCTTCAAAAAAAAAAGTAGTTGACTGAGTTAGAGTTGGAGGCTTCAAACAGTTCCGATGTTCTTAACTGGATAGTTACCCAGGATATGTTAGGCAGAAAAATAATTGTCTAACTACTGGGTAGTGATACAACTGATGCCTGATCACTTATACTGACCTTCCAGACTCCCCTGACAACTCCACGACTAACCCTACCAACTCAGCACAACCAGGGTACAACCTTACAAGCTCCACCCCAGCAGCCCACCACATCCCCAACCCATCTCATCTACCACCTGATCCTCTTACCCATGAACCCCCTACCCACCTCATCCGCATTGCCACCCCACCAATTCACCCCTACCCACGAGTTGTGCTTTCACTCTACCAGCCTGCCCCCCATACACCTGCCATGCTGCACACCAGCCATGCTTCCATCCTACCCATCTGCCAACCTGCCACTCTACGCCCATGCCATCCTGTGCCTCACCCACCTGCCAAGTTACCCACCTTACCCACAGCTACCTTACCCACTTATCTCACCCACCTACCACTTACACAACTACACATTCATCCACTTCCGCACTCATCCAATCACTTATCTGGCCATCCACTAACGCACTGAAAGCCTTGGGACCTTTAATTTTTTACAAGAATATGACAGCTAATGCCATAAAAAGCAGGATATGGCTTCAGCACTGATTCTCTTCATTGTTATCTTCATGGGTTCCTGAGTTGAAGGAGTTCCTCTGATGGTGGATCGGAAGATAGCCAGAAAAATTGTGTCCAGATAAATGGGTAGTTTCAGTCTAATCAGTGTGGGACAAAACGCGTCCAATGCTGATCAGAAGGTTGGGATCAATAAATCGTAATTGTATTGTTTCAACTTTCATCTGTAATTAATCTTGGTGTGTATAATAGTGTGTCTGAGTTAATGAGTGAAGTATCAATTTATAAATCCCTGGGGCAAGTGTGTAATAATAAATAGCCATCTTTATTTAATAACTCACAAGAAAGCTCACTACTGGGATGATTTAAATTGAAACAATCACGCTGTGGATAAGGAAACAAACACCCTTTTACATACAAAAGCACTGATCACGAGCAGAAAGAAAACACAAATTCTGTGCATGATAATGTTATTTACTGTTCTTTATTGCTCAGCATCTTTATTTCTGGATGTTTCACAACATAGACAACCTGAAACACTCAGGATTGGTCCTACACAATTATGACATTTTTTAAAAATAGCTTTTCCTCTGCTCTCGCTGCTGAATTAAATCTACTGGAATTCTTTGAAGATGTAACATATAATGTTGACCAGGGAGACCCGGTGGATGTGGATTATTTAGATTTCCAGCAGGTTTTCGACAAGGTCTCACATAGCAGATTACCATGTAAAGTTAAAGTGCATAGGATTGCGGATACTGTCCTGAGATGGATAGAAAGCTGTTTAGCAGACAGGAAGCAAAAATTTGGAATAAATGGATATTTTTCCAATTGGCAAGCAGTGAGTTACTGCAGAAATCTGTGCTAGGACCCACGGTAGCATAGTGGTTCGCGCAATTGCTTCCCAGCTCCAGGGTCCCAGGTTCAATTCCTGGCTTGGGCCACTGTCTGCATGTTCTCCCCGTGTCTGTGTGGGTTTCCTCCCACGTTCTCCCCGTGTCTGCGCTGGTTTCCTCCCACAGTCCAAAGATGTGCAGGTTAGGTGGATTGGCCATGCTAAATTGCCCTTAGTGTCCAAAATTGCCCTTAGTGTTGGGTGGGGTTACTGGGTTATGGGATAGGCTGGTGGTGTGGGCTTGAGTAGTGTGCTCTTTCCAAGAGCCGGTGCAGACTCGATGGGCCGAATGGCCTCCTTCTGCACTGTAAATTCTATGATCTATGATTCTATGACCCCAACTGTTCCCTTTATATATCAATGATTTGGGCTAGGAAACTAAATGTACTATCTCCAAATCTGCAAATGATACAAAGTTGGGTGAGCTGTGAGGAGGATGCAGAGATGCTTCAGCCGGATTTGGACAGGCTGAGTGAGTGGGCATATGCATCACAGATGCAGTATAACATGAATAAATCTGAGGTTATCCACTTTGGTTGCAAAAATCGGAAGGCAGATCATTGTTTGAATGGCTGTAAATTGAGAGTGGTGGATACCTAGCGTGATCTTGGTGTTCTCGCTCATTAGTTGCTGAAGACAAGCACGCAGGTATAGCAAGCAGTAAAGAAGGCAAATGGTTAGTCGGCCTTCACAGGAAGAGAATTTGAGTAGAGGAATAGGGATGTTTTACTGCAATTGTACAGGGCATTGGTGAGGCCACACCTGGAGCATTGTGTGCAGTTTTGGTGTCCTTATCTGAGGAACGTTATTCTTGCCATAGAGGGAGTGCAGCAAAGATTTACCAGGCTGATTCCTGGGATGGCGGGACTGTCATATGAGGAGAGACTAAATTGGTTAGCATTGAAATTTAGAAGAGTGAGAGGGGATTCTCATAGAAACTTATTAAATTCTAACAGGATCAGGCAGGGTAGATTCAGAAAGAATGTCCCCGATGGTGGGGGAGTCCAGAACTTGGCAGTCGTAATTTGAAGATAATGGATAAATCTTTTAGTGCTGAGGTGAGGAGAAACTTCTTCATCCAGTGAGTGGTGCATCTGTGGAATTCACTACCGCGAAAAGTAGTTAAGATGACAATGTTGTGTAATTTCAAGAAGGAATTAGATATAGCTCTTGGGGCTAAAGGGATCAAAGGATATAGGGGGAAGGCCGGATCACGGTATTGAACTTGATGATCAGCCATGATCATAATGAATGGTGGAGCAGACTCGAAGGGCAGAATGGCCTTCTCCTGCTTCTATTTTCTATATATGTTTCTATGTGTGTAAGTAGTTACTAACATCTCAAGTACCTGCCTGTCTCTTTCTAATTATATCAATGTCATTACAGGTTTTGGTGGCAGAAAACAACACAGGCCCAGTTTCTTGAAGTTCACATTTTGCAATTTTCATTTCCAGTAGCTTTGCATAGCTCCACCAGTGTCACCTAACAACGTCACCTGATTTTTGTTTTAGGGTGATACTAAATATGGCCCGGCCATTGGTGGACGTACAGTAAAGTAACCATAGCAAAAACCTTTCAATGCTCATGAGTCACAAAACGTTGGTTTACAGGTGCAACAGATAATTAAGGAGGTGAATGGAATTATGTCCTTCATTGCTAGAGGGCTGGATTTTAAGACTAGGGAGGTTATGCTACAACTGTATAAGTTGTTAGTGAGGCCACACCTGGAGTATTGTGTTCAGTTTTGGACTCCTTACCAGAGAAAGGATGTACTGGCGCTGGAGGATGTGCAGAGGAGAATCACTAGGTTAATCCCAGAGTTGAAGGGGTTGGATTACGAGGAGAGGTTGAGTAGACTGGGACTGTACTCGTTGGAATTTAGAAGAATGTGGGGGTATCTTATAGAAACATGTAAAATTATGAAGAGAAAAGATAGGATAGATGCGGGCAGGTTGTTTCCACTGGCGGGTGAAAGCAGAACCAGGGGCATAGCCTCAGAAAAAGGGGAAGTAGATTTAGGGCTGAGTTTAGGAGAAACTTCTTCACCCAAAGGGTTGTGAATCTATGAATTCCCTGCCCAGTGAAGCAGTTGAGACTCCTTCATTAAATGTTTTCAAGATAAAGATCGATAGTTTTTTGAAGAATAAAGGGATTAAGGGTTATGGTGTTCGGGCCGGAAAGTGGAACTGAGTCTACAAAAGATCAGCCATGATCACATTGAATGGCGGAGCAGGGTCGAAGGGCCAGATGGCCTACTCCTGCTCCTAGTTCTTATGTTCTTATGATCCTTCCTCCATTTGTTCCTTTTTACACATTGATTACAACTGATGTGGTTCTTCTCAAGGAGATTTATTTTGATTAAATGCAACTTGGAAAGTTGGCCGAGGATTTTTGCACCCCCCTAGAATGGGAGATATCTCTGGCAGGCGGAGATGTTCACCTATTGCTGAGGTTCCCCACTATCCTTACCCCCTCCCCCTGGATCGTTTATACTTTTGCTCAAAGGCATCCCATGGCCTTTTCTGGGAATCAACTGGTATAGGGTCAACATTTGTACAATGTACTGGGAGGCCATGTCACAATGAGAGAAATAAAGTGACCAACTACATGATTTGAATTCTTTTTTTAGCCCTTTAAATTATTAGTTTAAACTAATGTGGCCTATGCACAGCTTCGTACTTTCCGTTTTGGACTGAATCTTCCTCCAGCAACATCAAATCCTGGATGCTGGCTGGGGCTTAATAGATAACTCCAGGTCCAACATTGAAAGTGTGCAAATGGTGGACAACCTGGCAGATACCGGACAGAATTCTCCGGTCCACCAGTGTTTCTCAATGGTGAGGCGTGTGGTGATATGCATGCACACATAAATGTATATAGTTATATAAATGTGTAAAGTTGCATATCAATACATGCAATCATCGGTATGACCTCCGGCCAGTGGGTGGCATCAGACACTCATCAAGTGACTGCAGTAACCTGCCAGTTGGTAGTAGGACGTACAACAGGATAGTCGCACTTAGAGTAGATCCCGAGGAATTCAAACAACTTTGTGTAGAAATCTGTTCGTTATCTTTCCACGTGTTTGACAATAAATCATCGTTCCATTTAAACACATATGATCTGTGTGCATCTTTTTCAAAGGTGGAACCACAGAACACAACATGGCATTCGCTGGCAGCGGAATTCCGCATTCCCGCCACTTATCAATGGGATTTCCCATTGAACCCACCACAAACCCACCCCAATGCACCGCGGTGAAATTAAGCTTCATCACAATGGCTTTTTTGTCAAGCCACTGTTTCCCTGCAATTCTTTTTATTGATTCTTTCATGGGATGTGGGCATTACTGGAAGGGCCAGCTAGATCAAGAGAGAGGAATCATGGGCACTGTTGCTACATATCAACAAGACCCGAGAATCAAAAGCCAACTGCAGAACAAGAGCGGATGGAGAGAGAGACTGAGAAAACCTGAGGCTTTGATTGGAGGAATTGTACCTGAATGTCAGATATCACAGTTTCCACAACCACTGGTAGGAATTTCCCAAATTGTCAATGGCCAGTCCACCAATGGAAGCCCCTGCCCCCAGACCCTCTTTATTATGGATTGCTTATCTCTCTTTCATTTACTTCTTCATTTTTAAGTTCAGCAGACAGAGGCAATTAGTTTGTATTGTATTTTGCATGCTTTACAAAAATTATTTCATTTAAACATGGTTACACTAATCCTAATACATCTCAATCAATCCAGTTCACTAACAGGAAGGGAGGGTGGTGCATATTCCGAGATACAAATATGAACATCAGGACCCCGCCACTCACATTCATTGTTTTCTGTTGTGATTAAATTAGGCCAACCTAACCTGAGAAAAGAATTAAGATAAAATTCATGTTGACGGGTTTAGCTGCCTCACTAGAAATTTAGAATTCCTCCCTATAGTTCCGCTAACCATGGCCCAGGGCCCTTTCCCACCTGACTTCTCTAATTTTTGAGGTCCTGCTTCAGCCTAGTAGCTAGACAAAGGTGTCTGTGGCCTGGGGCCTTCACCTACCGACAGAAAGAGGAAATCAGGAGGGGAAGGGCCCCTGCGTCACAGACACCATCATTGACGACGTCAAAGGATTGGTCTCAGGGAGGACCTCATGACATCTAGAGGGGAACGGCCTTGAGGGGAGAGGCAAAGCAAACATAGAGGCACTTACCATGCACTCCAGGAGCCTCCAAGCTCCAGTCTGGAAAGAAAGCAGCGCATGAGTATGACAACACGAGGAGATAGGCAAGAAATGGAAGGACTGATACGTCCAACTAGGCCAATGATTGCTGCTGTTCAGAACAACAGCTATCCTTGGTCAAGTAGTCTGTCAATTGGGATGGTCTACCTGTCTGATTGGGTGTTTTAGACACTGGTATCCCCATTGACTGGTAACTCAGCCAATGAGCCTAGACCCCCCCTAAAGGCACAGGCCCAGTGATTAACACCACCTGCACACCCTGAGGCCAACATTTGTTCCCCATCCGTACATGAATTGAGTGGCTTGCTTGGCCATTTCAAAAGGGCAGTTAAGAGTCAACCACATTGATATGGGTCTAGAGAGATATGTAGACCAGACCAAATAGTGATGACAACTTCCTTCCCAAAAGAATATTAGTGAACGGGAAGGTTTTTTACAATAATCGACAATAGTTTCATGGTCACCATTACTGAAACTAGCTTTTCAATTCCAGGTTGTTTTTTCATTCAGTGCGTTTATATTCCACTCACTGAACCTGTGCCCCAAGAGCAATAGCCTGAGCCTTTGGATTATTAGTCCGTGGACTAGTCCTTGATAATGTTCCTAAGGCTTCCATTTTATAAGATCATAAGAAATAGGGGCAGAAGTAAACCATTCAGCACATCCAGCTATTGAGATCATGGCTGATCAGATTGTGGCTTTAACTCCACACTCCTGCTGGATTCCCTCCACCTTCATTCCTCAGACATTTAAACTTCTAATTGTTACCTACTGATTCACCTTGACTTCTTTCCTACTCTGTTCAAACTTGATGATGCCTGATTAGACATTCTGGCAACAATCCAATGGCCACGCTGTGTCAGAAAATCAGCTCGCCGTGGCACATTGTGGCCAGTAAAAGCCAGGAGACCCCGCTCCTGGGGTCTACCTGGCTCGCCACGCCTCGCGAGATCCGACCTTGCGAGACTCTGCGATGTAAATTCCGCCCAGGATCACATTTTGGCAAATCTGGTTTAGCTCACTGGGCTAAATCGCTGGCTTACCAAGCAGGCCAGCAGCACGGTTCGATTCCCGTACCAGCCTACCCGGACAGGCGCCGGAATGTGGCGACTAGGAGCTTTTCACAGTAACTTCATTGAAGCCTACTCGCGACAATAAGCGATTTTCATATTAGAGCGAGACAGCTAGTCTCACTCTAATGTGCATATTCCCGAGGTACCTGAGACTTTGGGATTCATCCCCTTTGCCTCAGATATCTTGGGTGAGTGCCATTCAGCACTAGCACAAGTGAAATTTCACTCATGGGATCTCCCAGGGTATCAGAGCCCCCTGCTGCATGCCCTCTGAGCAGGTGGTGCCTGGCACTGCTGGTGCCACTGGGCACCCTGGCAGTGCCAGCTTGGCTAATTTTCCTGGCTTGGCAGTGCCACCTGGGAACCTTTGCAGTGCCACCTGGGTGCAAGCCTGGCACTGCCAGCTGGTATTTTAAAATGGCATCCTGGGGAGCAGAGCTGCCCATTGTACAAATTGGGGCTATGTGCAGCCTCGGTTGTGCGTTCCGCTGATTCAACATGAGTTGCATTGAATAAGCATGTGTTGATGCCGGCGTCAAAACCGGAGCAAGCGGCGCTGGCGTCCACGGGCCTCCAGGCCCAGTCATTCTCCACGTCCTCGGAGGCTAGAACGGTGCCGGAGTGTTGCGCGCTTCTCCAGCGCCGAAAGCCTAATGCGCGCCAGGGCTGGGCAACATGACAGAGCCCGACAGGTGCCCGGCGTGGAAGAACATAGGCCGCCCCCGGAATTAACTCGCCCGCTGATTTGTTGCCCCGATCGCGGGCCTGGCCACCATGGAGGACCCCCGCCCCTCCACCAGGATGGCTCCCACAGCCAGAATGCCAAGGTCCCGCCGGGTAGGACCATACTCAAATGATGCCAGCGGGACTCGGCCCACCACACACGCAGAATCGGCGCGGGGCCTCTTTCAACGGTCCCCGACCGGTGCCGGCGCGATAGCCGCTGATTCTCAAGACGCCGGCCCGATGTCGGAGCGGCGTGGCGCGATTCGCGCCCCCCTCCCCCCCCCCCACCCAACCCGGTGATTTTCCGACCCGGCGCGGGCTCGGAAAATCCCGTCTCAGCACTGCGAACACCGGGAAACACACAGCTAAACATGCTCACTATGGGACTTTGTTCCCTTTTGGGAGAATCACTTCCATTGTATCATGGAGATATTCATTTTCACTTCTGGGGCAGAAATCTGGCTGGGTGGTTCAGCCACTTTATAGAACCCACCTGGTTATTCATTCCATTCCAAACAAGCTATATTATACCTAACCTTGGGGGGTTTGACTTCAACACTGGACACAAAATGAAACGGAGAATATTTCATTTTCTTTTCAAAGGGAATAAATTTGCAACCTAGAAAATTGACAAAACCTGTGCAACAGCTTTTTAAAAAACTGCCAGCGACCCCTAAAACATTGACAACTAAATAAAACTATCAATAACAATATTATATTTATGTAACTCCTTTCATGTCCTCAGCACATGGCAAAATGCTTTACAGTCAGTGAATTACTTTTGACTATTGGTACGCAGGCAAATATGCTGGCTGACAGACTGCTTCCAACAGCTTTCACTCTGTTCTGATGAAGAGCATCCACTGACACATCATTCCCTGTCTTTTCCCTTTATACTGAGTGAGCTGACCTGCTGCTTTATCTTTTTGCCCTTTCAGTCTGACTAGTTGATACTGACAGCCTCCAATCTCGGCGGAGGAAAAACCCATTTGTCTTGTAAAACACTGACAAACTGACACATGGGATAAAAAGCTGATGGTTGAAACATACGGGTTGGGAGAGAGCTTTGCTCTTCCTGAAATACAGGAGTAGATGTGGGAGGACATCCATGTGGGACAATTGCACAGACTTTGAATGGAACTGGCTTGATTTTATGAACAGCCTTTTCTCACTCTTGATTTTGTTGAATGTTAGTACTGGTGTCTTTCCTCTTGATCGGTACCAACTGACCAGAAATATGAATAATGAAGAAGATTATTAAAGTCAGGCTGAACGTTCCTTTTTTTCCTTGCTGGATAATTTACTGGATACTGGACCACTGTGTATTCGGCTATATAGACCAAGGTTCGACCAGCTTTGCTTGTCTAAGCTGAACTGAGTAAGCTGAACTATTAACACATTTAAACGGGGAAGGGAAAGAAATAAAACACAACCAAATTTCCATTTCTTTTTTGTTTTTTTAAAGACTTTTATTCTCCTCCTTTTTCACATTTTCTCCCAAATTTACACCCACCAGCAATAAACAATAATCAGTAACAAATATGTCAATCCCCATATCAATAACAACGATCCCATCCTCCCATCAAACCCCAAACATTAGCCCGCAACCCCCAACCCTCCCACCCACCCGCCCCAACTAATGTTCAATGTTATCCAGTTCTTGAAAGTGCATAATGAATAATGCCTATGAATTGTAGAACCCCTCCTTCCTCCCCCTCAGTTCAAACTTAACCGTCTCAAGAGTCAAGAATTCCAACAGGTTCCCCCGCCACGCCAGGGCACAGGGTGGAGAGATTGCTCTCCATCCTATCAGGATCCGCCTTCGGGCGATCAACAAGGCGAAGGCTACAACATCTGCCCCCGCACCCGTTTCCAACCCTGGCTGGTCCGACACCCCGAATATGGCCTCCCGAGGGCCCGGGTCCAGTTTCACGTGCACCACTTTAGAAATTACCCTAAAAACCTCTTCCTATAATCCTCTAGCTTGGGACAGGACCAAAACATATGAACGTGATTAGCGCGCCCCCCCCCCCCCCCCCCCCCCCCGCCCGCAACGTTCACACACATCTTCTATTCCTTCAAAGAATCGGCTCATCCTCGCCCTCGTGAGGTGGGCTCTGTATACCACCTTCAGCTGTATCAGCCCCAACCTCGCGCACGAGGTGGAGGCATTTACTCTCCGGAGCACCTCACACCAGAATCCCTTCGCCATAGCCTCTCCCAACTCTTCCTTCCACTTTGCTTTGATCCCTTCCAGTGGTGCCTTCTCATCTTCCAAAATAGCTCCATAAACCGCTGACGCTACCCCCCTTCTCCAGTCCCCCTGTTGTCAGCACCTCTTCCAGCAATGTAGAGGCCGGCTCCACAGCGGACTCTGTATCTCCTTTCTGGCAAAATCTCGAAACTGCAATTATCTAAACATTTCTCCCCGCTCCAGCCCACACTTCGCTTCCAGCTCCTTCAATCCTGCAAACCGACACCGAATGCCAATCAACCCAACCATTAACTTTAACTCTGTAACAATGTGAAGTGATGAAGAAATTACAATACACGTCAGTAAAAAGAATGTTACAGCATTTCTACATTTTCCAGCTCCCCAATCACAGTCCTCAGTCTCTCTTCCAACTCCACTCCTCACGTCTGTCCCAAGCTTTCTGCCCTCACGAACACCTCAGCCGCCTCTGCTGTCTTGAAATAAAAGTCTTTGGCATCATACGTCACCCTCAGCTTCTCCGGGTATACCATACCAAATCGCACCCCCTTTTTGTACAGTGCCTCCTTCACTCGCCCGAACGCCGCTCGTCTTTTTGCCAACTCCACTATCAAGTCCTGGTAGATCCGAACTCCAGCACCATCCCACTGCACCTCGCGCTTCTGCTTCACCCACCTTAACATCTTTTACTTCATGCAGTACTTATGGAAGCTGATCATTACTGCTCTTGGCGGCTCATTCACTTTGGGCTTCGGCCTTAATGACCAATGAGCTCGGTCCAGCTCATACCATGAGACGTTCTCAGCCTCCCCCATCAACTCCACCAACTTCTTAGTGAAGTACTTTGTTGGCCTTGGGCCCTCTGTCCCTTCGGGCAAGCCCACAATTCTCAGATTGTGCCGCCTCGAGCGGTTCTCCAAGTTCTCGAGCTTTGTTCGGAGTCCTCTGTTGACCTTCACCACCCTCCACAGCTCATCCCCCATTGAGGTGAACTGGTCGCTGTGCTGCGCCTCGGCCTACTCCACTTCCTTCATCTTCTCGCCCTGCTCTCTCACCTCGGCCGATGTCTTTGCCACAACTACCCTCGCCAGGGCGATTGCCTCCTCCACCAATGACTTCAATGCGACCGCGATCTCCTTCCTCAAAGCCTCCATGTGCCTCGCAAACTGCTTTTCCAGCTCCACCGCCATCACCTCGGTCATCTTCTCCACCGTAAGTAGTGCGACCCCACCATGCGGTCCGGCATCCGCCATCTTGTCAGCGCTTTTGCTGGTCTTCTCATTCAACAGCGAGCCCGTTTTTCCTCCCTTCTTCGATGCTGCTATTCACATCCTTTAACGACTTATTATTTTTCCTTTTTTTTCACCCTTCTTTCCTTCTTCCATTTTTTTTTGTAGAAAAACAAAAAATTCTTCCTTCAAAAAAAAAGAAAAGAAAAAATCTTTCACCAAGTTTCTTTAAAACTTCTTTCTCTTCCTTTTTGTATTCCTTCAGAATTCCCCTGGGACCAGACTTCAGTCTTCTTAGAACATTCTAGGCAGGAGCCACCCGATGTCGGACATCTCACCTACATCGCGCCCTGGCTTCGGGCCTGCCGCTTCGACCTCCATTTAGCTCCGCCCCCGCTGCTCCGACCTCTGCGCGCACTGGGCCCGACGCCTCAGCACCAGCCACCCGACACCCGCGTGGGGTTCCTCGCCGGTTTTCAAATCGGCCCCGCTTGACGCCCGGGACGGCCCCAAAGGCCGACAGTATCGGGGGGGGGGGGGGGGAGAGGGGAGCGAAGAATCGGGGAAACCCCTGAAAGCGCCACAAATAATGGCCACCGGCGGGAGCTCCTCTCGATGCGGCCGACCCGTTCGCCCAGATTTCCATTTCTAACGCTACCTCCTGACCCCCGTAAGAAGAAACTGGATGCAGACATGAGGTTTGAAGGATTCAGACCAGCTTCTATACCCCACCCAACTGCTGTCCCCACACTCACCCACACCCTTCAGTGGAATAGTCCATCAGCACTCACTGCCTTAACGCGCACATGCAAAATGGCCACTTGGATGTGACACTGGATGGTTTTCAGTGGCCATGGAACTATTTCTAAACAAGAGCCAGTACATCAAAAAGACCAACAGTAAACTGGGATTGCAGCCATGCCAAGATACACCTATCCAGTGACTAAACTGCACAGCTGTGAGGAAGGATCTGAGCTTGCAATTAATCACAAAACCTTGAAAGGGCAAAGTAAACCAACAGCATGCTATAAAACTAATAAAACTTCTCAACACATTGAGCTTGATATTAGCTGTACGCCTAACACATATATGACCTTGGATACTTGCTATTCAAACCCCCGGTGGTTATGACTGGAGTATGAGTGCCAAAATATGGAAAAGGCAAAGACATGAGTTGTTTCCTTAAACTAAAACTTTTTTTTTCCAGGTAAACCGCATATGCTGCCATAAAAGGAGAACTGTTAGCTCCAGTTAGAAAATTGCTGACAGCAGACAACAGCAATCCCAAAGGCTGCCGGTGACAGCTGCCTTTGTGAGGGACTTGCACGAGTTAAACCTCACTTTCACCTTAAAGTGCTGTAATGTTGTGTTATCCATACAGAGTTGCTGATTTTTCAGTGAAAGAGATAGATTAATGTAACTGGATTGAAGAAAAAATTGGATTTGGCTGAAAAAACAGATGTGGGGGTTCAGGATGCATGACTAGCCGCCACTCATAGCAAGGCAAGCAGCTCACAAATGTGTGCTCCCAGCTAATTTAAATGACACTGATATGCAACCCAGCACTAAACCCGCTGCTGTGTGGCTGCATGCCTCATCAGTGGGCCCAAGTTTGTGTGAGAGTAATGCCACTTAAAGCTAGCCTGCAGTACTTAAAGGCAGCCTTAAACTCTAAATTCATTCAGACTGGAGCAAGTGCTGGAACTGGTTACAGACGAGATTATGAGCAGAAAGAGGAGCAGTGGACATGGCTCTCTAATCCGGCACTGGTAGACAGGATGAAAAAGATCCTCTTTCTATGGTGGGTGAACTAGGAAGATATCACAAAGGCAGTGGGAGCAAATAGCCGTCACAGTCAAGGTCAGCTGTCTAACTCTGAGGGCAATCTACAATGGGTGCGATGCTGCAAAAAGTTTAAAGATCTCACACAAGTGGTCAAGGTCAGTGACTGCATCTTTGCTCGCCATAGTGTCACAAATTGAACATTACCTCACACACTACTCAATTTACCACCTCCCCCTTTCACTCGCCTCCCAACCATCTCTATTAAGCCTGACACAAATCCAACAATCATTATCTCATCCTCAAACACTTAGCATAGCTGTAACCTTCCAATTCACCTCACAGTCTAGACGCACTGCCAGCTATTCAACTGCAGCAGGAATATCACCCAAACACGTTGCACCACATTCACTGGCACATTTCTCTCTCTCTCTCTTTCAGGATAAGGTAGCCATTATCAGAGGCACAGACACCAATCCAACAGGGGACAGGCAGAGCTCAGCTGCACGTCTTCATCCTGATGGAGGATAAAGTGCTGGAAATGAATGGTGTGCCACCTTTGTGACTGTGGAAAAAGGTGGAGTTATAACACTGCAGCAAGATGTATATTCCTATATAATCAGCCTTTTCACATCCCATTTCACCTTCATTTGCAATTTCCTCTGAATTACAAGCTGCCGATAATGTAAACGCACACCCCTTACACTTCCTCTCTTCCCTCAGGACTATCCTAATATCCTTCCCCTTTCAGATACCCAAGATCTAGTGATGGGCGAGCTTTAAGTGCAAAAGACTGAAGAATGAGAAACATTAGGCTGGATCCTCCGTTACGCCGGCAGCGCACTCACGCCCGCAGATTTCCCGACGGCAAGGGGGCGCCCACAATGGGAAACCGCAGTGGCCGGCTGCCAGGATGGAGGATCCCGGTGCTGGCGGGGGCACGCTGCACCAGACAAAGGGTGCGGCGGGACAGAGAATCCCGCCCATTATCTCTCAATCGTATGCACACAACCACGAGCTCAAATGCTGGCACTGCACATATTTTGGAGTGGAACTTAGATGCAGGAGTGGCACCATGTGTGAGTCGCCAGGCAGGAGCAGCTGGCAGCCATGGCAGGGGAAAGGAGTTGCTCAGGTGCCAGCTCTCCAGAGGGTGAGTTTACGAGAGGGTGTTAGGTGCAGCAGCGAAGGTTGGTAACGGCAGTGCTAGCATCAAATAAGCATTGCATGCTGACTGATGTCACAATCTGCTGATTCGGCACACTTCCAGCGTATGTTGCTATTGTCTATACTGACATCCTCACCAAGATGGCGTTCTGTCCAAGCCACGTATGCCTGTGCCACAAATGCCAAAATAGTACCAGTAGTGCCAAAACTACGGGCACTGCAAGGCTCGATTTTCTGGCCAACATGTATTGAGAAATTGTTCAGGGTGAAAACTGTGCATGTATTTCTGTCCTATGGGGCGGCACATGGCGCAGTCGTTGGCACTGGGACTGCGGCGTTGAGGTTCAAATCCCGGCCCTGGTTCACTGTTCATGAGGAGTTTGCACATTCTCCCCGTGTCTGCGTGGGTTTCACCCCCACAACCCAAAGATGTGTTGGTTAGTTGGATTGGCCACGCTAAATTGCCCCTTAATTGGGAAAAAAAAAATTGGGTACTCTAAAAAAATTTTTTAATGTATTTCTGTCCTTGTCGTTCTGGAAATGGGTTTTCTGCAAGTTTTCAATGTTTGTGGGATAAAATTCCTCTTTAACAATATGCTGAAAGCACTATCTGCTTTTCCATTGAACTTGTGAGCTGAAAAGTATGATATGAAGCAGAAGTTTGTTTCTAAAAAAAATTTTAAAAATAAATTTAGAGTGCCCAATTAATTTTTTTTCCCATTAAGGGGCAATTTAGTGTGGCCAATTCACCTACCCTGCACATCTTTGGGCTGTGGGGGTGAAACCCACGCAAACACGGGGAGAATGTGCAAACTCCACACGGACAGTGACCCAGAGCCGGGATCGAACCTGGGACCTCGGCGCTGTGAGGCAGCAGAGCTAACCACTGAGCCACCGTGCTGCCCTGGAAGCAGAAGTTTTGCTATAACTCCTGAATTGTTATTTCATCCCTACAAATGTCAAGAGGACTCTGAGGTAATAAAATCACTAAAACCAAAATAATAGTTTCAACTTATTTATGCGCTTACCTTTGTTGCTGAGTCCCAAGTCAGAACCATCAGCTGCTTGCCAACAAATACATAATATTAAGGAAACGTGTGATAGAAGAGTGAAGGTGAAATCTGAGCACACAAAGGACAACTTTCTTTTTATGGCTGCCGATAATTTCTTGTTTGCTTAACTTGAACCAAATGGTTTATTTAATCAAATTGGAAAGGACTTTGTCCATTCTTAAATAAACAGAAAATTGTTCTAATTTGAAATATATGTAGTTGGCAACCTATTTTAAATCTCCCCCTTAACCTATACCTTAACTTGGCTTGCTGTTTCTGCATTGCTTGAAAGCCCGTTGAGTAAATGAGTCTAAAGAGCTGTAAACACTTTTATTCATTCAATGTGTAATACTTGAGCCTCTGTTAAAGAGCCGTAACACACTGTATCAAGCACAAGGAGTGTCTTTTTAAAAATTGTATTCCGTTCTTAAAGTTCCCAAAGCCAATGTGAACAGAGTAAACAGGCCAAACCCTCAATCCCTCTCATTGCTTTCTACAAAAACCAATTCAAATTCAAACTGAATCCAATTCATGGTCTCCGCAAGAGAGATATACAAGATCCAAGCTGACATGAAAAGGCATCGCACCTCATCTTGGGCTTGATCTCACGCTTCATCTTAGCCAAAAGGCCGAATCAAGCATGAGGAACTAATTAAAACCCAACAACAAACAACTGCAACTAACATTTCTGTGGCACTCTTTGCGTGCAGGAAAGCAGCTCAAACCACTTCACAATAAGAAGGAAAAATCAGTGGGCCGAGGGAAAATGGATAGGTCAAAGCTGTAGGGGAGAAAGCATAATCAAAAAGAAGAGCTTGAGGGGGCTCTTGAAAATAAAAAGAGGGGTGGCAGCAGAGGAAGTTAGACAAGGATTTCCAGGGAACAGGAGTAAACTGGTAGGTTTAAAGTGAGAAAGACAAAAAAGGAATTTGAGAACCCAGAAAATAATTTGGAAGTCAACAGACTGAGGAGGTGAGAAGCAGTACAGCTTAGGGAAGATGACGTGATGGGATGTGTGACATTGTCTGAGTGTGTAGATGGACAAATGCATTTTTCAACAAGTTCTTGTGAAGAATAAACTGAGAGACGTGGCCCTTACTCAACTGGTCTAGCTTTAGGCTGTTCGACCTCCACCTTCCCCATCCCTGGCTTAATCAGGGTGGGAGGGGTGGGGGGGGGGGGGGGGGTTGGGAGGATTTGGAAGCCGACAGACTCTCCACTTTGCGCCTCCCCACCTAATGAAACAATCCCCACCGCCTCCCAGTCTGCTCTCAGGGTGAGAATGAACTTCAACCCTAAGATCCCACAAAGAGCGATGAAAGGAAAAAGGGTCAATGTTTTTTTTTGATAGTGCCAGTTTACAGGGGAAGGTTGTCCAGGGCTCACAACTTTTCATCACACGGTACCCTGGGATCTGTAATGTTCACCCAAACCACCATAGAGGAATACAGTTTAACATTGCATCGGAAAAGAGTAGCATGATGGACTATCAACCTGTGGTTCATGTGTTAAAGTTGGTGAAAGATTACAGCTGTCATTTGATAGATTCACAACAACGAATGTATGTTTTATTTTTGTTTTAATATTAACTTCTGCGGAATTGTGATCACCTAAGGTTATGCCTCGTTCCATTTTTAATTGAATGTATGCTTCCTATGAACGATTCTATGAACAATGCATATATACAGATTTGGGCCGGAATTCTCCGGCTTTAGAATTCACTTTTCCTGCCAGCAGCGGACCCACACCCATGGGTTTCCCGGCGGCGTGGGATGGCTTCAATGGGATATCCCATTGACAAGTGGTGGAAGTATAGAATTCCGTATCGCCGAGAAACACACGGCTAGGGAACTGGAGAATCCAGCCCTTGATCTCTGATTTTCAACTAGTCAATTCTGTTGTGTCACTTTAATTTCTGATAAGGCAACCTGACGCAATTAGCTTTGTGATGGCACTCGACTAAATGTGGCTCTGTTGCACTTGGATGTAAATAACTGCCTAAAGACAGAGAAACTGGAGGAAGGCTGCATACCTGCACAAGGCCCAACAAATTTTCTATCCATTTTACTTCATGCGTGGCAACAATGGGATTATTTTTTGCCCCAGCAAGACCAAAAGTATGGAATAAACCATCCCCCACCTTGTCCAACCCCCCACCCCCCAACCCCGTGCCATATTAAATTTAATAAAAGGCCACCAACCTTAAACATTAACTCAGTTTCTCGCTTCACACACCAAGTTTGACCTCCTATCAACATTTTCTGTTCATATACAGCACTGCATAACCTGCTTGTTAGAGAGATTTATTTTTGTCCAGTCCTGAGTAGTCAGTGCAGTGGAATGGCGAACTCTCCCACTTTGAAAACCCATGTCAACCTCAACCACTTTTAGTTGAAGTATGACACGACCCAGATGGAGACTAAAGCTCTCTGTACTCTACTCCAGTAATGTTCCACTGCCCAAGCCAGCTATCCTGGTGGTCTTTCTTGGTGACACTACCAATTTAATGCTGAATTACAGACAGTTTGCGATTGTGGATTCATTGCTTGTCTCAGCCATGGAGCTAGAAAGCAGACAGAGGATTAAGTCTGAGATCCCACCCCACCCCCACCCCCCACCCCCCGCACAAGTCCGGGAAGTGAAAAGCTATTTTATCCAATTGCACCAGGCCTTCACTAACTGGTTGTTCCAGGACTGTTTCTAGATAAGTGTGAGGTATGGCTGCATAACAAGGACATAGTCACCTCTTCAGTAATCCAAACAGGTCAGATTTCAGACATTCTGAAAATACACACTTTGGTTCACATATAGTGCTGGAATCAGTCAGTTCCACCCCCTCCTCAATACATCAATATTTTCAAATTCATGTCAAAAGTTTTGAATGACTTGATTGGAAGGGAGCGGTTGACAGGAGGAAGTGGTTGGTTGGTTATATTTATATTTGTTAAGAAAGCAGAGTTAAATATTTCTGAGTCCCCTTGATAAGGTGGGCTTGATAGCCCAGTTCCTTGTTGCTAAGTACTCAAGGATATGTGTGTTCTCCTTTATTCATAATGATTTTAGGACTGTCATTAATTTTAATGAGAATGGTCTGGCCCGCTTTATCCCATTTCCTACACAGTGTACTGTGTATGAAAGGATTTGCAATTTGCTTTGGTCGAAGCAGGGAGCTGTTCAATTTGTTAAACATCATCGAAAACCTTTTTGTTGGAAATATACTGCCATCTAGTGCATATCCAGCAAAGGGGACATTGGAGGAGAACGTTACTCTCTGGAAGCTGTGCACAGATGCTGGGTGTACACCACTTCAAATATTCAGTGATGAATTTCTACAAGAGATCTCCGGTTCGCCTGGCATCACTTCCCACAGCTCAACAAATGAATGTAGGCCAGTCAAGAGAGAGAATTCACCTCCACAAAATCATCTCTAATTACCTTAAATAATAATTTACAGCATGCACCGATGCAAATTGACAATACGTGGCATGATCATTTCAATATAATAGGGGGTAAGATGTTATTCTGATTACTCTCCTCACTCATACCCTGAAGTCTTTGTGTTAATCATACACTTTCCAGGGCCTAATGTACAGATTGAAGGGGTCAAGACAAATTTGGGCAGTGCGGCGGTACAGTAGTTAGCATTGCTGCCTCATAGCACCAGGGAGTTAGTACGTTCTCCCAGTGTCTGCATGATTTTCCTCCGGGTGCTCTGATTTCCTCTCACCTCCAAAGAACATAAGGACTAGCAGCAGGAGTAGGCCATCTGGCCCTTCGAGTCTGCTCAGCCATTCAATGAGATCATGGCTCATTTCTTTTGTGGATTCAGCTCCACTTCCTGGCCCGAACACCATAACCCTTTATTCCTTTATTCTCCAAAAACGATCTACTTTTATCTTGAAGGATATGCAGATTAGGAGGATTGGCAATGTAAATTGCCCCTTAGTGTCCAGTGGTTAGATAGGGCAGTGGCAAGGGCCTGGGTAGGGTTCTCTTTCAGAGAGTCGGTGCACACTCGCCAGGTCAAATGGCCATGTTTCTGCACTGTAGGCATTCTGTGATACTGTGATTCTTGCCAGTGCTGCTGCAAAACAAGTTAAGTAGCGGATTCAAAATCTAGTTGATGAGGATTGTCCCCCATCTTCCCTGCATTACAGCATAGTTGAGATTGCAAGGCTAATCGCAGGAGACATTCTTGACACAAGCCATTTCTAGCACTCCAAGGCAATCCGTCAAAACCTGTATTTACAATACCCTGATATTGGTAAGGAAACAAAAAAATAGGAATGTATTGAAAAATATAAATGAGCTATTGGCTAAAAATCGGAATTGGAGTGGACTGGCGGCTTATTACTTCCATATGGCCGGATCCGCCAGAACTTCTGGGTTCAATCCATCATTCACTCCAACTTCTCAACTGTGCTTTCGCTGTGTGCTTGCAGGTGGAATCTCCTGCTGTGCAGCAGCGTAATGAAAATGATTATGTAAAAACAAGTGTTCATTGACAGCAAGGCACATATTTGAGCTAACGAAATAGATTGCCTGCAAAATTACTGCAGGAGAAAGTCCTTCCTTACCCTCTATTTTTTATATGCAGTGGATTAAGGTTCTCAGCAGGAAGATTAGCGGGTTTTGTCAGTCAGGGCAACCTCCTCAGACAAGACCAGTGCCAATATGCCTAGCTGGAATCCTCCTACTTATCATTGACCCCGCGAAGGAAAATTGAGGCAGCGATGAGCTCACTTTGCATTCTGCCAATTTGACCTAACAGGACAGACAAAATGGGCGCTACAATAAAAAGCAGGTCAAAATGTCCTTGAGATGGGACTTCCGATTGTGGCTATGCGGAGCTAAGCCGCACGTTCGACAGCTCCCGCTTTAATAGGACTTGTGGGCTCTTTTAAGGGCCCCAAATGGCGCTGATTCGACGATTCTCGGCGGATAAAGGGGTCTGGAGCAAAACCCCCCGGGATTTATGGTGCGGACTCGAAGTGGGGCGAGGAAAAAACGGCAGCAGCTCCCCTGGAAAAGCGGGGGAAGGTGGACAAAATGGTGGCCGGTGGAGCCCCTGAGGGGTGGAGGCAGTGGGCTGAGGAGCAGCAGGTGGCCCTTCTGCGCTATTTCACGGAGCTGAAAGGGGAGTTGTTGGAATCCCTGAAGGTGACGACTAGTAAGCTGCTGGAGACCCAGACAACCCAGGGTGCAGCAATACTTGAGTTGCAGCAGCAGGCCTCTGAGCGCGAGGATGAGGTTTCGGCCCTCATGGGGAAGGTGGAGATACACGAGGCGCTTCACAAAAAGTGGCAAGATCGGTTCGAGGAGATAGAGTTTTGGTCACGGAGGAAGAACTTGCGGATCCTGGGCCTTGAGGAGGGGCTGGAGGGGTCAGACCTGCCGGCCTATGTGGCCGTGATGCTGAACTCGCTGGTGGGGGCAGGATACTTCCATCTGCCCCTGGAGCTGGAGGGGGCCCACAGAGTACTGGCCAGGCGGCCTAAGGCGAATGAACCCCCGCGGGCGGTGCTGGTGCGGTTCCATCGGTTCAGTGACCGGGAGTGTGTTCTGCGATGGGCCAAGAAGGTGAGGAGTAGCAAGTGGGAGAATTCGGTAGTGCGTATCTACCAGGACTGGAGTGCGGAGGTGGCTAAGCGGAGGGAAGGGTTCAACCGGACGAAGGCGGTGCTCCATGGAAAGCAGGTGAAGTTCGGCATGTTGCCGCCTGCGCGCCTGTGGGTCACCTACAAGGACCGGCATCACTACTTTGAGTCCCCGGAGGAGGCGTGGGCCTTTGTGCAGGCTGAAAAGTTGGACTCGAACTAGAGATTGGGGGCTGTGGGAGTTTTTTTATTTCTATATCACTGTTTATGCTGTTGCTGGTTATTCTGTTTGTTTCTGTTTTTTCTCTCGCTTTCGGATGATGTTGGTTATGGTTTTGCGTTTTAAGGGGGGTATTGGGGTTTGTGGTTGATCTGTGTTTTTGTTTGCCCGGAGTTGGTGGATGGGTTGGGACTGCTGTTTGGGAGCTGCGTTGGGGGGGGTGGGCGGCAGAGTGAAAGCGCGGGCTTTTCTCTGGTTTCCCGCGCTGTGGGACGAGGGGGGTGGAGCTGGTGGCAAGGGGCGTGGCTATCAGATCCGTTTTCCCGCGCTGAAGCGGTGCCAAGGAGCTGATGCAGGGGAGGGACCGGGTTGCTGCTGGATTGGCCAGGGAGGAGTTGGTGTGGGTCAGGGGGGTCGGGGTGAGGTTCTATCACCGTGGGAAACCGGCCGAATGGGTGTTGGCCAGGGGCGAGCAGTCGATGGGCTATGGCTAGTCGACGGGGGAGGGGGAGGCGGGGTGCCCCCTGATCCGGCTGATTACGTGGAACGTGAGGGGGTTGAATGGGCCGGTTAAGCGGGCCCGGGTGTTTTTGCATCTGATGGGGCTGAAGGCGGACATGGCCATGCTCCAGGAGACCCACCTGAAGGTGGCGGACCAGGTCCGTCTGAGGAAGGGGTGGGGAAGGGGGTGGCGTTTGAGGCATCTGAGGTGGTGGCTGATAGTGGCGGCAGATATGTGATGGTGAGTGGTAAGCTGCAGGGGGAGAGGGTGGTGTTGGTAAATGTGTACGCCCCAAATTGGGATGATACTGGTTTCATGAGGCGTATGTTGGGCCGCATTCCTGGCCTGGAGGTGGGGGGCTTGATCATGGGGGGGGGGACTTCAATACAGTGCTGGACCCCCTACTGGATCGTTCTAGTTCAAGGACAGGCAGGAGGCCGGCGGCGGCCAAGGTGTTAGAACATAGAACATAGAACAGTACAGAACAGGCCCTTCGGCCCTCGATGTTGTGCCGAGCAATGATCATCCTAGTCAAACCCACGTATCCACCCTATACCCATAACCCAACAACCCCCCCCCCCCCCCCCAACCTTACTTTTTAGGACACTACGGGCAATTTAGCATGGCCAATCCACCTAACCCGCACATCTTTGGACTGTGGAAGGAAACCGGAGCACCCGGAGGAAACCCACGCACACACCGGGAGGACGTGCAGACTCCGCACAGACAGTGACCCAGCCGGGAATCGAACCTGGGACCCTGGAGCTGTGAAGCATTTTATGCTAACCACCATGCTACCGTGCTGCCCCGTGTTGAGGGGGTTTATGGACCAGATGGGAGGAGTGGATCCCTGGAGGTTCGGGAGGCCGAGGTCTCGGGAGTACTCTTTTTTCTCCCATGTGCACAGGGTTTATTCCCGCATTGATTTCTTTGTTCTGAGTAGGGGACTGGTCCCGAGGGTGGAGGAGGCCGAGTATTCGGCTATTGCGATTTCGGACCATGCTCCACATTGAATGGATCTGGAGATGGGGGAGGTGCAGGATCAGCGCCCGCTTTGGCGTCTGGACGTGGGGTTGTTGGCTGAGGAGGTGTGTAGGAGGGTCCGGGATGTATCGAGAGGTACCTCGAGGTCAATGATACTGGGGAGGTCCAGGTGGGGATGGTGTGGGAGGCTCCGAAGGAAGTGATTAGAGGGGAGCTGATCTCCATCCGAGCCCATAGGGAGAGGGGGGAGAGGAGGGAGAGGGAGAGACTGGTGGGGAGCTGTTGAGTGTAGATAGGAGGTACGCGGAGGCCCCGGAGGAGGGATTGCTGGGGGAGCGGCGTAGCTTACAGGCCAAGTTTGATTTATTGACCACCAGAAAGGCGGAGACACAGTGGAGGAAGGCGCAGGGAGCGGTCTACAAGTATGGAGAGAAGGCGAGCCGGATGCTGGCGCATCAGCTTCATAAGCGGGACACGGCTAGAGAGATTGGTGGAGTGAAGGATAGAGATGGGAATGTGGTGCGGCAGGGGGCAGAGGTCAATGAGGTCTTTAGGGACTTCTATAGGGAACTGTACCAGTCGGAGCCGCCGGTGGTGGGAGGGGGAATAGAGAGCTTTTTGGACAGGCTGCGATTTCCAAGGGTGCAGGAGGAGCAGGTGGAGGGACTGGGGGTGCTGATCGAGTTGGAGGAGCTGGTCAGAGGGATTGGCCACATGCAGTCGGTGAAGGCGCCGGGACCGGATGGGTTCCCGGTTGAATTTTATAAGAAATACATGGACCTGTTGGGCCCCCTGTTGGTTAGGACCTTTTACGAGGCATGGGAGGGGGGTGTTCTGCCCCCGACGATGTCTCGGGCGCTAATTTCCTTGATCCTGAAGCGTGATAAAGACCCCTTGCAGTGCGGATCATACAGGCCGATTTCACTGCTGAATGTAGACGCCAAGTTGCTGGTGAAGATCTTGGCCACTAGAATAGAGGACTGTGTACCGGGGGTGATACATGAAGATCAGACGGGTTTTGTGAAGGGGAGGCAGCTGAACACTAACGTGCGAAGGCTGCTAAATGTGATAATGATGCCGGCAGCAGAAGGAGAGGCGGAGATTGTGGTGGCATTGGATGCGGAGAAGGCCTTTGACAGGGTTGAGGGGGGTACTTGTGGGAGGTTCTGGAGAGGTTCGGGTTTGGGGTGGGGTTTATTAAATGGGTGAGGTTGCTGTACGAGGCCCCGATGGCGAGTGTAGCGACAAATGGGAGGAGGTCCGAGTACTTCAGGCTCTACCGTGGGACGAGGCAGGGGTGCCCCCTGTCCCCCTTGCTTTTTGCGTTGGCAATTGAGCCTCTTGCCATGGCTCTCAGGGAGTCGAGGGAGGTGGAGGGGTTTGGTGCGAGGTGGGGAGGAGCACCGAGTGTCGCTGTATGCGGACGACTTGCTGCTGTATGTAGCAGACCCGGTGGGGGGAATGCCGGAGGTGATGGAGATTCTTGCTGAGTTTGGGAGTTTCTTGGGCTATAAGTTGAACCTGGGCAAGAGCGAGCTGTTTGATGTACACCCGGGAGATCAGGAGGAGGGGATTGGTAGGCTCCCGCTAAAGAGGGCAGTGAGGAGTTTTAGGTACCTGGGGGTTCAGGTGGCTAGGAGCTGGGGGACTCTGCACAAGCTCAAATTTACTAGGTTGGTGGAGCAGATGGAGGAGGAATTTAAAAGGTGGGACATGCTGCCGTTGTCGTTGGCGGGTAGAGTACAGTCCGTTAAAATGACGGTGCTCCCGAGGTTTTTGTTTTTGTTTCAGTGCCTCCCCATTTTCATTCCAAGGGCCTTTTTTAGGAGGGTGAACAGCAGCATTCTGGGATTTGTTTGGGCGCACGGGACTCCGAGGGTAAGGAGGGTCTTTTTGTAGAGGGGCAGGGATAGAGGGGGGCTGGCGCTGCCCAACCTCTCTGGGTACTATTGGGCGGCTAACATTTCGATGGTACGTAAGTGGGTAATTGATGGGGCGGGGACAGCATGGAAACAGATGGAGATGGCGTCCTGTGGAGGCACGAGCCTGAAGGCACTGGTAACGGCGCCGTTGCCGCTCCCTCCAATGAGGTACACTACGAGCCCGGTGGTGGCGGCTACCCTCAAAATTTGGGGGCAGTGGAGGCGGCACAGGGGGGAGTGGGGGGCTTGGTGGAGACCCCGCTGCGGGGGAACCACCGGTTTGTCCCAGGGAACATGTATGGCGGGTTCCTGGGGTGGCACAGGGTGGGCATTAGGAAGTTGGGAGACCTGTTCATTGACGGGAGGTTTGCGAGCCTGAGTGAACTGGAGGAGAAGTTTGAGCTCGCCCCGGGGAATATGTTCAGGTACCTTCAGGTCAAGGCGTTTGCTAGGCGGCAGGTGGAGGGGTTCCCTTCGCTGCCCCCACGGAGGGTAAGGGATAGGGTGCTTTCGGGGGGGTGGGTCGGGGATGGGAAGGTGTCTGACATCTACCAGGTGATGCAGGAGGTGGAGGAGGCGTCGGTAGAGGAGCTGAAGGCTAAGTGGGAGGTGGAGCTGGGGGAGCAGATTGAGGAGGGGACATGGGCGGATGCCCTGGAGAGGGTGAACTCCTCCTCTTCATGTGCGAGGCTTAGCCTCATCCAGTTCAAGGTGCTGCACCGATCCACATGTCCGGGTCTAGGATGAGTAGGTTCTTTGGGGGCGAAGACAGGTGTGTCAGGTGTTCGGGGAGTCCAGCGAACCATGCCCATATGTTCTGGGCATGCCCGGCACTGGAGGAGTTCTGGAAGGGGGTGACGGGGACGGTGTCGAGGGTGGTGGGATCCAGGGTCAAGCCAGGCTGGGGACTCGCGATATTTGGGGTTGGGGTGGAGCCGGGAGTGCAGGAGGCGAAAGAGGTCGATGTCTTGGCCTTTGCGTCCCTAGTAGCCCGGCGGAGGATCTTGCTGCAGTGGAAAGATGCGAGACCTCCGAGCGTGGAGACCTGGATCAATGACATGTCGGGATTCATTAAGCTGGAGAGGGTCAAATTCGCCCTGAGGGGGTCGGTACAAGGGTTCTTTAGGAGGTGGCAGCCTTTCCTCGACTTTCTGGCTCAACGATAAGGAACGAGGTCAGCAGCAGCAGCAACCCGGGGGGGAGGGGGGGAAAGGGGGAGGGGGGTTTAGGGGGTTAGTGTTTAAGTTAATTTGCTTATTGTTAATTTATTTTGTTGTTTATTGGGTTTGGGGGGGGGGGGGGGTTTGTTATATGCGCTGTTACGGGTGCCGGGGGGTGTTTATTATTGTTATTGTTATTATTGTTCTGTTGATATATATATTTTTCAAAAAATTCCAATAAAAATTTTTTTTTTTTTTTAGATGTCCTTGAGCTGCTTCTTAGGTCATCAGACCCCTATTTGCATTTATTAATGAGGCTGTTGCTAGAGGCTGATGGGAGCCTCGTCCATCACCAAAAACAGCCATATTAAAATGAAGAATCGGCCGCAACGGGTGAATCTCCTTTGCACACATCATAATTAGTTGATTTTCACCTTGTAGGTGGTGGACAGGTTTTGGAGAGTCAGAAGGTGAGTTACTTACTGCAGGATTCCCTGACCTGCTTTTGTAGCCACAGTATTTATATGGCTGGTCCAGTTCAGTTTCTGGCAATGGTAACCCCAAAGATGTTGATAGGAGGGAATTCAGCAATTGTAATGCCATTGAAAGTCACGGGGATACGGTTAGATTCTTTATTGTTGAAGATGTTCACATATGTGGTGTGAATGTTATTCATCACTTATCAGCCCAAATGTTGTCCAGGTCATGGCAGGCGGGTTCGCCTGATGGACTGGTCTGTGTTCGTGACACTCTCTAGTTTATTACCGTCTTGGGCCGAGCAGTTGCTATACCAGGCTGTGATGCAGCCAAAAAGGATGCTTTCTATGGTGCATCTGTAAAAATTGGTAAGAGTGAATGTGGACATACCAAATTTCCTTAGTTTCCTGAGGAAGTACAGGCGTTGTTGTGCTTTCTTGGTCGTAGTGTTGATGTAAATGGGCCAGGACAAATTGTTGATGATGTTTACACCTAGGAATTTGAAGCTGTCAACCATCTCCACCTCAGCACCATTGCTGCAGACAGGGCTGTGTGAGACACTTCACTTCCTGAAGTCAACGACCAGCAACTTCGTTTTGCTGACATTGAGGGAGAGATTGTTGGCATTGCACCACGCCACTAGGTCCTCTAACTATATACGGCAGACTGCTTCAGTACCTGAGAATCGCAAATGGCACTGAACATAGTGCAATCATCAGTGAATATCCCCATTCCTGGCCTACTAGAAACTCCTGCAGTCATATCCTGAGACAGATGATTAACATTCAACAACCCCAACCATCTTCCTTCGTGCAAGATATGACTCCAACCAGTGGAGTGTTTTCCTGATGTTCCCAATTGTCTTCAGTTTTTTGAGGGCTCCTTAATGCTACACTTGGTTAAATGCTCGCTCGATAGCAAGGACAATCACTTTAACCACCTAGTGAGTTCAGCCCTTTTATCCATGTTTGATTCAAAGCCAGGCACCAAGTGGCCCCTGGCGGAACCCAGGCTGAGCATCAGTGAGTAGGTTAGTGCTGTGTCAGTCCCGTTTGATCGCACTGTCAACAACACCTTACATCACTTTGCTGATGGTAATTGGCCCAGTTAGATTTCTCCTGCTTTTTTGTGTACAAATGCTGTCATGGACTGTTTGCGTTGAATGGCCTGTTTCTATGGCATACATCCAATGCAAATCTACGTAAAGCAGATTTCAGTCTTGCTGAACAAGGATATTGTGCAAAGTGATTCTAAGTCATGGTTGAAGGCAGAAGGAATGTATGAAGGCTACTTAAGTAGATGTTTAAGTAGACCATATAACCATGATACCAGAATCATCAGGAGAGATTGAGGACATAAGTATCCATGTTGTCTATCTGATGTCTACGTTGTGTGTCATTTAATGTACTGTGGTCTTGTGTTAGCATGCATGGAACATAGAGATCAAAGGTCAAACTGGTGTAAGTGTTTTGAGTAAACCACTGTACGTGGTTGTCAAGCTTGAATTGTTGAGTGCAATGGAGCTGAGTTCTTACTGGGAATCATGAACTCTGTAATAAAGAATCATAAAATCATACTGAAAACGTGTATTGTGATTTGACTGAGTATTCAAGGGGAAATGTGTTGCATGAGTTCATTAAAGGCCAGATTCTGCGATTGTTACAACCGACATTTGTGTGCTTTAAGAATTGAGATCAAGTAGGACACATAGGCCGGTAACTTCCTTTTGGATCCCGACTTAAGTCGCTGGTCCACCACACATGCGCGGCTGCGATGCCCCAGAAGTGCGGGAGCATGGGCATGCGCGCTGTAAATGCACAACGTTTAAACTCCAGGCGCACTTTTTTTTTTACAAGCTTGACTTCGTGTTTAGCGCTGGACCTGCTGAATGAAAAATCTAAGGACAGCGCTAACTTTGTCAATTTGCCCCAATGTTAGGTCATTTTAGGTTATTTACATTTTTTTTTCTCGGTCCAGGAACATCGAGCAGAGGCAGGAGACATCGGGAGCCATTTGCTTGGAAGGTTAATGTTTATATTATTAGCGTTTAAGTTTATGAATATGTTTAAAATGCAAATCACGTCAAAGAAAGATTTTTTAAACTTTGGTTTGTCATGAGGATATTAATTCCATTAAAGGAATTATAATGGATAGAATGTGATGATCACTCGCTAACGGGTGTGATTGTCCACCTAAGAAACTCAGTGTTACTGGTCACAGATTCTGTGGGTCCTTGCATGGCTGATGAGCCCAATCTTAGAGCTGAATCTTCAATCACTAACTTGGCAGGAGTTTCCAAAAGGTGGGATTGATCCTTGGACACTAAGCCATGGGTATTCCTGCCTCAGGCTCCTTTTACAGGCCTCCTCTTGCCTTCGGGTGTTCTCGAAGAATTGTGACCCTTCAATCAGGAGGTTCCTCCAATAGGTCTCTTCTGTAGACAGATCTCCCAGGGTTTGACATCTATGTTCCATTTCTTGTGGTAAGCCTTCAAGGTGTCTTTGAAGAGCTCCCTTTGTTCTCTTCTTGTTTGAGATCCTTCCTTAAGCTGATTGAAGAAACATATGGGTGGCCCAGCAGAGTTGGTTTCAGATGATCATGTCCTCGATACTGGTTCAATTGACTTTTCAAGGACACTAATGTTAGCAAGCCTGTCCTCCAAGCTGATTCAGAGCTAAAGTACATTTGGATTTTGCAATGTATTTTAAGCTATGTTGTTTAAGAGTCTCTCGGAAGTGATGTTCATCCTTACATGCCTCAGTGATTACGTCAAATGCTTTAACAAAGTTTAATCCTCAGTTGCCTCCTGTAAGCTCATGTGAACTATCCCTCCAACGGGTATTGCAGAATCCAGTGCAGATTCAAAATCTGTAGTCATGCTTCATCTCCGCTTGGGATCACACTTATAGCTTGGCTTCTTAAAATCATTGAACTTCTTTTGAGGCTTTGACATCGGCACAGGACTCATGAGAGAAGAGTCAACCATAATCTCCGCCTGGCGAGGAAGCAATTCAATTACCCCCCCCCCCCCACTAAGTGTGCACAGGCGAAGGACATCATATGAAATGATGTCAAAGGGGATGTGTGCCAGGAGATTGTAATTCAGAAAGGAAGCAATGGGAAGCCTTTGTGAAATGTTGAAGGAAGATCTGAAGCCGAACGCTGTCACACTGCCTTAAGAATGGAAACGAAACTCACGACAGTGCTGAATTCTTTTGCATCTGGGTCCTTTCAATATGGCATGAGTGACATATGTAACATGTCACAGAATTCTGCTAGGACCTGCATTCATCAGTGGTGCGATTCTCCGTCCCGTCAGCCGATGCCGGAATCGCGAAACACGATCGGGCGGAGAATTGCAAAAATCAACGTTGGCGCCGGGTACCGAACAGAATGCCATGTTCCAGTCCCTCAACAGTGGCGTGAATGCATTCTACACCACACGCCTGCATGGCCGTGCAGTTGTACAGTAAACGCCATTTGCATATCAATAACGGGCCCGACCTGGCACTTTCCAGGCCGCCAGCGATGTGCGCCTCCGCCAGGTAGAATTACAGACGGCGAGGTTCACTTTTGATATTTAAAATCAGGAAACAGATGCCTTAGTTGCTGAAGGAAAGTATGAAAAGTGCTTAACATCGCTATAGTACGCTGACAGTTGTGTCGCTGACCAGGGGGTGTCTGCCAGAGCAGGGGGAAGTAGTGGGGCGGGCGATCAGGAGTGGTCCATGGGGTCATGGTGAACAAGCACGGACCACCATTGCCGCAGCCTGAAAGGCAGCCATCCAGCTGAGCACACCGCTGTCTGCCTACTGGGAACTTAGCACCATGGGTCATTTGTGTGCTGCCCCAGACCACCCCCCCCCCCCCCCCCCCCCCACCTCTCCCCAGGTACCTTCTGGTCCCAGCCAACCCATCAATGGGATGGCCGTGCTTCAGCGCAACCAGTGACATCATCTTGGCTGGGATGAGCGTCGGCATGCATTGGAATTGCGCGAGTTCTACATGGCACCGGTGCTAGCCCATTAACCGGACCTGAATCATTCTGGGACTGGTACCACTTTGTCAACGTAGAACACTCACAATTCAGTCCCAATGTCAGCACTTAGTCTCTGAATTTTGCCCAGGTAATGAATGCAATTTATCGTAGGGCTTTGGAGCTTATTATCTTTGACACATCCCCTGTGAAGATGAAGGAGAGGTCCATCACATTCTACAGAATTGCTAGTTTCCCAAAGGTAAGCGGGGCTGTCAATGGAACACATATTGCATTGAAGGCACCAAGAAATGGCACTGTTTTGTTCATCCACAGGAAGGGGTTCCATTCTTTAAATGTGATGATAGTGCGTGATGCAAAAATGAGGATCCTCACTGTGAATGCAGACAACTGGGGAAGTGCCCAGGACTCATTTGTCCTTGAAAGCTCAATGTTACACCGGTCCATGGCAACACCACCAGGAATTAAAGGATGGTTATTAGGCGATAAAGGATACCAATTGGGAATGGTGGCTTTTGACACCATTCTGGAGGACCAACAATGAAACACAGGAACAAAACAGTCATGCGCATGTAGCAACATGTCAGAGAGTGGAGAGGACAATCGGTGGCTTGAAATTCGATGTCTGGACAGGTTAGGGGGCACATTTCAGTAGGCACCAGGATAGTCTCAAAGATTGTTGTCATGTGTTGTGCATTGCACTTTGCCGTTCAGCATGAACTGAGCATTCACCCAGGAGATGTCTAACCACCAGAAATGGATGAGCTGGAGGAAGGTAATATGGAGCCTGATGCAGGCTTACCTCCTGACGCAAGTGTGCAAGCCCAGGTTCCAGGTGACACACGGGCTAATCGATATCGCCTGGCAGCTCCTGCCCTTGCACATTGAGCTTGTAAAATTAATAACTGAAATGTCAAAACCCTCCCTTCCCCCCTCTTCTCTCCCTCCTCAGGCCCCTTTTCCCTCCGCTCCCCTCCTTCCCCTTGCCCCCTCTTTCCTCGCCACCCCTTTACAAATAGACAAAACAATTGTGTTTATGTGGAAACATATATTTTACTGTCTGTTGTGTTTAAGTGAGAAAATATGTTTTATTGCAATAAATTTGTAAAAGTTGTTTTGCATTAAATTGTTAAAATGACAAATAAATGTTTTGCATTAAATTGTACAGGCTTCGACAAACATCTTATTGAAACATCAAAACACAACATTTAATTATGAGATAATTATAAAGCAATAAGATAACTGAAGTAAACGCGGCAGAAACATAATAACACGGGTAACACGGTGACACACTGGTTAGCACTGCTGCCTCACAAGATCAGGGATCCATGTTCCATTCGGACCTTGGGTGACTGTGTGATGTTTGCATATTCTCCCCATGTCTGCAGGGTCTTTTGGAACTACATAATAGAACAATAGAATTCTTACAGCGCAAAAGGAGGCCTTTCGGCCCATTCGGTCTGCACCGACCCTCTGAAAGGGTACCCTACCTAGGCCCACTCTCCCTGTCCTATTCCCAGAACATAATGTGTACATCCCTGGACACTGAGGTGCAATTTAGCACATCTTTGTGACTGTGGGAAGAAACTGGAGCACCCGGAGGAAACCCATGCAGACACGGAGAGAACATACAAACTCCACACAGACAGTCACCCAAGGCTGGAATTGTATCTGTGTTCCTGGCACTGTGAGGCAGCAGTGCTAACCACTGTGCCATCGTGCCCTCTCCTGTCCAAAGGTTAGGTTGGGTTACAAGGATAGGGTAGGGGATGAGCCTGGGTAGGGTGCTCTTTTGGAGTGTCCGTGCAGATTCGATTGGCGGAATGGCTTTTTTCTGCACTGCAGTGATTCTATAAACAGTAATGAAAAACTATCAGATGCTGCAAGGACAGTGGCAGCAAAAAGCCCTGGGTTGCTTTTAAAATCTCTGACCATAATCTAAATTAAAACATACAAACATTTTTCAGCATGCCACACATAGAGTTATATAATAATATAGTGCAGATTTAAATAGTTTCATAGATTTAAAACAGATAACCAAACCTATGTTCATTTATAAATAATCACCTCTAATCAAAAAAGATAAAATTAAAAATTGCTTTGAAAGAACTAATAACAACAGCAATGCCTGTATGAAAGAAAAAGCAAAGAAAACTGTTTTTAAAAAACTTCTACATGCCTTAAAACACTTGTAAAACCTGTTGCCTGTTGTCTTCAATATAAATCTGCAGTTTAAATGCCCGACCTCAATGGGCATTCACAACCTTGCTCCGTCATAAGGGGCCGGCCTGCACTCCTGTGCCATGCTGGAGCCTGGGCAGAGTGTTGCGCTGGAGGCCTGAGGGTGCATCTGGAAGAGGAACTCGCTTCATTTTCTGAGGGCAGGTGAGTGGGCATTTTTCTATCTTAGAATCGGCGGCCCGTGGCTTTCCACCACTAGTCAGAAGTAACGGGCAATAAAGTCACCAACCCATGTACAAGATAGCACCATTACTGCATGAAATTAATCTCATTTTTCAGGTGGCCAGGTCTTGCCTTCCGCCATCCGAAGAATCAGCAGGGCTTGCATCCCCACCAACTCTGACTGCCCTGCATCAAAAAAGTGTTGATTAGCTGCAGGACCTGCGCCCCTCATACGGGAGAAAGCCCTACCTGGGCAAGCTGCTGGTCAATCTGATTGGCAGCTCTCCAGTCCCGGCAGCGACAGCGCTGCAGTGGACAGAAGAGGAACTACACCAACCTGCCTGAGCCTAAGGGCCGGATACAAAGGACAAGGTAAGTGCAACAATATATATATTGTAAGAATAATGAAGAGTTAACAACCGCTAAATGGCGATCAAGGGCACACCCATGGATCACGTGATATTCCTGGTTCGGGGAGAAGGTTGTTAGGCGAGATAGAGAATAGTTGTGTTATCAGGAGCTCTGTGATTAGAATCATAGTTTTAGTGAACCTCTAATCTTTTACATCTTAGCAAGCCAGTCAAATCTATTTTGTTGTAGTGTAAATAACTGAGCTTTGTCATAGCTTGATGTTCTTTGTGAGACACTACACTTCAAAGCCATTCTCATTCAGAAAGCAAAGAACATCACATGATACCAGGAGTGGAACGAGAGTCTGAATTCAACGATGACGTCAAAGCAAATCCCGGTCGAAGTAAGATGGAAGGTCTACAAACTCCACGGCAATTTCGTACTACGGGTAAAGTAGACGTTAATTGGTGCAATTTCAAGCAGCAGTTTGAATTGTATATCTCTGCCCTAGACCTAGAAGCAGCCAGGGGCCAGTGACCAGCGGAAAATAGCACTGTTGCAAACAGTGGCTGGCTCGCAAGCCCTTGAAATCTTTAACACATTCCGGTTTGAGGATGAGACAGATAAAACAAAGTATAATTGAAAAGTTTGACAAGCCATGCCAGTTGCAAGAAAATGAAATGTTTGAACAGTTTGTGTTCAGACAAACAATGCAATAAACAGGTGAAACACTTGACCACTTCATAACGGATCTGCGACTAAAAGAGCAGACATGTAATTTTTCAGCTCTCCAAGACTCACTTCTGCGAGATCAGATAGCCTACGGAGTAAAATGTGACAAGCTGCGGGAAAGGTTATTGGTACATCTGATTTGACGTTAGAAGGCACAATCAGTATGTGTAGAGCAAGCGAACTTGCCAGCAATCAATTCTCAGAAATATTGGTCGGAAAAAGTGGCGTGAAAACTAACAACATTTCCGACACCATTAATGCTGTGGCGCAATTAAAAAACAACGTGCTCCAGACGGCAGCCATTTTCACATGACGTCATGAGCGTCATAACATGTAAACGGTGTGGCAATGCACATCAGATCTAAAAATTCCCTGCATATGGAAACCCTGTGCGAACTCTCACAAGCTAAACCACTATACATCTCAATGTACATTGGGAACAAATTCACAGCCAATTAAGCTTAGCACAGTGAACAAAGGAAGAGCTGTGCAAGAAGTAAGCATTGAAAAGCATGATAAACACGTAACCCAAATTGACTCAGAGGAAACCTTGACTTAGAGGATTCTTTCTTTGTTGGAACAGTGGAAAGCATGGAAAAGACACATCAAAAAATTACCGTTTCGGGAAATTTTAATTTAAAACAGATTTCCATCGTTCAAATACTGATGATTGGATGATTCTATTAGTATTAAATGGAACCAACATAAAGGTGAAATTGGATACCGGAGCAAGAGCTAATCTTATTAATCAGACAGATATAGCCAGATTAAAGATAAAACCAGTGATTGATGAGAATGATTGTCAACTGCGAGATTATGATGGTAACTTGATAATCACAATGGGTACCTGCTATTTAACTGTTGAGGTCAAAGAGAAAAAGATACCAATAAAATTCAAGATCATTGAACCAAAGAGATCATCATTAATTGGTGTTCAGGCATGTGAGATTCTGCAGCTCGTGAAACGCATTTAGAGCTCGGACAGGATTCCATCCAATTGCAATCACCAGATTGAGGCAATTATTCAGACATTTCCTCACGTCTTTCATGGTAGGGGAACACTACTATTTGAATATAAAATCCAGTTAAAAACAAATGCCAAACCAGTAATTCATCCACCAAAGAGGGTACCAACTCCTTTGAGGGAACGTTTGAAAGTGAAACTTGAGCGTATGCAGCAGCTGGGGATAATCACCAATGTGGAAGAACCAACTGACTGGGTCAGTTCTATGGTTTGTGTGAAGAAAGCCTGAGGTGACCTGAGAATCTATATCGATCCCAAGGATCTGAATCAGAATACTCAGCGGGAACACTACACGATTCCTAAAAGGGAGGAAATTACCAGTGAAATATCAGGTGCCAAGATCCTTACCAAGCTAGACGTATCTCGGGTTTTTGACAACTAAAGTCAGATGATGCAAGTAAGAAATTCTGCACGTTTAACATGCCATACGGGAGATATTGCTTCAACAGAATGCCTTCTGGGATTATTTCAGCTTCTGAAATTTTTCATTGGGCTATGGGACAGATAGTTGAATGCATCACAGGCATGCGATTGTATAGGGCTGACAGCACCATTTGGTCACCAAATGAAGAGAAACTTAATGCACAACTTCAGCAAGCCACGAAGGGAATTGAAAAATTTGGTCTCAAACTGAACAGAGCCAATGGCCAATTTGGATTCTCCAGACTAATTTTCTGGGGTGATCAACTATCAGCTCAAGGAGTCCACCCAGACACTGAAAAGATTAGTCATTACCAGAATGTCATGCCCAAAAGGCAGCCCTGAGGATGCTAGTGCTGTCAATTTTGGGGGGAAATTCGTACTAAACGTGGCACCACGGCACTAAGACACCTTATCCGAAAGAACATCACATTCAATTGGTCCGATGAACAACATGGAGTGGTCTGATCTGAAAAGAGCACTCACTGCAGCACCTGTTTTATTGTTCTTCAATCCCAAAAGCAATACGAAGATCTTGACAGATGCCAACAAAGACGGTATAGGCGTAGAACTGTTACAACAGACAAGTGAAGGGCTGTGGCAACAGTTGCATATGTCTCAAGAGCGATAACACCAACTGAGCTACGCTGTGTGCATATTGAACAGTTGAAACTGATCACCATCCTCTCGTCTCAATTATAAAGAAGAATTTGAACAACATGTCTTCACGACTAGAGAGAATGGTCATGAGCCTTGAAAGGTACGATTTCAAGATCATCGTTAGATAGTTGCAGCTGATGTGCTATCATGTGCAACTGATGGTCCAGGGACGACAGACATCGTACAGATCACTGAAGCTCATGCAACCCTCATTGAAGAGAACCTACCTGTGTCTGATGACAAGTAGAGATTGATCAAGGAAGCAACAAGTAAGGACAAAACTATCCAACGAGTGTTAAAGTACATGATGGATGGTTGGCCCAGTAGGAACATGTTCCAACTATCAAAACATACGAGCAGAACTAAGCAGTTTAAATGGGTTCCTACTCAGGTAAAATCATATTGTAATACCGACTTCTTTACGACAAATGATCCTCAGTAAGGTGCATGAGGCCATCTGGGGATAGAAAAATGTAAAAGAAGAGCTTCTGAGTCCGTGTACTGGCCGGGAATCAACAATGATACTTGTAATTGTCGTGTTATGCTCTTGGCGTAGCATAAGCTGCTTCCTTGATGTGCACTCTGACAAAGGAAGGTTCAGACGTGGAGATAACTTCAACACGTTTATTAAACTATTAACAATTTCCCTACTCGGATTCGCCACTACTGTTAATCCTTCTATAGCTACTCAGACTGACAAACCAGTCTGCTAAAATCCACGTGGTGGGTGTAGTGTTGAATCAACCCTGTGTCTGTACTCACTGAGTGACTCCACTGGATAGAGGAAGATCATGTGTGCTGTGTCCTTTATATATGGGTTGGTGTAATGCCTCCCTGTGGTAGTGTCACCTCTGTGTGTATCGTGAATGCCCATTGGCCGTGTCCTATCTTACTGACCTATTGGTTGAGTACCTGTGTGTCATGTCTCTGGTGCTCCCTCGAGTGTCTAGCTAGTCTACGTGTACTTACATTAGCCCCTTGTGTATCCACAGTGATGCACATCACCACAGTAGCCTTGTTGCACAATGTGAAACTTGCAAGAAGAACCAGTCCCATCAACTGAAGGAAGCATTGACTATGCACAAAATTGTCATAACTCCACAACTCCGTGGTCGAAAGTAGGCATTGATCTGTTTTTCTTTCAAGGCAGTGAATACTTGTAGTCATTGACTATTTTTCAAATTATCCTGAAATAATCAAGCTACCCAACTCAAGTTCGAAGGCTGTCATCAGGCAGGGCTACGAAAGAAATATTTGCTCGGCGTGGCATCCCATTCACTCTAATAAGTGACAATGGACCATGTTTTTATATCAGCGAATGGACTGAGTTTTCCAAACTTTATGACTTCCTGCATGTAACCTCCAGCCCACATCATCCACAGTCCAATGGAAAGGCTGAGAAGGAAGTGCATATTGGCAAGAAGTTACTTAACAAAGCTTGGGATTCCAACAGCGACCCAAACTTAGCTTTCTTGAGCTATAGAGGGACACCACTTGTGACAGGATACTCAGGAGCACAGTGCCTGATGAACCGAAAGATACGTACCACGTTATCGTGTCTTACTGCAAATCCTGAGAACGAAGTCGCAATCCAATGAATCAAACAGAACAAAAGGAAACATCAATAGTACTCTGATAAAACAGCAAAAAATCTATCACCACTAGACAAAGTGATACTGTCAGAGTACAACTTCCGAATGGATGGTCGAGCATGGCACATGTAATACGCCAGACAACTCCACATTCCTATGTAATAATAACGGAAGAGGGTTGTATCTTAAGGAGAAATTGCAGAGTACTTCTTAAGGTGAAGACGACTTAACCCATATGTCCAAACATCACAATAGATACAGAGCGACCCAAAGAAACTCCAACAGTATGCCCGGAAGACATTGTTCCAGGAGCGAACACAACGACAGCAGCATTGGAACAATAACAACTGCAAGGCAAGACTGTACTAAGAAGATCTACACATCTCAGAAAAAAAACCAAACAGACTTAAGTTGCGTAAAATGAATGTAAAAATTGTTAACTACTGGACAATAACAGTGAGATCATGTATAGTCTTAACAAGCATCATGTACAATAAATATGACAGAAAGATGACGGAAAGCTTGGTCAAAGAAGTAAGTTTTCAGGAGCATCTTCAAGAAGAAAGTGGGGTGCAGAGACAGAGAGGTTTAAGGAGGAAATTCCAGAGCTTCGGACTCTGACCGCACAAGGCACGGCCAACAATAGGGGAGCAATTAAAATCAATGGGAGTTCAGGACGTCGGAATTATAGGAGGGCAGATATCTTGGAGCATTGTGAGGCTAGAACTGTTCACAGAGATAGAGAACGGTGAGGCCATGAGGGGATTTGAAAACATTTGAAAAGAATGAGAACTTTAGAAGGAATTTCTCAACCAGGAGCCAGCATAGGTCAGCGAAAACAGGGATGTTGGATCAATGGGACCTGGTGTGAATTAAGACATGGGCAGCAGAGGATGACGTCAAATTTACAGGGGGTCGATGTGGAAGGTTGACCAGGAGTGCGTTAGAATCATCAAGTCTGGAGGTAGCAAAGGCATAGATTAGAGGTTCAGCAGCAGATGACCTCTGGCAGCGATGGAGTCAGGTAATGTTACAGTAGTGGAAATAGGTGGTCTTAGTGAAAAGGTGTATCTATGGTGAGAAGCTCACGTTGGGGTCAAATATGGCACCAAGGTTGCAGACAAGTTGTTTCAACTGCACACAATTGCAGAGAGAGGGATGGAGACAGCGGCCAAAGAAAGTAAACTGTGAGCACACTGTAGTTGGTACTAAAAAAAAGTCTTGTGTGTGCGTGAGGCATAATTCACAATGTTACCATGTTTCATTCATGCTCTAGCAGATTTGAATCTCTGCCCAGTTCACCTTTGACTTTTATTTTTTTCTTGATACTGAGCCCAGCCAGAACCGGATAATTAACATGAGCCTCACTCAAACCTGGTCTGTGCATCTACCAGACTATATGTAATTACAGGCGCTCAGCAATACAAGGTCTCATAACTGATGGGTATTGTAGTTAACAAATAACTTTTATTTGTCAGAAATGTAAGAAGCATAAACAGTTGCTGATTAAATGTAAAGGCCTCAGGTCAAGGCATGCCATCCAACCACAGGAGCCAAATATATCATGGAGACTCCAGACAAAGATTAGATTATCACTGCTGCCATATTATGTATTTATTATATAGGATTTATAGGGCTCTGCTTTATTGCTTATACTGCTTCTGCAAAATACCATTAGTATCATTGGCAGCAGCAATTTTCTTTTGCTCTGTTATCATTGAGTGGTGTGGACAGTAAATCCCTATTGATGTAACCTGAAAATTAAGTTGTTTTAAGGCTTTGCTGACACATTAACCTCTTTTTTGCTTGTTCCATACCTTTCATTTATTGGATGATGTGCAGACATTAAAGAAAGTATACTCACATTTCCTGGTTCTTGCAAATGGGGAGTTTGTCAAATTGTACAGTAGCATGGTAGCACAGTGGTTAGCACTGTTGCTTCACAGGACCAGGGTCCCAGGTTCGATTTCCGGCTTGGGTCACTGTCTGTGCGGAGTCTGCACGTTCTCCCTGTGCCTGTGTGTGTTTCCTCCGGGTGCTCAGATTTCCTCCTACAAGTCCCGAAAGACGCGCTGTTAGGTAATATGGACATTCTGAATTCTCCCTCAATGTACCGGAACAGGTGCCGGAATGTGGTGACTAGGGGCTTTTCACAGTAACTTCATTGCAGTGTTAATGAAAGCCTATCTGTGACAATAAAGATTTTTTTATTTTTAAAAAGTGCATACTTCATGTTTTATATTTCTACCTTCATTCTGCTCCATTTCCTCATGATAATTGTTCCAATCCCCGTAGAGACACTGATACTTTTAAAAAGTAACCCAAAATTCCAGTTGATAGCTGAAAGGATGAAACAATAAGATTTCACGTTTTAAGACAATGACTATAACAAAAGACTAAAAACATGTTGACTAAACTCATATCTTAAACCTGGCAGTGCCAGGGTGGCACAGCCAATGGCCAGGGCCTGATGGGAGGGGGCTATGCTCATAAAAGGACGGCTGAGGTGAGTATGAAAGGTAGGCGGTGAATGGCGGCATGAAGGGGCCTCATAAAGGCTGGGAGCATGAGGGTGGGACTCTTAAAAGGGAGGCCCTGAAAGAGGGGTGGGAATGCCAGGAAAGGACATTCTCTGCAATTGTCTGCAACCTTGGTGCCATATTTGACGCCAACGTGAGCTTCTCACCACAGATACACCTTTTCACTAAGACCACCTATTTCCAGTACTGTAACATTACCTGACTCCATCAATGCCCTAGGTCATCTGCAGCTGAACCTCTCATCTATGCCTTTGCCACAGCAACTCCATAGCGGGGTGTCCTCACTGCGCGGGGGGCGGGGGGCGGGGTAGGGGGGCGTAATGCCCATGTGTATAGGGGTGGTAACATTGCCCCTAGGTGGGGGGTGTGGGGGACCCTCAAGCTCGCTTAGAGATCATGCCACCTGTTCAAGATGGTGGCCCAATCCCGGGGGAGCTGGTCTCGTCGGTGAGTTCAGTTCCCCATTGCTGAAAATGTTTCTAAGGATAGACCGGGTAGAAACTCCCCAAGGCTCAAAAAAATGACAATGGGCGAGAACTAATGGCTGCGTTGTGCCCAACTCGGGGCGCACACGGCCAGTAAATCTCGTGAGAGGCCTCTCATGAGGTTTACCTTGTTCGCCACGCCTCATGTTATCTAACAGCATCTAGTGAGACGTCGTGATCTGGTTCCCACCCACCATGGGTGGAACCTAAATTTGCACATTTAAGTGTGTAGTTAGGCACACTTAGATATGTCTCTGCCAGATCTAAAAAGCACCCAGGATTGAATCCCCTCGCCCTGGTGACCCCAGCCGGGCACTGTTTTGCACACATTTCCACAAAGGGGACCAAGCAAAATGGCACTTGGGGGGGGGGGGGTGGGGCACCTAGGCGATCGGAGGCCCCTGGCGGTCAGCCTCTGGGCAGGGTGGCACCCTGTAACTGCTGATGCCTCCCGGACCCCTTGGCACTGCCAGATGGCACCCTGGCAGTGTTACCTGATAGGGTGCCAGACTGACAGTGCCATCCATTTTGGGGGTCTGAAGGTGACCTGCCCTTATGAGGTAGGGTGAAGGGGCTTGAGGACCTCATGGTTAGTCTACACTGGTGGTTACAGGGGAGTTAGGGACATTTCCACCATTATGGAAGAAATAATGATTTTTACTAATGTGTTTACTCCTATTGAATGTTCATGTTAGTGTCCAGTGTTGTACTTAAATGGTTGAACTTGCAGGCTCAACCCCCCCCCCCCCCCCCCATACATTACAGAGGACATTGTCCGAGATCACTCTCAGCTGGGATAATTAACAGTAATTTAATTGCAGTAACTTCATTGCAGTGTTAATGTAAGCCTACTTATGGGCAGCACGGTAGCACAAGTGGCTAGTACTGTGGCGTCACAGTGCCGGCATCCCAGGTTCGATTCCCCGCTGGGTCACTGTCTGTGCGGAGTTTGCAAGTTCTCCCCGTGTCTGCATGGGTTTCCTCCGGGTGCTCTGTGCTAAATTACCCATCGTGTCCAAAAAAGGTTGGTGGGGTTGTTGGGTTGCGAAGATAGGGAGGAAGTGAGGGCTTAAGTGGGTCAGTGCAGACTCAATGGGCCGAATGGCCTCCTTCTGCACTGTATGTTCTATATGACAATAAAGATTATTTTTAAAAATATGACGACAGTTCTGGAAATTAAAAGGAAACCTGCTATATAATGTTGCACCTGTGGCAAGATACAATGCATAATGAGCATAGTTTTTATTTAATTGGGCTTAATGATGTAGACAAGCTGGCAAAGCACTATCCTGAGCTGATTTGAGAAGCTAATAGTTACAACCTTCCTGAAGCACTGCAGTGTTCATGCAGGGAAACACACAACTACATTGCCCTGACCTTCAATGCCTTGTATGAGGAACGGTTGAGGAATCTGGGTCTGTACTCATTGGAGTTTAGAAGGATGAGGAGGGACCTTATTGAAACTTACAGGATATTGCAAGGCTTGGATAGAATGGACGTGAAGAGGATGTTTCCACTTGTAGGAAAAACTAGAACCAGAGGAGACCATCTCAGACTAAAGGGACGATTCTTTAAAACAGAGATGAGGAGGAATTCCTTCAGCCAGAGGGTGGTGAATCTCATTGCCGCAGAAAGCTGTGGAGGCCAAATCACTGAGTGTCTTTAAGCTAGAGATAGCTAGGTTCTTGATTAATAAGGGGATCAAGGGTTATGGGGAGAAGGCAGCAAAATGGGGATGAGAAAATATAAGCCACGATTGAATGGCGGTGCAGAATCGATGGGCTAAGTGGCCTAATTCTGCTCCTATGACTTGTGGTCTTATGGCCTTCACAATTTTCTTATCTCCCACAATCAATATTACAGAGGTCACCATTGATTCTAAGCTGAACTGGACTAGCCAGCAATATGCTCTAATGATAGGGTTAGGCGGGGAATTCCAGGATTTTGACTCAGTGTCAATGAAGGAGTATATGACCAAGTGAAGATAGTGGCTGACTTGGAGAGAAACTAGCAGGATTGTGTCTCATTGGTGTGGGGCTATGGTTTGTGGAGCCTGCAATGGCAGGAAACATGGTTGTGGATGACTGAATAAGGTGGGATCTGGAATTTTGATTTCCCAATGGCAGGTTGAGATGCAGAGTTTAAGTCAGTGGCATGTTTTTTGACCTTGTGCTATCTTGTGGCGGGTTCCTACATTTGCATACTGATGCACTATCAATTACGACGAACGAGAGTAGAGAGTAATCGAGGCTATATTACGTAGAGATGTGTAGCCTCCCGCAGCTGCTGCCGAAATGGCTGCAGCTCGGTGAGCACACACATTTATACTCCGCCTACTGGGCGGAGCCAGCAGGCAGGGACCTACCCCTGTACCTGTAGTACAGGAGACTTACCGTAATACACCTCATATGCGATATATACAAGACAACAGTGGTGACTACCACATTCACCCTCTGTTAAAAAAGAGTCCAACGGGGGTGGTGAAAGACTAGTTACATGCAGGTGTTTAACATTTTAGGAAAAGTTTGCAAATTCAGACGATCGGGCGCCTTGATCCTTCCTCGCGTGCGCCGCAGTCCAGGTGGTGATGCAGGCGCCGGTTCGGTCGCCGGTGACTCCGGGAGCATGTCAACCTCATCGTCTTCCCCGGGTGGGACCAAGGGGAGGACGGATCATCCTGGAGCGGGGGCGGTGGTGAGGTGTGCTGGGGGGAGGGAGGGTGGTGCCGGTACGGGGGGGGTTGCGGGGACCCAGCTGGCGCCAGGTTCCTGAGGGAGACTGTGTCTTGGCGGCCGTTAGTGTATGCCACGTAGGTGTACTGCGGGTTGACGTTAAGCAGCTGTACCCTCTCAACCAATGGGTCTGCTTGTAGAGCCGCACATGCTTGCGGAGGAGAACGGATCCTGGAGCTGCCTGCTACGTTAGGAGCGAAACCCCGGAGGTGGACTTCCTAGGGAAGGCAAAGAGACATTCATGGGGAGTTTCGTTAGTCGCAGTGCAAAGGAGCGACCGAATGGAGTGAAGGGCGTCGGGGAGGACCTCCTGCCAGCGGGAGGCTGGGAGATTCCTGGACCGTAGGGCCAGCTGGACGGTCTTCCAGCCCGTCCCATTCTCCCGCTCCACCTGCCCGTTTCCCCGGGGGTTGTAGCTGGTCGTCCTGCTCGAGGCGATGCCCTCACTGGTGCAGCTCATCGCTCATAAATGAGGATCCCCAGTCGCTGTGGACGTAGGCGGGGAAACCGAACAGAGCGAAGATGGCGTTAAGGGCTTTGATGATGGTGGCAGACATCATATCGGGGCATGGGACGGCGAAGGGGAATCTGGAGCATTCGTCGACCACGTTAAGAAAGAACGTGTTTCGGTCGGAGGAGGGGAGGGGCCCTTTGAAATCCATGCTGAGGCGTTCAAAGTGGTGGTGAGGCGCGCACGGTATGGCCGGTAGAAGTTCAGTTTACACTCCGCGCAGATCTGGCAGTCTCTGGTGAGAGCCCTGACCTCCTCGATGGAGTAGGTCAGATTGCGGGCCTTTATGAAGTGGGAAAAAACGGGTGACCCCTGGGTGACAGAGATCATCGTGCAGAGTCCGGAGTCGGTCCACTTGTGCGCTGGCACATGTACCTCCGGGAGGCTTGTTGAGCTTACCGGGGCGATACAAAATCGCGTAATTGTAGCTGGAGAACTCGATCCTCCACCTCAAGATCTTATAATTTTTGTTCTTACCCCGCTGTGTGTTGTTGAACATGAAGGCAACCGACCGTTGGTCAGTGAGGAGAGTGAATCTCCTGCCGGCCACGTAATGCCTCCAATGCCGCCCAGCTTCTACTATGGCTTGGGCCTCCTTCTTGACAGAGTAGTGCCGAATTTCGAAGGCATGGAGGGTGCGTGAAAAGAATGCCACAGGCCTGCCTGCCTGGTTGAGGGTGGTGGCCAGAGCGACGTCTGACGCATCGCTCTCGACTGGGAAAGGGAGCATCTCGTCGACCGCGTGCATCGCAGTCTTGGCGATGTCGGCCTTGATACGGTTGAAGGCCTGGTGAGCCTCGGCCGTTAGTGGGAAAATGGTGGAGTGAATGAGTGGGTGGGCCTTGTCCACATAGTTAGGGACTCACTGGGCGTAGTACAAGAAAAACCCCAGGCATCGTTTGAGGGCCTTGGGGCAGTGGGGAAGGGGGAGTTCCATGAGGGGGTGCATGCGATCGGGGTTGGGTCCTAGAACTCCATTTTGAACCACATAGCCAAGGATGGCTAATTGGTTAGTGCTAAACACGCACGTCTCCTTGTTGTAGGTCAGGTTGAGGAGTTTGGCGGTGTGGAGGAATTTGGAAAGGTTAGCGTCGTGGTCCTGCTGGTCGTGGCCACAGATGGTGATGTTATCCAGGTATGGGAAGGTCACCCGCAGTCCGTACCGGTCAACCATTCGGTCCATCTCCCGTTGGAAGACCGAGACCCCGTTAGTGACGCCGAATGGAACCGTAAGGAAGTGGTAAAGGCGGCCGTCCATTTCAAACGCGGTGTACGGGCGGTCCGCCTTGCGAATGGGGAGCTGGTTATAGGCAGATTTCAGGTCCACTGTCGAGAAGATCCGGTACTGTGCAATCTGATTGACCATATCAGATATGTATGGGAGGGGGTACATGTCGAGCTGCATGTACCGATTGATGGTCTGACTGTAGTCAACGACCATCCTGTTTTTCTCCCCGGTTTTTACAACTACCACTTGAGCTCTCCAGGGGCTGTTGCTGGCCTCGATAATACCTTCTCGTAGCAGCTGCTGGACCTCAGATCTGATGAAGGTCCTGTCCTGGGCGATGGTGGCGACGGGTTTGCAATCCGGGATGAGGTTCGCAAACAGAAAAGGCGGGTCGACCTTAAGGGTTGTGAGACCGCAGACAGTAAGGGGTGGTAGGGGTCCACCAAATTTCAAGGTTAGGCAATGGAGGTTGTACTGGAAGTCCAGGCCGAGTAGCAAGGCAGCGCAGAGGTTCGGAAAGACGTAGAGCCGGAAGCCACTGAACTCTATGCTCTGGATGGTGAGGGTGACGGCGCAGTACCCCCGGATCACCACGGAGTGGAATCCAGAGGCAAGGGAGATTTTCTGGTTAATGGGGTGTACCGTGAGGGAGCAGCGCCTTACCGTATCGGGGTGGATGAAGCTCTCAGTGCCCCGGAGTCCAGAAGGCATGATGTCTCGTGCCCATCGACCTTCACTGTCATTGACGCAGTCACGAGGTTGTGCGGTCGGGACTGGTCGATCGTGATGGAGGCGAGACACGGCTGGTGTTGGAAGGCCTTTGGCTGGTCGGCGGCGTTTGCAGGCGATGAGCGGCCTGATGAGGTGCCTCATGAGCAGGGGTTCTGGGGCGGGGAAGATGGCGGCGCCCACGGGGCGCACGTGGCGGGCGGCGTTCAGGATGGCGGCGCCCACGGGCCGCACGTGTTGTGAAGCGAGCAAGATGGCAGCGCCCACGGGCCGCACATGGTCTGAAGCGAGGAAGATGGCAGCGCCGACGGGTCGCACGTGGGGGCTGCAGGGACAATAGCGGTGATCGAGCGGGCCTGGCACACAGCAGCGAAATGTTCTTTCTTCCCGCATGCTCCGCGATAGGCAGCGCTGCCGGGGGTGGTTTGTCTGTCCGCAGAAGTAGCACTTGGGTCCCCCGGGGTTGTTTGGCTGCCGCACGGCGCAGGCCTGAGGTTGGCTGGGGCGGTCGCTGGTGGGGTCCACGATGGGGCGGTCGCTGGCGGGGTCCATGATGCCCAGGACGGGTGGGCCATGCGGTCGGGGGCGTATGCCTGTACATTGCAGGAGGCGACTGCGAGTGATATCCCGAGTTTCTTGGTTGCCGCGAGGTCGAAGGTAGCCCCTTCCAAGAGGCGCTGGCGGATGTAAGCTGACCCTATGCCCGTAACGAAAGTATCTCTAATTAGAAGTTCAGAATGTTCAACAGCCGAAATGGCCTGGCAATCGCAGTCCCTCACTAGGAGTTGCAGGGCACGCCAGAAAGCTTTCACAGACTCACCGGGAGTTGATGCCACGTGGAGAGGAGGCGCCTGGCGTAGATTTTGTTGGTCTGCTGAGCATAGTTCTCCTTCAGTAGCGCCATGGCCTCAGCGTAGGTCGGTGCATCCCAGATGAGGGGAAAAATGTCGGAGCTCAGCCGCGTGTAAAGGATCTGGAGCTTCTGTGCCTCTGAGGGTGGTTCTGTTGCAGATCCGATGTTGGCTTCAAAGCAAGCTAGCCAATGGGCGAAGGCCGACTTGGCATTGTCTGCTTGAGGGTGCAGCTGCAGGCGATCAGGCTTGATGCGGAGATCCATCGTTGTAAAATCTCTGCGTAATAAATTGATGCACTATCAATTACGACGAGATGAGAGTAGAGAGTAATCGAGGCTTTATTACACAGAGATGTGTAGCCGAAATGGCTGCAGCTCGGAGAGCACACACATTTATACTCTGCCTACTGGGCGGAGCCAGCAGGCAGGGATCTACCCCCGTACCTGTAGTACAGGAGCCTTAGCGTAATACACCTCATATGCGATAAATACAATACAATAGTGGTGACTACCACACATACCACAAATACCCATTAGCACAAAACTTTTATCATAACATTCCACCCATCACATGGCGCCTGGTTCACATTCGACTAAAGGCAGCATAGAGCTTTGTGCAGGTGTGTCTGAGTTCAGTGGCTTTCCTTGTTGAACTCTGTGGCTGGATGGAGGAGAATGGCAGCTTGCACGGAGGCTCAAGACTGTCACAGGTGAGTCAGTGGTGAGGGAGGCGGGGATGTAGAGTGGGGTCAGGAGAATGAAGGGGTTGAAGAGAGGCTCAAAGGAGGGTGGAGGATGGGGCTGTGGATATTGATGAGTGAAGGGGGAACGGCCTGGGGTCCTAGGTGGTGTGACGGGGGTCTGGGGGTGCAGTCAGTCAAAACAGGATAATGAGAGGCCTAAAGAGAGGTATCAGCATTATCCAAATGTGGATCCATTGCAGAATGTTAGTTGGCAGGGTGATTACAGGCTTTTAGGTTCACCTGCAATTTTAATAATAATAATCTTTATTAGCGTCACAAGAAGGCTTACATTAACACCGCAATGAAGTTACTACAATACAATTATCATGAGGAAATGGAGCCCTTTTTCTACTTTGAGCATTTAAGTAAAGATTATTTAGCCCTGTCAGACTAACATGTAACTAATAAAATTCAAGTGTTTCGCAAATTAACCTGAGCATAATTAGGTTCCCGATGATCACCTAAAGCAGAAAAGAATGAAGAAAACGTTCTGAGAAACTGTTCCACGTTTTATAAATTTAGTCATCTCCATCTCGACATTCTGCTATTGGTTGCTGGCCAAAACATAACCGCGTAACCAAAACCCAGTAGTTTTTCCAAACTTTATACTGCCAGCATGCTACTTAGAGTCAATGGAAAATAAATCTGATCGGACAGCCAGAATTATAAGAGCTAAAGGTTAGGTGGATGTTACCTGTGGAAATGACTGTTATCTAACAATCAGTAGTCAAATTGTCGAAAATCATTCCATTGTCTTAAGTAGTAAAAGAACAAATACATTGGAAAATAGTACTTAACCTACCATAACTAAGACTTATGACATTCTTTACATTAACCAACCATAAATTATTAGTGACTATTCTTTTAGATATAGCCCCATCCACCAAAATTAGTCACTGCCAATAGTTTATGGTTTCATGGTTCATATAACGCTGCAATATTTATAGCATTCAACAATCTAAAACTTCCATCAGGGTCACAGTATGAGGATGATTTTGTAGGCCTGCTCGTTTTAGTGTAGAACCCTGAGCAGTGTGTCTCTAGATTTGTGCTGTGTGTTGCCACTGGATGAGGCTTCCCAGCAGAAACATAGATTCATTAGATTGGCCCTTATTTTTTTATTAATTTACATGATGTGGGCGTTACTGGTTAGGCGAGCATTTATTGCCCATGCCGAGTTGCCCTTCAGAAGATGGTGGTGAGTTGCCTTCTTGAACCGCTGAGGTTCTTGAGGTGTAGGTGCACCCACAGTGCTGTTAGGGAGAGAGTTCCAGGATGTTGCCCCAGCGAAGGAACGGGGATACATTTCCAAGTCAGATTGGTGAGTGACTTGGAGGAGAAGTTCCAGGTGTTGGGGTTCCCAGGTATCTGCTGCTCTTGTCCTTCTAGATGGTAGTGGTCGTGGGTTTGGAAGGTGTTGTCTAAGGAACCTTGGTGAGTTACTGCAGTGCATTTTGCAGATGGTACACACGGCTGCCACTGTTCACAGGTGGTGGAGGGTTTGAATGTTTGTGGAAGGAGGAGCAATCAAGCGGACTGCTTTGTCCTGGATGGTGTTGAGCTTCTTGAGTGTTGTTGGAGCTGCACTCATCCAGGCAAGTGGAGAGTGTTCCATTACACGTCTGACTTGTACCTTGTAGATGGTGGACAGACGTTGGGGGGATCAGGAGGTGAGTTACTCACTGTAGGATTCCAAGCTTTTGACCTACCCTGATAGCCACAGTATTAACATGGCTAGTCCAGTTCAGTTTCTGATCAATGGTAACCAGTGGTGCGTTGGCCCCGGGCATCCATTGGATGGGGGCATCAATCAGAGGCTATTGCTCTCCCCAATGTCACCCAGATGCCTAAATTTTTCCACCTGAATTTAAAAAATTGTTTTGCTAAGGGGGGGGGGGGGGGGGGGGGGGGCGTCACAATCAAATCCAGTGACTACCGACATGTACCTTGTGTCAGGGTGAGGTGACTGCGCTCCCAGACTCCCCCGCGGTGGGGAAACCGCTCTATCCGCCGCGCGGGCGGGCGGCCCGGGACTGTGCATGTCCAAGGGAGGGGGAGCTCCTCACATGCAGGGAAAGGCCCCGCCCCCTGATCTGCGTGCTGAGATGTTGACCAATGAAAAAAGATTGAGGACCGGAGGGACTGTGGTTCTCCAGCCAATCAGGTGAACGGTGTGAGTGATAATTGAACTTTCACACCAACGGAACCTTCCTCCTGTCTCCAACATCTGTGAGTAAAACACTTTCTTTTCTCCCCCTTTCCATTTCTTTTTTCATTCTGACCATCAATTGGTCACTTGCAGCAACTGAAGGGAAAGGACGTGAATCCAGGGAGGGTTCAGACTCTGGAAAGCTTGGCCCAGGTCTCTCTCTTAAAAATATTGACATCCTTTGCTCCCTCAGTTTGACATATGAAATGAAATGAAATTGCTTATTGTCAGGGGCTGTTTAGTACAGGGCTACATTGCTGGCTTTGAAAGCAGACCAAGGCAAGCCAGCAGCACGATTCGATTCCTGTAACAGCCTCCCCAAACAGGCGCTGGAATGTGGCGAATGCGGAATGTGACAATAAACGATTTTCATTTCATAAGTAGGCTTCAAATGAAGTTACTGTGAAAAGCCCCTAGTATCGACCAGGACACGGGGGTAACTCCCCTGCTCTTCTTCAAAATAGTGGCTGTGGGATCTTCAACATCCACCTAATAGGGACAGACAGAGCCTCAGTTTAACAACTTATTTGAAAGAAGGCTGTTCTGACAGTGCAGCACTCCCTCAGTTCTGAGTGTGATTAGGGATTCAGTCATTCACCCCAACTGCTGACACACCAGCGAGTTCACTCTGGGGAGAGGCTGTTCACCTGCTCTGTGTGTGGGAAGAGATTCTCTCAATTAACCAACCTGTTGACACACCAGAGAGTTCACTCCGGGAAGAGGCCGTTCACCTGCAGTGTGTGTGGGAGGGGATTCACTCAGCCATCCATCCTGCTGAGACATCAGTGAGTTCATACAGGTGAGAAGCCATTGACCTGCCCTCTGTGTGGTAAGGGATTCAGTCATTCACCCCAACTGCTGAGACACCAGCGAGTTCACACTGGGGAGAGACCATTCACTGCTCTCTGCACACAACGGTTTAGAACATCATCTACACTGAAATGAAAATCACTTATTGTCACAAGTAGGGTTCACTGAAGTTACTGTGAAAAGCCCCTAGTCGCCACATTCCGGCGCCTGTTCAGGAGGCTGGTACGGGAAGTTATATTCAAAATGTTTTCCTTTCTCATAATATTTCTCAGTATATTAGGCCTTATACTGGAGTCTTTGGGGCATACAATCAAGATTTGCCCCGGGCATCACCAGACCTCTGCACGCCACTGATGGTAACCCTCGGGATGTTGATTGTGGGGAATTCAGCAATGGTAATGCCATTGAATGTCAAGGGGTTAGATCCTCTCTTTCAGGAGGTGGTCATTGCCTGGCACTTGTGTGGTGCAAATGTAACTTGCCACATGTCAGCCCAAGCCTGGATATTGTCCAGGTCTTGCTGCATTTTGACATGACTGCTTCGTTTTCTGTGGAGTCGCGAATGGTGCTGAACATTGTGCAGTCATCCGCAAACATCTCCCCTTCTGACCTTATGATGGAAAGCAGGTCATTGATGAAGCAGCTGAAGGTGGTTGGGCCTAGCACACTACCCTGAGGAACTCCTGCCGTGATGTCCTGGAGCTGAGATGATTGACCTCCAACCACCACAACCATTTTCCTTTGTGCCGGGTATGACTCCAACCAGCGGAGTGTTTTCCCCCAGATTACAGGGTTGCAACCTGGTCCATACCATCATGTTCCTTAACCTCTTCTGTAGTTTAACATTTTATTAATAACTTACTATTCTTTAGTTATAGCTATCCTCTCAGACATTTTATTTTGTTGCTGTTATCACGACTTGTGAATATTTCATATATATTACGCTACAAAACCGTGTATAGGTTATTTTTATTTTGAGAGGGTATCACTTGGATACAGTTAATGAAAGTTTTACATTTGTGTCAGGTCTTTACCAATCACAAGAAAGTACAGTATACGAACCAACAGTGAGACTGGAGGGTAGAATTCCAAATGTCAATGTTATATAACCAACAAGTGAGCACAGAATTTCAATTGTGATTTTTTTTTCCCTCAAATTTCTTTTTCAAAATATGAAAACAAGAGTGAATTTCTCCATTTTAATTTGGATATTAGTAAAATTTAGGGCAACCAACCGAATAAAGAAAAGAGCTTATAGTCATAGAGCAATTTTAATGATCTCAGAGCCTCCCTAAGCGCTTTATTACCAACGATGATTAAATGTGATTATGTGTGGAAATGCAGCAGCCAATTCACACACAGAAGGGGGCATTATATCAGTGGCACGTCAGATCTGATGGCGGAATAGGAAGTAGCCACCACCTCTGCTTCTTGCTTCTTGCTGGTTACCATATGATTACAACTAAAACTCAAAGTGCTGATGGCGTGCACTGCGATCACGCAGTGGGGGAAGCTTCTCAGTGGTGAAACCCACCGTCAGCTGGCAATGCAGCAGATGCAGGCAGGTTCTGAAAGAGCTCTACTGGAACCCATCTTAGACAAACAGGGATCCTCGTCATCGCCGCTGAGTTCACCTCTAAATTCAAACACCCCCACCCCCCCCCCCCCCCCCCCCCCCCCCCCCCCCACCCCCCGGCTCAAAATCAGGAAAAGTCAAATTTCAGCTCCTGCCTAAATAAGTCACCCGATCCACAAGGAGTCCCCATCTCGCAGGCCCCATAATGCAGCAATAAGATCATTTGTTATTTAGCGTTATTGATTGATGGATGATTATTGGCCAGGACACAGGGAAAACACCTTTGTTCCTCCTGGACCAAGTCCGTGGGCTCTCATGTCCACCTGAGAGATTAGACAGGATGTCACGTTAGCTCATTATTATAAGAAGGACCCCTGCCAGCAAAGTCTGTATTACAGCTGACTTTGATTACATGGTCGGAGCAAAATTCTTTTTTAAAATTCTTTTTATTGGAATTTTACAGTTTAAGAATAGTTTACAAAAGGTGATTATCGTCTATTTACATAATTACAGTTCTTTTTCCCACCTCACCTTCCCTTTCCTCCCCCCTCCCCTTGTTTTATGTGTTCCCTTGGCATCTTGGTCTATTTTGCCTGATTTGCTTGTGCCAACCCTAGCAGGGCCCTAGGACTTCTAACTGGCTCTGTCAGTCTGCCTGTTGGTATGAACATTTCTGCCTGGGGGGTGGGGGAATGGTGCCCCTCCATGTACCAGGTGGTTTGTCCTTTGCCGGCCAGCCCCCATTTTGACCTGCGACCTTTTGTCCCTGCCACAAGGCCTTGTCTTGGTGCCTTGTTTTAGGCCCCGAGTTATTTATTCCAGCTGTTCCCATTCCCCCCTCCCACTTCCCCTTTCCCTATCCCTCCCTCCTTTCCTCCCCCTTCCCGTTTTTTAATGTCTTGTTGGCCCCTCTGCGCACCTCTCCCCCATCCCAAACTGGCTTCAAACAGCTCCTGGAACAAGTTGATGAATAGCTTCCATGTATCATGGAAGCTCTCCTCCGGCCCTCGGATAGTGAATTTGATTTGCCCCAGGTGTAGAAATTCTGGTGAGTGATCAGGCAGAATTCTGACTGAGACAATTTGGTTTATTGTTTGCTGTTCTCGTCTATAGCTTATAAAATTCTTGACCCGTACATAATGGGCTAAATACAGTGAGGCAGTAATCCCAACAGCCTCACAATCTGTGAGCATGGGATGGAGAATCAGGAATTGAGTTGTCCATTATTAGTATTGCTCTGCGCAGTGGGAATGCAGTCTTATTTAATATGTTCCAATGTGTTTTTCTGTGCTAGTTGCAGCTACAATCCTATAATTGCCTTCATGGTAGAATTCAGGCTTTTCTAAGAGCACAGTTATGCTACACTTTAGGTCAGTGCAAAACAATTTCACATGTGCATCAATGCAGCAGCAGCCATTTTGCTCAAGCAGCAGGTAAGCAAGCTGACTCCTGAGTGTACTGAAGGAAAGTGTGAGACTACCTGGAGCACAGACTACACCAGTTGGAGTTTACACTGGCTGCAATTGTTAACCTTGGCTGATAGAAAGATATATTTCAAACATGGCATATTGGACCTCTGGGCAAATTTGCGAACTTATTTTTTTCTATCTTTTCAAAGTTAGGATATAGTAAATGGTGCTGTTCAGAACTCAGAGCCTGTGAAAATCCAAGGCAGGGCTTTATGATTGCTTACAAAGGAAAAAGCAAAGATGCTTGTTATGTTTCAGAGGAAAACCATTGGCTGGTGTAATGTCACGTGTTCCACAATGACACCATCGGAGCATTTCATGGCCTTTGGGGAGTTCACCATTGTACCCTGTTTGAGCAGCATCTTGTAAAATAAACCCCTTGCACACTGTTATACTGTACGAACTCGACATGTGCCACCTTTAATTCTTTCTCTTTAGCAGCTGCTGCTGCAAAGAATATAACAATGCTAAACCAGCAACTACAACTGCTGCAACATTTTGGTTACTGGATGTTCTGTTGTGCAACTAATTTGAAGATTAACTTCCATTTCCCGATCCCTGATTCCAGCAGCAACAACAAGGATCCTTGCCCCTTACACATATATATCTTAAACTACTCTATGATTGCAGCATAATCATTGCTAATGATCTCCAATACATCTATAAATCACAGTGATTTCATTAGCAGTAGAAATGGCTGAAATGTAACCAAAGAGCCCTCCAACAGAGGGCAAGTATTATGCCCTAACTCAAATTGGACTCAATGGCCCACAAAAATACATTGACAAAAAGTAATGCACAATCATTAGTTGAACTTAATTTAGTCTAACCTGTCCTTTAAATTAGATTAATTACTAATTTTTACTTAATGTTTAACATCTGTTATTAATTTACAGAGCGAACTGCAGCTGAGCGTAATAATGCCCATGCCGATTTATTTATGAAAACCTTTTTTCATTGAGTGAAATATTACACAGACACTGCGGAAATGGTTCTGCTACACAGAGCAATGCCACAGATTATTGTTTTGTGTGGAACTCAGGTTTTCTGGCAAAGTTCCTTGTTTCCGATAGGCATTGAGCTTTTACTGGGATATGGTTCGATGATGTTAAAAGCGCGGCTTTTTTGTTGGTCAAGCAGATGTCGAATATGCAGAAGCAGATCACGTTCAAGAGTCTATGGAAAAGTGGCAGAGAACTCCATACAGGTAGCAGTTCCTGTTTGCTCAATGTAAAGTACATATGTTTCCGTGGTGACTGTCCCTTTCAGGACAACACAGCCAATCAAGGGTCATATCATCACAATACAACAATGTCTTGACAGTTCTTTCGCAAGCATGGTCTGTCACGAGTGAAGGAATTGTCATGGTAGTCTGTTTCTGGTACTTTGGTTGTGTAATAAAGTTTCTTCTCTTTCCAGTATTTCAATTCAGCATCTTTTTCATCAACCGTTTCATCGGTTTCATATCAAAATTCAACCATTTACCTTAGTCCAGAGAACCTCCTTTCAGTGAATGTTTCTGTCCCTGGTTTTTAAACCTTCCTGTGTTCATAGACATTAGGAAAGGCCTGCTCGACAATTCTTGCTTGGTGCGGAGGCCAGAGACTTCTTAACACAATGGGTATGAGGTATTTACCAATTACCAAAACAGGTTAAGAAACTGTTTCAAAACGAAAATATTACAGATGCTGGAAATATGAAATAAAAAGCAAATTTTGAAAATGCTCAGAAGGTCAAGAGAGAGAGTTAATGGGCTGGATTCTCCGCTGTTGGGATTCCCCACGGCGCCGGCAGCTGGGGATTTCCCGACAATGTGGGGCTGCCCACAATAGGAAACCCCACTGGGCGTCTGGCGGGACAGAGAATTCCCCCCCCCCCCTCCATGTTTCAGGTCTGTGACCAATCATCAGACAAAGCTGAAATATTAACTCTGTTTTTTCCTAACTAATTATTTATCATTGATTATCTTTATGGAAAACAACTTCTGTTGTGTAATTGTAACTCAATTAAGAAGAAAACAAGTTTAGTCACATAAAATGCCAGGACATTCATGAAGCCAGATGATCCACTCCAGTGAGACCAACTCTCCTGTATAACCTGAGCCAATTTTGATGGAAAAACCATTCTATTGGCTTACTGCTTTTCTTCACCATTTCCAGAACTACTTGTCATGACAACCTGGGCACGTGTGCAGTCAATTCCAGCCCCACACGCCCTTGAGTCACAACACAAGTGAATTAAGCAATAATTCTTTTCTATTTAAAAAAAATAAATTTAGGGTACCCAATTAATTTTTCCCAATTAAGGGGCAATTTAGCGTGGCCAATCCACCCAACTGCACATCTTTAGGTTGTGGGGGTGAGACCCACCCAGACACGAGGAGAACATGAAAACTCCATACAGACAGTGGCCCGGGGCCGGGAGAGAACCCGGGCCCTCAGCATCGTGAGGCAGCAGCGCTAACCACAGGGTCACCAATGCACCCGTTAAGCAACAATTCTTATAAAAATTCCCAAAGTCTTTGGCCCTTGGCTGCCCAATAATTACAGTCACCAGGGTTGAAAGTAGAAACACAATTACTGTTTATTTATTTTTATTGAATTTTTCAATTAAGGAGCAATTTAGCCTGACCAATCCACCTACCCTGCACATCTTTTGGGTTGTGGGGTGATGCCCATGCAGACACGTGGAGAATGTGCAAACTCCACACGGAAAATGACCCGGGGCCAGGATTCAAACATGGGTCCTCGGCGCCTTGAGGCAGCAGTGCTAACCATTGGGCCACTATGCCACCCATTACTGTTTATTTATATAAAATATGTTGATGAAATATGCAGTAAGCTCACTGGATCATGACAAGCTACCTTACTACCCAATTTTAACTGTCCCACCTCTACCCACACACACAAGACAGACTTACACTGTGGGGGAAGGAGTGAAAATAATAAGGATCAAGGTCAAAAGATGCTTCCAATGATGGTTTCTTAGCATGCTTTCCTCACAGCATTCTGGTTGATCAGTCCTTGGGTTTCAGCTGGTAATGGTCTTTCTTGCAAAGCCATTCATCAGGTTTCTTTATTTCTTATTTCTGAGAAGACTGGGCCTTCAGCTCGAGGTTCACCCCAGCCTACATCTTTCTGTATGGGCACTTTATTTCATATTAAACCTTGCTTTCAGCTCGTGATTTGACTTCAAGCCTTTGCAGTCTCGAGAGAATGATATCCAGTCTTGCTGGAGAGTCAGCCCTCATTGTGGCCTTATGGTAAGGATTAGCTTGATCTTTTTGGAAAGAATTAGTTAGAACCCTACATCGAAACTGCAAAAACTCAATCCTTGAAGCTCTGAAACATACAAGTGGGATCAGATCCAATCACCACCGGTTACCGGGCAGAGTACATTCTTTTGGGCCAATTCATTGTCTACCAGCCTAATCAATCAAACCGAGTCATCAAGAATGTCAGTCAGTCTAAAACAGCACAGTCTTCTGGATCCTTCTGTTTGAATTAAAGGCACAGGCTGCTTATAGGCAGCTTTGCCTTAAAGTCACAGGTCCACTAAAAATCCATGGGTCTAAAATGTAACAACAAAATAAAAGAAGGGAGAAATAAGGGAATAAACATGAACAAACAAGAAGGTCGCTTGTATTCTGTAAAATTAGGTGTCGCTATGATTGACAAGTGTAGGATTTAAACTTTAAGTGTATCTTTGAGACCTACTGTAGATACCATGGATATTCTCTGCCACCATCAGGAATTATCTGATCGAAGTCAGGAATCCCACTTGAAGTATGGAAAATAGTCCATGAAAACAAGCGGTGTTCAGGAGCTGATCTTTAAGGATGGCAGAATTCCTGTTTCACCTGAGATTTGCTGCAATTCTGTACCAAATCATTCCAGTCATTATGTCTGCATATTCGAAGGAGGTATATATGTTCCATTAGCAAGTCCTTTCGTCTTTAACATTAAAATTTTCATGGTTGTAGTTATTTCTTTAAAAGATGTATTCCTCAGCCTGTCTTGTTCATTTCCAGTATTCAGAGAGACATAGCTGAGCCAGACAAACTCCACATACAACAAGCATAAATTTCCATAAAAGGTTAATAATCAGGGATCCTGTGCCTGACCGACTTCACGTTACAGTTTGGGGCTGCAGATGTGACTGTTTATTTTTGTATCTGTAATTACAGTGAGTCTACAGTGTGTCATTGCTTCTGTTCACTTATCCATTTATTGTTTAGGAAATCTGAGTCTTCGTTTATAGCCTAAGTCACGGTACAGTCAACTATTTATCCCAACGCCTCCATATGAGAACAGGTGATATAATGAGGAAGCCAAAATACCGAGAGAGTTTTCTGTCCCTTCCTGGGATTCACTACAAATGACTAGATTGTGATCCAGCACAGATTCACCCCATGGTGTATGACCTTGAAGTGCTTTACCTACATAGCTCGAGATCTAAAACTGACAAAAATGTCTGGAGTAAAAACACAAAATCCATTCACAGGTAAGCACAATGAACAAATCCTGCTCCAAATCCTTAGTGGTCGATCAGACTTTAAAGTGCTCCTCGTGTTTGTCTGAAGAGGTTTCTGTGTCTCCACCTGACAGATCTCCTATCCTTTGCAACCAGGATGCTGTTTAGTGGACACGCAGCTAGTCAGCTCTTTAACTTTGGTTTGTTTCTCACTTCAGCTGCAGAGGTGGGGCTGTTTTGGGTCATATGTCATCTGCTTCAAGTCCTCCCAGCTGGCAGTCAAACAAGACATGACCTTCAGTCTTTGATGTGAGCAGTATCCTTCCTGTAGCTGTGTGTTTTGGCCCAATCATTCACAGCACAAAGGCAATCAGCCAAATCTGGCTTGGCAGACATTCTTCATCACGAGGCCAGCACCTTACCCAAGGCCTCTTAATGAATAAGGTCAGTGATCTGAAGTGGCCCGGTGATTTTTAATACTGCAATTGGAAAGCAAAGAATGTGCGATAATTAACCAGTCAATTGCTGCGTCACTCTGAATCCCAAAACCCATCATTGGCGGGCCTTGGGAAGCAGGAAGCAGTTTCTGCAGAGACCAGGGCAGTCCAAGGTCACCCCTAGCAAAAAAGAACGTGTGAGAGAGCGTCACGAGATCCACAGGTGGGGTACGTGGAATGTGGGCTGCCTTGTTAGTAGGTAGAGGCCCATCAGCTAGGGCTCATAAAATATCGCCTCATAAACGCCGGCTCGGACTGGGACCGGCATGATCGGTAGTCCCGATTGGGAGCTTTGGACCTTCAGCCCCGTTGCGGCCTTTACTTTTGTTGTCCACTTAAGCCTCCTTTGAATTTACCTTCTCGGGCCTCCTGAGCTTTCATAGTGATAAAGAATGACGTGAAAAGGAAGTTGTTGTAAATGCCAGTCTTTCAGATGAAATAGCCATTGTGTTACCAGCAGAAATAAACAGAAAAATAATCAATCAAAAATGAATGCCTGAAAGGGCACCACAGATGCTCGAACACTGGCATATCCCAGTCACCCATAAGAAGCAATTGACAACATTCAATGAGATTAATCGGAAAAGATTTATTTGCTTTCAGTCCATAATTAAGATTCAGTGACAATACTTAAGAAACCACTTACCTGTGAAGTGCTTTTGGGCCAGCCAGAGGATAGGAAAGATATTATTGGGCGGGATTCTCCGGCGGCCAAAGTCGGAATCGCGAAAAGCGATTGGAGAATCACGCATGACCCCAAAATCATGGCCTCTCCAGGTGCCTGACAAAATGCCATGCTCCGGAGCCTCAACAGCGGCATCATTACGTTCTACTTCACACATATAGTAAACGCCGTCCGCATATCATTGGCAGGCTTGACCCGTTATTCTCCGGGGCCCCCCCGATGCTCTTGTGCTTTTAAAAGTAGGGAAATGGGCGCCGTGGCTGATGAGGGAGAGAGAGGAGGTAAGACATGCAGAGGCACGACCGTAGGCTGCCGGACCCCCTCTAGTCTTTTCCTTCTCCCGGCAGTTGTGGGCTGCCTTCTCCTTGAGGGGAGGGGAGGTTGACAGAAAGCACAGTATTAGGCAGTTGGGTGCATGCAGCACAGGGGTGGGTAACTGATGATCTTCGTGGCCAGGGCACCTTGCTATGGGAGCCGGTATGAGTGCTGCCAAAAGGTGGGGTGCATGCATACCGCTGGCGGTAGCCATCCGGGTGTGTGGGATGGAGGTTGCTGCCAGAGGCACAGTGCTGCCTACTCACCCTGGCTGCCCTGAGAAGGTCATGCAGACTTTTACGGCACTGCTGTACGGTCCTGGCAGTGGGGTCCACAGTGCTCACGTCCTCTGCCACATGCACCCAGGCCCACTGTACGGTAGCGGGTAGCAGCCTCCTTCCCACCCAGGGGTACAGGGTAGCCTGCTTCTCCTCCACAACGTCCAGCGGGGTCTCAAGCTCTGCACCTGCAAAATGGGTGCCGCCCTCCATGCTGTCACCTTCTTCTCAGGGATGAGTGTGTGTGGGGAGTGGAGTGTTAATAATGACAGTATGCGGCTGCAGCTTGACAGACTCTCAAGTAGCGATCCAACCCCAGCAAATCCGACACCATTTTCCATTGGAATCGATCATGTTCCACATGGCGCCTGTGCTAGTCCATTAACAATTGTTGAATTGCTCAATTTTGCTGTTGTAGAAGTCCCCCGGTTCAGTCCCGGCATCAGTACATAGTCTCTGAAACGGAGAATGCCCCCCATTGTATTAATGCACATCTTTCTTTTCGTTTTTTTCTCTTGTGTTCAGTACGGATCATATTTTGTTTATTTTAGGCCATGCAATTTTGACAGTCACTGGAATATGTACCACAGCTAAATTTCTGGAGGATAAAACCGTGTTTTCTTTCTGTATTTGACAAGAAGCAATGTTGCAGCCAACTTGAAAATGGTTCCAACACCACTCTGAGTGATTAAATTGTTTACTTTATTAATGCTTGAAAATGAGTGGGGCCTTATCCATGAAAGGTACACTTCTGACTGTTAACAGACACTAGAAACAACCCATAAGTACAGTTCTCAATGTTAGCTCTCGTAAAGCGGGTAGCAGTGTCTGATCAGCCACATTCCCAGAGGAAGAAAAGGAAAATCGGAGGTATAAGCACCCTGACCCACTGTCATGGCTAGTTTCATGCCAGTCTAAGCGTGGATTTCAATACAGGTGTTCTGTCCGTGCTATCCCTCAATAATCATCTATATTACAAGAAGGTCATAGATAGTAACAACCAAAAATAGAAAATCTAGTATAACACCATCTGTATATGTTAGTGATCTACTGAAGATTATTTCTCAATAAATATATAGTAATGGGGAAAGAATTTCCAGTCAATAAAGGTCGTGCATGAATGTTCAATGTGCTCGTTCTACCTTCCTGTGTGCACTATAAACATGTTAACACGTGCAGAATAATGGCACACAGAGGAATGTTTTTTGAGTGTGTAATGCATTCATATGTGAATTCTGCCGATAAGAAACTCTACCATATGTTGTCATGGACGGTTAATATCCTTGTACACATGAAGGACATTGAGGGACCGACAGACTCTGCAAACACCTAAACCTAATGGATGAATTTCTGCCAACTATCCACTTTACTTTGATTGGAAAATCTGGGAAACAGCATTAAATGGCATTTACGTTGCTTCACCATGGTTCTGTGACTCCAATGATTTATCCGCTCCCAAATATTTGTTCCTTGAAAGTGATTTGTGCGCATAGCTCTACTATTGGAAACCACCGGTTTTCCCTTTATTGTAATTATATTATTGATGTGCAATGTAGCCTAATTTGCTACCCATCTTTCCACTTCATAGCATCCCTACAGTGCAGGAGGCTATTAGGCCCATTGAGTCTGCACTGACCCTCCAAAAGAGCACCCGAACATAGGCCCACACCCTTACCTTACCCCCCACCTAACAATTTATCATGTATAATCAACCTAATCTGCACATCTTTGGACTGTGGGAGGAAACCAGAGCACCCGGAGGAAACCCACGCAGACATGAGGAGAACATACAAACGCCACACAGTCATCTAAGGTCGGAATCGAACCTGGATCCCTAGTGCTGTGAAGCAGCAGTGCTAACCATTATGCCACCATGCCGCCACCAGTGAGATGCCAACCTGCTGACTGTCTTTAGGGCCAGAATTATCTCTTTGTTTCCTCGAGGTGTATGTTCTCAATATTCAACTACCAGTTTCTTTTTTTTTTAATTTAGAGTACCCAATTCATTTTTTTTCCAATTAAGGGGCAATTTAGGGTGGCCAATCCACCTAGCTTGCATATTTATTGGGTTGTGGGGGCAAAACCCACGCAAACACGGGGAGAATGTGCAAACTGCAAACGGATAGTGACCCAGAGCCGGGATCGAACCTGGGACCTCGGCGCCGTGAGGCTGATGTGCTAACCCACTGCGCCACAGTGCTGCCCAACTACCAGTTTCATCAATAGCTGATGATTCTGGATGATCCTGCTTAATTTCTTGTATTTGTACAAGCGAGCAGGGTTGACAATGATAATCCGGATGCAGAGCCTCACCGTTACACCACACAGGCATGCCAGTACCTGCCTCGACATTCCTACTGATCCACATCACAATAGACTCAAGAACAGCTTCTACCCTGCTGCCATCAGACTTTTGAATGGACCTACCTCGTATTAAGTTGATCTTTTCTCTACACCTTTCTATAACTGTAACATTATATTCTGCACCCTCGTCTTCCTTCTCTATGTATGGTATGCATTGTTTGTACAGCATGCAAGAAACAATATTTTTCACTGTATACTAATATAATTTCATTTCATTCATTTTCATGTGACAATAATAAATCAAATCAAATCAAACCTAATGGCACCAGACGTCTGTTAAATCTTATGTGAGGTGAATCCAAGCTCCCAGCAGCTGGAAACTAGAGAAGAAGGCATGTTGCATAATATATGCCCACAATGGGTTGAAGTGAACTGAGCTATCAATATTGTGCTGATGCTAACTGTGACCTTTGGAATTTGTAGACAGATGCTGCTAGTATCATCTGATGTTGTCAGGTTTCTACACTTAGAAAATATCTTTTTAAAGCACCTCATGTGAAGTCCACATCCCATAACTGAACTGGGACTCAACCATGTCCTTCAATGGGTTCCTGCTCCTTCCCAGCCTCCAAAGCCACCTTCCCTGCTCAACCCGTGTTTTATAAGTAATTTATGCATCCTTGTTGATGTTACTAAAGGGGTGGTTGGATAAAAGATGGTGCTTCAATGGGTAGCAATGAGTGATGCTGGCTGCTGGAGTACTCGAGAGATTTAGTGGTGTCCTGTTTTTTCTACTTGTTCCTATTGTTCCTAGACAGAGGATGGAAGATACATTACAATGATTGAATCACATGAATAATTGCTTTCATCAGAATTTGGTGCACATGCTTGACAACATACATTGATGGCAGCAAGTAAGAGATAGATTAAGCATAAAGGAGATGATGAGAATGGTTCTAGTCAGTACATTGTGGTGGACTGGGGGATCTCAACTTCCCGATCTAACACCCCTTCCACAGCTTCTAATTCAGATAACCAAAGTGCCACTTGTTCACAATAATAATTTGACTTGGAATCAAAAGACCCTCCATCAATATGGATCTGTTCTCAGTGGTAATGCATCACCTTGGTTGCAAAGAAAAAAAATTGAAAGCAGAAGTTCACATAGTCAGGAAAAATGCAAAAATAATCCCAGGATAGATGAAATCACACAGACCTGCATTATGCAGCTGCATTGGTAAATAAATAGAACACAACTTCTGAAAAAGTTGTGAATGAAGGCTAAATGAATATAAATATTAACTTTTTGGGTATAAATTTTGAGTATACACTTATTTATTTATTTATTTATTTATTCCAATTAAGGGGCAATTTAGCGTGGCCAATCCACCTACCCTGCGTATCTTTTTGGGTTGTGGGGATGAGACCCAGGCAGACACGGGGAGAATGTGCAAACTCCACACAGACAGTGACCCAGCGGGGAATCGAACCTGGGACCAGAAAACCAATGCTGCCCAAAGGCCAAAGACAGTGCAGCAACTGTCAAGAGAGAGCTCGGGCAGGATTCTCTGATAATGGGGCCGGCGAGAAACCGGCACCAACCACTCCGACATCAATGGCCCCCGAATGTGAGGAACTCTCACCTTTCTAGGGGGCTAGGTTGGTGCCGGAGTGGTCCCCACAGCTCCAACTGGGATCATGGCTGGAATTCTGTTTATTTTGTTGCTCGTGAAAGATTACTGTGAGCGTGTTATGAGGGTGGAATTGCCACGACAGGAATACGTAACCAGATTTACACTGCACATGATTCTTAAGTGTCTTATCCATTGACTTCAATCTTGTGTATTTATCTATAATCCCAATCTATATTGGTGCTTTTTTGAGGTATTGAAATATCGCTATAAAGTTGTGTCACATAGCAGATATTGAAAATATATTGTAGCAAGAAGCAGCAATTAGCAGTCTTCAGACTTGATCAAGAAAATAGATACAAATGTGAACCATTCACTCTTTGTCCTCTTGCCTCTTAAAAGTTGTATTTCAAAGAGATACCTAAGGGCTTGATGCACTATCAATAACTACGAGACGAGAGTAGAAGATAATCGAGGCTTTATTAGGCAGAGATGTGTGGCCTCCTACAGCAGCTGGTGAAATGGCTGCTGTTCGGAGAGCACACACATTTATACTCTGCCTACTGGGCGGAGCCAGCAGGCAGGGATCTACCCCCGTACCTGTAGTACAGGGGCCTTACCGTAATACCAGCATATACAATATAATACAAGAGTGGTGACTACCACATTCACCCCATGTTAAAAATGAGTCCAGCTGGGGTGGTGGAACACTATATACATACAGATTGGTTTTTAAATTACAGAGAAGGTTACATATTTAGACGATTGGGCGCCTTGATCTGTCGTTGAGAGCGCCGTAGTGCTGGTGGTGACTCAGGCGTCGGCTTGGTCTTCGTTGACTCCGGGAGCGTGTCGGAATCCTCGTCATCCCCGGGTGGGAGCAAGGGGAGGATGGATTGTCCTGGAGCGGGGGCTGCACTGGGGGGAGGGAGGGTGGCGCCGGGCAGGGACGGGGGGGGGGGGGGGGGGTTGTGTGGGGACCCAGCTGGTGCCAGGTCCCTGAGGGAGACTGTGTCTTGGCTGCCGTCGGGGTACACTATGTTTAGCGTACTGCAGGTTTGCGTGTAGTAGCTGTACCCTCTCAACCAACGGGTCCGCCTTGTGGAGCCGCACGTGCTTGCAGAGGAGGACGGGTCCTGGAGCTGTCAGCCACGTTGGGAGCGAAAATCCCGGAGGGTGGATTTTCCTGGGAAGGCAAAGAGATGATCATGGGGGGTTTCGTTAGTCACAGTGCACAGGAGCGACCGAATGGAGTGGAGGGAGTCAGGGAGGACCTCCTGCCAGCGGGAGGCCGCAAGATTTCTGGACCGTAGGGACAGCTGAATGGCCTTCCAGACCGTCCCATTCTCCCGCTCCACCTGCCCATTTCCCCTGGGGTTGTAGCTGGTCGTCCTGCTCGAGGCAATGCCCCTGTTGAGCAGGTACTGGCGCAGCTCATCGCTCATAAATGAGGATCTACGGTCACTGTGGATGTAGGCGAGGAAACCAAACAGTGCGAAGATGGTGTTGAGGGCTTTGATGACGGTGGCAGACGTCATATCGGGGCATGGGATGGCGAAGGGGAATCGGGAATACTCGTCGACAACATTAAGATAATACATGCGGTCGGTGGAGGGAAAGGCCCTTGAAATCCACGCTGAGGTGTTCAAATGGGCGGGGGGCCTTCACCAGGCGCACACGGTCTGGCCGGTAGAAGTGCGGTTTAGACTCCGCGCAGACCTGGCAGTTTCTGGTGATAGCCCTGACTTCCTCGACGGGGTTGGGCAGATTGCGGGTCTTAATGAAGTGGTAAAAGCGGGTGACTCCTGGGTGACAAAGATCGTCGTGCAGGGTCCGGAGTCAGTCCACTTATGCGCTGGCACATGTACCTCGGGACAGGGCATCGGGGGGCTCGTTGAGCTTACCGAGGGGATAAAAAATCTCTTAATTGTAGGTGGAGAGCTCGATCCTCCACCTCAAGATTTTATCATTTTTGATCTTGCCCCGCTGTGTGTTGTTGAACATGAAGGCAACCGACCGTTGGTCAGTGAGGAGAGTGAATCTCCTGCCGGCCAGGTAATGCCTCCAATGTCGCACAGCTTCAACGATCTCTTGGGCCTCCTTCTCAACGGAGGAGTGCCGAATTTCAGAGGCATGGAGGGTGCGGGAAAAGAATGCCACGGGCCTGCCTGCCTGGTTGAGGGTGGCGGCCGGAGCAAAGTCTGATGCATCGCTCTCGACTTGGAGGCGGAGTGTCTCATCGACCGCGTGCATCGCGGCCTTGGTGATGTCGGTCTTGATACGGTTGAAGACCTGGTGAGCTTCGGTCGTCAGTGGGAAAGTGGTGGAGTGGATTAGTGGGCGGGCCTTGTCCGCATAGTTAGGGACCCACTGGGCATAGCACAAAAAGAACCCCAGGCATTGTTTGAGGGCCTTGGGGCAGTGGGGGAGGGGGAGTTCCATGAGGGGGTGCATGCAGTCAGAGTCGGGCCCTAGATCTCCGTTCTGAACCACAGAGCCGAGAATGGGTAATCGGTCCGTGCTGAACACACACTTCTCCTTGTTGTAGGTTAGGTTGAGGAGTGTGGAGGTGTGGAGAGATTTGGAAAAGTTAGCGCCGTGGTCCTGCTGATCGTGGCCGCAGATGGTGACGTTGTCCAGGTACGGGAAAGTGGCCCACAGCCCGTACCGGTCAACCATTCGGTCCATTTCCCTTTGGAAGACCGAGACCCCGTTGGTGATGCCGAAGGGAACCCTAAGGAAATGGTAAAGGCGGCCGTCTGCTTCAAACGCGGTGTACGGGCGGTCCACCTTACGGATGGGGAGCTGGTGATAGGCAGATTTCAGGTCCATTGTCGAGAAGACCCGGTACTGTGCACTCTGATTGACCATATCAGATCTGCGTGGGAGGGGGTACGTGTCGAGCTGCGTGTACCGATTGATGGTCTGGCTGTAGTCAACGACCATCCTGGTTTTCTCTCCGGTTTTCCCTTGGGCTCTCCAGGGGCTGTTGCTGGCCTCGATAATGCCTTCCCGAAGCAGCCGCTGGACCTCAGACCTGATTAAGGTCCTGTCCTGGGCACTGTACCGTCTGCTCCTGGTGGCGACGGGTTTGCAATCCGGGGTGAGGTTTGCAAAAAGGGAAGGCGGGTCGACCTTAAGGGTCGTGAGGCCGCAAACAGTAAAGGGTGGTAGGGGCCCGTCAAATTTCAGGGTTAGGTTCTGGAGGTTGCACTGGAAGTCAAGGCCGACTAGCAAGGCAGCGTAGAGATTGGCCAGGGAGATTCTCTGGTTAGCGCGGTGCACCACGAGGGAGCAGCGCCTTACCGTATCGGGATGGATGAAGCTCCCAGTGCTCCCGGAGTCCAGAAGGCAGGATATCTCGTGCCCGTTGACCTTCACCTTTGTCGACGCGGTCTCGAGGTTGTGCGGTCGAGACTGGCCGATCATGACCGAGGTGAGACGCGGCTGGTCGTCGGCGGTTGCAGGCGATGAGCGGCCCGATGAGGTGCCCGACGGGCAGGGGTCCTGAGGCGGGCAAGATGGTGGCGCCCACGGGCCACACGTGTCCTGGGGCAGGAAAGATGGCGGCGCCCTCGGGCCACATGTGTCCTGGGTTAGGCAAGATGGCAGCGCCCATTGGTTCTGAGGCAAGCAAGATGGCGGCGCCCACGGGCCGCACGTGTTGTGAGTGGAGCAAGTTGGCGGTGCTCACGGGCCGCATGTGGTCTGAGGACAGGAAGATGGTGGCGCCCACTGGCCGCACATGGGGGGTGCTGGGACAATAGCGGCGATTGAGCGGGCCTGGCACACAGCAGCGAAATGTAATTTCTTGCCACAGGCCTTGCAGAGCACGCACCGCGCCGGGCAGCGCTGCCGGGGGTGTTTTGTCTGTCCGCAGAAGTAGCACTTGGGTCCCCCGGGGTTGGTTGGCTGCCGCGCGACGCGGGGTTGGCTGGGGGCGGTTGCTGATGGGGTCCACGATGGGGTGGCCGCTGGCAGGCTCCATGATGCACAGGTGGGGTGGGCCATTCGGTCAGGGGGCATAAGCCTGTACGTTGCGTGAGGCGACTGTGAACGAGAGCGCTAGTTTCTTGGTCGCAGCGAGGTCAAGCGTTACCTCTTCCAAGAGGCGCTGGCGGATGTAGTTCGACTCTATGCCCGTAACGAACGCGACTCTCATTAGCAGGTTCGAATGTACAGAGGCCGAAACGGCCTGGCAATCACAGTCTCTCACCAGGGCGAGCAGGGCACGCCAGAAATCTTCCAGACTCACTGGGAAGTTGGCGCCGCGTAGACAGGAGGTGCCTGGCGTAGATCTTGTTGGTTTGCTGAGCGAAGTTCTCCTTCAGTAGCGCCATGGCCTCTGCGTAGGTCGGCGCGTCCCAGATGAGGGGAAAAACGTTGGAGTTCAGCCACATGTACAGAATCTGGACCTTGTGTGCCTCTGAGATTGGGTCTGTCGCAGACCCGATGTATGCTTCAAAGCAAGCTAGCCAATGTGCAAAGTCCTTTTTGGCGTTGTCTGCTTGAGTATGCAGCTGCAGGTGATCCGGCTCGATGCGGAGGTCCATTTCTGAAAAATCTCTGTGTAATAAATTGATGCTCAATTCCGACGAGACGAGAGTAGAAGGTAATCGAGGCTTTATTACACAGAGATGTGTGGCCTCCACACATACAGCAGCTGGCAAAATGGCTGCTGTTCGGAGAGCCCACACATTTATACTCTGCCTACTGGGCGGAGCCAGCAGGCAGGGATCTACCCCCGTACCTGTAGTACAGGTGCCTTACCGTGATACCAATATATGAAATATAATACAACAGTGGTGACTACCACAGGGCTCCAATGCTTCTCACTAACAGTGAAGATCTATGTTGTCCAATCATTCCACTTTGTTGGTTATTTGATATTTCTACCCTGTGAAATTCCTGATAAAATATAATCCCATTAAACCCTTTGTATGAAATAATTGTATTGGGTAATACCACATACCCAGGCAGAAGAAAATCTTCTGCTGATACAGAATGGGAAATATCTAATGCAGTTTATTTGGAGAACAAGCATTGAATCTTTCTCCCAAATTGGAATTTACTTTCACCGTGTGCACAAGGTGCAAATATGCAGAACATGTTAATGAGGGCTGAGGCAGTCACCCAAATTGGTAATACCATCGCATGGTGTGATGCACTATCAATTCCGACGAGACGAGAGTAGAGTGTAATCGAGGCTTTATTACGCAAAGATGTGTAGCCTCCCGCAGCTGCTGCCAAAATGGCTGCAGCTCGGAGAGCCCACACATTTATACTCCGCCTACTGGGCGGAGCCAGCAGGCAGGGATCTTCCCCCGTACCTGTAGTACAGCGGCCTTACCGTAATAGAGGCTGGTTTAGCTCACTCGGCTAAATCGCTGGCTTTTAAAAAGCAGACAAAGCAGGCCAGCAGCACAGTTCAATTCCCGTACCAGCCTCCCCAAACAGGCGCCGGAACGTGGCGACTAGGGGCTTTTCACAGTAACTTCATTGAAGCCTACTCGTGACAATAAGCGATTTTCATTTCATTTCATTTCATACACCTCATATGTGATATATGTACAACAGCGGTGACTACCACATGGTGTTATAAGTAACTAATGGGATATTCGCGGCTCTTAATATTAATGACATATGCTGCATACATATGGGATGATATTCATAACCAGATGCTAACATTTTGCTAGAATCTTTCTGTGGTTGCTTTGTGAATTGATTGGTGAATCTTGACATGAGAAAACATATCATGCGTGATTGAGGGGGGGGGGGGGGGTGTTAAAGTGGGTGGGGGAGGTGCGAATAAGGAGCAGAAACAGGAAAAGCACTGGGGCCCATGATTTCTCTCCCTGGCGCTGGTTGACATTATTATCTGTCAGATGAGGTGTTAAACCAAGGCCCCATCTGCTGCTCAGATTTAAAAGATCTCACGGCACTATTTTTAAAGAACACCGGGGGGAGCCATTCCTGCTGGCCCAGCAAATATATATCCCTCAATCAACATGTAAAGCAGATTATCTGCTCAGTATCACACCACAGCTGTGGAAGTGAGCAGAAATTCCTACATTACAACACTGACTACTGTGGCTGTAAAGTTGTTATAACCACAGGTCTTAGGGGGTGGGAATGATTAACTACCCCGTGGGCCTTGCAGAATATGCACCCCCCCCACTGATATGGGGGTAGGGGGACCTCTAAAAATGTCTGGCTATGTATGAATAGAGTCGGCTAGTAAGGCATTGACTAGTGAAGAGCCAATAGGGAGCTACTGGAGCTGTATATAATGGTAGCTGTAAAATAAAGTCAGTTTGTGCTTCTACAAGCTGGGTGTGGGCTCTTTGTGGCTTTATAAATCAATCGACACTGCTGAGCCACCCCCATCTCCCATCTCAATCAAATATAAATTGGATATTTTATATCAGCATGCCTCTTTTTGGACTGATGGATGTGTTTGATGCCGGATTGGAATATTGGAATCAGTACGCACAGAGGGTGCATTACTTTTTCCGGGCAAATGATATCGCAGAGAACGACCGCCAGGAAGTCATATTGCTCACTGCTTGTGGCACATACCCATTCGGAATGATATGGAGCGTTATGTATCCAGTGGCCCCACACACTAAAACGTTCAATGTGCTTGTAGCCTTCGTGGCCCATCACTTTAATCGGACCCCATCCATTATAGTGCGGCAATATAATTTTAATACCACAGAAAGGACCCTGGGTGAGTCCATCACCGAGTTTTTATACAGATTACAGACATTTCCTGAATTCTATGGATACAGCACTGCCCTATCTGAGATGTTGTGTGACCACTTGGTTTGTGGCATTAACAATGCGGCCTCTCAGAAACAACTGCTGGCCAAACCTTCCCAGATTGCGCTGTCCCGGGAATCTGGGGAGCGAGGGGTGCGGGAGATACAGTGAATGGAAGTGAATGCCCTAGAAAACACCCCCTCCTGCTGATGAGTCCCCTCCCCAGACCACGACCATGCCCTGGACCTTTGGCCGAAGGAAAAGCCTTCCCGGTGGGAGACTTTGCCGGAGTCTGTAGAAGGGGAGCCTGGTCAATGAGGGGCTTATGGTCACCAGCCCTGGCTCCAGCATGAGCGCAGGCCATGAGTGACCCAAGGTCAAGACGCCGCCGTAAAGGTAAACGTCAGCCCAGGGCCCGGACCTTCCACCTGGATGAACGGGAAGGGGAGGATGACTGCCTGCAGCTGTATTGTGTCGCAGGCCGCCAGAAAAATCACAGTACAAGTCAATGTGCACTTGTTCAATATGGAATTGGACACTGGGGCAGCGATCTCTGTGGTCAGACAGGAGGGGCTGGGTTCTCCGATTCTGGGGCTATATCCCCACTTTGGCGTGGGAACGGTGCCAAGAAAAATGACGTAAAACGGCCACTGATTCCCCGTTTTGCTGGGGGCAGCATGCCGGCATGGGAGAGCACCCAGGTCTAGCTACTGATATGGCTGGAGAATCACCGAGTCCGTGACCACGCATGTGCACAGCGGCGGCCTGCAGCGGCCGCGCCATGCTACATGGCGGAGGCTGCTCGTGAACCCAGCCTGCAAAATAGTACCCCCACCTTTGGCCGGCTTGCGCACCCCAGACAAACATCCACAGTGCCCCCAGCCCCTAATAAAGACCCCCCTGCCCACGGATCGGCCCTCCCCGAATGTGATGGCGCTGGACTGAGTCCGCAGCCGCCATGTCAAGTTCCCAATGGATGAGACCCCACGCGAACGACACCGTCGGAAACTTGACCGGAGCATTGGAGAGCGGGCCTGGCAACGTCCTGAGGCCATCGATACGTGGTGCAGTGTACACTGGAGTGGGCAAAGCATCGCAAAAACGGCGCCGCCCCCGATTTTTTCGGGAGCTGTAATTCTCTGGCCGATTGCCGAACACGATTTCAGCGTCTGCGATTGGAGAATCCAGCCCAAGATGTTTGACCGAATTAAGCAGTGTATTCGGACCTTGGATTTAATGGACACCCAGGCCACACTGGGCACCTACACGGGAGAACCTTTGGATACTGCTGGCACTACTATCACCCTGGTGAATTATGGACACAAGTCAGCGCACCTCGAGCTTATTCTGGTAAAGGGCCAAGACCCCAGCCTGTTGGGTCATGTTTGGTTGCACCTTCTACAGCTGCGTTGGCAGCACGTCCTCCAGGTGGGGTCCAGTGGCCTGGATGAGGTAACATAGAAACATAGAAAATAGAAGCAGGAAAAGGCCATTCGGCTCTTCAAGGCTGCTCTGCCATTCATTATGATCATGACTGATAGGGCAGCACAGTGGCACAGTGGTTAGCACTGGGACTGCGGCGCTGAGGACCCGGGTTCGAATCCCGGCCCTGGGTCACTGTCCATGTGGAGTTTGCACATTCGCCCCGTATCTGCGTGGGTTTCACCCCCACAATCCAAAAGATGTGTAGGTTAGGTGAATTGGCCATGCTAAATTGCCCCTTAATAAAAACAAATGATCATGGCTGATCATCAAGTTCAATACCCTAATCCCATCTGCTCCCCATATCCCTTGATCCCTTTTGCCCCAAGGGCTTTATCTAATTCCTTCTTGAAATTACACAACGTTTTGGCCTCAACTACTTTTTGTGGTAGCAAATTCCACAGACTCACCAGTCTCTGGGTAAAGAATTTTTTCCTGACCTCGGTCTTAACAGGTTTACCCATTATCCTCAAACTATGACCCATAGTTCTAACTCCTCTACCATCGGGAATATTGTTTCTGAGTCTATGCTGTCTAATCCTGTTTGAATTTTGTAAGTTTCTATGAGAGCCCCTCTCTCTCAACTCCAATGAATATAATCCTAGCCAATTTAGTCTCTCCTCATATGACAGTCCCACCATCCCAGGATTCAGCCTGGTGAACCATTGCTGCATTCTCTCCATAGCAAGAACATCCTTCCTCAGATAAGGACACCAAAACAGCACACAATACTCCAGGTTTGGCCTCACCAATGCCCTATACAATTGCAGTAAAACATCTCTATTCCTGTCCTATGAAGGCCAACATACCATTTGCCTTCTTTATTCCCTTATGTACCTGTACACTTATTTTCAGAGATTGATGCACAAGGTCACCATGGTCTCGCTGAGTATCCACCTCTCTCAATTTACACCCATTCAAATAATAATCTGCCTTCCTATTTTTGCTACTGAAGCGGATAACCTCACATTTATCCGCATTATACATTTATCCGCATTTGGGCAGCAGGGTAGCATGGTGGTTAGCATAAATGCTTCACAGCTCCAGGGTCCCAGGTTCGATTCCCGGCTGGGTCACTGTCTGTGTGGAGTCTGCACGTCCTCCCCCTGTGTGCGTGGGTTTCCTCCGGGTGCTCCAGTTTCCTCCCACAGTCCAAAGATGTGCGGGTTAGGTGGATTGGCCATGCTTAATTGCCCGTAGTGTCCTAAAAAAAGTAAAGGTTAATGGGGGGGGGGTTGTTGGGTTACGGGTATAGGGTGGATACGTGGGTTTGAGTAGGGTGATCATGGCTCGGCACAACATTGAGGGCCGAAGGGCCTGTTCTGTGCTGTACTGTTCTATGTTCTATGTTCTATACTGCATCTGCCATGTATATGCCCATTCACTCAGCCTGTCCAAATCCCGCTGAAGCATCTCTGCATCCTCCTCACAGCTCACCCTCCCACCCAACTTTGTATCATCTGCAAATTTGGAGATCATGGGCGGGATTCTCTGTTGGCCGATGCCAAAATCGCAAAACGCAATTGGGCAGAGAATCAGTTTTGACGCCTAAATCGTGGCGGACGCCAATTTGACACCAAATTACAATTCTCTGTCACCGAGACAGCGGCATCGATGTGTACCAGAATGCACGTACAGTAAACACTGTTTGCATATAATCTGTGGGATGTAAGGCAGCCATCTTGCTGCGCACCCCACTGACCATCCACCTTGGCTCCTGGTTCTGCAGAGTACAGTGACACCAACCGTATGGGTGCCACCTCTCCACCTCCCATCCCCACACCTCCGTCATAACCCCCATACCTACCTGGCCACCACCCACTGGCGGCCCACCTAGGGCAACACCAACATTAGTCCCTACGGGGGCCTCAGTGCATACCCCTGGCAAGGGCACTGCCAGCCGACAGTACCCCTGGAATCAGGGATTGGGGCCAGAGAGATAGCTCTATGTAGAGCCTCGTGCTGAACTTATATTATACATAGTAAGAAGTCTTACAACACTATAGTAAGAAGTCTGCTCCGAAAGCTGGTGATTTGAAACAAACCTATTGAACTTTAACCTGATGTTGTAAGACTTCTTACTGTGCTCACCCCAGTCCAACGCCGGCATCTCCACATCATATATTATACATAGTTAGAATAATGTTCAATAAAAGGCAGTTTACCAACAGCCTAGCCTCCAGCATTCTCTGAGAGTCCGGATCATGAACATCTCCTCCCAGACCCACAATGATACCAGAATCAGTTGAAAAGTTGTAAACTTTCTCAAGGCACTAAAAAGTGACAAATAACTTCTCATACACTCGTTGCGAACACTTCCAAATGTAACTGTTGAATATGTCAAGTTTTTCAGATCAAAAGAAAATAGACAAGATTGTCATGACTAAAGGACACACTCTGAATCTTAGATATGTTCAAACAATCCTCTGAAAGGAACACACTTCTAACCAATGGTTTCCCCTCAGCCTAAATTTGGCATCTTACATTAAACATTGGCATATTCACACAGAGGAATACCGACAATTCTACGTCAATCAGGGGCACATATAGAAAAGGGACACTTATCTAACAGCAACAGTGTCTGATGTTTGTTGTGCAGAATGATTTTCAGTCCTCCATCCTCAGTACAGGAAAACCCTTCTTTACATCTGTGTGTGGTGAAGTGATCAGGTGATTGTTCTTAAAATTAATTCTGTACTCGCTCTGTTCCCTTAATAAGATTAGTTTGATTCCAATCCTTTAAGACTGATTTAATGTAGTTCCTGCACATTATACACATACTTAAATGATTGAATTCCTGTTTAAATCCTTTGGCTACATTTCATGTACTTTATATGTACAATAGCTATGAATCATTCAACACCACAGTTTCTACGAACACGTCTCCTTCTACCTTTTATTAAATTAAAAATATGCATTGAAAGGGGCAAGCTAAAAACTGTAGCATTCGAGATTCCAAAGATTGGGAAAGAGTACAAGTGGGCTAGCAGCAAATAAAATTCAATGAAGGTTGTCATTCCTAATTGCTCTGCAGTGCTCAGTGCTGGTACTTTCTGATAAAAGTGTTTGTATGTGGATGTTAGGTAACAGGCCTCATTCTGCATTGACATTCATACGTCCCCATATTTCAGGGACATGCCAATATCACTATTATGATTCATATGAGTGACGTTTGAGTGAGGCATCAGAGAGCTACTACCTTCTGCAGGAATATATTCAGGGAGCAAGACTGAAAGGAAACAACTGGAAATGTATATTGGCTCCACTCTGGAGCTTACATACTCCTGCCGGCAGAGAATCAGTACTGATCCCTGCTGGCACTAGGGTTGCTCAGGTGTGAGTTACAGTCTTTGGCCATGCAAATTTATGCATGGTGGAGACTATGCCAGATTCCATTCAAATTCAAGTATTGGGCTGTCATTTTGAGTGGGAAGCCCAATCCCAGTGTCCAGAGGCAGCCCCCCCCCCCCCCAACAAAATCTTCACCCCCCCCCCCCCCCCACCCCTGCTGATAAGGAAGCCACCCCCAGCCCCTCATCAAGGAAGGGCATCCACCCCCACCACGGGAATAATGGGTCACCCCCCCCTCCCCAAGCCATGCCTGAATTTGGGTGACCTGCACTCCACAGACCCCCCTCTTCAACCACCCCTTTCATGGCATTTACACCCTGGCAGTGATACCCACACCTGACTCGGTGGATTCCAAGGGGGTGAGGGGAGTCAGTCTATGGGTAATGTGCCCTTCTGTTACTGCTTGGCTGCAGAAGGATGTCCCCCAAGAGTCCTGGCAGTTATCTGGGTAAGGGCTGTGGGTGAGGGGTTGAGCCTGGCCCTCCCTCTCCCCATGATGGGGGACCCATATCTGCTTTGCCCCTTCCAGCCCTGGGCAACCTGAAGATCATCCTAGGCATCGTGATCTGGTCCCTGTGATCAACAGGATCCTCCTTGGTTGATCTTTTAATTCGGAGGTGGTCTCCTTAGCCTGAATTGCTCTACCTGACAGCTGATGAGCAGTCCAGGCAGTTCAGTGAAGAATCAATGCAAGAAGACTTTCCCTTTCCTAACATCTGTTCCCTCAGACAAATTCCTTTAACTTTTACAAGTGTCAGAGGCTTCTTTGAAAAGCCACAACACTTGAAAAGGCTTCAAATCCCCGACACCCTTTGAAATGCTAAGCACCATTCAATTTCACAGAGCAATGCCATTCATTAGCCTGTGATTAACAGCTGAATGATTCAGACACAGCTGTTTAAGGAGTTTATTGTTTTACATTTCCCTTCATGCTTGAATGCATCTCAAGTACCCTGCTTTGATACTAACCACAATGTTTATAAACACTCTTATTATGATTAACAGCTCCTGACCACATAAAAACTGAGTGATTCCAGTTCCTCTTTTCTAACAGCAGAAAGCTGTCCCAGAAAGGGCATGAAACAGATTATGTCAGCTAATGCAGACTGAGATCATTGTGCACTGTTCGGCGCCCGGTGCAAATCCCATTTAGAGGCTCTCCCCCTATTCTCCTGACATAATGGGATTTGCGCCGGGTGTATAACGGCCGGAGAATCGACCCTTAGTGTTAATTTTTTTGATATATCATTGCCATATCATCATATACTAGGAAACAAGCTTGTATGGATGTGACTGGTTTAACAGAAATGGATATAATAGCCAGCAAAGGTCAAATATCAATAGGTGAGGTGTGAAGGCCAGCAGTTTAAAATGGTGATGAAGAGAGAGTCAGGGAGCCAGGAGCACAAATAAAAGAAGTGATGTAGAGTTGACTGTTGTATTTCAAAAATAACATATACAAATGGAAGACTATAAACAAAAGAGGCAAAAAAGCGCAAGTTTAATTTTAAAACATAGTAACCATAAAGTCAAAAAAAGGTTTGATCAATTCTGGGAAAAGGAACTTCTAAAGTATTGTAGAAGGAATGGAGTATAAGATCAAAGGGGAAATACAAGATTTAAGGAAATATTGAAGGGTGATGGCTGTGAGATCTCAAACAAGGTAGTGTGTGTTGAAGCTAGACCTGTGAACACCTGTTTGTTGCCATCCTCACAGATCACCCTAAGGGAATTATGTGGTAATGTTACTGAAATGTGTTACAGATTAAAAATCTATGACGACTGCTTCCATCAAAAGGGGGTTAAGTTCTAAATTATTTGAGACAAAATCTTGTAAAAATAAATATTTGAAAAGTACTGTTAACTGTGTAAATGTGTTCTTGTTTTAAGTGTTATTTTCTTTTCTATTTATTTTAATAAATGTTTAACTTTAATATATAAAATCATCACAATTGACCTATAAGTTACTTCAGACAACTCCTCATAATATACAAATTGCAAAGTTGTTGTGGCAACTGTTTGAAGTTTCCCTTTTGGATTTGGGCAGCTGCCGTATCATGTGCCATGCCTTAACATGGTGTATGTAAATATTGACAAGTAGTGTTTAGAATGATTAACAACCAGCGATAAATTACTGTCTCTAAATAGCTCTCATCCAGCACTCCCAAAATTCCTTCATTTTTAATTATCGTATTTATACAGAAAAAAGTTTGCTTCAAGTAAATATTTCCACTGCCCAGAGGGACCTTACTTTTTCAGCAAGATATGTCAGAACTTTCAATGTCGTCAAATCATGCCATGCAGCACACACTCCTGCATCAAACAGGAAAAAAAATATTTGCTCTTTATTAGTTTTAGTTATATTGAAGGGCTACACAAGTGCATGTCTAGATATATCCATGTTTGTTTTCACCGGTCGCCTGTCTTCAAACACACCTTCGTTTAGTCTATGTGCTGGTTCAGAAACACTTGTTGTCGGCGCCTGATGTGTTGTTGTTCAGTCACATCTTCTTCAGCTGTGCTCATCCAGTGTAGGATGTAGCTCTGGTCATGCTTCTTTTCATGAGGGATTTCTGCCATATCTGACACACTGGCAAGTCATGTTGCCATCATTGCTGACCAGGAATCCCTCCAACTCTAACCACCTACCCTGATGTGTGGTACAAATGAGTAGCTTGATTATCATCCTATTTGGCTGCATCATGAATATATTCCTTCCCTGGCCAGCAAGTCCTGGGGTAAGTCTGGAACCTGGCTACTGAGCCGCAATACCTCCCACAGGCTTTTCTCACCACGGGAGGATCGGCTGAAGAAATAAGACAATCATAATACTGAAGAAAGCATTCAGCAGGCCACTTAACATCGTTTTGGCATGCAGATTCTTGCAAGGAAAAAACATTTTGCCAGCTTTTCATTTCAATGGATTGGGAAACAATGATTCCATTTTACGGCACAATGGCATAGTGGTTCGCACTGCTGCCTCACAGCGCCAAGGTCCCGGGTTCAATTCCGGCTTTGGGTGACTGTCTGTGTGGAGATTTGTACATTTCCCTGTGCATGCGTGAGTTTCCTCCGGGTGCTCTGGTTTCCTCCCACAGTCCAAAGATGTGCAGGTTTAGTGGATTGGCCATGACAAACTGCCCCTTCGTGTTCAAGGATGTGCAAGTTAGGTGGGGTTAATGGAGTTACTGGAGTCATGCAAATGATTGGGCCTAGGTAAGGTGTTCTTTCAGAGGGTCAGTGCAGACTCGAAGGGCCGAATGGCCTCCTTCTGCACTGTAGGAATTCTATTCTGATTCTACTTACAAAACAAATCTACCTCCCAGTTTAAAATTGTGACAATATTGTCCCAAAATGGGAGAAAATAAATGTAGTATAAAAGGCTAACAGGTATTATGCTAATAGCTAGAGTGCATCATCAATTCTGTCAGATCACGTTCAGCTGGAACCTGAGGTAAGACTAATGGAATCCTGCTAAAGTGCATCTCTGTAAATAGTCAATAAATGTTCACTAGTTTTCAATCGCATGGGTTTTCGCTCTTAGAATCCTAGCATTCCTACAGTGCAAACGGTCCATTTGGTCCATTGAGTCTGCACCGACCATCTGAAAAAGCACCCTACATAGTAGGTCTACTCTGCTGTCCTATCCCCGCGACCCCACCTAACCTGCACATCTTTAGACTGTGGGAGAAAACCGAAGCACCGGGAGGAAACCCACACAGACAGGGGGAGAAAGCTCAAACTCCACACAATGACTTATGGTCAGAATTGAACTCAGTCCCTGGCACTGTGAAGCAGCAGTGCTAACCACTGTGCTGCCCCGTCTGTCAAAGGCTCCCAGAGCCCGGTCATGATAAATAAAGAGAGAGACTTTGAGATTAAGCAAGAAACCAAGACTAGCATACATGAATATGCACAATAGCCAGATTGTCTGTCAAAGAAGATACAAATTCAGAAAAAACACAAACAAACTAAGCAAAAGTTATATGCAAACTGAGAAACAAATAGCAACAAAAGAGACACGTACAACATTCTCATGCAAACATGTGAAGCTCATACAGATAAGGTAGAGAAAAAATGTCCTCCAAATATAAACCGTAAGGTAGAGGGACACACATACACAAAATGTCAAGGAAGTCAATTGGTTGAACAATTATTTCACTGTGATGACTGAAATACATGCTACAAAAGTGATCCCACCCACAGAAAAACTGTTACATTCTTTCAAGAATAATATTGCCTGCAACAAAGATTTTTTTTAAATTTTGATTGCATTGGCAAATAACTCACATTTTTACAGCAGGTAGCTTTATTCTCCCAATGACAGTAACATTTCAAAAGTACATATATTTGCAAATGCTTATGAATTTCAAATATCACTTTTAAACTAACCCAAATTTCTCAACCTTCATCATTCATTCATTAACAGCATAATAACAAACAGCAAATGCACATATATCGCTACCATTAGCATTTTGTACATGATGACAATTTTCAGTATACAGTACAGCACCATCTTTCATTGCCGCACATTAACTACAAATGGAAGTAACTGAACATTTCCACAAAAAATGTAAACTAGAATTGACTGTGTTTTTGTGAATAGCTACAAATCACAACACTTGTTGATCAAGGCAGCTCAAAGCAATCATTGGAAGATCTTGCCCATTAAAACGAATTGTATCCCCATGTGCATTTGTAGATCACCTGCAAATGAAGTGATCATTTATCTTACTGGATACTGCCGTATTACATGTGTGTTTTATTAATATTCATCATGGGATGTGTGTGTTATTGTCTAGGCCAGCAATAATTCCCATCCCGATTTGCCCTCATGACGGTAGTACTTCTTGAACCGTTACAGTCCATGTGTTGTAGGTACACCCACAGTTGTTAAGAAGGCAGCTCTGGGATTTTGACCCTGCAACAGTGAAGGAACGACAATATAGTTCCAATTCAGAATGCTCTGTGGCTTGGAGGGAACTTTGTGGTGCTGTTCCCACGTACTTGCTTCCCTTGTCCTTCTAGGTAGTATAGGTCATGGATTTGGAAGGAGCCTTGATGAGTTGTTGCAGTATATCTTATAGATAGTACACACTGCTGGTGGTGGGAGAGAATGGTATTGTGGTAGATGGGGTGCCAATCAAGTGGTATACTTTGTCCTGGTTGGTGTTGAGCTTCTTGCATGTTCTTGGAGCTGCACTCATCAAAGAAAGTGATGGGTATTCCATTACACTGCTGACTTGTGCCTTGTAGATGGCAGATAAGGTTTGGGGAGTCAGGAGGTGAGTTACACAACACAGAATTCCCAGCTTCTTACCCGCTCTTATAGCCACAGTGTTTATATGGCTGGTCCAGTTCAGTTTCTGGTCAATGATAACCCCAGGATGTTGATAATGGGGGATTCAGCAATGGTAATGCCATTGAATGTCCAGGGGTGCTGGTTAGATTCTTTCTTGTTGGAGATGATGGACACATGTCGGCACAAGTGTTACTTGTCACTTATTAGCTCAAACCTGAGTATTGCCAGGTCTTGCTGCAAATGGACACGGACAGCTTGAGTATCTGAGGGTTCGCCAATGGTGATAAACATTGTGCAATCATTAGCGAACAACCCCACTTCTAATGGAGCAATAGAGGGGAGGTCATTGATGAAACAGCTGAAGATGTTTGAGCCTAGGACTCTACAGGAAATGTCCTGGGACTGAGATGATTGCCATCCAACAACCATCTTCCTTTCTGCCAGGTATAACTCCAACCAGTGGAAAGTTTTGCCCTATTTGATCCCCATTGATTTCAGTTCTGTTAGGGCTCCTTTATGCCGCGCTCAAATGTTGCCTTGATGTCAAGGGCAGTCACTCTCAACTCACGTCTTAAGTTCAGCTCTTTTGTCCATGTTTGAACCAGGGCTGTAACAATTCAGGAGCAGAGTGGCCCTGACGGAACCCAAACTGAGTGTCAGTGAGCAGATTATTGCTGAATAATTCCACTTGATAGCGCTGTTGATGACACCTTCCACCACTTTGCTGAAGACCAAGAGTAGACTGCTGGGTTGGTAATTGGTCGGGTGGATTTGTCCGACTTTCTTGGCTAAAACAAGTGTATGTCTACCACATTCCTTTATGTTTAAAGTTATTAAAGAGGTAAAGAGCACAATTTGACCATCCAGTTTAATTTCTGGGAAAATGAAAGAATTCTTCTGGATCACTGTACTGATTTCTGCCTTCGTAATCTCTTTGTACTGTACACTTCAGCAGCAGGTAACAAAATGCTTTAACAGTGTAACACCATTATCGACAGAAAAGGAAAGGAAAGACTGTAGCAAGATTTTAGAAATTGTGCTTTGTCTCTAGAAGTATAAAAACAAGTCATTTTAAGCCAGACTGCAAATCAAAACAAAGCTAGAGTATAAAACAAAGCACAGAAAGAGCTATAAATACAATTTAGCCGATCAAACCTGTTCCTTTCATATACCATTTACCCTAATGCAGACAGTACTTGACATATGTAACCATTTGAGTGAAAATTATGAAAATATATCTCTCCATTTCCTCCCCAAAAAGGTAATCAGTTAAAACTTCTGCCCTACAATACAATCCCCTTTTGAAGATACTTGTTTATTCGTTACATTTTGCTCGAGTCCGTTACAAATATGTATTGCTTTCAGTAGGAAAAATTCCAATATCTATCATTTTAGGATTGTTCACTTTATTATTTTTCGCCACATAAATAAAAAAATCTTATCACAGGAATTACATGGCTTCCGGTGGTCAGTTCATAAATCAGAAATTACTACATAAAATCACCCCCAGGTTCTATAAGGACACACAAGGCAGAATTCTCAGAGCAGCTAAGATTCACAGGACATGCCCCTTTGATGTCGAGGTGGAAGAATAATTTGCCCGCTTCCCCTCAGCCTCCAGAAATACCCCACAAGCAAACTTGCCACTTCCATTGGAGTTCAAAGCAGCACTTTGGCCAGAACAGAACTCTAGTGAAACTGAGGCCTTTGCCCCCACCCTGTCCTGCCCTGTCCCAACCTGCATATTTTGATCCCTTTTGGGTCTACTCGGTATCGGATCAAAATTACCTATCAAGTAACCCACTCAATGAGAATAATGGTTACGAATGAAGCCAAGGCCCACCATTTAATGACCCCAGGTAACATACTGTAATTAAGGAAAGACATTTGGCAACAGAAAGTCCAATTGAATGGGCCACCTTTTTTAAATAATGAAGGACACAGATAGGCAATCAGACAGTCGCGCACCAGACACAAGTAGTTGAAGAAGCCTGATAAAAATCACACTGTTGAATAGTTGTGTCAAATACTAATTCCTTGGTACTTGATCATCTTATAGTATAAAATTTCAATTATTGTGGTTTGAAAGACTTAATTATCTTTTTTCTTGTTTTGAAAGCAATGGCCAGTTGCAGGCATTCTGACACCAGTGTTAAAGCTAGACATTTCATGCAACTGAAATTAAATAAAGCTGAGTAACACATCCAGGTTTAATGTACAATTTAGTTATTTTGCAAGAGCTAAAACTTAGCCTTTAGTCAATTTAACATTCAAGTGGTAAATTGCCATTTAATTTCAATGTTTACAAGAACACCAATAAAATCACTTTTGTGAGCTGTAATTAGTTTGGCAAACTCATTTCAGACTGGTTATAATGAAGACGTTGACAGTTAGCTAAGCGTACCTCAAACACATTAACAGAGGGAGACCTTATTGATCCGTATTCTTCTGTTGCAGACTTGATTTTTATAACAAGTAGAATCTGTGAGTTTACCAGTCCTTGATTGAGCTTCAGTGCCAAACCTGACTTCATTTTTGAGTATAAAATAAACTCATAAGGATGTACTGTGTAAATCCAATAGCCCATTTGTGGCTTCCGGTTTATCTTTCTCCACATCTTTGGTTGTCAGATTGTAAGATGGAAGAATGGAAAGTTCTCCATTACCTTCCGCTGCATTGTTACTCATGTGGCCGTTGCATGAGGCGCCTGCTTCAAGGCTGTGGTCTTTTGGTTGGGTGCAGCACATTTTATACTCACATTCCTTTAACATACAGGGGGAGCTGCACATTAGGACAGAGTCAGTCACTCTATCAATAAACTCTGCCTGAATCGTAACAGAGTGAATCCCTGCATTGTGGAAGATCTCACGTATTTGTAACTCCGCTGCCTTGTAGCTGGACGAATCCAAGCACTTCACATGAAGGGAAGCAATAATCCTACCTCCGGCCAACTCCCAGATATGGAGTTCATGAATCCCATGCACTCCATCAATTGCACACAATGTTTCATCTGCAAAGCATGGGAAATGGAACTTTAGACTGTGTTCAGTTAACAAAAATAGCATATAATTCAAAATAAGGTTGGCATAACTTTATACTTCTGAACTTAATGAGTCGTTTGACCAGTTTGCTCAAAAGAACATCTGAGTCTCTGAGAAAGGAGGAAAACCAGTTGGGCATGTCCAACCCAGAGGGACATCATTAATGATCATGGAAAAGCTCAGACTGGTGCCTCCCCCTGATGGAAAAAAGATTGCACAAGTTGAAGAGCTGCAAGTGGAGGGCCTGAACCAAGCATGTACAAATCAGTTCATGGGATCCTGTATTATGAAAAGATTAGTTATAATAAACATATCAGCTTTGTAACCTTTGCACTTACAGTGAGGTGATAAAAAGCTTAATCACAAACTTGAACGACGATCAGAACCAGTGCGCCACCTGGACCAACAGTCTATCATTTCTGCTAATCCAAGACCAAGGACTGAAATATTAAGATGAATTTAATCCTGTTTTATTCAAAACTGATTATTAAATTGTGCTTTTAAATAATTTAACTTAAAATACACCAATTGTATTCTCTCACTACGTTTCACAACCTAATTGAGGATACACCAGACATTTTTAGATTTTATGTTGAAATAGGAGTTGATAAAACCGAATATGCAATCATCTTCAATGAGTTAAAAGCACCATTTCAGCAAAACTATCGTTGCAATGTTCACAACCATTCGCTTAAACTAAATATTCGCTCTCCGCCCTGCCTCCCTTCATCTCTCCTGTAGATACAGCCTCCTGTTTGGCTACAGTTCCTTGACATCAGTAGCCCGGTAGTCCCTTTCCCCCATCGTTCCAATACTTCCACATCACCCATTTTACACCCAAACTGAAATTTTAAATTCCAAAGTTCTTCACAAATCATAAATACTGGGAGCAAGTTTTTCTGTATCTGCCACAGCCCTGATGTAGGCATTGCAGCCATTCATCTGGAGGGGAACAGCATGGAGAAATTCACAACACACAAGGTGAAAAATATATGGCAGCAAAATATGGTTCAGCAATGAACTGCTAAAAATCATTTAACTTGTGTTAATTCATCACCTTATCCTGTTGAATTGCATCAAAGCACAATGTAATGAATTACTTCCCGATTACAGTGAATTTTTAGACAGGCACCATTTGCCTTCGCAACTCACAAACAGCAATTAGATGAATGATTCATTTATCACTACTTCTGGGGAAAGGTTTAGGTCAGAATAGTGGGTGAACTGCCTACTCCTCTTTGAATTGTGCCCTCTGATCAAGAAAATCAATCAAATCACTGGATACCATCTCATCGAACTAAACAGCACTCTCTCAGTGCTGTGCATCAGGGTCAGTTGAAAATATGAGTTCAAAGCTACAATCATCTGACCCAAATGTTAATCCAAACTAACACGTAATAGGTAAGTATGTAGTACGGTTAATTAGTGGAAAGTGATAAGAATATGCTTTTCAATGTTAAATTCATCACATGAATGTAATCAAAATTGCTGCCATTTTCTTTCCAGAATGGAGAAAATAAAGTATCAGTTGTCCAAAGCTAAACACATGCAGGAAACACCAATGAAAGAACAAAAGGTTAGGAAAAAGTAATTCTCTGATTATATATTCAAAAGAAAATAATCCTTTTTGCGAATTGGAAAAACTGGCAGATGAGGCCCTGATGCATGTGTCTTCCTGTCTGTAGCAAATGTTCACTGATAATTCTTGTTGAAGTGTATGGTGTATCAAAATTTAAGATGCCTCCTGAAGAAAGGCCCACCTGATGTAAATGTGATCACTGAAAATTTTAAAACTGAGCTGAATAGATTTTTGGAAGGAATATGGAGTCGCGGCAGGTTAATGGAACTAAGGTACAGATTAGTCAGGATCAAATAGAACGGCAGAACAGGTTTGGGGAGACGGAATGGTCCACTCCTATTTCTATGGGTGGAATTTTTCTTTCCAAAACTAAGAGTGGGATTTTCCGTGCTACCTGCCACGTGTTTCACAACAGTGGATAAGGCCTGATTTCACACTCAGATATTCATTAATTATGCATTGGTGAGTAGCTCTCTGAATCACATGGTGGGGCAGGCACTGATTTGTCCACTCTGCCATTATCTAACGGGATCTAAGGTCCAGGCGCCATATTTAAACATCACCCGAACACACACATTACTCTCACTGGGCCAGCTGTGTGACAGAAATGTTTGGATATGGCTCCGCTGAAGAATAAAGGTGCTCTGAGGTTCAGCAGTGACTCCCTTGAGGCCTTCATGCACAGATTCCGCCACACCAAGAGGTCCTCCACCTGAGGGATGGTCGCAGGAGGCCCACCAGCTTCACCTCGCTGGTCTGGGAGGTGGTTGGAAGGGAGGTCAGCTTGTTGGGCACCTGCCCAAGAAACATCATCCAGTGCAGGAAGAGGATGAATGATTTCATCTGAGCCATCAGGGCAAGCCAACCTTCGGCTTACTCCAAACTCACACTCTCATAATGGCATCATGCACTCAAATGGTTACATTGCTCAGGGATCTTGCTCAGGGATCACAATATTAGCGGAGGAGACATTAGCACTGATCATCTCATGGAACTTTCAACACCACCAGCATCTCATCTAAAATGCTGCACTAACTCTATGCTCAGCCCTTACTTGGGAGGGCTCTGCGCACACAGTGGGCATGCTTGCTTCCCACCTTGGCCGGGATTCTCCACTGCGAGTCTGCCTCGCTACCGCTGCTAGCAAGGATGGAGAGTTTGGCACTCAAATTTTCCATTCACTGCAGTGGGACCGGCCAATCCCACTGCTGTGAACAAGCGGAGAATTCTGCCCCTCTCCTCGATTCTTCTCATCACATTCCATTCCATTTATCTCCATGCAGGCCAAGCTCGGCCACAACAACAGGGTCATATTCCTGGAGGAGGCATGGCAGTTGTCCAGGTGTTGTCCCAGTTTGAGGAGGATGCCACCAAGCTGGCAGGCTAGGACAAAGATCGCTCCTGTGGGGAAGGCGAGATCGGCCTCTCCCAGCAAGCCAGGATGCATGAATGATCACATTCCTGATAATTACAGTGAGTCACAAGCAATGTCATATTCTGTTTGCTTATGGACTAAATCTATCTCCTCTCTTTTACAGGCACCAGCTGGCTCAGACAGAGCTTGAGGCAAAACATAAGACCCAGACCACCTCAGACAAGGATGCATCAGATGAAGACCCGACATTGCATTCACCTGCACCCTCTACCAGCACAAAGACACACATCCCAGTGGGTCATAGATTTCGAGTAGGCTGGAGTCACATTCTGGGGTGTGCCACACTGACACATCTCTGTAGCAGTCAGTCAGAGGCAGTGACAACCCAGGTATCTGGCACTTAGAGAGGTGGTATACTGATTAAGCTCAACTTGCACTTCAGCAATGACTGGATGCCCTTTGGCTCATTATCCATGGAATTGGAGAAAGCACATTGGACGTTTTCATTGTTGATCTGGCGATATGCAGCAGTTGTGCTTCCTTAACAGTTGCCTGCATTTTCCATTGTCACATTCCTCTCTGTTAATACTCAAATGGAGCGACTGTATTGTGAAGCCCACGACTCCTGCAGTCTCTCCCTTTAATGTGCACCAAAAGGCAGCTGCTCCATTTGCAACTCCTCAAGGAAGTCCTCCTCTTTTCTTTCAGCTCTGACTCCAGCGAGTCACGTCTTAATGAGGATTCATGATGTGGTAATTTATGCAAAACTATTCCCGGCATGGATCAGTGGGAAGCCTGGCCCACCATCAACTTACTTCATGCAAGTGGTATGGGCAAAATTCCAAATTAATTTCCCATCGGTGGGATTCTGGCTTTTGGCCACTCTCCTAATCATCCATTCCAGCCTGCCACGAAAACTGGCAGGATTGGAAAATTCCGCCCTGTGGGTGGAATCTTCCCCTCAGTACACTGAGTGCTGGCTGCGCCGAGAAAACCAGTGTGCAGCTCTCCAGCTGCACAGCGGAGGTTTTTCTACAGATTTTAGAGCACTCTGTGCAAACGAAATCTGGAGCCTTAGTTTTTGCCAACACTGTGGCGGGGCAGTGCCTGATAGAGCCACCAACACCAGCCCACAGAGATCATACCACCATTTTTAAAGGGTGTCCAGAACAGCATTGTGACGAAACCTCCCCTACACCCCATGGACTGGGCAACCATCACCACCGACACAGGCATCGGGCATTATCTGCTCTTCCCCCCCCCCCCCCCTCACCTCCACCACTAGAACATCGAGGGAACCCCCTTTCCACACAAGCATTGTGGCAATCCCTCCACACATATGGGGAATCCCCTCCTCCAATGGGGTTCCTCAGGGGGACCACCCCAGCACTGCCCCCTGGCACTGTCAGTGTGGGTCTAACAGGCTGCCAGAGAGCAGTACTGGAGGCAGTGCCAGAGCACTCACCGAGGATGTACCTCTCCTCACGGGGGCTATAATGACATATCAGCACCCGGTGGATTCCTCTTGACAACTTCAAGTTTGGTAAAAGCTGTTGTAAACCTCGCCGACGTGACGGAAATTCCCCTCCTAGGGGAACATATGGCGGGAAACTCTTTAAATATGTGTACATTTATTTCACCGGCGAGGGCCGAGGAAAATCCGAGAACGAAATCACGCCGGTGAGATTCTCATTTCCGCGGTCTCGCAGAATTTCCCACTGGCGTCGTCGCGAAAGCTGGCTCAAAATCCCTCCATATATTCTTATCTTGATGACCACTGGTAATGCAGCATGTCCAATTGTCAGGTATGGCTTCACTCATAGCACATTTGTCTCTGGCCATAAAGGTGGTGGGTGCAAGTGCTGCACCAGTGACACAAGTGCAAAAATCTTGCCTGACACTCTGGTGCAGTACTGAGGGAATGCTGCACTATTGGATATATCACCTTTTGGGTGAAGCATTAAATTGAGACCATGCTCTGCTTTTGCAAGTGGACGTAAAAGATCCCATGGCATTATTTTGAAGAAGAGCAGGGGAATTATCCCTGAATTCCTGGCCAATATTTATCCCTAAAACAACTTCACTAAAATAGCAGATTATCTGATCATTATCATATTGCTGTTAACATGCAAACTGACTGTTGTTTTTCCTACATTACAAATGTGACTGCATTTCAAAAATACTTCACTGGTTGTAAAACACTTTGCGATGTCCTGAGGTCAGGTGCTATACGAGTGAAAGTCTTTGGAAGTAAAATTTAGGTCCCAAAAACAGGAGATCGCCGGTAATGTACAATTTTTTTTAATAAACATTTTATTGAGGTATTTTTTGATATTAAAACAACACAATAAACAATGTACATGAAACTATACAATAGTGCAAGAGCCGTCTCTCTCCCTCACAGGTCCCACCTTTATTAACCCCCTACTCTAAGTTAAACTAACCTCCCCCTCCCCCGCTTCTGCTGACGATTAATTTTCCGCGAAGAAGTCAACAAACGGTTGCCACCTCCGGGCGAACCCTAACAGTAACCCTCTCAAGGCAAACTTGATTTTCTCCAAACAGAGAAAGCTAGCCATGTCTGATAGCCAGGTTTCTAACTCAGGGGTTTTGAGTCCCTCCAAGCTAATAGTATCCGTCTCCGGGCTACCAGGGAAGCAAAGGCCAGAACGTCTGCCTCTTTCTCCTCCTGGATTCCCGGGTCTACCGACACCCCGAAAATCACCCCCTCTGGACTCGGTGCCACCGTTGTTTTTAACACCGTGGCCATGACATCTGCAAATCCCTGCCAAAATCCCCTAAGCTTCGGACATGCCTAGAACATGTGGTCATGGTTCGCTGGTCCTCCCGCACATTTTGCACACCTGTATTCCACTCCAAAGAATCTGCTCATCCGGTCCACTGTCATGTGAGCCCAGTGAATGACCTTAAATTGTATCAGGCTGAGCCTGGCACATGTTGCGGACGCATTGACCCTACTCAACACGTCCGCCCATAGACTATCCTCTATCTCTCCTCCCAGCTCCTCCTCCCGCTTGTGTTTCAGCTCCTCGGTCTGTGTCTCCTCTGACCCCATAGTTCCTTTTAAATGTCCGAGACGCTCCCTTCTCCTACCCACCCTTTGGAAACTACCCTGTCCTGAATCACCCTTAGCGGTAGGAGCAGGAAGGTTGACACCTGTTTACGTAGGAAGTCCCGCACCTGCAGATACCTGAATTTGTTTCCCCTCGCCAACCCAAACTTCTCCTCAACGCCCTCATACTCAGAAAGCTCCCATCTATAAACATATCCCCCATCCTCTCAATCCCTGCTCTCCGCCATATCCGGAACCTCCCCATCCATACTTCCCGGGGAAAACCGGTGATTATTACAGATTGGGGACCAGGCTGATACTCCCTCTGCTCCCACATGTCTCCTCCATTGCCCCCAGACTCTCAGGGCCGCCACCACCATGGGGCTGGTAGAGTACCTTGCCGGCGGGAACGGCAGAGGCGCAGTTACCAACGCCCCCAAACTGGTGCCCTTGCATGAAGTCGCCTCCATAAGCTCCCATGCCGACCCCCCCCCCCCCCCCCCCCCCACACACCCCCACACACCCCAACACCACCACCCACTTCCTGATCATAGCTATATTCGCCACCCAGTAACAGGTACTACAATTTGGTAGCACCAGCCCACCACTCTCCGACTCCGCTCAAGCATTACCTTCCTTACCTGCGGGATCTTGCCCGCCCAAACAAAGCCAGAGATCACTTTGTTGACCCGTTTAAAAAAGGACCGCGGAATAAAGATGGGGAGACATTGAAACACGAACAGGAATCTCGGGATCATCTTCGCCGTCTGCACCCTCCCAGCGAATGACAATGGGACCAGGCCAGGTTTAATTTATGGAGCCGGTCCCATTCCCGTGCTACTTGAATGCCTAGGTACCAAAAGCTTCCCCCTATGAATCTAAGCGGCAGCTCCCCCAATTGCCTCTCCTGCCCCTCGCCTGGACCGCAAACATCTCACTTTTCCTCATATTTAGCTTATACCCCGAAAACCGGCCAAATTCTCCTAGAATCCTCATGATTTCTTCCATCCCCTCTAGTGGGTCCGATACATACAGAAGCAGGTCGCCTGCATAAAGCAAGACTCTGTGCTCCACCCCCCGGACTAGCCCCTTCCAGCCCCTTGAGGCTCTCACAGTAATTGCCAACGGCTCTATAGCTAGCACGAACAACAGTGGGGAGAGGGGGCATCCCTGTCTCGTCCCCCGGTGCAGTCTAAAATAGTCCAATGTTATCCTATTCATCCATACACTTGCCACAGGAGCCTTATACAGCAACCTGACCCAGTCAATAAAACCCTGCCCAAATCCGAACCGTCTCAGTACCTCCCACAGATAATCCCTTTCTACCCGATCAAAAGTCTTTTCTGCATCCATTGTGATCACTACCTCCACCTCCCTACCTTCCGGGGGCATCATGATCACATTTAACAACCTTCTTACATTGTCCACCAACTGCCAACCCTTAACAAACCCCGTCTGGTCCTCCCCAATAACATCCGGAACACAATCCTCAATCCTGGAGGACAACATTTTGGCCAGCAGTTTGGCGTCCAGATTCAACAGGGATATAGGCCTGTAGGACTCACACAGCTCCGGCTTCAGAATCAGCAAAATCGTGGCCTGCGACATCGTCGGGGGCAACACCCCTCTTTCTGACTCCATGCTGTTAATACTGCAGTCTGAAAATCTTCAAATCTCTGTGGCAGGCTGGTATTTTGTTTTGTTTGCACTGGAGTGCTGAACCTGGTGCATTTGAGTGCTATAGTGAGAGTTTGGTGACTACGGGAGTATAAGGGTTCATTTTTATCTAAAGTCTAGTCTTCTTTTATTTAGTTAATTAACTTAAAACATAGAACATAGAACATAGAACGATACAGCGCAGTACAGGCCCTTCGGCCCTCGATGTTGCACCGACATGGAAAAAATCTAAAGGCCATCTAACCTACACTATGCCCTTATCATCCATATGCTTATCCAATAAATTTTTAAATGCCCTCAATGTTGGCATGTTCACTACTGTTGCAGGTAGGGCATTCCACGGCCTCACCACTCTTTGCGTAAAAAACCCACCTCTGACCTCTGTCCTATATCTATTACCCCTCAATTTAAGGCTATGTCCCCTCGTGCTAGCCACCTCCATCCGCGGGAGAAGGCTATCGCTGTCCACCCTATCTAACCCTCTGATCATTTTGTATGCCTCTATTAAGTCACCTCTTAACCTTCTTCTCTCTAACGAAAACAACCTCAAGTCCATCAGCCTTTCCTCATAAGATTTTCCCTCCATACCAGGCAACATCCTGGTAAATCTCCTCTGCACCCGTTCCAAAGCTTCCACGTCCTTCCTATAATGAGGCGACCAGAACTGTACGCAATACTCCAAATGCGGCCGTACTAGAGTTTTGTACAACTGCAACATGACCTCATGGCTCCGGAACTCAATCCCTCTACCAATAAAGGCCAACACACCATAGGCCTTCTTCACAACCCTATCAACCTGGGTGGCAACTTTCAGGGATCTATGTACATGGACACCGAGATCCCTCTGCTCATCCACACTACCAAGAATTTTACCATTAGCCAAATATTCCGCATTTCTGTTATTCTTTCCAAAGTGAATCACCTCACACATCTCCACATTAAACTCCATTTGCCACCTCTCAGCCCAGCTCTGCAGCTTATCTATGTCCCTCTGTAACCTGCAACATCCTTCCGCACTGTCTACAACTCCACCGACTTTAGTGTCGTCTGCAAATTTACTCACCCATCCTTCTGCGCCCTCCTCTAGGTCATTTATAAAAATGACAAACAGCAACGGCCCCAGAACAGATCCTTGTGGTACGCCACTCGTAACTGAACTCCATTCTGAACATTTCCCATCAACTACCACTCTCTGTCTTCTTTCAACTAGCCAATTTCTGATCCACATCTCTAAATCACCCTCAATCCCCAGCCTCCGTATTTTCTGCAATAGACGACCGTGGGGAACCTTATCAAACGCTTTACTGAAATCCATATACACCACATCAACTGCTCTACCCTCGTCTACCTGTTCAGTCACCTTCTCAAAGAACTCGATAAGGTTTGTGAGGCATGACCTACCCTTCACAAAACCATGCTGACTGTCCCTAACCATATTATTCCTATCTAGATGATTATAAATCGTATCTTTTATAATCCTCTCCAAGACTTTACCCACCACAGACGTTAGGCTCACCGGCCTATAGTTACCGGGGTTATCTCTACTCCCCTTCTTGAACAAAGGGACCACATTTGCTATCCTCCAGTCCTCTGGCACTATTCCTGTAGCCAATGATGACCTAAAAATCAAAGCCAAAGGCTCAGCAATCTCTTCCCTGGCTTCCCAGAGAATCCTAGGATAAATCCCATCCGGCCCCGGGGACTTATCTATTTTCACCTTGTCCAGAATTGCCAACACTTCTTCCCTACGCACCTCAATGCCATCTATTCTAATAGCCTGGGTCTCAGCATTCTCCTCCACAATATTATCTTTTTCTTGAGTGAATACTGACGAAAAGTATTCATTTAGTATCTCGCTTATCTCCTCAGCCTCCACACACAACTTCCCACCACTGTCCTTGACTGGCCCTACTCTTACCCTAGTCATTCTTTTATTCCTGACATATCTATAGAAAGCTTTTGGGTTTTCCTTGATCCTACCTGCCAAAGACTTCTCATGTCCCCTCCTTGCTCGTCTCAGCTCTCTCTTTAGATCCTTCCTCGCTTCCTTGTAAATATCAAGCGCCCCAACTGAAACTTCACGCCTCATCTTCACATAGGCCTCCTTCTTCCTCTTAACAAGAGATTCCACTTCTTTGGTAAACCACGGTTCCCTCGCTCGACCCCTTCCTCCCTGCCTGACTGGTACGTACTTATCAAGAACATGCAATAGCTGTTCCTTGAACAAGCTCCACATATCCAGTGTGCCCAACCCTTGCAGCCTACTTCTCCAACCAACACATCCTAAGTCATGTCTAATGGCATCATAATTGCCCTTCCCCCAGCTATAACTCTTGCCCTGCGGGGTATACTTATCCCTTTCCATCACTAACGTAAAGGTCACCGAATTGTGGTCACTGTTTCCAAAGTGCTCACCTACCTCCAGATCTAACACCTGGCCTGGTTCATTACCCAAAACCAAATCCAATGTGGCCTCGCCTCTTGTTGGCCTGTCAACATATTGTGTCAGGAAACCCTCCTGCACACATTGTACAAAGAATGACCCATCTAATGTACTCGAACTATATCTTTTCCAGTCAATATTTGGAAAGTTAAAGTCTCCCATAACAACTACCCTGTTACTTTCGCTCTTTTCCAGAATCATCTTCGCCATCCTTTCCTCTACATCCCTAGAACTATTAGGTGGCCTATAGAAAACTCCCAACAGGGTGACCTCTCCTTTCCTGTTTCTAACCTCAGCCCATACTACCTCAGAAGAAGAGTCCCCATCTAGCATCCTTTCCGCCACCGTAATACTGTCCTTGACTAGCAGCGCCACACCTCCCCCTCTTTTGCCCCCTTCTCTGAGCTTACTAAAACACCTAAACCCCGGAACCTGCAACAACCATTCCTGTCCCTGCTCTATCCATGTCTCTGAAATGGCCACAACATCGAAGTCCCAGGTACCAACCCATGCTGCCAGTTCCCCTACCTTATTTCGTATACTCCTGGCATTGAAGTAGACACACTTCAAACCACCTACCTGAACACTGGCACCCTCCTGCGAAGTCAAATCTGTGCTCCTGACCTCTATCCTCTCAATCTCCCGTACCCTAAAACTACAATCCAGGTTCCCATGCCCCTGCTGAATTAGTTTAAACCCCCCCAAAGAGCACTAACAAATCTCCCCCCCAGGATATTGGTGCCCCTCAGGTTCAGATGTAGACCATCCTGTCTATAGAGGTCCCACCTTCCCCAGAAAGAGCCCCAGTTATCCAGAAATGTGAATCCCTCCCGCCTGCACCATCCCTGTAGCCACGTGTTTAATTGCTCTCTCTCCCTATTCCTCATCTCACTATCACGTGGCACGGGCAACAACCCAGAGATAACAACTCTGTTTGTTCTCGCTCTGAGCTTCCATCCTAGCTCCCTAAAGGCCTGCCTGACATCCTTGTCCCCTTTCCTACCTATGTCGTTAGTGCCAATGTGGACTACGACTTGGGGCTGCTCCCCCTCCCCCTTAAGGACCCGGAAAACACGATCCGAGACATCACGTACCCTTGCACCTGGGAGGCAACATACCAAACGTGAGTCTCTCTCGCTCCCACAAAATCTCCTATCTGTGCCCCTGACTATTGAGTCCCCAATTACTAATGTTCTACTCCTTTCCCCCCTTCCCTTCTGAGCAACAGGGACAGACTCCGTGCCAGAGGCCCGTACCCCATGGCTTACCCCTGGTAAGTCGTCCCCCCACAAGTATCCAAAACGGTATACTTGTTACTCAGGGGAACGACCGCAGGGGGTCCCTGCACTGACTGCTTCTTCCCAGTCCCTCTTACAGTTACCCATCTATCTCCAGTCTTTGGTGTAACTATTTCCCTGAAGCTCCTGTCTATGACCCCCTCTGCCTCCCGAATGATCCGAAGTTCATCCAGCTCAAGCTCCAGGTCCCTAACACGGTTTTTGAGGAGCTGGAGTTGGGTGCACTTCCCACAGATGAAATCAGCAGCGACACTGACGGCGTCCCTCACCTCAAACATTCTGCAGGAGGAGCATTGTACTGCCTTCCCTGACATCACCTCTAGATTTAAAAAAAAACAAGAAAAAGAAAAAGAAAGGAAGAGCTTACCTGATATTACCTCAAACCCTGCTCCCGCTCAAAGGTAAGCAAATTTAAAGGCACTCACTCACCTTCACGACAGGCCCCTGCTCCCGCTTCCCAACCACCGTGGGGTGGGGGGGTTGGTTAGAGGAGGAGGTAGGGTGGGAAACACTCACAAAGTGTTTCGGGTTTAACTGTCACTTGCCAACAGCCTCTCCACAAACCACCTTCAACTTAGGCTGACCGCACTGCACGTATGCAAATTTCCCCAGAACAGCTGATCAGTAGCTCTGCTCTGCTGCCCTCTGCTGGATGATTGCCTTCACTCAAACTCCTCGGGTCCCCTTCGCAGATTCACCTTCAACTTAGGCTGACCGCACTGCACGTATGCAAATTTCCCCAGAACAGCTGATCAGTAGCTCTGCTCTGCTGCCCTCTGCTGGATGATTGCCTTCACTCAAACTCCTCGGGTCCCCTTCGCAGATTCACCTTCAACTTAGGCTGACCGCACTGCACGTATGCAAATTTCCCCAGAACAGCTGATCAGTAGCTCTGCTCTGCTGCCCTCTGCTGGATGATTGCCTTCACTCAAACTCCTCGGGTCCCCTTCGCAGATTCACCTTCAACTTAGGCTGACCGCACTGCACGTATGCAAATTTCCCCAGAACAGCTGATCAGTAGCTCTGCTCTGCTGCCCTCTGCTGGATGATTGCCTTCACTCAAACTCCTCGGGTCCCCTTCGCAGATTCACCTTCAACTTAGGCTGACCGCACTGCACGTATGCAAATTTCCCCAGAACAGCTGATCAGTAGCTCTGCTCTGCTGCCCTCTGCTGGATCTGATCAGTAGCTCTGCTCTGCTGCCCTCTGCTGGAGTTGCTGTTTGGTTTAGAAAAAGGTGAATTTTCAATCAGCTTTAAACAAGGTTCTACGTACTTGCAGTTGGAGCTTGTTAATTAGTTAATTGGATTAGGCCAGTTTTCAGAGGCTAGATTCACAGTATAAAAATGATCCAGCTACAGTGCAGACTTTATTTGCACTGGAGTGCTGAACTTGGTGCATTTGAGTGCTATAGTGAGAGTTTGGTGACTAAGTGAGTTAGGTGAGTAGGGAGCAAGGTGCTCCTTTCATTTCATTTCCACAAAGAGTGAGAAGGGAACCAGGAGTGCAGCTGACTGGGAGCAGAGTCGGAGGGCGGAGTTCCAGTTGGTCCACAGTGCAGCTGTATTTTGTAAGGTAAGAGGGGATGGAGGCTAGGGCAGTTGCATGCTCCTCCTGTAGGATGTGGGTGGTGAGGACCACCGGTGCCCCCGCTGACTATACCTGCAGGAAGTGCTCCCAACTCCAGCTCCTCAGAGACCGTGTTAGGGAATTGGAGCTGGAGCTGGATGAACTTCGGATCATCCGGGAGGCAGAGGGGGTTATAGAGAAGAGTTACAGGGAGGTAGCCACACCCAAGGTACTGGACAAGAGTAGCTGGGTTACAGTCAGGGTAAAGAAAACGAACGGGCAGACAGTGCAGGGATCCCTCATGGCCGTTCCCCTTCAAAACAAGTATACCGTTTGGATGCTGTTGGGGGGATGACCTACCGGGGTAAGGCCCTAGCGTCCAGGTCTCTGGCACTGAGTCTGGCTCTGGGGCTCAGAAGGGAAGGGGGGAGAATAGAAAAGCAATAGTAATAGGAGATTCAATGGTAAGGGGAATAGATAGGAGACTCTGTGGTCACGAGCGAGACTCCCGGAAGGTATGTTGCCTCCCGGGTGCCAGGGCCAGGGATGTCTCGGATCGTGTCTTCAGGATCCTGAAGGGGAAGGGTGAGCAGCAAGAAGTCGTGGTGCACATTGGTACCAACTACATAGGTAGGAAAAGGGGTGTGGATGTAATAAATAAGTTTAGGGAGTAAGGCTGGAAGTTAAAAGCCAGGACAGACAGAGTTGTCATCTCTGGTTTGTTGCCTGTGCCACGTGATAGCGAGGCTAGGAATAGGGAGAGAGCGCAGTTGAACACGTGGCTGCAGGAATGGTGCAGGAGGGAGGACTTCAGGTACTTGGATAATTGGAGCGCATTCTGGGGAAGGTGGGACCTGTACAAGCAGGACGGGTTGCATCTGAACCAGATGGGCACCAATATCCTGGGAGGGAGGTTTTCGAGTACTCTTCGGGACGGTTTAAACTAATTTGGCTGGGGAATGGGAACCAGATTTGTAGTCCAGCAACTAAGGAAGCCGATATTCAGGACGCCAAAGCATGTAGTGATGCAGTGGGGAAGGTAACACTGACAAAGTAGAGTACTTGCAGGCACGGAGATGGGTTGAAGTGTGTATACTTCAACGCAAGAAGCATCAGGAATAAGGTGGGTGAACTTAAGGCATGGATCGGTACTTGGGACTACGATGTGGTGGCCATCACAGAAACTTGGATAGAAGAGGGGCAGAAATGGTTGTTGGAGGTCCCTGGTTATAGATGTTTCAACAAGATTAGGGAGGATGGTAAAAGAGGTTGGGGGGTGGCATTGATAATTAGAGATAGTATAACAGCTACAGAAAGGCAGTTCGAGTAGGATCTGCCTACTGAGGTAGTATGGGTTGAAGTCAGAAATAGGAAAGGAGCAGTCACCTTGTTGGGAGTTTTCTATAGGCCCCCCAATAGCAGCAGGGATGTGGAGGAACAGATTGGGAAACAGATTTTGGAAAGATGCAGAAGTCACAGGGTAGTAGTCATGGGTGACTTCAACTCCCCACACATTGAGTGGAAACTCTTTAGATCAAATAGTTTGGATGGGGTGGTGTTTGTGCGTGTGTCCAGGAACCTTTTCTAACACAGTATGTAGATTGTCGGACCAGAGGGGAGGCCATACTGGATTTGATACTTGGTCATGAACCAGGGCAAGTGATAGATTTGTTAGTGGGGGAGCATTTTGGAGCTGGTGACCACAATTCTGTGACTTTCACTTTAGTAATGGAGAGGAATGTGTGGGGTTACTGGGTTATGGGGATAGGGTGGAGGTGTTGACCTCGGATATGGTGCTGTTTCCAAGAGCCGGTGCAGACTCGATGGGCCAGGTGGCCTCCTTCTGCATTGTAAATTCAATGATAATCTATGATTAATCTAGGACAAAGGTTCGGCACAACATCGTAGGCCGAAGGGCCTGTTCTGTGCTGTAATATTCTATGTTCTATGTTCTATGCTTAATACCTTCACACTCTGGTACCATGTAATGTTCCTGTTGAATTGCCTCATTTATTACAAAAACACCTGTAGTTGAAGATATAAATGATTTATTAACATTAACTGGCGATAAACTATATAAAAGGCAACAGATGGGACCCCATGCCAAAATCGTGTTTGGCCAAAATCAGGCCCGGTGCTGGTCCAGCAATTCTAGGGACCCGAGAATCGGCATGTTCGCAGAATACTCCGCACGGCTGGGGGGCCATTGCCAGAGGCCCGCCCAACGATGCTCAGCTCCCAACCGGCCAAGTTCCCGATAGTGTGGTTCTAACCACCTATCGCCATTTAGGAAGCTCGCATGGCAGCTGCAGACTCAGTCCGTGGCCGCCCTGGTGGGAAGCGGGGGGATCTGGCTCCGGGAGGGCCTATGGGCAGCTGGGGGACAGATCGGGCCGGTCTGATATTCGGGCACACAGCCAATCGGGGGGCCTACATTCCACAGCTGCCTCCACAGGCCCAGTCCGCCATGGCGCGCGGCGCAGCCGCTGGAGTCCGTGCAATGCGCATGGGCGGACTCCAAACCGGAAGTGCGGGGGCCCGTATCCGCAGCTAAAGCTGCATGAATCACTCTGGGTTCCTGCTAGCCCCCTGAAGGTGAGTGAATTAGCTGACCTTTTTTACCGGAGACTCGGGTGTGAAACGTCAGCTCCATTTTGGGAGAATCCTGCCCATGGTCAAAGAAACAAATTAAGTCAGTGTCCAGCGTTTGGCAAGTTTTGTTCCAGATGCAAAGGAAAAATCATTTTGCTCAGAATTATTACTCTAAGCACAACCCCAGACCATTCAGCACAATGGAAGACACAGTCTCCAGTGATGAAACATCATTGTTTGTTGGAGTTATAACACAGAAGAATAAAGTTTTGGAGACATCAAAAAATGCTCCAGCAGCACTTTAAAAAATGCAAACTAAAACTTCATTTAAAATAAATGAGGTTTATGAGGACAAATGGCTTCTACCACTTGAAGTGAAATGTACAGTGGTCTGATTGAAGATATACACTGGTGCCAAAGCCAATTTAATAAGCATGACTGATTTAACAAATCTAAAAATTCAACCAATTAGAAGAAATCACAAAATATCTCAGAGAGATTATAATAGTTCACGTGTTAAATGTTATGGTGCCTGTGACCTGAGTGTGGTATTCGGAACACAGTTTATTGCGTCCCATTCTGTAATGTATCCAAAGGCTTGGATTCATTATTAGGTGATCAGTCCTGAGAAGAATTGGGTCTAGTGCAGTTGGTATATAGCATCCACAAGGGATTGGATCAACACTCCCAACAATTCAGGGAACATTATCAGCAAATTCAGCGATGTGTTCACAGGTTTTGGTACGCTACCATTCACCTACAAGATACAACTCAAAGAGGGTGCAAAACCTGTGATACAGGCACCAAGAAGATTACCTGCACCTCTTTGGGATCATCTCAAAAGGAGCTAGACAGAATGACAAAATTAAAAGTAATCAGAAAAATAGAAAAACCTACCAACTGGGTAAGTTCCATGGTATGTGTAAAGACAAAGAAAGGCAACATTTGCATATGCATGGGTCCCAAAGATTTTCATGAGAATATCAAAAGAGAACATTACCAATACCAAAGCGTGAGGATGTCACATCTGAGATGGCTGGTGCACAATTCTTTACGAAACTTGACAAATCTCAGGGTTTCTGGCAACGAAAGCGAGAGGAGCATAGTACAAAGTACTGCACTTTTAATATGCCATTTGGATGGTACTGCTTTCTGAGAATGCAATTTGGCATAATTTCGGCATCAGAAATTTTTCACCGTGCCATGGAGCACATAATCAAACACATCGAAGGTGTACATGTGTACGTGGATGATATCATCATTTGGGGCTCAACCATAGCAGAGCACAATACGAGGTTGTTTAAAGCTCTAACGAGCGTCAGGAGAAATGGGCTGAAGCTCAACAATCAAAAGTGCCGATTTGGACTAACTGCGGTCACATTCCTAGGTGGCAAGTTCTCATCACATGGCATTGAACCTGACAAGCCATTCTCAACACTGCAAAACCACATGACACGAAAGCCATCTTAAAGGTAATGGGTATGATTAATTTTACAGGGAAATTCATTCCAAACCTGTCAGTACAAACAGCACAGCTATGTGACCTCCTGCACAAGACAACAGATTTCACTTGGGATGAGCAACATGAGCAAGAGTGGAAGAAGCTCAAGACTTCACAAACCACCACGCCAGTTCTCACATTTTTGACCAATCTAAGCAGATTACAGTGCCAACAGATGCGTCCAAAGATGGTCTGGGAGAAGTTCTTCTGCAACTCGAGCATGACGATTGGAAACCAGTTGCGTATGCCACACAATCCATGATGACAACAGAGCAGAAGTACGCTCAAATCGAAAAAGTTGTGGCTTTGGAAATTCCACAACTATGTCTGTGAGCTTCCAACTTTCACAGTTGAGACAGATCATCGTCCTTTGGTTAACATCATCAAAACAAATCTCAACCACATGTCTCTGAGCATTCGGAGGTTGATAATGAAGTTACAACGCTATTACTTCAATTTCATCTACACACCAAGCAAATATTTGTTCTTAGCAGATGCATTATAAAGAGCGCTGATGCAAAGTCTTGGTGGTGAGATTGCTGAGGATGTAGACCTGCATGTCAATCTTCTTTCCACACTACTACCAGTATCAGAAGTAAAACTACATGAGATCCAAGAGACCAGGAAGGATCAAACTCTTCAAGAGATGATGATAAACATCAGCTCATACTGACCCAGAGGTAAACGTATGGAGTTCTCCAATATGAGAATTGGCCTCCGTATCATTAATGGTGTGGGACTTTGTTTGAGCACTATAGTCATAACCGCAATCTCTTTGGAAGGATGTACTGAAGAAGATACACGAAGAACATCTTGGGATTGAAAAATGTAAACAGAAACCTGGTGACTCTGATTATCGGCCAGGTATAAACCAAGATATTGAAAGGATGGTCAGTTGTTGTGACACATGCCAGACACATCGTTGTAAGCAAACAAGAGAACCTATGCAAATTTACCTACGGCACCACGACAGAAAGTAGCTATGGATCTCTTTCACCTACGAGGGAAAGATTCTTTAATGATCATCGAGTATTTTTCAAACTATCCCGAAATGGTCCCTACTGTCAAACGTAATGGCAAGCAGTGTAATACTGCATACCAAGTCAATTTTTTCTAGACACGGAATTCCGCAAGTCATCGTGAATGATAATGGCCCTTGTTTTAGCTGTAAAGAGTGGCAACACTTCGCAGTCATGTATGATTTCAATCACGTCACGTTGAAGTCCGTTGTACCCTCAAGCCAATGGAAAAGCTGAAAAGGGTGTACATATTGTTAAGCAATTGTTTTTTTTTTTTTAAATAATTTTTATTGAGAAATTTTGATTTTATACAACATTGACGCACCTTAGTAAAATACCGAAAATAACAATAATATTAACAATCATATACATTCGCCCCATCCCCATGAACAACCCAGCATTTTAACAACAACGCATATTAACACACTATAAAGTTACAGAATAAACACTACAATAATGCACACCCCCCCCCCCCCCCCCCCCCCCCCCCCGGGTTGCTGCTGCTATTGACCCAGTTACCTATCTCTGAGCCAGGAAGTCCAAAAAAGGCTGCCATCGTTTATAGAACTCTTGTATTGATCCTCTCAGGGCAAATTGACCTTTTCCAATTTTATAAATCCCGCCATGTCACTGATCCAGGTCTCCACACTTGGGGGCCTTGCATCCTTCCATTGTAACAGAATCCTTCGACGGGCTACTAGGGACGCAAAGGCCAGGACACCGGCCTCTTTCGCCTCCTGCACTCCGGGCTCTACCGCAACTCCAAAAATCGCGAGTCCCCACCCTGGTTTGACCCTGGATCCAACCACCCTCGACACCGTCCCCGCCACCCCCTTCCAGAATTCTTCCAGTGCTGGGCATGCCCAGAACATATGGGCGTGGTTCGCAGGACTCCCCGAACATCTGGTGCACCTGTCCTCACCCCCGAAGAACCTACTCATCCTAGTCCCGGACATGTGGGCCCGGTGCAGCACCTTAAATTGGATGAGACTAAGCCTTGCACATGAGGAGGAAGAGTTGACTCTCTCCAAGGCATCCGCCCAAGTCCCGTCCTCTATCTGCTCCCCGAGTTCCTCCTCCCATTTAGCCTTCAGCTCCTCCACTGACGACTCCTCCACCTCCTGCATTACCTTATAGATGTCAGACACCTTCCCTCTCCTACCCACACCCCCGAAAGCACTCTGTCCATCGCCCCCTGCGAGGGCAGCAAAGGGAATCCCTCTACCTGTCGCCTAGCAAACGCCTTTACCTGCAGGTATCTGAACATGTTCCCCTGGGGAAGGCCAAATTTATCTTCCAGCTCCCCCAGGCCCGCAAACCTCCCGCCAATAAACAGGTCCCTCAATTTGCTGATGCCCGCCCTTTGCCACCCCCTGAATCCCCCATCCGTGTTCCCCGGGATGAACCGATGGTTGCCACCCAGTGGAGCCTCCATCAAGCCCCCTGTTTCCCCCCGATGCCGTCTCCATTGTTCCCAGATTCTTAGGGTCGCCGCCACCACCGGGCTCGTGGTAAACCTCTTAGGGGAGAGCGGCAACGGTGCCGTTACCATGGCACCCAGGCTCGTACCTCTACATGACGCCATCTCCATTCTTTTCCACGCCGCCCCTCCCCCCTCCATCACCCATTTACGCACCATTGACACATTGGCTGCCCAATAGTACCCCAGAAGGTTGGGCAGTGCCAGCCCACCTCCATCCCTTCCTCGCTCCAGGAACACCCTCCTCACTCTCGGAGTCCCATGTGCCCACACAAAACTCAGAATACTGCTAGTCACTCTCCTAAAGAAGGCCCTGGGGATAAATATGGGCTGACCACTAGAAAAGGACTGAAAAAGGAACAAGAACCTCGGAAGCACTGTCATTATGACGGACTGCACCGTCCCCGCCAACGACAATGGCAGCATGTCCCACCTCCTGAATTCCTCCTCCATCTGATCTACCAGCCTGGTAAAGTTATGCTTGTGGAGAGTCCCCCAGTCCCTGGCCACTTGCACCCCCAGGTACCTAAAGCTCTCCCCTGCCCGCCTAAGCGGGAGCCTACCAATTCCTTCCTCCTGGTCTCCAGGGTGCACCACAAACACCTCGCTCTTGCCTAAGTTTAATTTATAACCTGAGAAGGTCCCAAACTCGGCTAGTAACTCCATCACTCCCGGCATCCCTCCCACCGGGTCCGCCACATACAGTAACAGGTCGTCGGCATACAACGACACCCTATGTTCCTCTCCACCTCGCACCAAGCCTCTCCACCTCTCTGAATCTCTCAATGCCATCGCCAGCGGCTCGATTGCCAGTGCAAACAACAAGGGGGACAAGGGGCAACCCTGCCTGGTCCCTCGGTAAAGCCGGAAGTACTCCGACCTCCTCCTATTCGTAGCCACGCACGCCATTGGGGCCTCATATAACAGCCTTACCCATCTAATGAACCCTTCACCAAATCCAAACCTCCCCAACACCTCCCATAGGTACCCCCACTCCACTCTATCGAAGGCCTTCTCCGCATCCAGTGCCACCACTATCTCTGCCTCCCCCTCAATCGCCAGCATCATAATGACATTCAGCAATCTCCGCACATCGTGTTCTCAGCTGCCTTCCCTTCACAAAACCTGTCTGGTCCTCGTGCACAACCCCTGGCACACAGTCCTCTATCCTGGTAGCCAGGATTTTTGCCAGCACCTTAGCGTCCACGTTGAGGAGAGATATGGGCCTGTATGAACCACACTGCTGGGGGTCCTTGTCCTTCTTTAAAATTAACGAGATCAGCGCCCGTGACATCGTCGGGGGCAAAGTCCCCCCCTCCCACGCTTCATTGAGTGTTCGCACCAGCAAGGGGCCCACTAGATCCACAAACTTTTTATAAATTCCACCGGGAACCCATCCGGCCCCGGTGCCTTCCCTGACTGCATCTGCCCGATCCCCTTAACTAGCTCCTCCAGCTCAATCGGCGCACCCAACCCCTCCACCCTCTCCTCCTGCACCTTCGGGAAAGAAAGCCCGTCAAGGAACCTCTCCATTCCCCTCCTCTCCCCCGTTGGCTCCGACCGGTACAGTTCCCCGTAAAATCCTTGAAGACCTCATTCACCTCTACCCCCTTCCGCACCACATTCCCACTCTTATCTCTCACTCCAGCAATCTCCTTAGCCGCATCCCGCTTACGCAGCTGATGAGCCAGCATCCTACTCGCCTTTTCACCATGTTCGTACACTGCCCCTTGTGCCTTCCTCCACTGTGCCTCCGCCTTTCTAGTGGTCAGCAAATCAAATTTAGCCTGCAGGCTGCGCCTCTCCCCCAACAGTCCCTCCTCTGGTGCCTCTGCATACCTCCTGTCCACCTCCAGCATCTTTCCCACCAGTCTATCCCTCTCACTCCTTTCGCTCCTCTCCCTGTGTGCCCGGATGGATATCAGCTCCCCACGAATTATTGCCTTCAGGGCTTCCCAGACCATCCCCACCTGAACCTCCCCCGTGTCATTCACCTCAAGGTACCCCTCAATACTTGCCCGGACCCTCCTACACACCTCCTCCTCCGCCAACAACCCCACATCCAACCGCCACAACGGACGTTGGTCTCGCACCTCTCCCATCTCCAACTCTATCCAATGCGGAGTGTGGTCGGAGATTGCAATGGCCGAATACTCGGCCTCCTCCACTCTCGGAATCAGTCCCCTACTCACCACGAAGAAATCTATCCGAGAGTAGACCCTATGTACGTGGGAGAAGAAAGAGTACTCGCGTGCCCTCGGCCTTACAAACCTCCATGGATCCACCCCACCCATCTGGTCCATAAACCCTCTCAGTACCTTGGCTGCCGCCGGCCTCCTACCCGTCCTAGAGCTGGACCGATCCAGTGAAGGATCCAACACCGTATTAAAGTCCCCCCCTATGATCAGACCTCCCGCCTCCAGATCCGGGATCCGTCCCAACATACGCCTCATAAAGCCCGCATCGTCCCAATTTGGGGCATACACACTAGCCAGTACCACCTTCTCTCCTTGTAGCCTGCCCCTAACCATCACATACCTACCCCCCTTATCCGCCACCACCTCCGATGCCTCAAACAACACATTTTTCCCCACCAGAATCGCCACTCCCCGGTTCCTCACATCCAACCCCGAGTGGAAAACCTGCCCCACCCATCCCTTCCTCAGGCGGACCTGGTCCGCCACCCTCAGGTGGGTCTCCTGAAGCATTGCCACATCCGCCTTTAGCCCCTTCAGGTGAGCCAGTACCCTCGACCGCTTCACCGGCCCATTCAACCCTCTCACATTCCAGGTGACCAACCGGATCAGAGGGCGTCCCGCCTCCCTCCCCCGTCGGCTAGCCATAGCCCGTTGACTGCCCGCCCCAGGCCAGCACCCCCTGCTCGACCCCGTCCCCATAGCGACAACCCCTCACCTCTGTCCCCCCAGCCCCCACCAGCTCCTTCTTGACCCTACCAGCAGCAACCCGGTATTCCCCTTTCCCCCCCTCCCTTCCCCCCCAGGCTAGGAACCCTCCCAGCCGCGAACCGTCCTCCATTGTACTTCCGTGGGTCAGCTAACTTCTGCTGACCCCGGAAAGTCCCGCCAATAGCCCGACCCCTCCCGAAGTGGGATCATCCCCCAATCTATCCCTCCTCCTGGCACCGCTCCAGCGCGGGGAAGAACCAGTTAAGGCCCCGCCTCCCCCGTCACCATCTCCACCCCCCAGCCCCGCAGCACAGGAAACCAGAGGAAAGCCCGCGCTTTTGCACTGCCCCACCACACCCTTCTGACGCAGCTCCTAAATATCAGCCCCACTCCATACCCCCACTCCGGCATAGAATACAACATGCACCCCCGACCCTCCCCTCAAGATACACAACCCAGACAATGTCCCACAGCACAAAAACAAAAACATAGCAGAACAACCCCTCCGTAAATAACCATATCAAAATTGCAAAAGTACTAAAACAAGAAGAAAACAACAGAAGAAAAAGAGAACACAGCAACAGCAGAATCCAGCACTAATATCTTACAGCCGACCTCGCAACCCCCAACCCCTAGTTCAAGTCCAGTTTCTCCGTCCGCACGAAGGCCCACGCCTCCTCCGGGGAATCGAAATAATGGTGCCGGTCCAAATAAGTTACCCACAGGTGCGCGGGCGGCAACATTCCGAACTTTATCTTTTTTCTATAAAGCACCTCTTTCGTCCGATTAAATCCGGACCGCCGCTTAGCCACCTCCGCACTCCAGTCCTGGTAGATCCGCATTACCCCATTCTCCCAATTGCTGCTCTTCACCTTCTTGGCCCAGCGCAGCACGCACTCCCGATCACTGAACCGGTGGAACCTCACCAGCACCGCACGCGGGGGTTCATCTTCCTTGGGCCTCCTGGCCAGCACCCTGTGCGCTCCCTCCAGCTCCAAGGGCAGATGGAGAGATCCGGCCCCCACTAGCGAATTCAGCATTACAGCCACATAGGCTGTCAGGTCCGATCCCTCCAGCCCCTCTGCAAGGCCCAAGATCCGCAGGTTTTTCCGCCTCATGCGGTGATCCAGCTCCTCAAAGCGTTCCTGCCACTTCTTGTGGAGTGCTTCGTGCCCCTCCACCTTACTCACGAGGACCACGGCCTCCTCCTCTCGTTCAATGGCCTGCGTCTGCAACTTCTTGATGGCAGCACCCTGGGTGGACTGAATCTCTGACAGCCTTCTGTTCGTTTCCTGCAGAGAGCTCAGTACTTCATCCTTGAATTCTTTAAAGCAGCGCAGGAGATCAGTTTGTTGTTCCTGGGCCCAGAGTCTCCATTCCTCTGGAGCTCTGTCGGCGGCCATCTTGGATCCCTTCCCCCGTTTTTTCTGAGGAGCTGCTTCTGTTTTTTCCCCCTTTCCACTCCGAGTTCGAGTCATGGACTGGAGGGAAAGTCGTTCAGCACACCTTCCCCCACCGGGAGACGTCGAAAAATTTCCGTTTTGGGCTCTCAAAAGAGCCGAAAAATCTCTTTAAAACGGGAGCTCCCAAATGTGTGGCTTACTGATCCATCACAGCCACCGGAAGTCGTTAAGCAATTGTTGAAGAAAATAATGGACAGCCAATCTGATCCATATCTCGCAGTATGAGTTACAAAGCATCACCATTGTCATATGGTAGATCGCCAGCAGAGTTACTCATGAATAGAAGGTTGCGTACCACGCTTCCATACTTGGCAAAGGAGAATACAGTGGTACTGCAGGAAATGCAAAACATTAAAGAGAAACAAAAGCAGATATATGGTAGAGTATCTAGAACTTTGCTACCTCTGAGCAGTGATGACATTGTGAGAGTAGAAGACTCAGGTAATTGGTCAAAAAAAGCTACTGTACTTGAAGAAGTAGCACCTCGTCCCTACTTTATACAGAGGATGGCTTAGTTTTCAGAAAAAATCATCACGCACCCTTGAAAACGAGAGAAGACTTTCACAACAACGTGATGGATGACGAATCTACATCAGCGTCAACATCTGCTGCAATGTCAGATAGCTCAGCAGTTCATGTACTAAATGATCTGTTTGAGCTGCACGTAGAAAAATACTTTTCTCTGTACCTCGGTACACGTAGCAAGAAACAATTCCGAATCCAAATCCAGTTCCTGAGTGTGAGAATGTCATGGAGAACATTGAATCTACAAGTTCTCAGCAGCAAGGTCAAACTTTGAGAAGACTTTTCTTTGTTCTTGTTCTTTGACCAGAGTCAGAAGAAAACCTGATCGAGGGCAGCACGGTAGCATTGTGGATAGCACAATCGCTTCACAGCTCCAGGGTCCCAGGTTCGATTCCGGCTTGGGTCACTGTCTGTGTGGAGTCTGCACATCCTCCCCATGTGTGCGTGGGTTTCCTCCGGGTGCTCCGGTTTCCTCCCACAGTCCAAAGATGTGCAGGTTAGGTGGATTGGCCATGATAAATTGCCCTTAGTGTCCAAAATTGCCCTTAATGTTGGGTGGGGTTACTGGGTTATGGGGATAGGGTGGAGTTGTTGACCTTGGGTAGGGTGCTCTTTCCAAGAGCTGGTGCAGACTCGATGGGCTGAATGGCCTCCTTCTGCATTGTAAATTCTATGAATATTCTATGACTCAATTTGTAGATTTGGACTATTTGTACATACTATACTCACTGTTCTTGTATATATACATGTCTCTATATGTATATTTGTTAAACCAGTTTTTAAAATAATAATACTGTTAGGATCACAGGCTCATGATATCACATGTAAATATACTGATCATAATGTATTAATTTATTCTTTCAAAGAAAGGGGATGCAGTGATAGCATGATTGTGTTGTAATTCACCGACAGACCACTTATTAGTCTTACTCGTAAGTGAATGTAAAATCAGCTGACCAGACACTGGCTGGAGGAAGTAAAAGAGAGAGCTTGCATATGGATGATTTTGTTGTTGTTCGTCTTGTATATAGTTTACCCCCAGTTAATGTTAATAAATTGTTTATAACTAACTACAAATGTTCTTGTAATAAATCAGGCCACCCAACAAGAACATTACAGGAAAGACCTCTTGGTCGTGAAGCCCAATTAATAAGCTGTCTTACAGACTTGCTTCAATGTGTAAATTGAACATAGCATAGATTCTCCCACCCAAAAACTTAAGGAAGGAATTTTTAATACCTCTTTGCCCCAGCCCTGTCTGTAGTCAGGCCAACGATAAGGGAGAGCTCAGCATGTCCCTCGTTCACTGCCAGTCCAAATCAATGCAGCACGGTTCAATTCCCGTATCAGCCTCCCCGAACAGGTGCCGGAATGTGGTGACTAGGGGCTTTTCACAGTGACTTCATTGAAGCCTACTCGTGACAATAAGCGATTTTCATTTCATTTTCATTTTTCAATTCTACTCCCCTAGCCGTGGAACTGGCTTCACCTGGAACCTGTTGTTTTTGGGGGTACTGCGTGGCAAAGGTATATGCCAATCCCATCAGCGTATTCGAAGAACTCTCCTAAATTTGGGACGTTATCACTTATAAAATAACGTACCTTTTCAAAGCTGAAGCTTGTGTAACAGGCTTATTTCATCGTTTTCCACTCAAGGTGAAATAAAGCAGTCGATGCCCTGAGGCACCCACAGATCAAGAGAAGTTACACCACAAAGCAGTTTATTAGCCTTCCTATTTAGAGCAAACAATATTTAGATAATTGTGGGGGCAATTCTCCAGCTGCTCTGCACCTGGCGCAAATCCCGCCATGTTAGGAAATTTCTGGGAGAGGCCTGAAATGGGATTTGTGCTAAGCGCAAAACAATTTGCGATGTTCCCGGGCCCTCCCAGCAGGCGTAATCAAGTTCACGCCCAATGAGTGAGTGAATCTGATGACCATTCATTTAAATATATTTTAATATTCAAAATCAGTTTAATGCCGAACCTTCCGGTAACGTGCAACGTTCCCACTGCCGGCGGCACATTACGCCGGTGGGAATCACTACTGGCCCCCGCAAACTGAGACCAGATAGGATGAACATGCTGGGAGGCTCGGGAGCCATTGAAGCCCCTGGTGGTCGGGGACATGGCAGGATAGTGCCCTAGCACTGCTCCCTAGTACCGCCAGTTGACAGTGGCTGTGCCAGGTTGGCACTTCCAAGTTGGCACTGCCAAGGGCCAGGCTTGAAGGGGCTAGCACATATAGGGCGGACCCCAATGCAGACGATCTATGTTCGGTGGGTCAGGCCAGCGATCTATGTTCGAGAGGGGACATGCCATTAGTGAAGGGGGTTGACCCAATGGCCATGTAGTGGGGGGGGGGTCTTTAATTTCACTCTGAGTTCAGTGCATCCTTCAAAAATTGCGACCCTATTTCTGTGAAGCCAGGCTTGTTGGCATGTTTAGACCCCGCCCCTCACAATGGTGCAAAATTAGTCTGTCTGTTTCAAAGCAAATAACCACATGAGGGAACACACTTTTGCTGTCTCAATACCTGTGGCTCTATTTTCAAACAATTAATACAGTGTCCTGCAAAAATGGAATAGTCTGAATTAGTTAAGAAAAATTCACAATATCACAGTGAATTAATCCAGTCTTACATCAAATCTTCGAAGATGTCTGAAATCACGTCAAAGGAAATGGATTATTTTTCAAGCACATCCACATATTATTTTGGCAAAATGCAAGTCAATTTGTACATGCAAACAACAAATGAGATAAATAGCCAGCTAATCTGTTGTGGATGGTTGATGGAGAAATATGGGTGCGGCTCCTTGAAGACTTTTCTATCGAGCTTGGAATTATATTTGATCCTGAGATGAGCTTCCAACCACTTATTTATACTATCATTAAGACTGCCCATTTCCATCTACGTCACATCCCCCAATTTCACCCTCTTGGCTCACTTGCTGCTCAAACTTTCATTCATTCCTTTAGTTATCTCTAGACTGAACTATTCCAATGAACCCCTGGCTGCTCTCCCACATTCTGCCCTCCATAAACGTGAGGTCATCCAAACCTTTGTTCCCTGTGTCTTAACTCTCACCAAGTCCCATTCATCAGTCACCTCTGTGTTCGCTGACCCACAATCAAGAATGGTCTTGATATTTCAATTTTTATCCTTGTTTTCAACCCCCACGATCTCTGTGACCTCCTCCAGCCCCACGAACCGTCAGCACATCTGGGTTCATCTAATTCTGGCCTCTTGAGTATCCTTAATTTTAATCATTCCACCATTGCCTGTCGCACCTTCAGTTGCCAAGGCCCCACGTTCTGGAATACCCTCCCCACACCTCTCCACCTCTGTACCTTGTTTTCCTCCTTTAAGACACCCCTTGAAATCTACTTCTTTGACCAAACTAACCTAATCATACGACCTTATGTCTCTGTATGCAGCTCAGTGACACATTTTGTTTTGAAACACTCCTGCGAAGGGCCTTGGGGCATTTTATTACATGAAAGACATTCTACAAAAATAAATTGTTGTTATAGGCAGGCAGGCAAGGTCTCCGTTTAAGTTGCCATCTGAAAACACAGCATCTACAAGAATGCAGCACTCCTCGAGTCCTGCAATAAAGTGCTACCCAAGTTAACATGCTGGAGTGGGCCTTATGTGATAAGCTTTTGAAATTTCAACAACTAATTCACACCTACCCTAGAAAACTGGAAGGAAAAAGAGAGATCATGACAACTTCCCACATATACAACTATTACAGCAAACTAATGGTGAATTTCCCTTTTACACTCACTCAAATAGACTGCTGCTCTTGAAAGAGTTTTTAATCCCCATAGGAATTATGTAGAAACCCCTCCCCCTCTGACATTTCGTGCTGAAGCTTTTGTAACCTTTCTCAGGCACGCTGGTGGATTAAGATGCTATTGAACTCCTGTTGAAAGAAATGGCAAAATACTGTTTTTCTACGAAAAATAAGAGAATGACCATTTTTCTTTGTGCTAATCAGAAACCAAACAAAATCACATACTTAGAAATCATTCATTTTAAAGTCCAAGCTCACACAATGTTGTCAATTACAGAAGAAAATAATCCTCATTCGTTAATCCTCAAAATGCCTGGAAATGCAATCACTGCACATTAATAATTTGGATTTAAATTAAAACAATATAACTGGAATGAATTATGCCGTTGTGCTTACTTGCGGAACCAGTAATATTTCCTTGCTGAACTGCAAAGTCTCAGTCTGCTTTTTTTTCCCCCTTTCTGACTAGCAGCCTCAGAGGCAAGGGGCTCTGGCCCAGATTGGACGGCTGGCCCCATCTACACTGGAAATTCTGCACCATTGCCTGTAAGAGTGATTGATCTCTGCATGCTTATCTCACCATGTAAAGTGAACACCATTGGAAAAGTGAATTTCCAGCACTGGTTTTCAGTTCACCAACCTCTGTGAAGGAATAGAAGGGGGTTGGTGGCACAGTGGTATTGGCACTGGACTAGTAATCCAGAGACCCAGGGTAATGCTCTGGGACCCAGGTTACAATCCCACCATAACAGATGGTAAAATTTGAATTCAATAAAAATCTGGAATGAAAAGTTGAATGATGATCATGAAACCATTGCCGATTGTCGGAAAAACCCATCTGGTTTACTAATGTCCTTCCCTTCCTTTACGGAAGGAAATCTGTCATCCCTACCTCGTCTGGCCTACACATGACTCCAGATCCACAGCAATGTGATTGACCATGAAATGCCCTCAGACATGGGCAATAAATGCTGGCCCAACCAGTGATGCCCACAACCCTCCTATGACTGAATTTTAAAAATACCTCGCCGGACTTGGATTCAGAACCCGCGTGAAATAACATTTCCTTTCCCTGTGGTCTCTGCACTTTAAATCTTTCTTCTCTCTATCCCTCTTTTACCGTGTGAATGCAAAGAAGGAAACATTGCAAAACTCCTCCCACGTTTCATGTGTGTAAAAATAAACTACCCTTCTAAGTTCATTCTATCTTGAGTTGGCTGTGGGAATATTCATAGAAAATTGGATCACAGCAAAACTGAGAGATTAGAAAATACGCCGTCACTTATTGAAGTGGAAACAAATCAAAAATCAAAAACACTTTCCTCTTTATGGATGGGTGATGAGAGGAGAAATTAGTGCTGTTTAAATTAACGCCCTTTCTGTCCATGACACTTTAATTTGTTTTCAGCTAGTTTAATGTTAGGCAACTTGGGACAGGTTAAATGTGGTATCAGACCCTGGATTTAGAAAGTAATTTTCTTACGTATGGGATATGAATTTCCAATTTTAATAAGAGCTCCAATCCATAACTCATGTTAATTAAACCTATAGAGTAAACAGATTAGCTTACCCAAATCAAGAAGTTTGATCCCATTGGGTACCATCTGGAGCAGAATAATTGCTGTTTCTTTTACGAGTGGGAAAGCAGATGATAGAACTATTATGACCATGATGATTGTCAGACTCGGATCCACATAGCATTCCCAGTTACAGATTTCATCTTCATCAAGTGGAAGTAGATAGAAGACAGTAGCAGCGACGACCACCACCACAGAACCCAATGCATCGCCCATTACTTGTAGAAGAACACCTGGAAAATAAGTATTTATTAGAGACTTAATTCTTGGAAAGTACAATAAAATCACCTTGCTTCACTAGCCAGTGAGCATTGCTAATCTAAAATTGGCTCTGTCCCCTTACAGTAATGTAATTGTAGTCCAGGACAGTTTTACCTAATACTATACGTAAGAAAATGTAATGGATTAGGAAAGACTTATTGACTCATTGAAGCTTGCTCTTCCAGTACACTGAATTACCCAGTCTACCAGCCAATTTCATTTTGAACTCATACAAAGGATGGAACTTTAACATAGGTGAGCGCATAGGTTTCAGGACTGGTGGACGGGGCGGTGATGGTGGTGGTGGGGGGGGGAAATGTGTAGGGAGGCTGAACTCATCAAAAATATCAGCCAGTCAAAAGGCCAGCTCCGACACATTGGCTCCCATGCTTAACTGCAGCATGTTAGGCAGTGTGCGAGAAAGCCCATCAGGGAAGGCAGACTCAATTTCATTATGTTAATTGCTCAATTGCAGCAATATTAACGTGGGTGCTGGACTTTAATTTTGGTTCGTGGGCCTCTTGTACCTCACCAGTGAAATCAAGGTGAGAAGATAGCTCCTATTGAGGAGGCTGAAGCCATGGCAGGGAAATCTGTCAAAGTGTGTTGAGCACTCACAGCTACTTGTGTCAAAGAGGTTAGTACGCAGTACTTGTGCAGAGAGATGCACATGGTCTGTACTTTGGAGCTCTGATCAATCGTATAGCAAGAGTTCGGTTTAAACCATAGAACATAGAACACTACAGCGCAGTACAGGCCCTTCGGCCCTCGATGTTGCGCCGACCTGTGAAACCATCTGAAGCCTATCTGACCTACACTATTCCATTTTCATCCATATGTCTATCCAGTGACCACTTAAATGCCCTTAAAGTTGGCGAGTCTACTACTGTTGCAGGCAGGGCGTTCCACACCCCTACTACTCTCTGAGTAAAGAAACTGCCTCTGACATCTGTCCAATATCTATCACCCCTCAATTTAAAGCTATGTCCCCTCGTGTTGGTCATCACCATCTGAGGAAAAAGACTCTCACTGTCCACCCTATCTAATCCTCTGACTATCTTATATGTCTCTATTAAGTCACCTCTCAGCCTTCTCCTCTCTAACGAAAACAACCTCAATTCCCTGAGCCTTTCCTCGTAAGACCTTCCCTCCATACCAGGCAACATCCTAGTAAATCTCCTCTGAACCCTTTCCAAAGCTTCCACATCCTTCCTATAATGTGTGTTACTGTGGAATTCAAATGAAGACCAAGGTGACCACCAACAGAACCAGCAACACCAGCAGCAGTATCATGTGTAGCAGGAACTGCACCAAGAACAGCCTGCTGTTCACAGGCCTGTTGGTCCATGGGAGAGGGGTATCAGCAGAGAGATGCAGCTCTTTGGAGGTCAGACACAATGCTGACAGAAGATAAGCTTTGTTTTCATGTCAGAAAATAGTGTTTTAGAAGGCTCAGGACTTGCAGTCAGGTGATGGCTGACATTTCCAGCCTGCTGGAATAAGACCTGCTGCTGCCTGAACATCGTGGCCACTCTTTGCCAGTGACTGTCAAAGCCACCACATCCCTCAACCCTTATCCCCTAGATCCTCCCAGGGCTCAGCTAGAGACATTTGCAGGATTTCACAGTCAACAGTGTACAAATGCACAAGACAGCTGAGATGAACAAAGAACAAAGAAAAACTGCAGCACAGGAACAGGCCCTTCGGCCCTCCAAGCCTGCGCCGATCCAGATTCTCGATCTAAAACTGTCGCCTATTTTCTAAGGATCTGTATCCCTCTGCTCCCGGGTTATTCATGTATCTGTCTAGATACATCTTAAATGACGCTATCGTGCAACCTCCACCACCTTCGCTGGCAACACGTTCCAGGCACCCACCACCCTCTGCGTAAAGAACTCTCCCTGAAACTTTTCCCCTCTCACCTGGAACTCATGGTCCCTAGTAATTGAGTCCCCCACTCTGGGAAAAAGCTTCTTGCCATCCACCCTGTCTGTACCTCTCATGATTTTGTAAACCTCAATGAGGTCTCCTCTCAACCTCCGTCTTTCTAATGAAAATAATCCTAATCTACTCAACCTCTCTTCATAGCTAGCACCCTCCATACCAGGCAGCATCTTGGTGAACCTCCTCTGCACCTTCTCCAAAGCATCCACATCCTTTTGGTAATATGACGACCAGAACTATACGCAGTATTCCAAATGTGGCCAAACCAAAGTCTTATACAACTGTAACATGTCCTGCCAACTCTTCTACTCAATACCCCTTCCGATTAAGGAAAGCATGCCGTATGCCTTCTTAACCACAAGATTGTGTTCATGCACATTCTTTGGCCGAGACCTCTGCACTATACCTAATCCAGGAGCTTGTTTGATTCTTACCATGAGTGTAAAGCGAAAATAAATTACACATCGCCACCTCTTACACTGCACTGCTCAAAATTAGGCAGCAGAGAAGTGAAAAGTATTAAAAATAAAATGGTTTTGTATAACGGAAACTCAGTGATTTCATCCTAGCACTGGCAATGAAGATTATTGAGAATGTGGTATGGCTGCATTTTTGAATTCATGTCGATAAAACCTGTATCGCAATAGATATATATTAAACTTAACTATTAACTGTCACTGATTACAAGCTGAATAAAAATATATATATTTTAAATATCATATATGGCTGCATAGTTAAATTACATGTTCAAAGAGTGTTCTAAAATTATATGGGTGAATTTGTGAAGAGTAGCCATGCATAGATAATGGGTATTGACGCCAACGGCGAATCCGTGGACTTTCACAACAGAAAAGCGAGCACCACACCTGGACCGATTCCACTACTATTGAGGGGCTAGCACTGGTGCCGTGTCGAGTGCAATCAATTCCAATAAAAAACAATGCGGGAATCGCCGGATCGTGACTGACAGTCGGGAGGCTGACAAGCTGCAGCCGCACATACACATTAATCTCCCCACACACACACACTCATCCCAGCCAACAAGATGGCACTTGTTGCGCTGGAGTGTACCATACAGCTGAAGAGTCGGTTGGGTCCAGAGGGCACCCAGGAGGTGCCTGTGGGGGGGGGGGGGGGGGGGGGGGCATGTATAGACCCATGGCACTAAGTTCAAAGTGGGCTGTTAGTGATGTGTGCAGCTGCATGGCTGTCTTGCGGCTGCGGCAATAGTGTTCAATGCTCGTCCACCCTGACCCCACAGCCCACCCCCTGGCGACCCCCACTACTACCCCAGCCCTGGTAGAGGCCCGCCCAGCCAGCGGCACAACTGTCAGCACACTATGGCGATGTTGGACATTCTCCGTACCCCCTCTCTCTCCCTCAGCAGCCGCCACGCCGGTTTCACGATTTTTAAAAGCACAAGTCAACCACGTCATTGGGAACTCGGCCCATCAGAGGCAGAAAATCGTGGTGGCCCCGGAGACTGCTAATGATATACAAACGGTGTCTACTGTACGTGTGTTCTGGAAGGCATTGATGCCACATTTGAGGTATTGGAGCATTTGTGATTTTGGCATTGGGACTGATTCTCCGACAAATCGCCTTTCCCAATTTTGACGTCGGCTAACGGAGAATCCCGCCCAATGAATAATCACAAAATGAATGTCAAATTAGATACAAGTTGGGATTCAAGGTAATGTTTGCTATTACAGCATGAGGAATTTGTGAAGTATCAAACAGGAAATGCTGTACTCAGCAGGTCTGGCAGGATCTGTGGAGAGAAACAAAGTTAACATGTCATGTTAAGGTCTATGCACAGGGCTAAATCGCTGGCTTTGAAAGCAGACCAAGCAGGCCAGCAGCATGGTTTGATTCCCGTAACAGCCTCCCCGAGCAGGTGCCAGAATGTGGCGACTAGGGGCTTTTCACAGTAACTTAATTTGAAGGCTACTCGTGACAATAAGCGATTTTCGTTGCATTTCATTTCATCAATTTGAAATGTTAACTTTGCTTCTTTCCACAACCGCTGCCTGACATGATGAGTTTTCCAGCAATTTCTGTTTTTATTTCCGGTTTCTTAACACTATGGTTTATAAAGGCATGCTATGAACTCAGTTGTACTTTTTACTTCTCTCTAAAAGTTCCCTAATCTTATGAAATCTTTTGGGGCGGCACGGTGGTGCAGTGGTTAGCACTGCTACCTGACGGCAGCGCGGACCCCAGTTCAATCCCGCCCCCGAGTCATTGTCCGTATACAGTTTGCACATTCTCCCCATGACTGCGTGGGTCTCACCCCCACAACCCAAAGATGTGCAAGGTAGGTAGATTGACCACGCTAAACTGCCCTTTAATTGGGGGAAAAAGAAGAATTTGGTACTCTGAATTTATTTTTTTTAAAATCTTATGCTATCTTTTAAGGTTCATTCACTTTTATTTCAACCAACTCTGATTTCTCTTCAGTATTCCAGCTTTTCTCCAAGGTACAATATTTTGTAAAGATCCTTCCATTACAATTTGGCAAATTGATCCTCCAGCATTCCTTTGAAGCCTCATGATTCCAGGTTCCACTCTCCTGTGCAGTGGCTTAAAAGATCAGAAAACACCCTTGGTTTCTGATAACTCACTGCTTTGGTTTCAAACTGCATCCGTACTGGTTACTTCCAAAACTTGACTGCAAATGTCATTAACTCCCTTTAATTGAGAGGATTGCTGCAAAGTTCTTCTTTTCGCTTCCAGTTAAACAAATCTTCCAGTTGTTTTTTCTTCCCCTTTACCAACTTTGTCTTATACTAAATGCCAACTCATGCCAAGGGTCCTTAGGCAGCACCTTACAAACCCACAACCATTACCATCTAGAAGGACAAGAGCAGCAGATATCTGGGAACACCACCACCTGGAGAACCCCCTCCAAGTCACTCACCAACCTGTCTTGGAAATATATCACTGTTCCTTCACTGTCGCTGGGGCAAAATTCTAGTACTCCCTCCCTAACAGCACAGTAGGTGTACCTACACCTCAGGGACTGCAGTGGTTCATGAAGGCAGCTCACCACCACCTTCTGAAGGGCAACCAGGGATGGACAATAAATGCTGGCCTAACCAGCAATGCCCACATCATGAATGATAGACATAGCATTTATTCTACTTCAAGTGTAGGTCTGACCTTACCTCTTGACACGCAAGGAGTTACAAGCTACATAAGACCCAAAGCTGAACAGTCTCTTAGCTGCTTTTCCCAGCATCAATGGAGTCTTGCCTGCTGCCTATGCATTAACTGAATTCACAGAGATAAACTCCACCCATCGCTATAGCAATTTAATACACAAGATCTGTTCCTGGGTAGAAATGCAAATGATGTACCTTTTAATTCCAAAGCTTTCCTTAATTTGGGGAAAGCACATCTATAACATATTTTTACTGGAATAATTACAGATGTCATGTCTCCACTTCTTCAACCAAGTAAGCCTGCCATTTTAAACTCTTGCCCTTTTATTCTGACTTTATCGCGTTAATGCAAGCTGGTTTAACTCTGTGGTTTGTCAGCCCCTAGATGTTTAACAGGTATTTCCCACTGAACTTTGTTTTAATAATCTTACATGCAAAAAGCTATATCTCTAAAACATAAACTTTGACATTAGGCATAAATAACACCATGTAATGGTAGAACTCCATAAGAAACTAATTTATTGTGCTTCACTTAAGCACTTAACGAGCAAATTTTCCATGATGTTCATAATGAACCAACTGTTGGACAATTAAGGTAACAGCCCTCAGAATGTATAATAATTAAACTTTGTGTGGTCAGTTAAATCTACAGTTTAGCAGAATACATTGTTGGATGCTCTAAAACCCCTACTGTTATAAAACAATATATCATCCCACTTACTGAGACAAATGTCACAGGAGATTTGGGCGAGTATTTTGAAATGCTGTGTAAAATGATGCTGAATTGGAGGCTTTTGTTCTTCGACACTTCGGACTATTCAGAAGTTGCTTACTGTACTATGGATGTGTCTCTTGCCCAAACCCTGTGAAAAAAAAAGATGTGGTGTGCCCTACATGTTCAATACTAAATGTCCGAAAAGAGGAATGTGAGGAACTATTTAATTGCTCATAATTCGCTTTATTCATCAACTGAACATTGCTGCATTGGGGCTGGTGGCAGGGTGTGGCAAAACAAAATCTGAGGGTGCACTCTCATGGCAGAGTTTAGGCAAACGATGAACGGGCTAAGTATTGGAGTGAAGATGCCGAGCACATAGCCTAGTCACCCTGACTGTGACACTCTCCGGCATTGTCTCACCTCGGATGTTCAAAGCCGATGCAGCTGTTGACGCGGTGTTTTCTCTTTGTCCTTCGGTGCCGGTTGCCAGGCGACCTAACAAAAAAAAACACAAAATTCGATGATGGGGCACCCTCTTTACGGAGGAGGCTGGAAGCTTGAGAAGCTCTCGAGATGGGCTGGCACTAATACATGGCACCGAAACACTACTCATTCAAATTGTTTTTTAAAAGATGCTCCTATATATGGGGGCACGGTCCGATCACAGTTCTGGAATAAAGCATTGCACAATGACTGCAAAATTACAAGCAGAGGGAAAAATGCACAAATGCGTGCACAATAAACGGAGGCGGTGTGAAATGCTTGATAGGATGACTGGTCCATAGCAGTGGGTGCGTCCATCCTGGCAGACATCCTATCGCCCCCAGGGCCTGTAATTTGTACTGAGAGATTGATTATCCCTGAGCAGTGAGCTCCGAAATATTGTCCCTGTCACAGCGTTGTTCAATTTGACATTAAACACCAGGCGGGATTCCTGTTTGGTTGTGTGTGTGTGTGTGTTTGAACAAAATCCTCAAGTCATCTACCTGTTGGATCGCTGGAGATTTTCCTCTTGAAGCAACAGTCCTGGAAGAGGATCAGCCCGACGATGTTCACAGCCAGTCCCAGGGCGCCCACGATCAGCACCAGCTCCACGTCGTCCATCCTCTTCGGCTTGAGCAGCCGGATGATGGCCTCGGTGAAGACGGTGAAGGTGAGCGCGGCCAGGAAGACGGCGTTGGCCAGCGCGCCCACCACCTCGGCCCTGGCGAAGCCGTACGTGTTGCGATGGTGCCGCTGGATATGCGACACTGTGGCCGCCGTCAGGCCGATGACCAGCGAGATCAGGTCGGACAGCATGTTGAAGGAGTCGGACACCAGCGCGATGGAGTTGCCCAGGTGGCCGGACACCAGCTCCACCAGGAAGAAGCCGCCGGTGATCACCAGCATGAAGATCAAGCGGCAGTTCCTGCATCCCGCCATGGTGTCTGCAAGAGGCGGGAGGCGGGCGAGTGCGGCGCCTTGTGCAGCCTAAACAAACATCGCCCCTGTACGGCAAGTCAAGTGTTACCCAGAGAGTTATTGATTGTGCCTATCCCTATCCTGGGGTTTATCCACATCCCACCCAATCCAGTGGAGGATTGCGTGTTAAAATATGGGGAAGACCGCCTCAAAACCACATTCCTCAAGCCCAGAATAATCTGAAGCAAATCTTTTCACTATTTTGTGTGGGGGGGGGATGTTTTTTCTAACGTCAATATAAAAACACACTGTCCCGTAAACCTGTGCGCCTTTACGAATGGATACAACGCGCGATGCCCAGCCTCATTGTAGTGGCTGTTTTGAAAAGTGAAAAGACAATCGTGCCGGGAACCCACGTCGATTTATCGATTGAATTGATGGTGAAGCAGTCAGAGGTTTAACGGTGATGAAAGATATCAGCGGAAATTGCTGGGCACACTTTTCAGCAGGTCGACGAGCAGCCTAGGGGAGAGGGGAATAAGGGTAGTTTTTGAGGGGATGTGGTGGGAAATGCTTTACGACTCCGGCCACATTGGCGGGCAGCAAAATATTGGAGATTAACACTGGGCAGAAGGGGCAACGTTCCTGTCTGCCAGCAATTTTCCCGAGGACCGGCTGCAATTAGTGTCGGGAGCGGAGCTATAGTTGAGGGTTGCAAAGACTTGCTTTTTTCTACAGCGCTTTTCAATCTCTATCCGTGCCATTCAAAGTCTAATAAAGTAAAATTGCCATTGTCCCAGGTGACCATAGGCTGCTTTCCCCTTTGAGGGGGAGAGCTGACTGGTGGTGACTTAACCCGAGGATCATCACACTTCAGATAAGGGGCAGGGTTGTGAAGGGAGGGCGATTGTGGGGATTCAGTAATGGTAATGGCATTGAACGTCGAGGGGCAGTGGTTAGATCCTCTCTTGTAGCAGATGGTCATTGCCTGGCACTTGTTTGGCGTTGTTAGGGAGGGAGTTCCAGGAATTTGATCCAGTGACAGTGAAGGAACGGAGATATATTTCCAAGTCAGGATGGTTAGTGACTTGGAGAACGACCAGGTGGTAATGTTCTCAGTGAGAGTAACCAGAGAATAATTTGTTTCATCCAGTGAGGGATAAATATTGACTAGGGACACTGGGGATTCTCCCAAACAGCATATTGGTCACGCACAATGGCAGGAGATCATCAGTGGAGATGGGGCAAGATTGGTGGGTGGGGGTGGGGGTACATGGTCATTGTTATATCAAACTGCCAGACATTCAGCTCAACACAGCAGGTGGCAAAGCTCAGGGCAGTTGTAGCAATACATTGGATTGTAAAGTTACTGCTCAATGGAATCCCAAATACAATAAAGCTTTGGTTGCGCACCGCTGCAACAAAGGTGGGTAACGAAAGGGACTGAAGACCAATATTCTGTAACGGCTCCAAAGGGAAATTGGTACCATCTACTCAGCTTGGCAATGCCTCTAATGAGGTAAGTGAGGATGAGGGACCTCGGTAAGGACAGGGTCAGCAACGGAAGGAAGAACAGAAGCAGGGATGGCACCATGCTGTGTAACCACCCACACCTAAACAGCAGAAAGGAACTGAATGCTGGTCATAAGCTCAAAGAAGGCTCCTTGCCCCTCACACAAGCTCAGTTCCATGGACCTCTGACAGCAACAGTGCCTCTGAGGATGTCTGTCACAGCTGGTGTTCCCTGACCTATGTGTCCTTTTGGAGCTCTGAGGAGCTGGTGGCCACCCATTGCCTGTAACTGTGAAGCTAAGCAGTGGTGCTGAGCTTTTGTGCATCAGAACCCTTCGGGAGCCAGCTGCTGACATTTGCAGATCTCGTAATCTGTCACCGTGATTGTATTACACAAGTAACAGATGCCTTGTGGGTGAGAGCATCGACTGCAAGCATTTTTAAACTGATGTTCCGAGTAAGACCCAGAGGACTGTCAATTCGACATCTGTGGCAGGATTCCCCCAGATTCAAGGCATAACAGCCTCCACCCCTGTGCTATTGAGGCACTGCCAGAGCCATCTGTACATCAGAAAGGATTCCGTTTCTTAAATGTGCAGCTGGTATACTATCACCACAAAAGGATCTTGGAAGTTTGTGCTCAGTTTCGGGGAAGCGGCCATGGATCTCTCATATTGAGCATTCTTAGATGTTCAAATATTCATGCTGCCAGACAGCCTCCTTGGATGGCTCCTGGGTGACAAAGGGGTTGTTTCTAAAGGTGATGATGCCACTGTGGAACCATATCAGAAGCATGTGAGATACAACAGCTGCCATTTGACAACCAGAGTGACCATTAGGCAGGCCATTGACTTGCTGAAAATGAATTGTGATGCCTATACCAGTCAGGGCACACCTTCCAATATACAGCCTTTCACAAGTCTCTCAATTTCTGGCAGTGGGCTGTACTTTAAACAACTTGGTGCAGCAAAGAGAAGTCATGCAGAGTGAAATGTGAACTCAAAGGAAGAAAAAGAGGCAGAGACAGATCATCCTGGCTAAGAATGGTCATGCATAGGAAGCACTGATAGCTTTGCCCATTGATATGATTGCCAGGAAAGCTCGGGACTCCCTCACCCAGACAAGGTCCATCTGGCTCTTCCCCTGCTGTCACTGGCATCCAAGTCCATGTGAATGTGATTGTGGCTGCCTTGTATCCTCAACCATCCACTTACACTTTCTATCAGCTTCACACCCATTTCACCCTCAGCAATAACCTGACCTGCTACCACCCTGCCAGTTTGTTTCGGTTGATGACCTTTCATCAGAAGTGGAATAAGTTCAAAGAACAATACAGCACAGGAACAGGCCCTTCAGCCCTCCAAGCCTGTACTGGTCATGATACCACTCTAGGCCAAAACCCTCAGCACTTCCTAGTACCAAATCCCTCTATATGCATCCTATCCATGTATTTGTCAAGATGCAATTTTGAACGCCATTAATATATTTGCTGCCGCAACCTCCCCTGGCAACGCAGTCCAAGCACTCACCACCCTCTGTGTAAAAAAAACTGCCTTGCACATCTCTAAAGTTTGCCCCACGGACCTTAAACCTACGTCCCCTAGTGACTGACCCCACCAGCCAGCGAAAGAGTGCTTGCCCATCCACTCTATCCATGCCCCTCATAATCTTGTAGACCTCTATCAGGTCGCCCCTCAACCTCCATAGTTGTAGTGAAAACAGTTCAAGTCTATTCAGCCTCTCTGCATAGTTAACATCCTCCAGAACAGGCAACATCCTGGTAAACCTCCACTGCACCCTCTCCAAAGCTTCCACATCCTGCTGGTAGTGTGGCAATCAAAATTGTGCACAATATTCCACGTGCGGCCTTACCAAGGTTTAATACAACTGTAGCATGACTTGCCAGTTTTTATACTCGTCCCCCATCCAATGCAGGCAAGCATTCTGTTAGCAGAAGAAATTGCTACATGTATCAAATAATTGATACAAGTAATAATAAAGATGTCTCAAGTATTTTAGCAGCACAGGTCAAGGAAAAACCAGTAGGCAAGGGGTTAAAATGTTAAACCTTAAAGAAAAGTCACCTGCACTCGGATTAATTCAATCATCCTACAGGGCATTAGGATAAGAATGGGGATCCATGTCACAGAAACCATGGCTCCTGTCTGTAAGGAGTTCATTGTCCAGCCCAGAGCAGGGAATAAAAACACATTAACACCCCATCAAGGCATTCAGGTTAAGGGAAATATGTTGAACAAAGTCCAGGAGATTGTAAAGAAGCATTGTATTAGTTGAGACAAGGCCTCGGTGGAGGAGCTGAAGGGTAAATGGGAGGAGGAGCTGGGTGAGGAGATTGAGGAGGGGACTTGGGCGGACGCCCTAGGAAGGGTGAACTCCTCCTCTTCTTGTGCGAGGCTTAGCCTCATACAGTTTAAGGTGCTGCATAGGGCTCACATGACCGGGACAAGGATGAGCCGGTTTTTTGGGAACAATGACAGGTGTATTAGGTGCTCAGGGAGCCCTGCAAACCATGCCCATATGTTCTGGGCATGCCCAGCGCTGGGGGAATTTTGGAAGGGCGTAGCAAGGACAGTGTCGAGTGTGGTAGGATCCAGGGTCAATCCGGGCCGGGGGCTCGCAATATTTGGAATTGCAGAGGAGCCGGGAGTGCAGGAGGCGAAAGAGGCCGGCATTCTGGCCTTTGCGTCCCTGGTAGCCCGGCAGAGGATTCTTCTTCAGTCGAAGGATGCGAGACCCCCAAGCGTGGAGGCCTGGATCAACAATATGGCGGGGTTTATTAAATTGGAGAGGGTGAAATTTGCCCTAAGGGGATTGGTGCAGGGGTTCTTCAAGGGGTGGCAACCATTCCTAGATTTCCTGGCAGAACGGTAGAAAAAGGACAGCAGCAGCAGCAACCCGGGGGGGAGGGGGGGATGTTTTCTTTGTTTTGGGCTGAAGGGACGTGTATATTTGTTCTTTGTTAATGACGAGCGTTAATTTATTTTTCTTTTTTGTATACATGGGGGGGGGGGGGGTTGTTCTTTCTTTTCTTGATATTTTTTGTTATTGATATTTTGTGAAAATTTGAATAAAAATTATTTAAAAAAAACAAGTGGGAACAGTTTCTCAATTTATACTCTGTCCAGCAGAGATGGAATCACACTTTTGAGGGCCCCACGCTCTCCATCATTGCGGGGCCCTTGTTGGTGATCTGGCCTCTGCTTTTGCCCTTGCCAGTCCAGTTGCTGCCAAGTCCTCTCACTCATATCCCTGGCCTCATCGCCACATTGCTCACCAAAAACCACAACACCAGCACTTGCCTAGCCTTCACACCTCCTGACTGCTCACCTCTCACTCAGGTGGCCAGGCCTCAACAATCATTGTGCTCATGGCTGACTGCTGTATGGTGGCTTTATCTGGCCTGACCTGGCCTCTGTTCAGTTGGATGCTTTCTCTTCCTCCTCACCCCTGAGCTAGAGGGTTGATCCACTGCTCTTTTTTTTTTCAAAAAATATACTTTATTCATAAAATTTATCATAATCTTTACAGAACATTTCAATTGCCTTGACTGTACATTTCCGTCTGAGTTGCATTCATTTGTTTTCAATTCAATTGGGATAACGTTACACCCGTATCCTACTATAAGTTACAGTTCTTTCTTAAATATTTACATTGCTTTGTTTCTTTCATACATTGTGGTATTGAAGACCCGGGCCGAGGGGTTTTACACTGTTACCAATCCCTCGGTGTACATTTGCTGGTAAGACCTTACACTGTGGTCTTCCCCCATTGTGCCTTGGCGGCAGCTGCCCCAAGCTTGAGTGCGTCCCTCAGCACGTAGTCCTGGACCTTGGAATGTGCCAGTCTACAACACTCGGTCGAGGATAGTTCTTTGCACTGGAAGATCAGCAAGTTTCGGGCAGACCAAAGAGCATCTTTCACCGAGTTGATGACCTTCCAGTAGCAGTTGATGTTTGTTTCAGTGGGTGTCCGTAGAAACAGTCCATAGAGCACAGAGACCTGTGTTACTGAGCTGCTCGGGATGAACCTTGACAGATACCACTGCATCTCACTCCAGACCTTCTTTGCAAAGGCACATTCCACAAGGAGGTGGGTGACCGTCTCATCTTCCCCACAGCCACTCCGAGGGCAGCGTGCAACGGTGCTGAGCCTTCGGGTGTACATGAAGAATCTGACAGGGAGGGCCCTTCTCACCACCAGCCAAGCTAGTTCTTGGTGCTTGTTTGAAAGTTCTGGTGATGAGGCATTCTGCCAGATGGCTCTGACAGTCTGCTCAGGGAACCATCCAACGTCCTCCACAGTTTCCTTTTCTCTGAGGGTCTCGAGGACATTACGTGCTGACCACTGCTTTATTGCTTTGTGGTCAAAGGTGTTTTTCTTCAAAAAATTTTCCACGAAGAACAGGTGTATCGGCACGGTCCAACTGCTTGGAGCGTTCCGCGGCAATGAGGCCAGGCCCATCCTTCGCAACACCGGGGACAGGTAGAACCTCAGTATGTAGTGACACTTGGTGTTTGCATACCCGGGGTCTACGCACCGCTTGATGCAGTTACACACAAAGGTGGCCATCAGGATGAGGGTGGCGTTGGGTACGTTCCTCCCTCCTTTATCTAGAGGCTTGTACATTATGTCTCTTCAGATCCGGTCCATCTTGGATCTCCAAATGAATTTGAAGATGGCCCGGGTGACTGCTGTGGCGTAGGTCCGAGTGATGGGCCAGACCTGTGCCACGTACAGTAACACCGAGAGTACCTCACATCTGATGACCAGTGTTTTGCCCGCAATGGAGAGGGAGCGTTGCTCCCGCCAGCCCAGTTTTTGTTTTGCTTTAGCAATGCGCTCCTCCCAGTTTTTGGTGCATGCCCCAACCGCTCCGAACCATATCCCCAGCACTTTCAGGTAATCTGCCCTGACTGTGAAGGGGACAAAGGACCGGTCGGCCCAGTTCCCAAAGAACATGGCCTTGCTCTTGCCGCGGTTTACCTTGGCTCCTGAGGCCAGTTCAAACTGGTCGCAGGTGTCCAAGAGCCTGCGTAGAGACGCGGGATCCGAGCAGAAAACGGCGACGTCGTCCATGTACAGGGAGGTCTTGACTTGCACACCTCCACTGCCTGGGATCGTCACCCCTCTCATACCCGGATCCTTCCTGATGGACTCGGCAAAAGGTTCTATGCAGCACACAAACAGGGCCGAGGAGAGAGGGCAGCCCTGCCTGACTCCAGATTTGATCTGGAACTTTTCTGATTCCCACCCATTGATTGAGACTGCGCTATAGATGTTTGTGTAGAGCAGTTTGATCCAATTGCGAATTCCCTCCCCAAACCCCATTTTGGAGAGCACATCCATCATGTAGGTGTGCGATATTCTGTCAAAAGCCTTCTCCTGGTCAAGGCTGATGAGGCAGGTGTCCACCCTCCTGTCCTGCACGTAGGCGATCGTATCCCTGAGCAGCGCGAGGCTGTCAGAGATCTTTCTGCCGGGTACAGCACAGGTCTGGTCGGGGTGGATCACCGACTCCAGAGCAGACCTGACCCGATTGGCGATGACTTTGGCTAAGATTTTGTAATCCACATTTAACAGTGAAATGGGTCGCCAATTTCGAATTTCTTCCCTTTCCCCCTTCTGCTTGTAGATGAGGGTGATGATGCCTTTTCTCATGGATTCTGACATGCTGCCATCCAGAAGCATACTCTTGTACACTTCCAGCAGGTCTGGGACCATCCAGTCCCACAGTGCCAAATACAACTCAGCCGGTAAGCTGTCGCTTCCGGGAGTTTTACTCGTCTCAAAGGACTTGACGGCCTTTGTCAGCTCGTCCAGAGTTAATGGTTTGTCCAGGATGTGGTGATCACAAGTTAACTAGATGCAATACAACTGAGCAAACACTAGAGGGGGCACGGGAGAGCCATATAAATAGACGGGGACAGGAAGTGAGGAGACACTTCACAGAGGGCAGAACTTGGAGCAGGACACAGACACAGACATACACCCACACGCCAGCTAGGAACACTGAAGGTAACCTTAGGAAACAGCTCTGAAGAGAGAACGAACTCACAATAAAGCATCTTCTCCACATTTGAGACTACGAGCTTTATTAAGACACGAGTAACAACACATGGTACCAAGGAGTGGCTTCAGACGCTTACTACAGGACAACTCAGTGGCAGATACAGAAAGCTCAAAATGGCATGGAAATCTCCTACTGGACATTTGACTTGGGAAGACATCGCTAATTCGAGGATGTGGCTTGGACACCCAGAGCAGCTATACCTGACTGGCAATGTAAGAGGTGTCTGGAAAAGGTTTAAACAAATGTTTGATTTGGATCTCGTAGCTAATGAGGTACAAGACGCCTCCGACAACATTAAAATAGCAATTCTCACCGCAGGGCCTGTAAATAGGAAAGTGTATAACGGATTTAAATACTCAAAAGATGAAGACAGAAACAGCTTACAAACGTTACTAAACAAATTTGAAGAGTACTGTGAGAAATTTGAACAGCAAGACATGCTCAGAGTCCTAACTGCACAGAGACTGAGTGATGCAAAACTTAAAAAATCACGAAAAGAACAAGAAATCGCGAATGAAAAGTACAGATCAAAAAGAAGAAATAACAAGAATTTCTCACAAAGCCAAAATGCTGAAACCCAGTCCAAATCGGGAAGAGAAGGTAACTTACAACTTTTAGAAATCCAGTCCAGATGGGACAGAAAAATCGCTGAAATCCGCGAAAAAATGGCGTCGGAGCACATTTTGCAGTCTCCGGTAAGCAAAGAACTACAAATTGCGTCTGCGCATGCGCCGGAACCGGAAGCCGCGCATGCGCAGTTTAAAAAATATCGCGGTGCCGATCGTTATGCGCATGCGCAAGCCGCGCATGCGCAGTCAAAAAAAGTTGTGGTTGCGGATCGTTATGCGCATGCGCAAGCCGCGCATGCGCAGTCAAAAAAAGTTATGGTAGCGGATCGTAATGCGCATGCGCACGCCGCGCATGCGCAATGGAAACAAAACCGCACAGTGAAGGAGGAAGGCCGATTTGCGCATGCGCAATGCATTCCTGCGCGTGACATCATGACGTCTGAGCATCCCGACCACGCCCACTTAAAAGGGAAATGCCCGAAAATTGCAAACAAGACACTTAAAGTGGTAAACACAAATTTTCTTGCCTCAGAACACAGAAAAACGCCTGAACTTAAACCAACAGTTAAAAACAACTTGCACAACACCCTGAAAAAAGCAGTCTGCACCACCCAAAGTGAAGAGAACAAAAAGAATTCCGAAACAACAAAAGATGATTTGTTTTTCAAAGATTACCTCTCAGACATGGCTGAGTCAGTCGGATATGCTTATCACAGCATCAGCGACACGGTCGCAAAGCACAACACGAACCAACTCGTGGTAGATGAATCCAACCAAGATGATTTGGTTTTCAAAGAACACTACTCAGACATGGCTGAGTCAGTCGGATATGCTTATCACAGCATCAGCGACACGGTCGCAAAGTTCAACACGAATCAACTCGTGGTAGAAGAATCCAACCAGGATGATTTGGTTTTCGAAGAATACTACTCAGACACAGCTGAGTCAGTCGGATATGCTTATCACAGCATCAGCGACACGGTCGCAAAGTTCAACACGAATCAACTCGTGGTAGAAGAAGCCAACGAAGATGAAATGGGTATCAAAGAATACTACTCAGACATGGAGGAGTTATTTGGACATGCTGATCACAGCATCAGCAACACCGTTGCAAAGCTCAACACGACTCTACTCATGGTAGATGAATCCAACACCATGATGCCATGGCAGCTCGTCGATACATTGGATGACAGCAATACCCTAGACGAAGACGACGCCACACAGAGAGCACAGGAAGACTCCACAGAGCGAACGATGACAGGCTCCACAGTGCGAGTGATGAAAGACTCCAAAAGGGATGCAAGCAAACACTCCCTGGCGAACACCATGCATGAACAAGACCATGAAGGTAAACCCGCTGTATCTGAGCAACCGCAAGCAGACTATGAAAGTCTACCAAGCTCACATGAACAAGAAGAAGACAATGCACCTCTACCCACTGCATGCGAAGACAGTGACAAGGTGATTACACTCGACGTACAGGATCACAGCGAGACTGACAGTTCTCAGCTTGTCTGTACCGAAGCACAGAGCGAAAACAGTAACAAGGTGAACGCACTCGACGTACAGGATCACAGCGAGACTGACAGTTCTCAGCTTGTCTGTACAGAAGCACAGAGTCGGGCCACCCAACAGTCCAGAGAGACGATGCCGAAAGAAAACATGCAGATTTTGACTCCAGAAGAGGAGCACCTGGAGTCCAGAGAGACAACGCCGAAAGAAACCATGCAGATTTTGACTCCAGAAGAGGAGCACCTGGAGTCCAGAGAGACAACGGCGAAAGAAACCATGCAGATTCTGACTCCAGAAGAGGAGCACCTGGAGTCCAGAGAGACCAAGCAAAAAGAAACCATGCAGATTTTGACTCCAGAAGAGGAGCACCTGGAGTCCAGTGAGACAACATCAACAGAAATCATGAAGATTTCAACTCCAGAAGCGGAGCACCAAGAGTCTAGAGAGACCACGTCAAGTGAAATCATGCAGATTTGGACTCCAGAACAGGAGCGCCAAGAGTCCGGAGACACCACGTCAACTGAAATCATGCAGATTTGGACTCCAGAAGAGGAGCGCCAGAAGTCCACAGACACCACGTCAATTGTAATCATGGAGGTTTTGACTCCAGAAGAGGAGCGCCAAGAATCCAGAGACACCGCGTCAAATGGAATCGAGAAGAATTTGACTCCGGAAGAGGAGCACCAAGAAAGCAAAGATGAGGAATCCAATTCTCCACAAATGATTGATGTCACCTGCACCGATGCAACATCAGATCATTCGCACCACTCTCGAGACGAAATGCTCAATGACTCAAATTATCCACTCGGGACACGAATAGAGTATAACAAGAAAAACAACAGTCAAAAGAAGCACAGCAGAAACGGGACAAACAACAGCAAGAACAAAAGCAACATGAAGCGCGACAAGACCAACAACAATAGCAAGAAGCACAGCAGAAACAAGAACGACAACAGAAAGAACAAAAGCAACATGAAGCGCGACAAGACAAACAACAAAGTCAGGCACAAAGATAGCGACAACGACAGAGACAGAGACAACAAGAACGGCAACGAAAACAACAAAGTCAGGAACAAAGATAGCGACAACACCAAAGACAGAAACGACAAAAACAGCAACACGAACGGCAACGAAAACAACAAAGTCAGGAACAACGACAGTGCCAACACCAAAGACAGAAACGACAAAAACAGCAACAAGTACGGCAACGAAAACAACAAAAACAGGAACGACAGAAACAACAGCAATGAAACAACGACTTGTACACAATGGTACTACTCGGCACATGAAGGACAATGCCACAGCTCACTGCAAAACGATGACAAGACTACAAACATGTCATGGGATGACAACCAATCGCACAAACTCACGTCTGCTCCAGAACGAGCAAGCACACCAGCATCCAAGGCGGATGAGACGATAAATCAACACCACAAGCACAGAAAAAAAGTCCATGCCAGTCAACATCAGTGAGGTGACCATGCAAACACCTCGGGATGATGCAGTGGGTACTTAAAATAATAAGGAACACCAACAACATTCACAGCGGACTTGCAATATCAATATCACCACGTCATCAACAACAAAAAGAAAAAAAAGCTCTGAACAAATTCATCAAGTTTGGACTCATAAATGTTTTTATTAAGATTGGACATATAACTACATTGGCTTTGTACAATATGCAATAGCACCATCACCTGCATAGATACACATATCATAAGTAACTGTTTTCTATAATTTTCTTTAACGATGTACAGCAAATATGTAAAGAGAAAAAGGGGGATGTGGTAATCGTAGATTTACTAGATACAAAAACAACTGAGCAAACACCAGAGGGAGAGCTATAAATACACCGGGACAGGATGTACAATTTTCTTTAACGATGTACAGAAAATATGTAAAGAGAAAAAGGGGGATGTGGTGATCACAAGTTAACTAGATGCAATACAACTGAGCAAACACTAGAGGGGGCACGGGAGAGCCATATAAATAGACGGGGACAGGAAGTGAGGAGACACTTCACAGAGGGCAGAACTTGGAGCAGGACACAGACACAGACATACACCCACACGCCAGCTAGGAACACTGAAGGTAACCTTAGGAAACAGCTCTGAAAAGAGAACGAACTCACAATAAAGCATCTTCTCCACATTTGAGACTACGAGCTTTATTAAGACACGAGTAACAACCCACAGGATTTCTCCCTCATCGTCGTCCAAAACCTCCGTGATAGACGACAGGAAGGTCTGGGCAACAGTGCTGTCTGTTGGCTTCAGATCATACAGTCTGGCATAGAAGGATTGACTGATCCTCAGTATGCCAGACTGCGATGTCTTTACAGAGCCATCTTCTTCCTTCAGGCTGCTGATCACAGAGGTGTCCCTGTGTACCTTCTGGAAGAAGAAGCATGAGCACTTTTCATCCTGCTCCACGGAGCGGACTCTGGACCGGAAGATAACCTTGGAGGCCTCCGAGGTGTAGAGCGAGGCTTGCTGGCCCTTCACCTCTTGGAGATCCTCCTTGACATCAACTCCCATCAACTGCAGCTGGAGCAAATTTTGCATGCTTTTCTGGAGCCTGGTCGTGACCTCTCGTCTCTCTCTCACCTTTTGTACGCCCTTGAGGATGAAGAACCTTTTGATGTTCCCCTTAATTGCTTCCCACCAGAGATGTGGAGACTCAAAGAGGGGTTTCACGGTTCTCCAACCTTTGTAATCCCTTTTGAGTTCCTGGAGGTTCTCTGGGGTCAACAGTTTTACATTTAGCTTCCATGTCCCCCTGCCCGCCCCCTGGTTTTCCTGCAGGTGGCAGTCAGCCAGTAGGAGGCAGGGGTCAGAGAAGAACACCGGCTTGACATCGGTGGGCCTGACCGTGAAAGCACGGGACACAAAAAAGAAATCTATTCTGGAACGGACGGACCCATCTGGCCGTGACCATGTGTATCTACGCTGCGCTCCGTCTGCAGGGTTGCTGAAGACATCGAGCAGCTTTGCGTCTTTTACCGTTTCCATCAGGAGTCTGGACGTAGCATCTAGTTTGCTGTCGGCTCTGCCGGATCGTCCAGCCGCATCGATGATGCAGTTGAAGTCACCGCCCAGGATGACCGGCTTGGAGGTGGCCAACAGCAGTGGTAGTTGCTGAAGGACAGCCAGTCGCTCAGTTTTTACGGCTGGGGCATACACGTTAATGAGTCTGATAGGGGTGTTTTTGTATTTGACGTCTGCTACTAGGAGGCGTCCCCCCACCACCTCCTTAACGTCGGAGATGGTGAAATTGCCTCCCCGTAGCAGAATATCCAGGCCGGAGGGTTGATCCACTGCTCACCTCAGCAACAGCTGACCAGCACTTCCTCACCTCACTGAGAGCTTTGCAGGCTTTTACCCTGATGTTAGGTCAACGACCTCACTTTTGGCTCAGGCTACCTGCCAGGCCAAATGTCAGAAACCTGACTGCTGCTTCACTCAATGAAAGTTCAGAAACTTCACACCAATTCAGGAGATCCCTTTGAACTGATCTAAGTCTTCACCACCTCTCAACACCTGGCAAACTGTTTTCCCACTCTAAAGGGGAGTCCACCAATCGGAGCCCGATGTTTTGTATTGCCTGTTGATAGGCTCAAATTGAGCCTATCAGCAAATTTCAAATTATCAGGCTCTGATTGGTTCTCCCACACCACAGTCACCTTTCTGTATGGGACTTCCCATTGACTGTTTGTTTCATCATAAATCTACCTCTGCTGTCCAGACCCCTTATGATTTTGAATTCCTCTATCAATCTCCTCTCAGTCTTCTCTTCACCAAGGAAAGAGATCCATTCTCCCCAATCTATCTTCGCAACTGATGTTCCTCATCCCTGGAATAATTCTCATAAAACTTTTCTGCACTCTCTCCAATGCCTTCACATATTTCCTAAAGTCCAGTGCCCAGAACTGGACACAATACTCCAGTTCAGGCTGAAATAATGTCTTATACAAGCTCAACATAACCTCCTTGCTTTTGTACTCTTTGCCCCTATTAATAAAGCTTAGGATACTGTAGGCATTATTAAGCACTCTCTTAACCTGTCCCACCACCTTCAATGACTTTGTCATATATACACCAAGGCTCCTCTGCTTCTGACCATCTTTAAGTTTGTACCCTTCATTTTGTACTGTTTCTCTATGTTCTTCCTGCCAAAATGAATCACTTCACATTTCTCTGTATTGAACTTCATCTGCCGCTTGTCCGCCCATTCCACCAACATGTCAGTGTCCTTTTAAAGTTATACACTATCCTCCTCACAGTTCACAAGGCTTCCAAGTCTTATAATAATAATCTTTTATTGTCACAAGTATGAAGTTACTGTGATAAGCCCCTAGTCGCCACATTCCGCCACCTGTTCGGGTAAGCTGGTACGGGAACTGAACCCGCGCTGCTGCCTTTGTTCTGCATTACAAACCAGCTGTCTAGCCCACTGAGCCAAACCTGCCCTATCATCCACAAATTTTGAAATTGCACCAAGGTCTAGGTTATTAACATATATCAGAAAGAGCAAGGGCCCCAGCACTGACTCCTGTGGAATTCCACTACAGACCTTCATCCAGCCTGAACTTAGCCAATTTCAAATCTATGGTGTTGCTGTCCCTTATATTCCGTGAGCTATAACATTGCTCACACAGTCTGTTGTGCGGCACTGTATCAAATGTCTTTTGGAAGTCCATGTACATCACATCAACAGCATTACTCTCACAAACCCTCTCAGTTACTTCAAAAAACTTCAGCAAGTTAGTTAAACAAGATTTTTCCTGAAGAGATCCACAATGTCTTAATTAACCCACACTTGTCGATGTGACGATGAATTTTACCTCAATTCTTTGTTTCTAGAAGTCTCCCATCACCAAAATTAAACTGACTGGCTTGTAGTTGCTGGACTTATCTTTACACATTTTTTGAACAAGGGTATAATATTTGCAATTTGCCAATCCTCTGGCACCACACCTGTGTCTAAGGAGGGCTGGAATACCAACAGAGATCTCTAGTCCAAACTAACCACATGAGAACATCCTCCAGGTTTTATTACAGTCCCGAGTCTCTTGGGAAGAAAATATCAAGCGTCAGTGGTCAAAGATGCAAAGACAGAGATACTATAAAGCATGTTATGCGGATAATCAGACGCACACACATCCAATAGGTCAGGGGGTCTCATTCTTGATGCCTCTGAGGCCCTCCTCCCATGTTCTAAATATTCCACAGATCTCTTGTAACGTAAGTATTTTTTCCAACATCCACTGTGTTTTGCTTTCATATCCTTACCTGCCTATATTTGGTCTAAAAGGAATACTAATCCCTCCCTCTGCTCCCCAAGAAAGGATATACATAGGACATTTCCAGATATAAATAAAATAAGTTACATCCGCATTGGATCTAGTAATGGAGAATGGCAAACAAGTAAAAGGGGAATATTTAAGCAATAGTGACCATAATACAATACACTTGATGAAAGAGAAGGGCATAAATATGATGAAAACCAGGCTTATACACTGGAGAAAAGCTGATTTTGTGTGGTTAAGAATAAAAAGTAGGCAATTACATTAGCAAACAATGTGAAACATTTAAAACCATGTTCAGCAGAGTGTAGGAAAAACTTATTCCACTAAAAGCAAAGGACAAACTAAACAATACTGGGACTCCATGGATGAATAGGACATACTAAAACAATACAAAGCTAGGACATAAACTATAAGGCTGTAAAAGAGTGTATGATATGAGAAGAAATTAGGAGTCCCATAATAATAATCTTTATTATTGTCACAAGTAGGCTTACATTAACACCGCAATGGAAGTACTGTGAAAATCTGTAATTAAACAATTACTGTAATAAAACAGTTATGTAGACAATGAGGAACTATGACATTAAACTATTAAGCAACATAAAACAAAATCGTAAAATATTTTACAGGCACCAATAAAAAAGGGGGAGGCTGCGATGGGGATAAAACAATTAAGGGGTAGACAGGATTAAACTACAGGGAATGACAAAGAGATGGCAGAAATTCTAAATATTTTGTTATTTAACAGAGAGATAGACATGGCAGTGAATGATGAGATGAGTAATGAGATAAGTGAATTTAAAATATTAAAAAAGAGGAGATTGAATAAACAAACCAAACACAGTGGATAAAGATGACACAGTTCCTGGTCCAGATGGATTGCATCCACGTAATTTTTAAAAATCTAGGTAAGAGATAGCAGATGTTTTACTTCTGATTTAATAATTCATTAGAACAACATGGAATTCCAAGGATTGGTGGATAGCTAATGTAATTCTTACATCTAAGATGGGGAACAGAACATATCCAAGGAATTATAAACCAATCAGTTTAATATCAGTGTCAAAAAACACAACGGAATCCTTAACAAAAGAGAGAATGGAACATCTATAAATGAGATATAAATAATGGATTTCAAAAAGGAAAATCTTGCTTGGCCAACCTTATTGAGTGGTTGGGGTAGGTAACAGAGAGGGTAGACAATGATAATGTTGTAGATGTAATTTATCTGGTTTTTAAAAAAACCTTCAATAAGGTTCCCCATAATAGATTAATGAATAAGGTCGGAGAATGTGAAATCAGGGCACATTAACGGAATGGATTCCTAGCAGGCTTCAAGGCAGAAAACAGGGTGTGGTAATAAGAGGGAGTTATTCAGAGTGGCAGAAAGTGGGAATTGGTATTCCACAAGGATCAGTTCAGGGACCACTGTTGTTCATAATTTACATAAACAATTTGAGCCTTGGAATCAAAGACACAACTTCTGAGTGCGTTGATGACATCAAATTGGGAGGGGCAGTTAACACTGAGGAGTGTCGCAACAAATTACAAAGAGAACATTGAATAAACTTGCAAAATGGACAAGTACTTGGCAAATTAAACTCAACACGAATAATGCTACATTTTGGCAGGAGGAATATGGAGGTCATTTAGTACTTGGAAAGTTCATGTCTAGGTGGGCTAGAAGGACACTGTGATCTTGATGTACAAATACACAAAGTACAAAAGGTTATGCCACAGGTCCGCAAGGCCATAAAAGAGTAAACCAAGCAGTAGGCTTTATTTCTGAAGGGATAGATTTGAAAAGGATGGAAGTTATGCGAAACATATATTGACCCTGGTTAGACCACAGTGTGTGCAATTCTGGTCATTATATAAAAAGGATATAGAAGCACTGGTCAGAGAAGATTTATAAAGTGTACATATCAGGAAAGGATTGACAAGCTGGCTCTCCTCTCTTGAAAAGAGGCTGAGGGGTGGCCGAACAGAGTGTTCAAAATTTTGAAAGAATTGAGTGAATACAGAGAGAATGTTTCCTCTTTTAGGGAAGAGCATAGCCAGAGGCTATCAATATAAGTTAATCATAAAGAGAATTCAGAAGAAACATCTTTACACAAAGAGTGGTGAGACTTGACGACAGGAGGATTGGAGAAGGGGGTAGTATCGGTGGTTTACAGGGCTATTTTGGAAGAGAAGGCGCCGCTGGAAGGGATCAAAGCAAAGTGGGAGGAAGAGTTGGGAGAGGGTATGGAGGAGGGGTTCTGGTATGAGGTGCTCCGGAGGGTAAACGCCTCCACCTCGTGTGTGAGGTAGGGGCTGAAACAGCTGAAGGTGGTACATAGAGCACACCTTAGAAGGGCGAGGATCAGCCGGCTCTTTGAGGGGGTAGAAGATGTGTGTGAACATTGCGCACATTCATATGTTTTGGTCCTGTCCAAAGCTAGAGGATTACTGGAAGGAGGTTTTTAGGGTAATCAGGTGCACGTGAAACTGGCCCCAGACCCTCGGGAGGCCATATTCCGGGTGCGGAGCAGATGTTGTAGCCTTTGCCTCGTTGATCGCCCGAAGGCGGATCCTGTTAGGGTGGAGATCAACCTCTCCACCCTGTGCCCTGGCGTGGCGGGGGTACCTGCTGAAATTCTTGACTCTTGAGAAGGTCAAATTTGAACTGAGAGGAAAGATGGAGGGGTTCTACAATTCATGGGCATTATTCATTATGCACTTTCGAGAATTGGATTACCATTAGGTGGGTGGGGCTGGGAGGAGGGGGACTGTATGTGTTAATGGTGACTATGGGTGATTACTGATTCCTTTTTGTCATTTGTTGATGTTAACATGCGGGCTAATGTTTGGGGGTTTGGTTGGAGGATGGGATCGTTGTTATTTATATAGCGATTGACATTGCATTAGTTACTGATTATTGTTGGATGTAAATTTGGGAGAAAATGTGAAAAAGGAGAATAAAAATATTTTTTTTTTTTTAAAAGTGGTGAGAATGTGGAACCCACTACCACAGATAGTAGTTGAAGTGAATAGAATTGAAGAGGAAGTCAGTCAAGAATTTGAGGAAAAGTGAAATATGGTTAAAATTGTAAATTTAAATGAGAAAAGATGGGAGGAAGGTCGAATGGCACATAAACACCAGCATCGATTAGAAGGCCAAATGGCCTGTTTAGTGCCATTTTGTGGACGGGGAGCCAAGAAATAAAATGATGAAACTAAAAGACTTGTGAATCTACTGTATTAGATGTGGCTTGAACATGCAACTTACTGTAGCTGCAAGTGATGTTAACCATGACTTCTTGTGTTGAGAAGGGCTGAATTCGACCATAGTCCTTGCACAATAAACCTGATAGCCACCATTGCTGGAATCCTTTCTAATCAATCATTATTTTGTATGAGCATGATCCAAATACCTGTGAATCAAAGCTCAAAAGGAATGAAAAGTACAGCATTTTTCCAGCCTAAACGCAAAGGTAGCGCCAAATCCATTTTGTTCAAACTCTGGTGGGGATCACCTCACTTGCCTTGGGATGTGTCTGACCACAGTTGACCTGTAGGTTTACAGGGACTATATACTTACGAAGAACATAATAGTATAACATATATTCTGCAACTTGTGTTGTCCTTAAAGATCTGTGTGCATTTGTAATGGTAGTAGGGTTGAAAGAGTATTGTATTATAGCCATACTTTTCATGTTTAATATTTTTTCTTTTGTTAAAAGTTAATTGTAGTCCTGTGACTCTGTTCATCCGCGTTTCTAACAAAAAAAGTAAAATTACGGTCCATTGAGCAAGGATTCCATTCGAGGACCTTCCTATCCTGTAGTAACGTCAGCGGGAATCGTAACACTTCAAAGGCTGCTTTCCACCTCCAGCACCACTAACGTTCACAACCCATGGTGCACACAGGCCACAAAAGCAAACAAACAGCAGCATTGCTATTGCATTTACCACTATGCATATACAGCCAGGCCGAGAAGGCAGTGGCCAAAAGAAGGGGGAAAAATTCAGGTTGTTACAATTAGGAAGGTTTTAAGATTGCTATGTTTTGTGACTGGTTTTAAAGGGGGTCAAGTGACCTGCTCTGAAGTCTGCCTGGGAGCCTGGGTGGTTTGATTGTTAGGGATCATTAGAAGGCTTAGATTGTTTGACTGGCACCCTTGGAGACAATGGCGGCGGCCTCTGTACTCACAGTAGGGACTGAGTCTCCAAAGTTCCAGAGAAGTGTTGAAATTTCCCGTTGGCACTGAATAGCGTGTGATTCACACATCCGTTGGGGATGCTATTCGATAAGCAAGTCAGGACATGCAAATGGGCCAGCAGTTGGCGGCCTGTCAGCTGGAGCTGTTTTTAAGCATTCCACTTCCCACACACTCACTGACACGAAGTTGATTCATAGAAAACCTGCCCCCCACGAGGTTGGGATTCCGAGCTGGACTCACAGATTCAGTGAGGAGAATAGAGACACCCTCTACCCCAGGGTGGTCAGTAGACTTAAGCCCGTCCTCCTGAACCGTACCTGGGAGTGTCAGCACTGTCTGCCTCACCAGGAGGAGACAGCTGGTGATCCAGAGGCGTGGGGCTCACTAGTGAGTACTCTGCCCTGAGAGGGGCAGAGAACCAGGAAGGATTCTAAAGGCCACAGTGCAGGAGCCCTCTGGTTGGGCTGAGCTCTGCTGATCCCTGCTTCCTCTGCAGTGGGGCAGCGCTTCCGAGGAGCGTCAACACCTGGTGGGCTCCTGATTGAGCTTGGCCACGTCCATCCCCTTGATGAAACAGCTGCAGTATGAGGGTGTCCATAGGGGTAGTCTGGGTGGGCTCCCAGATGACCAGAGGCTCTTGAAGCATTTAAAGGACATGGGCAGACTCAGTAGTGTGAGCAGCCAGGAGCCTGTAAATAGCACCAAAGAGGTGCATTTAAATCACATACTGCAGTGATGGATGTCTGAGCCATGCCACCCTGACACTGAGGGCAAAATCCTGAGCTCATAGACTTGGCACTACGTTGTTGGGGGGGGGGGGGGGGGGGGGCATGGAGCATGACGTTTTCCAGCCAGTAATTATATTAAAATCCATGGAAATGACTGTTTTGCACAGGTCCACCAGCACGGGGCGCAAACCTCTATATCATCGCCAGTGAGGGACCAGACCATGGCGTCGAAATTGACGCCAGATATAAAATAGATTTTTTCCATTTCACATGATTCTCTGTCCATTTGCAACTTTCACTTCCGGCGTCGCAAAGTGGACAGTCTAGCCCTATGTCTACCTCTGCCTTCATGATATTTAAGACTCTGCCTCAATAGCCTTTGAGGAAGTGAATTCCAAAGTTCATAAGATGTAGGAGCAGGATGAGGCCATTTGGCCCATCGAGTCTGGTCCGCCATTCGATCACGGCTGATTTCAACCTCGCCTTAACTCCACCGTCCTGCCTGTTCTCCATAACCCTTCAACCCACTATCAATTAAAAATCTGTCTAACTCCTCCTTAAATTTACTCACTGTTCCAGCATCCACCACACTCTGGGATAGTGAATTCCACAGATTCACAAAACTTTGGGAGAAGTAGTTTCTCCTCAACTCCGTTTTAAATTTGCTACCTCTTATCCTAAGACTAGACCTCTCATTCTAGAATGCCCCACAAGAGGAAGCATCCATCAATCTCATCAAGTCTATCAGACTCGGGTGGCACGGTAGCAGTGGTTACCACTGCTGCCTCAGGATGCCAAGACAGGAGTTTGATCCTGACCCCAGGTCACTGTCCATGTACAGTTTGCACATTTTCCCCGTCTCACCCCCACAACCCAAAGATGTGCAGGGCAGATGGATTGGCCATGCCAAATTGCTCCCTAATTGGAAAAATGTAAAAAAAGAAAGAAAAGTCGTCATGTCTGTAATATATGGGCAACCCCTTATTTTGAAACCATGGCCCCAAGTCCTAGATTCTCCCACAAGAGGAGTTATCTTTTTCACATCCACCCTGTAAAGCTCCTTCCGAATCTAATGGGTGGGACTTTTCAGCCACGCCCACCAGCCAACTGGAGGTTCCTACTCAAGGTCAACAGAACTTTACATGGTCACCGTCCAATCTTGAAGCCAAAAAATCCAGCCCTATGCATTTCAATCAAGATGCCTCTCACTCTTCTAAACTCCAGTCCATTCAAGCCTAGCTTGTCCAGTCTTTCCTCATAAGACAACCCGGCCATTCCAGGTATTTATCTAATAATCCTTCTCTGAACTGTTTCTCATGAATTTTGATCTCTCCTTCAATAAGTAGACCCAATACAGTACACAGTACTCCAGATATGGTTTCGCCAATCTCCTGTATAACCTTCCTCCTCCTGTATTCAATTCTCCTCTCAATAAATGATAACATTCTATTGGCTTTCCTAATTACTTGCTGCAACTGTATACTAGCCATTTGTGGTTCATGCACTAAGGCACCCAGATCCCTCTGCACTTTAGAGCTCTGCAATCTCTCACCATTTAGAGGATATGCCTTTTTATTCATCCTGCCAAAATGGAGAAGCTCACATTTTCGCACATTATACTCAATTTGCCTGACCTTTGGCCACTCAACACTCAACTAACCTATCTATATTCTTTTTCGCAAACTTTCCTATCTCGCTTTCTGTCATCAGCAAATTTAGCAACCATACCATCGGTCCCTTCATCCATATAATTTATATAAATTGTAAAGAATTGAAACCCCAGCACTGATCCCTGTGACACACCACTCATCATATCTAGCCAACCACAAAATTAGCCGTTTATGCCTCCTCTCTGTTTCCTTCCCCTCCCTTCTGCAGTGTCTCTGATTTGGCTTCTTCTAGCTGCTTACACTTTCTGCAGATGTGTTTGCCTTGGATTGTCGTGGCATCCAAAAGCTCCCACATATTGATTTGGTTTATGTATTGTTTTGTGTACCGAGGTACAGTGAAAGGTATTGTTCTGCTTACAGTCCTGGCAGATCGCTCTATACATAAAACAAACATACTATAAATAATGGCTAGAAAATATGTAGGAAGAGGATCTGTAGGGGAGAGCTTGCAGAGTTGCCAGCTCTGGCCCCATCTGGGGGGAGGGGGGAATTTAATTTAAAATCTAGCTGCATCCTACTGTTTTTTTTTGTGCCCAATGTCAGTCAGGAAGCCGAAGAGCTGGTTCAATTCCCAAGTAATTGGTCTCCTTGGCTCGGTACTGGTGTTTGGAGAAATGCTCAATCAGATCTCCGATATCTTCGTTCCTGCTGCAACTAAAGAGAATCTAACCATCATCCCTTGACATTCAACTCCATTCCATAACTTACAATAAATCATATGTATACTATTTACTGTGCTTATTTAATGCTAGTACAACTGACACTGAAAGTTATGTTTCTTAACTACGCAAGAATGTGTTTTAGATGTTTAAATAATTTTTTTTTAAACTTGAAAGTTTCAGTTCCTTTTATTTATTGATCTATCTCAACTCCTGTGTCCTGAGCTGGACAATAATTTAGGATCCATAACACAAAGCACTTACTGCCCAATCAACAAACTGATTTTCTGTAATTTAATGGTTTGCTCCTCAGCTCCTGACTGTCCCCCACCGACTCCTGGGAATCCGCACTGGAATCCCCGTGGTGTTAAGAAGCCCACTGATGTTAGATCCGAGGGTATCCCAAAATCCAGAAAGGTGACTTGGAATGTCGTTTCTTAATTGTTAACTTTGCAATTTGGTATAATGTGAGGAGAGATATGCAAATCAGTGAGGAAAGGTCAAGTCTTAATGTAATAATTTAAAGAAAAGAATGTTTATTAAACTGTAAAACACACAAAAAAGTCCACAATACAAAACACAATTAACTGCAGTAATGGCTACACACACGCACACAGTATACTTGAATTAACCCTCTTCGAAAGTAGGGGAGGGGAAGGCTTCAGAGATCTACAAGGAACTAATGAGTGGGAGGGAGCCACGATAGGGGAGGTGAAGAGAAATTGGGAAGAGCTGGGTGTGGGAGCTGGTAGCCGGATTATAAGAGGAGGCCCTGAGGCGAGTCAATGCATCCTCATAATGTGAGAGGCTCAGACTAATACAATTCAAGGTATTCCACAGGGTGCCAATGATGGTGGCCCGGATGAGCAGGTTCTTTGAGGGGGGTGGAGGATAGGCGAGGGCACTGTGCAGGGGGCCTGCAAACCACGTCTACATGTTCTGGGCATGTCTGAGGCCGAGAGGTTTCTGGCAGGGCTTTGTTAACATCATGTCAGAAGTTTAAAGGTGAGGGTGCTATCGAGTCCGGAGATGGCGCTCTTGTTGGAAGATCCGGGAGCCCAGAGGGTGAAAGAGGCCGATATTCTGACCTTTGCCTCCCTGGAGACCCGGAGACGGATCCTACTAGGATGGAGGGACTAAAGCCCTTGAAGTCGGGGGTATGGGTTAGCGACATGGCGGGGCTTCTCAGACTCGAGAAAATCAAGTTTGCATTGAGGGGATCGCTACAGGGGTTTACCTGGAGGTGACAGCTGTTCATTGACTTCTTCAAGAAAAATTAAGCTGTCAGCAGGGAGGGTTGGTGGAAGGGAGGAATGGGGGGGGGGGGGGGGGGGGGGGGAGGTGAGTAAAGTCAGGAAGACCAGTGGAAAGGGGGCCTGGGGAAGGAGGTCCTGTTTGTCTAAGCCATGGCTGGGGTTTGTTACTGGGTGTTGTTTATCTTGTTTTGTTCCTTTTGATGCCTGATGGTTAAAATTGTTAAAAATGATAAATGCCTTAATAAAATATTTTCTAGAAAAAGAATTGACCCCTCCCACATCTATTTATATTCCTAAACTCTGGGGATGAACCTTTACCTCAAATAACACCCCAGAAAGTGCAACTTTACAAGCCAAATCCAGCAAATAGTTACCACACATGATTTGTATCTTTACTTTAGGAAGCCATTTTTCTGGTTAGTGAAGAATATTGAGGGTTTCAAAACAGCAGCCTCTCAGCCTAGAAGCCTGTTTTTGGGCAAGCTTCCGTTTCCAGCTAGATGTGACTATGATCTTAGCTGCTCATAAGCTGTGTTTCACTCTCCAGTACAGAATTAACCCTGCCATTGATATATCATTTATCCATTTTTAGCTTATCCTATCGAAAGAACTCATCTGAGAAATCATGGGCGGGATTCTCCGACCCCCCACCGGGTCAGAGAATCGCTGGGGGTCGGTGTGAATCCTGCCCCCGCTGTCCTCCAAATTCTCCCGCCCCCCAAAAATTGCCCCGACGTGAGTTGTGCCGCCCGCCACGGAGAATGGCAGGGACCGATGCGACTCAATGGGACCTGGGGCTCCACGAATTCTCAGGTCCGCGATGGGCCAAAGTCCTGCCCATTCGTTCCCAGTCCCGCCGGTGTAAATTAGAGTAGATCCCTTACCGGCGGGACCTGGTGGCGCAGGCAGGCTCGTTCTTGGGGAGGCGTATGGGGATCTGGCCCCGGGAGGTGCCCCCACGGTGGCCTGGCCCACGATCGGGGCCCACCGATCAGTGGGCGGGCCTGTGTCGTGGGGGCATGCTATCCTTCCGCACCGGAGGCTGTGGTCCTCCGCCATTCCCGGTGCGGAAGCAAATCCCTCTGATGATGCCAGCACATGCTGGCACTCCCGCGCATGCGCCAATTCGCACCAGCCGGTGAAAGCCCTTCGGCGCCTGTTGGCGTGGCACCAAGCCCCTTTCCCGCCAGCCGGCGGGGCGCAAACCACTCCGGGGTGGGCCTCGCCTCTGAAGGTGCAGACCCCCCTCCCCACCGCGTAGGGGTGAATACCGTCCCATGTTTTTAGCATGGAAATGCAGCATACATTCTTATATCTCCACTTTGGACTCCCACCTTGTTGTTTTAGCACTTACAATTCTGTACTCGATTATCCTCCACTTAAGTAAATATCTGGTTGCCCTGCTGCTAAGCTAATTTACATTTAAAACCCCTCTGAAACCTTATCAATTTTCTTTTATGCAATTCTTTAATCTTTATTTCATCCAAAATTCTTGACCGTGCTCCTCAGCTCCCGATGTCTCCCACCGGTCCATAGCGACTCCTGGGAAGAAGGTAGGCCACACTCAAATCCCCGGGCTTTATTTACCGGTACTCCTCAGCTCCCAACTATCTCCCACAGATCTGTCCCGACTCCCAGAAAGATAGGTTGAGAACGTTGGGTTGTGTTTTAAACTGCACACTTTGTTCCAAGGTGAGAGTTGGGCTCTCAAGGATAGCTAATTAGCAATTCAACCAAGTTACAAGGTCCGTGTGATCCTCATTGCCATGGGGGAGGATGTAGAGGAAGCCATTACAGCCAGTGTTACCATGGCTTACCATGCAGGAATGAAGGTGAAAGCTCATAATCAGATAGAAAAAAACAAAATCGTGGGTAGTTAAAAAAAAGTGGCTGAAAGAGACCTATCTTGTCTGAGGTGGGGAAAAGAGGTCCCATGAAAAGAAATCCTCAAGAGTGAAAGACAGTTCTAAGATTGCATGTTACCAGGCTGCGAAAGAACAGGAATAAACCTTTGGGATCCAAGAAGCAGTTTGGATTGATTTTGGTTAAATTGAATATCAACAAGAAGGACAATGTAAAACATACGTGGAAAATGTGTTTTATTGGTTGGGCTAAGAATGAGGGGGTATTCTGTTCTGTGATTTAAAAGTATGAGTACAAAGAATTATAAAGTAGAACTTGGTTAGTTAAGTGTTTTTAGTCACATGAAATCTTGACATCATTCTTTCCGCTATTAACTGGAACTTTAAGCTACCTATCTATAGTGATTCAAATCTTTGAAATGGTTTTCTCCGTCATTTTCATTACTCCACCTGCTCTTTCTAGGAAGCACTCGAGAACAAAATGACAGCCTCTTAGAAAAAAACTGGTTAGAAAATCAGCTGTCCCCTGACTTAAATGGATCCTCGCAGAGCTATATAAATAAACAATCTTAATCCCCACATTGAAACTGCCTTGACTTGTCAATCAAAAACCTTATAAGAGGCAATGAAGTGTGAAATTTAATGTAAACAATGCAGTTCAAAGCTTGTGCAGCACAGTAACAAGCACTGTTGCTTCACAGCACCAATGACCGGGGTTCGATTCCTGGCTTGGGTCACTGTCTGCATGTTCTCCCCGTGGGTTTTCTCCCAAAGTCCCGAAAGATGTGCTGTTAGGTGATTTGGACATTCTCAATTTTCCCTCAGTGTACCCGAACAGGCACCGGAATGTGGCGACTAGGCGATTTTCACAGTAACTTCATTGCAGTGCTAATGTAAGCCTACTTGTGACACTGATAAAGATTATAATTATGATTTTAGCTTTCTAGGCATACAAACATACTTCAATACTTTAAAGAGGAATGATATTGGGAGAAAAACACTTCAAGGGTTCCCACAATACTACAGTAATGGGATTACTTTTACCTTCATCTCACAGATCTTTGAACTTAGCATACTGACAGACTATTTAAAGGGTTTAAAAGTACAGATGGGAACACTCACTTTATTATGAGAGAACTATATTTTTGAGATATTGACTGACTGTTTCAAAGGCTGCATGGGAAGAGCAGTTAAACGATCCCTATCCCAGAAAAGACCCCAGATCTGAGCCCCTCCAGCCCAGCACAAGCCCCCCTCCCCCAATGTCCACTTCCAATGGATGATCTCCACCCCACCCCCCCCTCCAGATACCCTGGAGGCAATTTAAGTTAAGATGGGTACTCATCCTCGAAACACTCGGACTGAAAGGTGCCAGGTTAGCATTGCCAAGGGACAGGGTCTGAAGGAGGGGGTGGGAAGGGAGCTGAGGGGGCCCTTGTTCATGATCAAAGGGGTGGGGGTCTTGCCACAGGGTATTCTGAGATTGGGGCATCCTTTTGATGAGCAGGACCTGTCATCAAGAGATTCCGTCCTGCCCATCTCAGGTCCAGCGACAACCCCATTAAATGGCACTGAAAACCCAATTGAGTGCAAAACATTTTTAAAGTACAATTGAATGGCACATCAGGATCACTCCCAGCTCCAGCAGAAATCACTCCAGCTTCCCCGCTAATGCGAGCACTCAAGTCTCTTATCGGGATAATCGTGCCCTCTAGTGCAGTTTAACTACTTAATACATTAATTTGCAAAATGGAAACAAATGGAAAGCCCTTCTGATTATTTAGTATTTTATCCTTCTTTCACGTTAAAAAAAAAACACATCACCAAGTTTATTAGTTAAGCATGTACAGGTAATAGTTTCCACGGTACTCTAATAGAGCTCTCCGAGCCCCCAAGCTAAATTTTGTCAAGAGGAAGCGTGGTGGCACTGCTACTTCACAGCGCCAGGGACCCAGGTTCAATTCTGGCCTTTGGTGACTTAGTGCAAACTCCACACAGACTTTGTCCCAGTGCCTGCGGTGGTTTCTTCCAGGTGCTCCAGTTTCCTCTCTCAGTCCAAAGACATTAAGGCTTGGTGGATTAGTCATGCTAACTTACCCCATAGCATCCAAAGATGAACAGGTTAGATGGGGCTGTAGGGATTTGGTGGGGGAGTAGGCATCGGTGGTATTCTCTTTCAGAGGGTTGGTGCAGATTCAATGGGCTGAATGGCCTCCTTCTGCACTGTAGGAATTCTATGATACCATGGCAGTTTTCAATGGTGTGTCATTGACTGGGGTGCACCATGTTGCAGTCTGGATTCCCTGCAAAGCCCCACTTGTGCCAATTTGCTGCACAGTTTGGAAATGGTTGTGTGTAATGATGGTGTTGCAGGTTGAAGCCAGGTAGGTGGATTCCGGCTGTCATAGAGCTTCTGCAGCTATTCCTTGGCACAGTGGTCTTAGCTATGCAGGCTGGCGTGATGGGAGGTGGATTGGCAAGTGCAATTTGATTGTCTAACAGTGATGTGTAACATGGGTTCAAACACAGATTTCTGCATGAAACAAACATCAGCAACACTGTTTTACTCGGGGAAATATTAGGTCCAGAAATGAGACCTCAATGTAGCAGGCAATTAAACAGACAGAAAAAAAAAACCCCTACTAGCACAGGGTCTGAGGGATACATCCACACCTGGCCGAGTTACATTGTCCCAAGTCAGACTTGAACTCAATGAGTGGGAATTACACACAATGCCCCAGATCCCATTGTTCTTCAGGACATCTTTGCGCCTGACCAGCTATTAGCCCATTATAGAGTCTGATGGTCTCTTTGTCCATTCATGGGAGATTCGTTGCATATTACTAACATGGCTCAGTTTCGACCCCCCCACAACCCAAAGATATGCAGGTTAGGCGAAAAATGAATTGGATACTCTAAATCTTTTTTTTAAATATAAGAACATGGCTCAGTTCTATTGTGGAAATTGGAGTAGGCCATCAAACAGCCAAGATAATGTTGACAGATTCAAATCTGGAAACCTCAGAGAACCTTTGTTTGAGGGGCTGGGTAGAGAGAGAGAGCGCTATTTGGAACAGGTACACGGAGAAGGCTTTAGAGATTGACCAGAGACGTCATGCAAGTTGCCACCGAGGCAAGCTTTGGAAAAGGGTTCTAAATAAATGTCCCTAACAGAAGAAAAATTGCTTCATAAATGCAAGTATTGCCTTTACCTGTCTGTGTAAATGGCATCAAAGCAGTATGTTTATTTAAAGTGATGCTCAACAGGAACTAGTGTGTTAATGGGAACTAGTATGTTAAGGTTATGAAACTGAAGTAATAGTCTAAATACTGTGTTTTTTAATTTTAATAAAGCTTGTTTATAATATCAAAGCCCAATTTCTTATCACTCCTGGAACTTGGGGGTGTTGGGGGTTGTTGGGTTACGGGTATAGGGTGGATACGTGGGTTTGAGTAGGGTGATCATTGTTCGGCACAACATCGAGGGCCGAAGGGCCTGTTCTGTGCTGTACTGTTCTAATCGATCTTTCCACACCACCTTAAAATTAAAAAAAGTTTGCCACTCTTGAGAACTGACCTCCGTCCATAACAATGTTTTGTAGGCAAGATCATGATCAGCTTGACCAATCATAATAACTGCTGCAGGGCACCAAAACAAAGCCATCCCAAATGACTGGCAGCTCCAACAGCACATGTCATGGTAAGGAACAAGCAAAATGTAACTGCTAAAGATGAAGAACAGATTTGGTAGAGGGGTGTGGTGTGACTGGCATGTCATGCTGTGCAAGTCAACATTCTCAAAAAGCACTCTGATGAAGTTTAGTACCATTAGCAACTGCTAGCCAAAGACATTGAATCTGCACAAAGACATGGCATGTCTGATTAAATTCATGCTGGAATTCTAAACTTTGATGAAACAGAAAGCCTTTGTTATACACATTAAGTACCTGTATGTGTTCTCCTGAATTTGGTGCATATTGCTAAAATGGTGTCTTAATAGCCATGCCTGTTGGGAGTCAATGATTGCTATTGGCCAACATCTTCTATTACGTCTCAATCAAATTGCTATTTTCCAACTTAACTATTGTTTCAGTCTCTCTAAAGGAATGAAATTATTCTTGAGCTATTCACTCGTATGTTATGCATTATAAAAGTGCCTAATTTTACTCTGTGCACGTTCTGGAATCATTAAAAAAATCCATAACCAATTTGCCAACCAGAAAACATGGAAGAATGCAGAGCTCTATGACAGCCTGAATGCGAGAGCTCTTAGCCAGTTACATGTTACATAGAACAGAGTACTGGAAGCACTCAACAGATCTGGCAGCATCAGCGGAGAAACAGCATTAACGTCTCGGGTGATGAAAGGACATCAGTCTGAAATAGTTGCTCTTCCCACAGTTGGTGCCAGACCTGTTGAGTTCATCCAGGATTTTCTGTTTTATTTGGGAGTTTCCCCATTGCTGTATACAACTGAAGCATAACTTTCTCCCCATTGTATTTCAGTCTCCTTGAGATATAGACCAATATTTCATTCACCTTTTGATTGCTTCTTATGCATATGTACGTCAACACCTCTGGATCTTCCTTTCCAATTTCTCACCACTTCAAAAATATTCTACTGTATTCTTTTTGGATCAATAGTGGATGATCTCTCACTTTCCCACACTGAACACTATTTGCCACAATTTTCCCATTCATGTCATCTTTTTCATCCCTTTGCAATATCCTGCACTCCCAGTGTATCTCCGAGCTTAATATAATGTGCAAACTCGGACATACATGCCTTCATCCAAGTCATTGATAAATATAAATTGGGGCAGCACGGTAGCGCAGTGGTTTTCACCATTGTTTCACAGCTCCAGGGTCCCAGGTTCGATTCCCGGCTTGGGTCACTGTCTGTGCGGAGTCTGCACGTTCTCCCAGTGTCTGCGTGGGTTTCCTCCGGGTGCTCCAGTTTCCTCCCACAGTCCAAAGATGTGCAGATTAGGTGGACTGACCATGCTAAATTGCCCTTAGTGTCCAAAAAGGTTAGATGGGTTATGGGATAGGGTGGAGGTGCAGACTCGATGGGCTGAATTGCCTCTTTCTGCACTGTAAATTCTATGTCTATGTCTATGATGAAAAGTTGATGCCATAACATAGATCTCTGGGAGCAGTATTGGTCACATAAAATTTCAATCCATGTCACAATATTGCCTCCAATTCGGTTTACTTTTAATGCAACTTTATGCAGAATTGAGTTAGATTAGCTGCTAGTTAGGTTGTTATTTTCAAATAGTGACACTCTCTAGGATAAGCATGTAGGTGTGTGGATTCACTGTAAGAGTTCAAAAAGGAACTTGATATGTTCTTGCAAGTACGAGACAAATCATTTTATAGAAAGTAGGTTGGTTATGGGGATAATGATGGAATCATGGATTTAAGTGCCAATCCATTGCATTGGTTAAACTAAACAACACACAGAAATCTATTCATTAATGATTTATTACTATTGAGTAGGATACCTGGAGCAAATGTATTTTTGATAGCCATAGCCCTAGTTCTGTTTTTGTTTCTGATACAGTTTATTTTTTTATAACTGGATAAAAATACACAAAAAGATGAACATAACTATCATTGATTAGTCTTATAAAAACATGTATAGTCAAAGACACGATTTTCCCACATACTGTATCTTCACTAGTAACTGCGGCCAAAAAGTACATAGTGTTGGGCAGGCTCCTTGCCACTGATGCATAAGGCTCCAGACCTCAATTCACGAAGAGGTTTGAAAGGGATACAAAGACTCTTGGCTCCCATGGATGGTGCACCAGGTTCAATATCCTGATCCCTGTATCACAAAAGATATAAAAACAAATGGAATACTAAAATAGTCTCAAAAATGAGATGGCGGCAAGGCAGACAATGGACATATAACCTTGAGTGAATCCAGAAAATTCCCCTTTTCTCTCCTTTATTGGAGCAGCCAATCTGAACAGAACACTAGATAATGTCCAGATTCTAGTTGTGAGAAATATTAATGAATACATGAGAACTCGCCTGCCCTTTTCAAATATTGCCATGCAATCTTTTACATTAATCAAAGAGGGCAAATGGTGCAATCACATCTAAATGTTTTGAAAATGGTTTCAACATATGGCTACTAATATCACCATGTTTCAGCTAACAATCAAATTGAAGTTAAAATATAAGCTTATGCTTTAAAAGATGCATTCAAAAATTAATTCCACGTCAGTTGCTTTTTGCCTCAGTATTCAAATACTCCATTATTGGGCAGGATTCTCCGATGGCCTGGCCCGCGATCTGCGGGTGGGCCTGTGCCGTGGCGGCACTCCTTCCTTCCGCTCCGGCCACTGTAGGGATCTTCCATGGCCGGCACGGAGAAGACCCCCCCCTGCACATGCGGCAGAATATGCCGGCGGTTCTGCGCATGTGCGGGATCACGCCAGCCCTTTGGCGCATGTGCAGACTCGCGCAGTCCCTTTGCGCCGTCTGGCGTGGCACCAACCCCTCTGCCGTCTTCCCAGCCGCCGGAAGTGCGGAGAATTCTGCTACTTCCGGTCGGCCCAATGGCAGAGTGATTCGCATCGTTTTTGACGCCGGCGTCGGGCCATCGCACCGATTGCGGAGAATCCCGCTAATAGCAATGAATACAGCACTAAGAACACATTATCATTTGCCATTACCTTGCTGTCATTTTCTTGATCCAGTCTTCACATTCTATACCACCACAAAAAGGAATCTGCACAATCTGAAATGAATGAGGCAACAATATAAAAATCCAATTTTAGAATCAGCAGTTAGACATAAAAGGTGGAAAATGCAGTTCTGGAGAATAAAATAACACTCCATTAACCAAATGTAGTATAAAGTTTCCAGTGAACAATATGCCGAGTCATGACTTGATGCAGACCTTTCTCCCAATTTCCCATGCCAACTACAAATTCCCCTAATTAACAATTGTGTTAATTTGGAGCTTTGTTAACAGATCTACTTCTCAAAGGATTGCACTGAAACTCCATAAATATTTTATCAGACCCTTATACCTGATGGGGAGATGGTGAGGGATTAGTTTTATCTGGATTTCAAATCTAAGCCCCATAGTTGCTACCCAGCTGTGCTAGGTATCCCACATGAATGTATTAAAAGTTAGCAAAAGAGAATTAAAGTGAGATCATACCTTTCCTGAATCTAACTTCTGTTGAAATTGTTCCATTGTGTCAGCCAAAACCATATGTTTCTTCAGATCCAGAGCAGCTCTTATTGTAAAAGGGAAGAAAAATAATAAAAGGTTAGGAAGTATTATCATCTGTGTCGCAGCACATCGTAGCAAGATGGAAATGAATGACTCGCCCTATTACACCGGCTTCATCACTAATAGGAAAGTCAGTTTGTCAGCCAAAATGCAGTTTTGGTCTCCTTATTTGAGACAGCACTGGAGGCAGGACAGAAAAGTTCACTGAATTAGACCTTGGGTTGAGGGAGCTGACTTATGTTAAGAGACTACATTAATTAAGCCCATATTCTGTGGAGTTTAAAAGAATGAAGGTCCATCTCATTGAAACATACAAGATTCTGAACAAGCAAAGGATAGACAGAGACAGATTCCCGGGCTCTCAGTCTCAGGATAAATGGCCTATCATATCGGACTGAGATGAGGAGAAATTACTTCACTCAAGGTCTTGTGAATCTTTGGAATTTTCGATCCCACAAGGCTGGCGATGTTCCATTGTTGAAATACTTTTAAAGCTTAGATAAACAGATTTTTGGTCTCAGGGAATTAGAGGATACGTGAGCAGGTGGGAAAGTGGCATTGAAGCCCAAGATCAACCATGATTGTACTGAATGCAGAGCGATCTTGAAGAGCCACATGGTCTACTCCTATTCTTTGTCATCTTGTATGTTTGCTGTTAATAGTGCAACACAGTGACAGTGCAACAAATGGCAAAATATCCTTTCCTTAATAAGCAAAAAGGGAGAACAGTTGAACTTTTAACTGAGTATTAAAAATATGCACAGCAAAGTCAGGAAAATCAATAAAGTTAAAACCATTTTGATATTAATTTTAAAACTTTATTGTTGGTAAAAAAAATAGTATTTATGGATAAAAATCAAACATTTTGCTAGTGTTATATTTTACTTAGTAAATGTGCTAGATTATTTGGATAAAATGTTAAGCATTGAAGAACTGAGCTAACAATTATTCACACTGAGTTGTGTTGCTAAGCTATTAAAGGCCAGCGATTTTGATAAAGTAGAAGGAATATTTAAAATGAATAATAATATAAGAATATAATATTCACAAATTAATTATTTCCAATACTAAAATGTTGTCTCACTAACTCTGCTGAGAATTTACATGTTATTTTATTGTACTCCGACCATTCTACATTCTATTGTTCAAACAGAAGTCCCAGATATTTAGAGTGTGGCACTTTAAAGTAAATGTGATAACATGTTATTGGAGATGGAGATAATTAAGAAGTGACCTGGGGTGTTGAAAATGGAGAATTGTTCACAAACAGGGAATGCATCTCCCCTCTAGAAGGTAAATCCAGACGGTTAGGATATTATTTTAAAAATCCAGCTAAGGGACTTTAAAGCAGACACACAAGAAACCTCTTTAGAACTGCAAGCAAGCAAGCCTTGATGTAAAAACAACTGAAGTGATTAAAAAGGTGATACTGGGGAAGCAAAGTTAATAATGGATAAGAAGAAGGGAACTGTAATTATCAAGATTAATGTGCAGAATAGTACAGGCCCGGTGGACTGAATGACCTACTCTTCCTAAAGTAAACCCGTGTGGGATTTGGAAGCTTGACTTTTTGATTTTGCCAAATCACTTTTCTCAGGGATCTTGAAATGGTTATGCAGTGTGTTCTCCTCGTGTCATATTTTCCTGCTCCCTTAGATGCTCCTCTCCCAACACACCCAGGGACTCAGGAGATGGAGGCTCTCAATGGGAAGCACACTCATGCTAATAGACTAGTTCAAATACACACAAAACACTGAAATTTAAAATATGATTTATATCTTCATAGAAACATCCAAAGCGAGAATCGTGCGCCGTCTGATAAAACGCACCTGTTAAAGAGATTGTTTTGGATTTCTTCCAACAAATTCTTCAGCTTTGTCTCAGCATCAGCCTCAGTTACTGTAAGTTTGCTGGCAGTGTCTCTTCTGACGGCCACAAACTGATTATTTTTCATGTCCCGTGGTCCAACCTCCAGCCTGATGGGTACACCCTACAATTGGAATAGATTAAAAAAATTTAGCTCCATTTCATTGAATTTAATTTTTTTTAAATGTTGGCTGTAGTATAATGGACTGAAGTTGGACGAGGTGCTGCCATGGATGAGTCCAAAGATGTGCAGGTTAGGCGGGGTTAGGGCAGTGAAATGGCCCTAGGTAGAGTGCTCTTTCAGAGGGTCAGTGCAGACACAATGGGTTGAATGGCCTCCTGCTGCATTGTACAGATTCTAGGAATAGTTGCTGAAGAATCTTTAAAAAATTTGGTGGAAGTTTCAGAGAGTGATAACCAAAGTAAAGGATGTCCATAATACTATATGACAAGAGTTGAATATGTTAGATGAACACCAGATACATCATCCTTGGCTAGAAGCATCATTATATTCACTGGCAGGTAGTATTTTATGACATTCTTATTTAAAGACAATTAGGCCAGATGAGTTACTAGCCATACTAGTGCAGTAGATATTTTGTGGCAATTTAAACCTGCACAAGACACAGAAAGCAATTCAGAGTGCACTTCAATCAAACCTGTTTTAATGGTGGTGAACTCAGCCCAACGCATCACACAAGCTTGCCACCAGCACATTGATTCTGTCTACACCTCCCGCTGCCTCAGGAAGGCAGACAGCATTATCAGAGACCCCTCACACCAGGCTTTGCTTTCTTCCAGACCCTTCCATCAGGCAGAAGATACAGAAGTCTGAAGACGCACACATCCAAACATAGGAACAGCTTCTTCCCCACAGCTACTAGACTCCTCAACGACTCTCCCTCGGACTGATCGGTTCCCTGTAAGAACACTATTCACAACACCCTAAGCTGCTCTTGCTCATGTATAGGCTTTGTTTGGCCCCGTGTTCTGCACTGTAACCAATCACTGTCAATGTACTCTGTCGTTTATTCTTTTTTTGTCTACTATGCATGTACTGTGTACGTTCCATAGGCCGCAGAAAAATACTTTTCACTGTACTTCGGTACTTTTTACTGTACTTCGGCACATGTGACAATAAATAAATCAAAAGGTTCACACTCAGTATCAAGTAGGAGATGCGCAAGTAACTATACTTCAGTAACCATTCCAATTATAAGGAGAAATATGCCCAATAAATGACAATTGGAGGACTCAGAGATATTGCAAGATCAGCAAGAACAGTTTCAAAATTTCCAACTATACTGCAGCATCCAACTAGCTCACGCTGCGCAGCAAAATGACAAGTCAAGAGCAAGATATGTAAATTAATTCTGGTCCTGGAAACCAAACACATACCCATCTAGTCTTTATGAGAAGCAGACATCTACTACTTACATGGCATTCATGATCTGGATCTGTGTGTTGTGGACACTGCAATTTGCTTCAAGTAAAATCCTGCCAACAAAACTAACCAAGGAGGGTTCATACATCGCAACACATGTTATCCACTTACTTTCAACTCCCAGTGGTTGAACTTCCAGCCGGGTGAGTAGTTATCCCTCAAGTCAGCCCGAGCACGAATTCCAACCATAGTCAGCCGGTCAAGATATTGACTGCACTTCTTTAACAAAGAGTCCTTGTCCTCTTCTGATAGTGTGTTTGTGATCCCACAAGGTATTATTATAACCTATAAAGTGAGCAATTAATCATGAAATGAATACATAGTTAGGCCTGTATTCCCGAGAGTTTTGAGGAATGAGGGGTGATGAAACGTACAAAATTCTTGCACGACATGTCAGGCTGGATGTAGTTAAAGATGTTTCACCTGGCTGCTGAGTCTAAAATCAGGGGACATAATCTCAGGATCAGGGGCTGGCCATGAAGACTGAGATGAGGATGAATTTCTTCATTCATTCTCTACCCCAGTGGGCTGTGCAAGCTCAATCATTGAGCATGTTCAAGACAGAAACCAACAGCTTTCTGAAGATTAATGACATCAAGGGATGTTGGGATAGTGCGGGAAAGTGGTATTGAGGTAGGTGATCGGCCATGATTTAATTGAATGGTGGAGCAGACTTGTTGGGCCAAATGGCCTACTCCTATTCTTGTGTCCCCTTGATTGTTTTGGTAAATCATGTCCTCACAAGGAAAGAGATTCAATCACTGGAAATTAAAACATTTTCTTATTTATGGTACCTACTGTCAGCATCAATCCAACAGATCAGGTACAACATTAGTTGCAAAATTCTTTACAATCTGATTATCTTTACGTGTATGTAGTTAGCTGGCTCTCAGTGTCACCACACTGCTTAATAAGGGAATTTTCACCCAGACTCCTGATATTATACAGTAAAAATGTTGCTTTTTAAAAAAAAAAATTTAGAGCACCCAATTTATTTTTATTCCAATTAAGGGGCAATTTAGCGTGTTCAACCAACCAACCGTGCCCACCTTTGGGTTGTGGGGGCGAAACCCACGCAAACACGGGGAGAATGTGCAAACTCCACACGGACAGTGACCCAGAGCCAGGATTGAACCTGGGACCTCAGCACCGTGAGACTGCAGTGCTACCACTGCGCCAAAAATGTTGCTTTTTAAAGATTTGGCTATCATAATATAGAATGACCAGTGTATTATCTTATTAAGATTAATTGTCTACTTTTAAATGTACAATATGTAGTGGAACTGTATTTCGCTGTTGCTTAGAACCAGATAGAAGTTTAAGAATTCAGCTATACCCAGTTGAATAATACTGGGAGAGTAATTACGGCAGGAACCTCACAATCGTTAAAAAGTACTTGGACGAACACTTGAAATACAATAATGTTTAAGGCAATGAGCCAAGCTGGGAAGTGGGATTAGTGTAGAGTTAGAGTAGTTTTTTGTCAGTGCAGGCTTGATGGGCCTACGGGCCTCTTCTGTACTGTATGATTCTATGATGAATGCATATCAGTCATTTAGCACTGTACGTTTTATCATTTGGCGTTGAGAGTTTAATTTACTGAGGCATCATTAACTGTGACCAGCAAACAATAATTAATCTTCTCACAAGCAAAGCCAAGCTACCGAGCTTATAGAAACAGCAAATTTCAAAGTACAGGGCGAAGCTACTTTTTCAGTTAATTCACATATAGGCTGAATTGACAAAACCAGCTGAGTTTAAAAGCCCCACATCCAATTTTCCACTGTCCAGTGCTCATGTAACAAACATGCATTGTTCCCAGTTACCCATAATTGTACTTTATATACTCCCAGATTTAAAATTACTAGAAAATCATCTGTGCATGACATGACAATTATTTGTTAAAAAGCCCTATAATTTAGGCTGCCACTGTGCAAGAACATCAGCTTTGATTCCTGACTACATTCATAAACAATTTTCACTTTCACATTACAAATTTGCATCTTCTAGATACTTTGTTCTTAAAAGAAAACACGTACCTGCACACAAGCGACTCGCGGAGGCAATACCAAACCTTGGTTATCACCATGGACCATGGCCATAACACCAATCGTTCGAGTTGTAAGTCCCCATGAGTTCTGGTATGCAAATTGCTTCTCTCCAGGTTTCTTTGGATCTTCAAACACAATCTCAAACATCTTAGAAAAATTCTGTCCCAAGTGGTGTGAGGTGCCTCCCTACAAATTTAAAAACAATATCAATACTGAGTGAAACTCGTGTCGCAGCATGTTATCGATTAAACTGCAATACAATGTTGCACAAAACAGAAGTCAAGGGGGAGATTTTTTAAATAAAATTTTTATTTAAATAAGGAATATAAATAATATTAACAATCCGTCAATAATAAAATAAACAAAATTGGACAGGATGGTGAAGAAGGCATTCAGCATGCTGGGTTTTAATTGGGATGTCTTATTGAAGTTGTACAAGACTTTGGTAAGACCACACATGGAATACTATGTTCAGTTCTGGTCAGCCTATTATAGGAAGGATATTGTTAACCTAGAACAAGTGCAGAAGAGATATACGAGGATTCTAGCTGGACTTGATGGTCTGAGTTATAAGGAGAGGCTGGATAGGCTGGGACTTTTTTTTCCCTGGAGCATAGAAAGCTTAGGGGTGATCTGATAGAGGTCTATAAAATAATGAGGAGCATAGATAAGGCAGATAGTCAACATTTTTTCCTAAAGGTAGAGGAGTCTAGAACTAGAGAGCATAGGTTTACAGTGAGAGGGAAGATACAAAAGAGAGCAATGGGGAAATTTCTTAACACGGGGTTTGGTGAGCATCTGGAATGGCTGCCAGAGGCAGTGGTAGAGGAGGATACAATTTTGTCCTTTAAAAAGCAGTTAGACAGTTACATGGACAGGGTGGGTATAAAGGGATATGGGCCAAATGCAGGCAAGTGGGACTCGCTTAGTGATAGAAACTGGGAGGCATGGACAAGCTGGGCCAAAGGGCTGGTTTTCATGCTGTAAAACATCCATGACTATAACTCCTAATTTGAGATTTTTTTCTCGTATTTCTATTAAACCATTCCCCTTTTCCCTCCCCCTTTATCCCATCTCCTCAAACCCCCTCAATTTATCTACTGGTAACAAATAGATCTGTAAATAGAGACAATAATAGCTTCCATCTCGTTCATAATTCCCTATGAGCCACAAAGGACAAACTTAATTTTCTCAACTTTAGGGAATTCTAGAAGATCCCCCAACCATGTTGATATTTTTGGTCGATCCCCGGATATGCATTGTAATAAAATTCTCCTCTAGACAATCAATGTGGCAAAGGCCACTACATCGGCTCTTTTCCCTTCTATTCGTCCTGTTATTTCCGACAATCTAAAAATTGCTTCAAGAGTTCCAGGTAATATTTTCATCTCCACAATTTTTGATAATGTTTAAAACACCGAGGACCAGAACCCTACTGATTGTAGACATGGGGCAAAATTCTCCGACCCCCAGCAGGGTTGGAGAATCGCCCGGGGCCGCCGAAAATCCCGCCCCCGCCATGTCCAGAATTCTCCCACCCGCAAAAAGTCGGCGTCCCGCCGCCCGCCTCAGAGAATGGCGGGTGCCTACGGGTTTCTGTGCTGCCGTTATTCTCCGGCCCGCGATGGGCCGAAGTCCCGCCGCTGAGAGGCCAATCCCGCCGCCGTGGTTTGAACCACCTCTGTGCCAGCGGGATCGGCAGCGCAAGCGGGCCCCCGGGGTCCTTGGGGGGGGGGTGCCCCCACGGTGGCCAGACCCGCGATCGGGACCCACCGATCGGCGGGGAGGTCAGTGGCGGCGGCGCCACGGCCTCCACCATGACGGAGGCGGAAGAGAATCCCCCAGCACGCATGCGCCGGTGGTGACGTCAGTGGCAGCTGATGCACCGGCGCATGTGCGAAACGGCGAAGGCCTTTCGGCCAGCCCCGACGCCGGGCAGCGGGCGTCAAAGGCCGTTGGCGCCAGTTTTGCCGCCAGTCGGTGTGGTGCCAACCGCTCCGGCGCGGGCCTAGCCCCTCAATGCGAGGGGTTGGCCCCTAAAGGTGAGGAGAATTCTGCACCTTTGGGGAGGCCCGACGCCGGAGTGGTTGGCGCCACTCTGCTACGCCGGGACCCCCCGCCCCGCCGGGTAGGGGAGAATTTCGCCCATGACCAGAACATGTGAACTAGTTGGTCCTCCTTTACACTTCTCACATTTATCTTCTACCTCTGAAGAAGCTGCTCATTCGTTATTGTGCCATATGGGCCCTATGTACAATCTTCAATTGTATTTATTTTAAAAAAAATTTAGAGTACCCAATTCATTTTTTCCAATTAAGGGGCAATTTAGTGTGGCCAATCCACCTACCCTGCACATCTTTGGGTCGTGGGGGCAAAACCCGCGCAAACACGGGGAGAATGTGCAACTCCACATGGACAGTGACCCAGAGCCAGGATTAAACTTGGGACCTCGGCGCCGTGAAGCAACAGTGCTAATCACTGTGTCACCATGCTGCCCTATCTTGAATTGTATTAAGCTTATTTTACCACATGAAGATGAAGTATTGACCCTGTGCATAATTTCACTCCATAGTCCCCATTCAAATTGCAAATCCAACAATTCTCCCACTTCTGTTCTATGTCTTCAATCGGTGTTTTCTTTGTCTATCAGTCATCTATATATATTTTTTTTTTAAAGTAGATTTATTCAAAATTTTTACAATTTACAACATTAACAAGACCCACCCAACACATTAAACCTCCCACCCATCCATTCCGGGGCTGGTTTAGCACAGTGGGCTAAGTTAGCTGGCTTGGAATGCAGAACAAGACCAGCAGCGCGGGTTCAATTCCCGTTCCGGCCTCCCCGAACAAGCGCCGGAATGTGCCGACTCAGGGTTTTTCACAGCAACTTCCTTGAAGCCTACTTGTGACAATAAGCGATTATTATTATTTCCCCCGCCCTCACCAGTCAATGGTAACCAACTCCCCAAAATGCAAAATAAACAAATCCCAATTTTTGTAGAACCCATTACTCACCCCACTTAGAGCACATTTCACCCTCTCCAGGGCTAAAAACTCCAGCAGGTCCCCCCCGTCACGCTGAGGCACAGGGTGGAGAAGCTGACCTCCACCCCAACAAGACCCGCCCTCAGGCAATCAGCGAGGCAAAAGCTAAAACATCTGCCCCCGCACCCACCTGCAGCTCTGGCCATTCCGATACCCCGAATATGGTTTCCAGCCCCACACTGACATGCAGAACCCCCAAAATAGTGTTGAAACCCTCCATCCAAAACCTCTCCAGCTTCGGGCAGGACCAAAACATATGGACGTGGTTCGAACGGCCCCTCCCACATCACTCACTGACATCCTCCACCCCCTCAGTCAGCTCTTTGACTTGGTCATGTGCGACCTGTACACCACCTTCAGCTGTATCAGTCCCAGCTTTGCACAAGAAGTCAAGGCATTCACCCTCTGCAGCACCTCATACCACAATCCCTCCTCCAGTGCCGCCCCCAGCTCATCCGCCCACTTAAGCTTTAACCCCTCCTTAACCCTTCCTCGCAAAGTCCTGCACCTGCATGCACCGGAAAGTTTCCCCACACCAACACAAACCTCTCATTCAGCTCCTCCAAGTTGCAGCCTGCCCTCTCAGAAACAGATCCTTCATCTCCCTAATCCCCTTCTCCTCCCATCCCCGGAACCTCGCATCCATCCTTCCCGGCTCAAACCTGCGATTTCCCCTTTTCGGAATCCCCCTCAACCCTGCTCCCAACCTACAATGCTGCCTAAACTGCCTCCAAATCTTCAGCGTGGCCACCAGTGGAATCACTGAATACCTCCCTAGGGCCATCGGGTGCAGCGCCATTGTCAGCGCCCGCAACACCGACCCCCCTGCATTAGCCTGCCTGCATCCTTACCCAGAAAGCTCCAGCTCCCTATTCCATCCCTGAACCTTCTCTTCATTCGCCGCCCTATAATAGGACATCAGATTTGGGAGGCCCAACTGCTATCCTCTCTGCAGTATCACTTTCCATATCCTCACCACCTTTCCCACCCAGACAAACTAAGAGTTCAACCTATGCACACCCTTGAGAAACACCATGGCAAAAGACTGGCAGGCACTGAAACAAAAACAAGAATCACCTCAAAATATTCATGTTCACTGCCTGTACCCGGCCTGCCAATGACAGAGGAACATTATCCCACCTCAACAAATCTGTCTACAGCACCCCCCCCCCCCCCCCCCCCCCCCAACGCCATAGAATCTACAGTGCAGGAGGCCATTCGACCAATCGAGTCTGCACCACCCTTGGAAAGAGCACCCTACTTAAGCTCACACCTCCTCATACCCAGTAACCCCACCTAACCTTCTCTTAGACACCAACGGCAATTTATCATGGCCAATACACCTAACCTGCACATCTTTGGACTGTGGGTGGAAACCGGAGCACCTGCAGGAAACCCACGCAGATACAGGGAGAACGTGCAGACTCCACATAGACAGTGGCCCAAGCAGGAAATCAAACCCAGGACCCTGGCTCCAGCACCAAGCTAAAGAAATTGAACTTCCAAAGACCCGCTAAATCCCAAGGCCACCTGCACCCCCAGATACCAAAAGTGAGACGCTGCCAAAAAGAATGCCAGCCCCCCCCCCCCCCCCCCCACCACCCCCACCAGCTCCTGCCCTGGAGAGGAAACCATTTTTCCCCAAATTCAGTTTATACCCAGAGAATGTCCCAAATCTGTGAAGCAAGCCCATTATGTCCCCACCTAGGAGCCTGGCTACCCCCCCCCCCCCCCCCCCCCCAAACCTATCTCCTTCCACAATCCTGAGCTGCAGCACAATGGCCAAAGGCTCTATAGTCAATGCAAACTAGGGGACATGGGGCACCCCTGCCCCGTTCCCCGGTGCAATAAAAAATACCCTGAATTAAAATAATTCATGTGCACGCTCTTCAGCGGCTACTTATACAACAGCTGAACCCATGCCACAAACTTTGGCCCAATCCCATATTTCTCCAACACTGCCATTAATTAACTCCACTCCACCCGATCAAACGCCTTCCCCACATCTAATGCCACCATCACCATCAAGTCCCTTCCTTCTGCTGGAGAAAACACATATTCAGCAGCTGCCTTACATTCGATGACAACTGTCTGTCCTTAACGAACCCCATCTGATCCTCCCCAATCACCTTTGGAAGGCACCCCTCCAATCTTTTTATATATTCTCTTACCCTCTCCACCAGATATGCCAAATTAAAAGGGAGAGAATTTAAACACCAAAAAAAACAGGTAATTTGGGCCAGGTTAAATGTCAAAATTTGAAAACTCTGGAGCGGGATTCTCTGCCAGCAGGATGCTCCGTTTTGCCGGCGCCCGAGGGTTTCACGGCAGCGTGGGGCTGCCCCACACAATGTGAAACCCCATTGACTGGCCGGCGTAACGGAGCATCCCCGCAGGCATGGCGAGACAGAAATGTGGTGCGGTGGGGGCGGAGCATCCTGCCCCTGGAACCTCAACCATGCCCAGGTTTAACAGCAGGACAGGAGTGGGACAGTCAACCTGCTTCAGGAGGTGGGCGGACAATTTCAATATTTGAAAGTGGTTTGCAGACTCTGATTTAACCCATCTTGCAGGTTTAATAAGGGCTGCCTCGGTATTATCAATCCCGGGAAACCAGGTAGTTGAAGGAAGGGAGATGACAACAGCATCTGGGAGGATATATGCACCTTAACAGCAAGGTCACAGGCCAGCAAAAATACGAATGCTTCCCCCAAGTCCCTTATTCAATGACCTGGATTTGGAGGCCAGAGTTGTGGATGAGATCCACCCACTCTGTAGTCCACTCTGCCAGATTGAAACCGAAGGTTATCAATCTGTCTGACTTAGAATTATAGAATTTACAGTGCAGAAGGAGGTCATTTGTCCCATCGAGTCTGCACCGGCTTTCGGAAAGAGCACCCTACTCAAGCCACACCTCCACCCTATCCCTGCAACTCAGTAACCCCACTTAACCATTTTTTGGACACCAAGGGTAATTTAGCACGGCAAATCCACCTAACCCGCACATCTCTGGACTGTGGTAGGAAACCGGAGCACGCGGAAGAAATCCACGCAGACTTCTGGGCAAGGAACCCCTCACGTACAAGCGGTGTATGGTGTGGAACAAAGGCTCCGGTCCCCTGCCTGCATAACCTACACCTGTTAAAAGTTAGGAAACCCTCAATGTTTAAGTACCACCTTGGCGGCACAGTGGCGCAATGGTTAGAAATGCTGCCTCTTGGCGCCAAGGACCCGGGTTCAATCCAGGAGTTTGTACGTGCTCTCCGTGTCTGCGTGGGTCTCACCCCCACAACCCAAAGGTCTGCAGGGTAGGTGGATTGGCCACACTAAATTGCTCCTTAATTTAAAAAAAGAATTGGGTACTTCAAAAAAAAATTAAATATAAAGTAGTGCCATAACCTATATAAGGAACAGGAAAGTGCTAAATTAGGCTGAATGGCTAAATGTTGGCTGGTGTGTACCAAATGGCCTGTTTCTAGGATTTAAATTTCTCTGATTAATATCCAGATTGAAGTCTGTGAAAGCCACCACCATTTCTTTTCCCCTCAAGACACCAAAAATGTTTCCACTTTTTGCATGGGATTTTTAAAAATTCTGTACTCTTCTTTCAGCAAAACTGAAACTGGTACATAAGATACATAGAAGATAGGAGCAGAATGAGGTAATTTCGCACTTCGAGCCTGCTCCGCCATTCATCACGATCATGGCTGATCATCCAACTCAATAGCCTAATCTTGCTTTCTCCCCATAGCCTTTGATCCCATTCTCCACAAGTGCTATATGTAGCCATCTCTTGAATATACTCAATGCAAGATTTCATTTGATGGGTCTCAAATGGTTTGATTTTTGAGACCCTAAAGAAAAAATTTGCATGCCCATTAAAGTAAAGTATAAAACTCCAGTGATTTTCAATGTAAAATAAACCTTAATTGAAATCAGTTCTGACTAAGTAGTTAACTGCAAAGTTCAACCTATATGCAGTACAGGTTGTATAATCAACTTTAAATGTGGACACACCTGGATGGCTCTTCCACTGGCTGATACAAAGGCCTCGACTGTCGTTGTATAGCTACCACCTGCAAACTTTTCTTTTTCGGTCTTCCTTCCTTTTACTACAGGAATTGCAAGTAGCTCCTCGTATACTCGTGCATACAGTTCCAGAATTTGCAAAACCTAGGACAGTATAAACCAGTTGGAAGAAGAGAAAACAATACACGCGGTTGGTAATATATATTGATATCAATGTTAATTCTTGGAGATCCTAATTTATAAAAAGAGGACATCCCTTCATTGATATTCCAAACTTACACCTTCCAAAGTAAAATTGAAAATCATGGAAATACATACATACATAATTAACTATTGAAAAGAAAGACTGAATGGTTTTTTGATTTCAAAACTATCTAGGGCCAATGGCTCGGACATCAGGTGACTGAAAAAAATTCAGAAACGCTTATGATCTCCAAGCAATCTTTCTCCGCCATCCAACATGTTATTCTTCCATCTAGAGATAGGTTCTTGATCAATTCAGGGCAGCACGGTAGCACAAGTGGATAGCACTGTGACTTTACAGCGCCAGGATACCAGGTTCGATTCCCCGCTGGGTCACTGTCTGTGTGGAGTCTGCACATTCTCCCCATGTCTGTGTGGGTTTCCTCTGGGTGCTCCGGTTTTCTCCCACAGTCCAAAGTCGTACAGGTTAGGTGGATTGGCCATGCTAAATTGCCCTTGGTGACCAAAAAAGGTTAGATGGGGTTATTGGGTTACGGGGATAGGGTGAAAGTGAGGGCTTAAGTGGGTCGGTGCAGACTCGATGGGCCGAATGGCCTCCTTCTGCACTGTATGTTCTATGTAATTGAAGGCAATACAATTGCCACAATTGGCACCAAAATTAATGAGTTAATTAAGTTTAATGGCCAATCTAAAGGGGAATTATCAATTATTAACGTTTGGATTCTCATGTGACAGAACAAACTGAAATTTGGCTCCACCATGTGGCCTGTAATAGCTAATAATTTTCTCCTTTTTAAATACAAAAATGATACAGAAAAAACTCAAGCTACATAGTACAAGCTCCCAACTCAAAAGAAAAATACCATAATGCAGTTTGTACATACCAGATAAGACAATTTAGTGATGATTAATGCGACATTGTGACTATTTTAAAAAGTATATTCATATTTCCCACGAATGTGGCTGACATCATTCAGTTATTTTATTCCTATCCTCTCCAACATCTTACCTCTACTGCGGCCTCTTCTTCAGTGGCGAATGCTGTATGTCCTTCCTGCCATAAGAACTCACGCGTACGTAGAAATGGCTGTGGGTGTTTGAATTCCCAACGCTGCAAAATAAAGAAAATATATATATTTTTTTTTATAAATGTTTTTATTCAGTTTTCATATTTTATATTGAACAAATTACAAATTGTTAGGAGAGGAAAAAAAAACAAACACGCAAAAATTAACATACATATTTACAGGTAAGCATCTTCGTGGTAGTAACTGCCCCCCCCCCCTCAACATGTTTATTTAGTTTGGTTTTGGGCCTTAGCTAGCCATCGAACCCCCGTAACTAACCTGTAGCCCCCCCCCCCCCCTCCCGCTACCTTCCCCCGACTATTCTTCCTCTTGTACATTGGCCACAAATAGGTCCCGGAACAGTTGCATGAATGGCTCCCACGTTCTGTGGAAGCCGTCGTCCGACCCTCGGATGGCAAATTTGATTTTCTCCATTTGGAGAGATTCCGAGAGGTCGGACAGCCAGTCCGCAGCTCTGGGCGGCGCTGCTGACCGCCAGCCAAACAGGATTCTACGGCGGGCGATCAGGGAGGCAAAGGCAAGGGCGTCCGCCCTCCTCCCCAGGAATAGATCTGGCTGTTCTGAAACCCCGAAGACCGCCACTATCGGGCATGGCTCCACCCTCACTCCCACCACTTTGGACATAACCTCGAAGAAGGCTGTCCAGTACTCCACGAGTCTGGGGCAAGACCAGAACATGTGGGCGTGGTTGGCCGGGCCTCTTTGGCACCGTTCACATCTGTCTTCCACCTCCGGGAAGAACCTACTCATACGGGTTCTTGTTAAGTGGGCTCTATGTACCACTTTTAGTTGCGTCAGGCTGAGCCTTGCGCACGTGGAGGTGGAGTTGACCCTATGCAGTGCTTCGCTCCAGAGTCCCCACCCTATCTCCATCCCCAGGTCGTCCTCCCATTTCCTCCTTGTTGCGTCCAGTACGGTGTCGTCCCTATCTACCAGTCGGTCATACATGTCACTACAGTTCCCTAGGATATTCTCTAGGATACTTGCGTCCAGTAGGTCTTCCAGTAGTGTCTGTCGTGGCGGTTGTGGGTACGTCCTTGTCTCCTTTCGTAGGAAGTTTTTGAGCTGCAGGTACCGTAGCTCGTTCCCCCCAGCTAGCTGAAATTTCTCTGTCAGTTCGTCCAGTGTTGCGATCCTGTCGTCCGTGTATAGGTCCCTGACTGTCAGTGTCCCCCCGTCCTGCCTCCACCTTTTGAAGGTGGCGTCAAGAAAATATATATAATCGCATAGCCAATCATAACCTTTATGGACAATATAACAACATGAAGCAGAACATGCTGGAAATACCTCTAATTTGTATTTTTCTTATGCAATATTTACATTCTTATTAAATAATCTGGCACTTCCGGTGACAGGGATGTGCAGAGCAGTCACACATCAGATGGCTCTCCTCCAAAAGATCAGAAAATAGGCAATTTTCGCCTAAATTAGGCCACAAACACATCCCTTCACCCTCAACAATACAAAGAACAGCAAAGATGCCAGGAAGCAGCAGAGGATGGATGGAAGATGTTTCGCACGAGGGAACTGAGATGATGGAGGACATTAAAGGCAGAAATCAAGGCAACGATCAAATTAGCAGTGAAGGAGGCACTGGTCAGCTGGAAGGAGGCTGGTTTAGCTCACTGGGCTAAATCGCTGGCTTTTAAAGCAGACCAAGCAGGCCAGCAGCACGGTTCGATTCCCGTACCAGCCTCCCCGTACAGGCGCCGGAATGTGGCGACTAGGGGCTTTTCACAGTAACTTCATTGAAGCCTACTCGTGACAATAAGCGATTTTCATTTTCATTTTTCATTTCACCATGCAGGTGCCTCTCGATAAAATGGGAAAGAGATTTGAGGATCAGGGGAACACGATAAGGTAACTGGAGAAAGCTTCAACAGACCAGAGCGACCAAATTATCGCCCTGGATGCCGAAATAAGGAGATTGGTGGCAATTCAGGGGAACTTGGAGGTGGGACGGTGGAGGACTAGGATAACCAGTCACGGTACTGGAATATTAGGATAGTGGATCTGCCAGAAGGAATCGTGGGCAAGGACCCAACTGACTACGTGGCCAAGATTTTGGATTTGAATTTATTGTCACATGCACAGAGATACAGTGAAAAGTTTTATTTTACGTATAGTCCAGACAGATTGTTCCATACATGAAAAACATAGGACATACAATAGATACACAATGTAAATACACGACATAGGGTGAAGCATACAGAGTGTGTTACTACTCAGCAGAGAAGATGCATGGAGAGATCAGTTCAGTCCATAAGAGGGTCATTTAGGAGTCTGGTAACAGCAGGGAAGAAGCTGTTTTTGAATCTGTTAGTGTGTGTTCTCAGGCTTTTGTATCTCCTGCCTGATGGGGGCTGGTTTAGCACAGGGCTAAATTGCTGGCTTTGAAAGCAGACCAAGGCAGGCCAGCAGCACGGTTCAATTCCCGTATCAGCCTCCCCGAATAGGCGCCGGAATGTGACGACTAGGGGCTTTTCTTTTCATTTCATTTGATGGAAGAGAGAATATCCCGAGTGGGAGGGGTCTTTGATTATGCTGCCCACTTTCCCAAGGCAGCGGGAGGTGTAGCCAGAGTAAATGGAGGCAGGTTCGCGTGATGGACTAGGCTGTGTTCATGACTCTGTAGTTTCTTACGGTCTTGGGACGAGGAGTTGACATACCAAGCTGTGATGCAGCCAATAGGATGCTTTCTATGATGCATCTGTAAAAGTTGGTAAGAGTCAATGTGGACATGCCGAATTTCCTGAGGAAGTATAGGCGTTGTTGTGCTTTCTTGGTCATAGCGTCGACGTGGGTGAACCAGGACAGATTGTTGGTGGTGTGCACACCTAGAACTTTGAAGCTGACAACCATCTCCACCTCAGCACCACTGATGCAGGCTGAATGTGACGATACTTCGCTTCCTGAAGTCAATAACCAGCTCCTTAGTTTTGCTGGCATTGAGGGAGAGATTGTTGTTATTACACTACGCCACTAGATTCTCTATCTCTCTCCTGTAATCTGACTCATCGCTGTTCTCAATCCGACCCACTACATTCGTGTCATCAGCAAACTTGCAGATGGAGTTGGACCCAAATTTTACCACATGTGTGTATAATGGAGTATAGTAGGGAGCTAAGTATACAGCCTTGCGGGGTCCCACTATTGAGGTATTGTTGTTCATCCATGATTCTGGTCTATGGGTCAGGAAGTCGAGGATCCAGTTTCAGAAAGAGGAGCCAAGTCCTAGGTTTTGGAGTTTTGATATGAGCTGGGCTGGGATAATGGTGTTGAAGGCAGAGCTGTAGTCAATGAGTAGGAGTCTTTGTTATCGAGATGCTCCAGGGATGAGTGTAGGGCCAGGGAAATAGCGTCTGCTGTGGACCGGTTGTGGAGGTATGCTGAATACAGTGGTTTAAGGCCTTCTGGGAGTATGGAGTTGATGTGTCTCATGACCAACCTCTCGAAGCACTTCATAATGATACATGTCAAGGCCACTGGACGGTAAGGTTACCTGGTCCTTCTTTGGCATTGGTATGATGGTGGTCTTCCTGAAGCAGGTGGGAACCTTGGAAGGATTGGGGAGAGGTTGAAGATGTCCACGAACACACTCGCCAGTTGGCCTGCGCAGGATCTAAATGCACGACCAGGGACTCAGTCAGGATCCACTGTTTTCCGAGGGTTCACTTTCAAGAAAGCTGATCTGACCTTGGAGGCTGTGATGGTAGGTATGGGTGTGTCCGAGGCTGCTGGGTTTGTTGACAACAGTTTGTTGATTTTCTGCTCAAAACGAGCATAGAATGCATCGAGTTCATCGGGGAGGGGTGTGCTGTCGCCGGAGATTCTACTCGGCTTTGCTTTGCAGCCCCATTATCTTGTTTAAGCCTTGCCACAACTGGCAAGAGTCATGTTGTTAGTCTGTGCCTCTAGCTGAGCCTGGTATTGCCTCTTGGCCTCCCTGATGGCTTTGTGGAGGTCATACCAAGATTTATTGTATATGTCAAGGTCGCCAGTCTTGAACACCTCAGACCTGGCCTTCAGTAGGGAGTGAATGTCCCGGTTAAACCATGTTTTCTGGCTGGGGAACACACATTTCTCCACACTTGCTGATGAAGTCTGTGACGGAGGTTGCAATCTTGTTTCGGTTGGCCGCTGAGTTCTTGAATATGGACCAGTCCACTGACTCCAAGCAGTCGAGTAGGAGCTCTTCTGTCGCATTGGACCAGCATTGCACAATTTCTTAACTGGCTTCTCCCGCTTAAGTTTAAGATGCTGGGGAACCTAGTGGGGTGAGACAGCTTCCCCAAGCCGCCGGAGATCGACAGGGTCCATAGGTCACTCCAGCCGAAATCCAAAGCGGGGCAACAGCCGACAGCAATCACTGCCAAGTTGCACAGATACCAGGACCGGGAAAAGATCCTTCATTGGGCCAAACAAACAAAGTCCTTCATTTGGGAGGGGCACAGGATCAGAGTTTATCAGGACATTGGGACAGACCTGGGAAAGCGCTGGTCAGAACTTAACAGAGCGAAGTCAGCCCTGTATAATATCAAAGAACAAAATCAAATTTGGGATGCTGTACCCAGCCATATTCTGGGTACAGTAACAGAATACAAAACATTATTCACTGCCCCTGCAGATACAGACGAGTTCATCCAAAAGAACGGATCGGATAAGCAACAAATGAGACGGTAATGAGACATACAAAGAGGGGGTTGGAGAAACCAATCTACAATTTACACGGTACTGAATCACCTCGTTATGAACTAGCGAACCAGTTCACAGAAGGAACAGGGCGAGTGCAGCAAAGCACAGAAAAGTGTGAGGAGAAGACAGAGGGGAAACTGACATAGCAGGCGTAGAAAGGGGTCAGCCCAACCCTAAAAGGGAAGGTACCACACTAGCAAGAAAGCTCGTGGCAGAAGGTATGAATGGGGGGCGGGGGGGAAAGAGAGCCTTGGCTCATTCCCACCAGGGAGCGAGCACCTGGTGAGGGGAGGGGCTCTAGACCGGATTCAACAGGCAACTCGTGGAACAAGATGGCACCGCAAGCAGACTTTAACTGTGTACAGGACCAACTGACGGACAGATTAAATCCGAAAACGGGGAGAACGGCAATATGGCTGAAGAACATTTATGGAACATATGGGGGCTGTGGACCGATCAGGTTCATGCACCCGGGTGAGGAGGTCTCATTTTTTTCGCAAGGTCTGTACCTGTATCAATCTCTTTGTAGTGCAGAAAAATCGGTGCTTCCAGGGATCGTAATACTCCGTGATCGTACTTTCCGACACTCCACACTACAGGGATGAGAGGCTGGAGACAGGCCATGCCCAGTGCCCCACATGGAGGCTGAACACAGCCCTCCTGGCCGACAAGGTCGTCTGCCAGAAAACATCACAGTATATTACTAACAACCAGAATGGGGAAGTCTCACCCTCCATGTTCTGGGAGGCACTGAAAGCTGTTGTCAGAGGAGAGATTATCTCCTACAAGGCACGCAGGGAAGAGAGAGTGGCAAGGCAACAACAGATTTACTCCTTTCTGGAGGTAGACAGAGGATATTTCGAGACCCTGACCGTAGATCTTCTGGCGCAAGGAAAATGCTCCAGATGATCTTTTACCTGCTATCCACCAGGGAAGCAGTGTACCAACGTCGCCAGACACAGGGGAACCTTCTACGAACACAGATGAAGGTAGCCGCCTGCTGGCCCACCAGCTGAGAAAGCAGGCAGCCTCGAGGGAGATAGCGCAGGTTACCAAGATTTGGTAAGGGGGTGTATCTGTTCCAGTCACTTCATGAGTTGTATTTTGTTTACAGTGAAAAGTATTTTTCTGCGAACAGTTCAACAGATCATTAAGCAGATGAAAAGAAAAGGAAATAAAAGAAAACACATAATAGGGCAACACAAGGTATACAATGTAACTACATAAACACCGGCATCGGGTGAAGCATACAGGGATGCAGTGTTAATCAGGTCAGTCCATTGGAGGGTCATTTAGGAGTCTGGTAACAGCGGGGAAGAAGCTGTTTTTGAGTCTGTTTGTGCGTGTTCTCAGACTTTTGTATCTCCTGCCCGATGGAAGAAGTTGGGAGAATGAGTAAGCCGGGTGGGAAGGGTCTTTGATTATGCTGCCCGCTTTCGCCAGGCAGCGGAAGGTGCAGATGGAGTCAATGAATGGGAGGCAGGTTTGTGTGATGGGCTGTGTTCATGACTCCCTATAGTTTCTTGCGGTCTTGGGCCGAGCAGTTCCCATACCAGGCTGTGATGCAGCCAGATAGGATAGTTTCTGTGGTGCATCTGTATAAGTTGATAACAGTTACTTTGGACATACCAAATTTCCTTAGTTTCCTGAGGAAGATAGGTGCTGTTGTGCTTTCTTGGTAGTAGCATTGACATGGGAGGACCAGGACAGAGTTTTGGAGATGTGCACCCCTAGGAATTTGAAACTGCTAACCATCTCTACCTCGGCCCCGTTGATGCACAAGGGCTGTGTGCAGTACTTTGCTTTCTGAAGTCAATGACCACCTCTTTAGTTTTGCAGGCATTGAGGGATAGATTGTTCTCGCTGCACCACTCCACTAGGCTCGCAATCTCCCTCCTGTATTTTGACTAATCGTTATTCGAGTTCAGGCCCACTATGGTCGTATCGTCAGCAAACCTGTAGATGGAGTTGGAACCAAATTTTGCCACGCAATCGTGTGTGTATATACAGGGAATATACTAGGGGGCTCGGTACATAGCCTTGCGGAGCCCCAGTATAGAGGACTATTGTGGAGGTGTGGTTGTTCATTCTTACTGATTGCGGTCTGTGGGTTAGAAAGTCGAGGATCCAGTTGCAGAGTGAGGTGCCAAGTCCTAGGTTTTGGAGCTTTAATATAAGCTTGGCTGGGATTATGGTGTTGAAGGCGGAGCTGTAGTCAATAAATAAGAGTCTGATGTAGGAGTCCTTGTTGTCAAGATGCTCCAGGGATGAGTGTAGGGCCAGAGAGATGGCATGTGCTGTGGACCAGTTGCAGCAGAATGCGAATTGCAATGGATCAAGACGTTCTGGGAGTATGAAGCGATGCGCTTCATGACCAACCTTTCGAAGCACTTCATTGCGACTGAAGTCAGGGCCACCAGACGGCAGTCATTGAGGCATGTTGCTTGGTTCTTCATTTGCACCGGTATGATGGTGGTCTTCTTGAAGCAGGTGGGGACCTCGGAGCAGAGTAGGACAGGTTAAAGTTTTCCGCGAACACATGTGCCAGTTGGTCTGCGCAGGCTCCGAGTGCAAGACCAGGTATCCCATCTGGACCTGTTGCTTTCCAAGGGTTCACTTTCAGGAAAGCCAATCTGACTTTGGAAGCTGTGATGATGGATATGGATGTGTTGTGGGCTGTTGGGGCACTTGACAGCGGATTGTCGGTTACCTGCTCGAACCAAGCATAGAATGCATTGAGTTTAGGGCAGCACGGTAGCATAGTGGTTAGCACAATTGCTTCACAGCTCCAGGGTCCCAGGTTCGATTCCCAGCTGGGTCACTGTCTGTGCGGAGTCTGCACGTTCTCCCAGTGTTTGCGTGGGTTTCCTCCGGGTGATCTGGTTTCCTCCCACAGTCCAAAGATGTGCTGGTTAGGTGGATTAAGATTAAGATAGGTAGGTTGCTATCTATCTATATTGCTCTTAGTATCCTAAAAGGTTAAGTGGGGGTTGCTGGGTTACGGGTATAGGGTAGATACGTGGGCTTGAGTAGGGTGATCTTTGTAAGGCTGGTGCAGACCCGATGGGCCAAATGGCCTCCTTCTGCACTGTAAATTCTGTGACTCTATGACTCTATGTTCATCGGGGAGGGGTGTGCTGCTGCTGGAGATACTGCTCGGCTTCGCTTTGTAGCCCGTTATGTTGTTTAGGCCTTGCCATGACCGCCGAGAGTCTGTAACGCTAGTCTGTGACTCTAGCTTGGTCTAATATTCCCTCTTGGCAGCTCGGATGGCTTTGCGGAGGTCGTACCTGGAGTTCTTGTATAGGTCAGGGTCACCTGACTTGAACGCCACAGACCTGTCCTTCAGTAGGGAGTCAATCTTGCGATTGAGCCATGGTTTCTGGTTGGGGAACGTACCTATTGCTGTCTTTGGCACGCAGTCGTCCACACATTTGCTGATGAAGTGGCATACTCATTTAAGTTGGTCGCTGAGATCTTAAATATAGACCAGATAGAAAGATAGCAACGACGGATTGGTAGCCGACCAAATAAGGTCAAAGAGGCGTTCATGGCCTTCTATAGGGGGCTGTACATCTCCAAGCACCCCCCCCCCCCCACCGGACGGGGACTTGGTGGTGAAATGGTTACTCAATGGACTGGACATTTTTGCTAAAATTATAGGGGGCTTTGGAGAGACAACATAAGACCACAAGATATAGGAGCAGAATTAGGCTATTCAGCCCATCGCGTATGCTCTAACATTCAATCATGGCGAACATGTTTCTTATCCCCAAAATCTCCTGCCTTCTCCCCATAACCCCTGATGCCCTTATTAATCAAGAACCTATCTATCTCAATCTTAAAGACACTCAGTGACTTGGCCTCCACTGCCTTCTGTAGCAAGATTCACCACCCTTTGGCTGAAGAAAGTCCTCCTCATCTCACTTTTAAACCAACCACATCTGGAATATTATGCCCAGATTTGGCCTCCATGCTGAAGGATGGATACAGTTGTATTGGGGGCTACACAGAGAACGTTCCCCAAATTGGTGCCTGAGAGGAGAGGGTTGTACCATGATGAGAGGCTGAGTAAACCGGGTATATAGAAGGACGAGGGGTGAACTCACTGAAACAGGCAAGATTCTGAAGGTACTTGATACAGAGGATTTTCCACTAGCTGGGAAATCAGAATATTGCAGTACCCTGTCAGGACAAGGGGCCGATCATTTAAGACTAAGATAAGAAGGAATGTCTTCACTCAATGTGTTGGGAAACTTTAGATTCTTGGTTCATGGTTAAATATATTTAAGGCTGACACTTCCGGTTGCGGCTATGCGGAGCTAAGCCGCACGTTCGGCAGCTCCCGCTTTAATAGGACTTGTGGGCTCTTTTAAAGGGCCCCAAACGGCACTGATACGACGATTCCCGGTGAATAAAGGGGTCTGGAGCAAAACCCCCCTGGGATTTATGGTGCGGACCCGGAGTGGGGAGAGGAGAAAAACGGCAGCAGCTCACCTGGAAAAGCGGGGGAAGATGGACAAAATGGCGGCTGGTGGAGCCCCTGAGGAGTGGAGGCAGTGGGCTGAGGAGCAGCAGGCGGCCCTTCTGCACTATTTAACGGAGCTGAAAGGGGAGTTGCTGGAATCCCTGAAGGTTACGACAAGTAAGCTGCTGGAGACCCAGACAAATCAGGGTGCAGCGATACTCGAGTTGCAGCAGCAGGCCTCTGAGCGCGAGGATGAGGTCTTGGCCCTCGTGGGGAAGGTGGAGATGCACGAGGCGCTCCACAAAAAGTGGCAAGATCGTTTCGAGGAGATGGAGTTTCGAACAAGGAGGAAGAACTTGCGGATCCTGGGCCTCGCGGCGGGGCTGGAGGGGTCGGACCTGCCGGCCTATGTGGCCGTGATGCTGAACTCGCTGGTGGGGGCAGGATCCTTCCATCTGCCCCTGGAGCTGGAGGGGGCCCACAGAGTACTGGCCAGGCGGCCTAAGGCAAATTAACCCCCGCGGGCAGTGCTGGTGCGGTTCTATCGGTTCAGTGACCGGGAGTGTTGTCTGCGATGGGCCAAGAAGGTGAGGAGCAGCAAGTGGGAGAATTCGGTAGTGCGCGTCTACCAGGACTGGAGTGCGGAGGTGGCTAAGCGGAGAGGCGGGTTCAACCGGACAAAGGCGGTGCTCCACGGCAAGCAGGTGAAATTCGGCATGCTGCTGCCTGCGCGCCTGTGGGTCACCTACAAGGACCGGCATTACTATTTTGAGTCCCCGGAGGAGGCGTGGGCCTTTGTGCAGGCTGAAAAGTTGGACTCGAACTAGGGATTGGGGGCTGTGGGGGTTTTTTGTATCACTGTATATGCTGTTGCTGGTTATTCTGTTTGATTTTCTTTTCCTGCTTTCGGATGATGTTGGTTATGGTTTTGTGTTTTAAGGGGGGTGTTGGTTGCTGCTGGATTGGCCAGGGAGGAGCTGGTGTGGGTCGGGGGGGGTCGGGGTGAGGTTCTATCGCCGTGGGAAACGGGCCGAGTGGGTGCTGGCCAGGGGAGAGCAGTCGATGGGCTATCGCTAGTCGACGGGGGAGGGGGCGGGGTGCCCCCTGATCCGGCTGATCACGTGGAACGTGAGGGGGCTGCATGGGCCGGTTAAGCGGCCCCGGGTGTTTTCACATCTGAAGGGGCTGAAGGCGGACGTGGCCATGCTCCAGGAGACTCACCTGAAGGTGGCGGACCAGGTTCGTCTGAGGAAGGGGTGGGTGGGGCAGGTTTTCCATTCAGGGCTCGACACGAAGGACCGGGGGGTGGCGATCCTGGTGGGGAAGAGGGTGGCGTTTGAGGCGTCTGAGGTGGTGGCTGATAGTGGCGGCAGATATGTGATGGTGAGCGGTAAGCTGCAGGGAGAGAGGGTGTATGCCCCAAATTGGGATGGTGCTGGTTTCATGAGGCGTATGTTGGGCCGCATTCCTGACCTGGAGGTGGGGGGCCTGATCATGGGGGGAGACTTCAATACGGTGCTGGATCCCCTACTGGATCGTTCTAGTTCAAGGACAAGCAGGAGGCCGGCGGCGGCCAAGGTGTTGAGGGAGCTTATGTACCAGATGGGAGGAGTGGATCCCTGGAGGTTCGGGAGGCCGAGGACTCGGGAGTACTCTTTTTTTCTCCCACGTGCACAGGGTTTATACTCGTATTGATTTCTTTGTCCTGAGTAGGGGGCTGGTCCCGAGGGTGGAGGATGCCGAATATTCGGCTATAGCGATTTCGGACCATGCTCCACATTGGGTGGATCTGGAGATGGGGAGGTGCGGGACCAGCGCCTGCTTTGGCGTCTGGACGTGGGGTTGTTGGCTGATGAGGTGTGTAGGAGGATCCAGGGATGTATTGAGAGGTACCTCGAGATCAATGATACTGGGGAGGTCCGGGTGGGGATGGTGTGGGAGGCTCTGAAGGCAGTGATTAGGGGGGAGCTGATCTCCATCCGAGCCCATAGGGAGAGGGGGGAGAGGGGGGAGAGGGAGAGACTGGTGGGGGAGCTGTTGAGTGTAGGTAGGAGGTATGCGGAGGCCCCGGAGGAGGGATTGCTGGGGGAGCGGCGTAGCCTGCAGGCCAAGTTTGATTTATTGACCACCAGAAAGACACAGTGGAGGAAGGCGCAGGGAGCGGTCTACGAGTATGGAGAGAAGGCGAGCAGGATGCTGGCGCATCAGCTTCGCAAGCGGGACGCGGCTAGGGAGATTGGTGGAGTGAAGGATAGGGGAGGGAATGTGGTGCGGCAGGGGGCAGAGGTCAATGGGGTCTTTAGGGACTTCTACAGGGAACTGTACCGGTCGGAGCCGCCGGTGGTGGGGGGGGGGAGGAATGGAGAGCTTTTTGGACAGGCTGCGATTTCCAAGGGTGCAGGAGGAGCAGGTGGAGGGACTGGGGGCGCCGATCGAGTTGGAGGAGCTGGTCAGAGGGATTGGCCACATGCAGTCGGGGAAGGCGCCGGGACCGGATGGGTTCCTGGTTGAATTTTATAAGAAATACGCGGACCTGTTGGGCCCCCTGTTGGTTCGGACCTTTAACGAGGCATGGGAGGGGGGTGTTTTGCCCCCGACGATGTCGCGGCGCTGATTTCCCTGATCCTGAAGCGGGATAAGGACCCCTTGCAGTGTGGATCATATAGGCCAATTTCACTGCTGAATGTGGACGTCAGGTTGCTGGCGACGATCTTGGCCACTAGAATAGAGGGCTGTGTGCCGGGGGCGATACATGAAGATCAGACGGGTTTTGTGAAGGGGAGGCAGCTGAACACTAACGTGCGAAGGCTGCTAAATGTGATAATGATGCCGGCAGAAGGAGAGGCGGAGATTCTGGTGGCATTGGATGCGGAGAAGGCCTTTGACAGGGTGGAGTGGGGGTACTTGTGGGAGGTGTTAGGGTTTGGGGAGGGGTTTATTAAGTGGGTGAGGTTGCTGTACAAGGCCCCGATGGCGAGTGTAGTGACAAACGGGAGGAGGTCCGAATACTTCAGGCTCTACCGTGGGACGAGGCAGGGGTGCCCCCTGTCCCCCTTGCTTTTTGCGTTGGCAATTGAGCCTCTGGCCATGGCGCTCAGGGAGTCGGGGAGGTGGAGGGGTCTGGTGCGGGGTGGGGAGGAGCACCGAGTGTCGCTGTATGCAGAGGACTTGCTGCTGTATAGTAGGGATAGTAGGGGGCTGGCGCTGCCCAACCTCTCTGGGTACTATTGGGCGGCTAACGTCTCGATGGTACATAAGTGGGTAATGGATGGGGAGGGGGCAGCGTGGAAACGGATGGAGATGGCGTCCTGTGGAGGCACGAGCCTGAAGGCACTGGTAACGGCGCCGTTGCCGCTTCCTCCAACGAGGTACACTGAGCCCGGTGGTGGCGGCTACCCTCAAAATTTGGGGGCAGTGGAGGCGACACGGGGGGAAAGGGGGGGGGGGGGGGGGGGGGGGGGGTGTTCGGTGGAGGCCCCGTTGCGGGGGAATCGCCAGTTTGTCCCAGGGAACATTGATGGCGGGTTCCTGGGTGGCACAGGGCGGGCATAAGGAAGTTGGGAGACCTGTTCATTGACGGGAGGTTTGCGAGCCTGGGTGAGCTGGAGGAGAAGTTTGAGCTCCCCCCGGGGAATATGTTCAGGTACCTTCAGGTCAAGGCATTTGCTAGGCGGCAGGTGGAGGGGTTTACTTCGCTGCCCCCGCGGGGGCATGGGATCGGGCGCTCTTGGGGGTGTGGGTCGGGGAGGGGAAGGTGTCTGACATCTACCAGGTGATGCAGGAGGTGGAGGAGGCGTTGGTAGACGAGCTGAAGGCAAGTGGGAAGTGGAGCTGGGGGAGCAGATTGAGATGGGGACATGGGCGGACGCCCTGGAGCGGGTGAACTCCTCCTCTTCATGTGCGAGGCTTAGCCTCATTCAGTTCAAGGTACTGCACAGGGCTCATATGTCCGGGACGAGGATGAGCAGGTTTTTTGGGGGTGAGGACAGGTGCATTAGGTGTTCGGGGAACCATGCCCATATGTTTTGGGCATGCTCGGCACTGGGGGAATTCTGGAAGGGGGTAGCAAGGACGGTGTCGAGGGTGGTAGGATCCAGGGTCAAACCAGGCTGGGGACTCGCGATATCTGGGGTTGGGGTGGAGCCGGGAGTGCAGGAGGTGAAAGAGGCCGGTGTTTTGGCCTTTGCGTCCCTAGTAGCCCGGAGGAGGATCTTGTTGCAATGGAAAGATGCGAGACCCCCAAGCGTGGAGACCTGGATCAATGACATGGCGGGATTCATAAAGCTGGAGAAGGTCGAATTCGCCCTGAGGGGGTCGGTACAAGGGTTCTTTAGGCGGTGGCAGCCTTTCCTCGACTTTCTGGCTCAACGATAAGGAACTAGGTCAGTAGCAGCAGCAACCGGGGGGGGGGGGGGGGGGGGGGGGGGGGGGGGGGTGTGTTCAGGGGGGTATTGTTTATGTTAAGTTAATTATTGTTAATTTATTTTGTTGTTTATTGGGTATGGGGGGGGGGGGGGGATGTTCGCTATATGCGCTGTTGCGTGTTTATTATTATTCTGTTGCTATATATTTTTCAAAAAATTTCAATAAAAAATATATTTTTAAAAATAGATATATATTTAAGGCTGAGTTTGACAGATTTTTGGTGTCTGAGTGAATCTCAGAATATGGGGAGCTTGTGGTCAGATGTATTTGTAGCCAAAGATCAGCCACGATCATGCTGAATGGTGGATCTGGCTTAATGGGCCATATTGTCTACTCCTGCTGCTTTTCTCATTCTTCTGCAAAAATGCCATGGTACAGAGTTCTATCTTGGGAAAACTAGAACCGAAACATGTACAATTAAACAACTGAAAACTTTGAATAAGTATATCTTCCTCTGCTGTAGAGGCTGAATACTGTTGGTGGCTTCGAAAACTTCAGAAGAACTTCACTGTACTTAAGATAATGGGCTTCACATTTGAGAAGTCACGATGATAATTATAAACAGAAACAGAACCAAGCATGATTGAACATAGAATATTCCAGCGCAGTACAGGCCCTTCGGCCCTCGATGTTGCGCCGACCTGTGAAACCACTCTAAAGCCCATCTACACTATTCCCTTATCATCCATATGTTTATCCAATGACCATTTAAATGCCCTTAATGATGGCGAGTCCACTACTGTTGCAGGCAGGGCATTCCACAACCTTAATACTCTCTGAGTAAAGAACCTACCTCTGACATCTATCCTTCAATTTAAATCTTTGGGTTGTGTGGGCGAAACCCAATCGGACACGGGAGAATGCCCAAACTCCACACGGACAGCGGCCCAGAGCCAGACCGAACCCTATTTCTACAACGTATGTGGGATGCTTGAATAATGAAAAACATACAGCGCCATCCTATTCCAGGTTTCATTTCTGTGCCATGCACCATCCAGCCAAGAGGTAGGTGGGCACAGGCTCCTACAATGGTGGATTCTCATTAATTACTGAAAGGAGACGAAAGATCTGGACAAATTTGCTGTGGATATTCTGTTCCTTTATAATGCCTCCTTATTTCTGAATTTTATACGTTTTCAGTATTCATACTAGGTTTTCTACATTCCTACTTGGAATGTAACATAAAAGCATCAATACACATTAATGCATGTAAATATTGCCTTCAATACCTACCACTACGTTGCACCATTGATTGAGTTTGATTGGTAAATCACGATGTGACTGCACCCATTTGGCATAGGTTGGGTACATGACTGACAAAATGAAGACAAACAGGACAGAATTAGGCCTTCGCAATAACACAGGCAGCTTCTCCTATAAAGTGTTCATCTTATAATGTCTCCCAGTTCTGACAAAAATATCAACCTGTAACATTAACCCCACAGTCCTTGCTTCAAGATGCTGCCTGACAATTCAAATGTTTCCAGCATTTTCTGTTTTTATTTCACAAAGAAAATATCAGGGATGACAAATTATATGATTACAGGAAATGGGCTCTTCACATTAAGGCGATTATGAGACCTTATAGATGTTAGCAAAATTATGAGAAAGTAAATTTGAAAAGAATATTTCCACCGATTGATTATAGAGTCATACAGTACAGAAGAGGCCCATCAAGTCTGCACCAACAAAATAACACTAAATCTACACTAATCCAACTCTCCAGCACTTGGCCCATAGCCTTGGCTACGATGACATTTCAAGTGCTCATGCAGGTACTAGGTTTCCTGCCTCTACTACCTTCCAAGGCAGTGCATTCCAGATTGCCATCACTCTCTAACTAAAAATAATTTTCTTCAAATATCCTCTCAACATTCTGCCTCTCACCATAAGGTTATGCCCCCTCATTATTTACTCTTCAACCAAGGGGAACAGCCGCTTCCTATCCACCCTGTCCATACTCAACCTCAGTCTTATACACCATAATCAGGTCACTCCTCAGCCTTCTCTGCTCTAAAATAAATAAAACCCGAGTCTATTCAGCCTCTCTTTATATCTCAAATGCTCCATGCCAGGCAACATCCTGGTGAATCTCCTCTGTAGCCTCTCCAGCACAATCACATCCTTCCGATAGTGAGTCAGCCAGAACTGCAGACTACTCCAGCTGTGGCCTAACCACATTTTTGTATAGCTCTAACATAACGTCCACTCTCTTATAATCTATGTCACGACTGATAAAGGCAAGTGTCCTATATGCCTTAACCACCCTTTAAACCTGTCCTGCCATTTTCAAGGATCTATGAACCAACACCCCAAGATCCCTCTGTTCCTGAGCTTCCTAGTGACCTGCCATGCATTGAATACTCCCTTGTCTTGTTACTCCTTCCAAAGTACATCACCTTGCACTTTCAGGGCTAAATTCCATCTGCCACTGATCTGCCCATCTGACTACCCATCTATATCTTCCTGCAAACCAAGACCTTCTTCCTCACTATTAGCCAACCTGACAATCTTCGTGTCATCAGCAAACTTATAATCTCCCCCCACATTCTCATCTCTGTCATTTATATATATCATGAACAATAAGAGACCAAACATTGATCCCTATGGTTCACCACTGGACACAAAAATAACAATAATAATAATATTTTCATTGTCACAAGTAGGCGTACATTAACACTGCAACAAAGTTACTGTGAAAAGCCACTTGTCGCCACATTCCGGCGCCTGTTCGGGTACGCAGAGGGAGAATTCAGAATTCTCAGCTGGTACGGGAATTGAACCAGCACTGTTGACCTTGTTCTGCATCACAAACCAGCTGTCTAGCCCACTGAGCTAAACCAGCCCCCTGGCACCTTCTATCAACACCCTGTGTCTCCTACCACTAAGCCAGTTTTGGATCCAAAATGCCAAGTTACCCTGGGTCCCGTATGCTTATAACTTCTTCAGACACCCCTGTGGGCCCCCATCAAAGACTTTGCTAACTCCATGTAAATACATCAACTGCACTATCCTCATTGAAAAATTCAATCAAATTAGTTAGGCAAGACTTCCTTCGGATAAAGCCATGCTGTCCCCTGATCAAACCTTGCCTCTCCAAGTGGAGATTAATTTTCTCATTCAGAATTTTTCTCCAATAGTTTCCCTACCACTGACTGATGACACTCACTGGCCTGTACTTCCCTGGTTTATCCCTACCACCCTTCTTGAAAAGTCAAACCACATTAGCCGTCCTCCAATCCTCTGGCATCTCCCCTGTGGCCAAAGAGGTATTTCAAAATTTAGGTCAGAGCCCCTGTAATTTCCTCCCTTGCCTCTCTCAGCAGCCTGGTATACAACTCATTTGGACCTGGGGACTTGTCCACTTTTCAGCCCACCAAAACCTCATTCCCAATGTCAAAATCTACAAGAATCTCACAGTCCTTCTCCCCGAATTCTGTATCTACATCCTCCTTCCCGCAAGTGAAGACAGATGTGAAGTAATCGTTTTAACACCCTACCAATGTCCTCCGGCTCCACACCAGATTGGCGAGTCGGGTCATAAATTTATCACCCACCAAAAGAGGGGAAGGTTAGGAAAAATTTTATGTAGGTGATCACAAGGATAATGGAATGTCTTAGCAGAAACAGTTGTGGAAACAGATCCAACAATTGCTTTTTAAAAAATTAGATGAATATTTGAAAAATAAACAGTTTAAAATAGAATGAGCATTCAAGTGGATAGCTCATTCTGGAGTCGGCAAACAATGAGCTCAGTGACAAGTTCTGTGATTGTAAATTAAAAGAATGCATTCAAGCCGAACTCCATTTCTCATGGAGACACTCCAATGCATTACTAAAGAGGAGCTGCTTTGTAGGTGACACTGTGCTTCACGTACATTTGAAAACAAGCTCCTATCTGTTCAGGTGAATATTAAAGATAATAACAATAATAACCTTTTGTTGTCACAAGTATGGCACTATTTGAAAGGGACAGGGAAAAGAGCAGGAAATGTGGGGTTAAAATTCCAACATCAAATGGAAATACTAAAATAAGATCAATGGGTAGTTTATCTGATTGGCAGTTTGAGGAATCTGGTGGAAACAAGCTTCTGCATTCATCTATATAACAATGGCTATACATTAATTGGATGAACCCCTTTGAGGTTCTCGGCATGCTAAGATCATCTTCAATGTATTCTCTCTCTCTTTATAGCTACAAGATCCATTCAGTTTGAAATCAGTAAGCCATGATCAGAAATTCCTGATTAAATTATTTCCTACCTGTTTCACTCGTTGGGCGAACAGCAATCGGTTCTGCTAACTCTGTTTTTTCCTGATCTGGTTACCCAAGCAACCTTATTTTGGAAAAAATAAAATTAATTTCTCCATGGACCAAAACAGAAAGATTTTATTATTACTCAATATTTCTCCACCAAATGCACCACTGGACTCTATTCACATTAGAATATTGTATTTTATACATCGTATTTCACACAATCTTTAAATGAAAGAAACAGGATCGTATTTTGGATCAAATCCAACAGAACTTGAATTTATACCACTCAAATAATCAACAAGTGGCTGCACGATAGGCAAATCAATAGATTTCTTTTTCACAATCAACTCTCGACTGAGAATCTCTGTGTAAGATTTGGCAATCTTACACACAATCACAGAAGTAACAATTCAGATCTTTCAAATTGGAATCATGCCAAATCTTTTAAAGAACACAATGCTCAATTATATGTCTTCAAAAGAAACACAAAGCGATTGGATTTCAAGTGGCTTCAGAAGGAAATATATTTATATTTTTACCTCTGGGGCAAAATCTGCTATATGTGCCTTTTCCTTCTCAAGGGCTGCCTGAGACACAAACATGGGGAAGTAACAGTTCTCCACGCCAAGTTTCTTAATCTCAGGGTCAAAAAACTCTTTGATAGCTTCCCAGATAGCATAGGACCAGGGTCGGAGAATATAGCAGCCGCTGACATCATAATATTCAATCAATTCAGACTTCGTAATCACCTAGGTTCATAAAAAAAAAATAATTGCATGACTTCTAAGATTTACACAATTTGCATTTGTCAGACGATTTGCTGCAAATGAGCTCAAATGATTCTCAATTTAAGAGTAATCATTTTACAAATCAATGGGTAAAAGCAAAATTCTACATTTTTCTAGATCATGTAACCTGGTTTCTGAAAAACAGACTTTCTGGCTTGAAACTGGATGGCCGTTTCAAATTCACAACTTTCACACCTTCTCCTCACACAGGACATTTCCCCACACAACTAAACATTTTAAATATCTTTCTTTTCTGCCGCGCAACGGAGGGCTCCCGTTCGATAACGGCATTTTCGGGGCTTTAAGCCTGGTCCCAGGGTCCACGGAGGCGTCAAAGGCACGGAGGAGGCACAGAGGAGGCACAGAGGAGGCACAGAGGAGGCACAGAGGAGGCACAGAGGAGGCACAGAGGAGGCACAGAGGAGGCACAGAGGAGGCACAGAGGAGGCACAGAGGAGGCACAGAGGAGGCACAGAGGAGGCACAGAGGAGGCACAGAGGAGGCACAGAGGAGGCACAGAGGAGGCACAGAGGAGGCACAGAGGAGGCACAGAGGAGGCACAGAGGAGGCACAGAGGAGGCACAGAGGAGGCACAGAGGAGGCACAGAGGAGGCACAGAGGAGGCACAGAGGAGGCACAGAGGAGGCACAGAGGAGGCACAGAGGAGGCACAGAGGAGGCACAGAGGAGGCACAGAGGAGGCACAGAGGAGGCACAGAGGAGGCACAGAGGAGGCACAGAGGAGGCACAGAGGAGGCACAGAGGAGGCACAGAGGAGGCACAGAGGAGGCACAGAGGAGGCACAGAGGAGGCACAGAGGAGGCACAGAGGAGGCACAGAGGAGGCACAGAGGAGGCACAGAGGAGGCACAGAGGAGGCACAGAGGAGGCACAGAGGAGGCACAGAGGAGGCACAGAGGAGGCACAGAGGAGGCACAGAGGAGGCACAGAGGAGGCACAGAAAAAGATGGTGTCGAAAATCAGCAAGAAAGCAGCTGTTAAAAAAACAGCTGAAGGTCTGTCGGGGAGTGGAGGGGTCACCAAGGAAAAAGGAGGCTGGAGCACCAGAGGAGGCCGCATTGCCTACGGCTGAAGAAATAACTAAAGTGATGGCTGCTGAATTCAAAAGGCAGTTTACAAAACACTTGGAGGCGATGAGGGAGGTTTTGAGTGTGCTGGTGGAGGAGACGATTTCCCCAGTGACGACGGCGGTGACGAGCGCAGTGGCGGAGGTGCGGGAGCAAGGGGAGGCTCTGAAGGAAGTGGAGGAGACATTATTGCAGCACGGTGATCAACTTACTTCGATGGGGAAGGAGATGCGGAAGGTGATAGAGATTAATAAGGATCTGCGAGGAAAAATGGAAGACCTGGAAAACAGATCCAGCCGACAGAATTTGAGGATTGTGGGGCTGCCCAAAGGAGTTGAAGGGCTGAGGCCGACTGAGTATTTTGCCGCTATGCTGGCGAAACTATTGGGGGAGGGGGAGGATCAATCCAGATATGAACTGGGTCGGGCTCATCGGTCGTGGAGGCCTGTACCAAAGGCGAATGAGCCGCCAAGGGTAGTGACTCTGTGCTTCCGTAGGTACAGTGTGAAGGAGAAGGTACTGTGCTGGGCCAAGCAGAAGCGGGTGGTGTAGTGGGCTGGAGCTGGTATACGTGTATACCAGGACTTTACGGTGGAGCTGGCGAGGAGGCGGGCTGCTTTCAACCGGGTGAAGAGGGCACTGTACATTAACACGGTGCAGTGCGGCATTGTATATCCAGCGAAGCGGAGGGTGACTTATAAGCTCAAGGACTTTTATTTTGGAACAGCGGAAGCAGCGGAGGAGTTTGCGAAGGCAGAAGGACTGTGGCAGAACTGAGAAATGGCCATGTGCCGATGTAATCGGAGGACAGTATTTCCTTCTTTTTTGTTTCACTGCGTGTGGGTGTATGGGCTAAAGGAGCCAATGTTGTATATATTTGGACAAGGGAAGTGATGGGACTTTCACTCGAAGTGAGGGCTCTTTGGGGTGTAGGTGGACATGCGGGGTGTGCGCGCTAAAAGTGGATTTCTGGGCTTTCCTAGGGCCGGGAAAGGGGGAAAAGGGACCCGGGCGGGGGCCTCCACGCTGGCCGATTTAAGCTGGCCAGTGAAAGGGAGTGAGGTGGGGGGAGGGGCTGCGGCCATCAGAGCCTGGCAGAACAGAGTCCGAGTGGTCTAGCCAGGGTGGAAAGTTGGGGGGGGGGGGGGGGGGGGGGGAGGAACAGAGGTTGGTGGGAGGAGTTTTACAAGAGGCAGTGGACGGGAGGAGTTGGAGGGCGGGGCTTTACAGACCTTGGATATCACGTACGGTACTCTTTCAGAGGTTGGACGGTGTTGAGTGTGTATGTGTGGTTGAGGTTGGGGGGGGGGGGGGTTGGACTCTCTGGTGACCATGGGCAGTCCCGGACCCTTTTTTCTTTTTCTCCTTTGTCTTTTGTTTCCACCGTGTGAGCGTTTGTTTTATTGGATGCATATATTGACAGTTGGGCCATTGTTTGAGGTGGTGGGAGGATGGAATCGTTGTTATTGTTAAGGGGGTTGATTTTGTATTTGTTACCGTTTACTGTTTGTGGGTGGGGTGTAAATGTTGAAGGAAAATGTGAAAATGGAGAATAAAAACAGTAAAAATATATATCTTTCTTTCCCTTTCATCTCAGGTTCCATTGTCCTCAAACATCTCTTTGCAATCAACTTTTGCAAACAAAAGAATCTTTCAGGTTTTCCTCTTTTGTGCAGGATTTGCCCCACCCCCATACTCGGCAATATGTTTTGCAGAGACGACCCACCATCGGCCAGCAGCAGGATCTTCTGGTCCCACCATTATCAACAGGTTTTCTCATTGTTCATGCCCTCTGCCACTAGGGAACCTGCGGCGAAGACTCGCCGCCGGCAGGACCGGAAGATCCCATCAGCAGGAGCGACTGGAAAACTTCAACTTTCATCTCTACTTTTGGTCAATAAAATGTTATATTGGCGGCACGGTGGGGCAGTGGTTTGCACTGCTGCCTCACAGTGCTGAGGACCCAGGTTCGATCCCAGCCCCGGGTCACTGCCCGTGTGGAATGTGCACATTCTCCCAGTGTCTATGTGGGTCTCACTCCCACAACCCAAAGATGTGCAGGGTAGGTGGATTGGCCACACTATATTGTCCCTTTTAAAAACATTTTTTAATGCATTGAAAATGAAATTTAATATGCCTTTTCTGGTTTACCGATAAACCTGTGTATGTTGTAAACATTCCTCGTCACCTCTAAACTCCCCTTTGAAGTTCAATAGCTGAAAGGTCAAGTTCCCACTTACCTTGCAATGCAAATTTTAGATACAATCTCACCATAACCGCTCATCACAAATGCATCAACACAACACCCTTTTATCTCAGTTCTCAATGACAAGCTATTTCTAGTAACCTTCCCCCATTTAAGTAATCATGGACACAGAGCTTTCTTTAGAAAAGACCACCATAATCTCAAATATATTTTTATAAATTCATCATCATACTAATCTCTGGTCAAAGCTTTCCCTGTGACAGCTTTTTAGACATATTAGTAATAGATGTCTAATGGCATGGTAAGCAATATCTTAGTGTTATCAGCTCACAGTCTGAAAACCCATAGGGGATAAATTTTAACATCTCTCTCTAGATGGTCACCTGGAAAATCAGACTTCCCATTCACTACAAATCGATCCAATTTTCTTCCATTACAGTCAATTAAATAAAGATTAGGGATGTGAGAGTGTTTTACAACAGACAGGCAATCCACTCTGCTGGGTTACTGGCACAGTAACCACAGAAATAATTTCACTCTCTTTCTCCTGTGAACTTACACTTAATGGTTAAATAGCAAACTTATAGCCAGAAATCAAAGGACACGGAAAGTAGCAGAGGAGGAAAATGTCACAAAAATGCAGATAGGACTAAATATTACAGAACAGCGTTGGTTTTTCTTTCCATTAGATTGGTGCAACAACTTTGAAATTTTTTTTTTTTTTAAAGCATCGATATATTCTGAAGTGCAAATCAAACTTTAGGTATAACTCCAAGTTACCAAGATAGCTATTATAACTCTGCATTTAGGATATTTAGAATTAAAACATTGGGTGGCAGGTGGCACAGTGGTTAGCCCTGCTCTCACAGCACCAGGTCCCCAGGTTCAATTCCAACCGTGTCAAGTTTGCACTTTCGCCCTGTGTCTGTGTGGGTTTCCTCCAGGAGCTCCGGTTTCCTCCCACTGTCCAAAGATGTACAGGCTAGGTGGATTGGCCATTCTAAATTGCTCCTGTGTCCAACAGTTTGGTGGGGTTATAAGGATACTGGTATAGGGCAGGGGGAGTTGACCTAAGTAGGGTTCTCTTTCAGAGGGTCGGTGTATGCTCAATGGGCAAGATGCACTGTAGGGTTTCTATGTTGGCTAGGTTTAAATAATTTAACTTACAAGTCTTAACATTAAAGAATATTGGACTGGATTTTGCATGGGGTTTGAAATGTTTTGACTGTAAACTATTAGTGTTCATTGTAATTACTTCTCTGAAACTGACTGCAACTTCAGGATACAAATGCAAAATACTGCAAGATATTGGGGAATCTGAAATAAAAACTGAAAAATGTCGGAAATACTCAACAGTTCTGACTAGCAGTAGCTGTGGAAAGAGAAACAAATTTAATATTTCAGTTCTATGATCTTACATTAGAATTTCAATGTTGCAAATTCAGGACATGCAAGATTAGCATGGAAATCCTGGAGTTGGTCACTCAAAAGCTCTTCCAGACTGCACCCTTCTTAACCTCCACAAGAGTCAGCTTTATCACAAAATCAGCAATAATTCCAATTTTCCCACGCCATTCGAAACACCCGAAATAGTCACATCTTTTTCATTCAGGTGTAACTGGGTTTTGAATAACTATCTGATTAATAGAATTTAAACGAACAGATCCGGTTCTGAAATAATTTCAGGTCTTGAAAGTACAGTTAAATGATTCATTGATAGATTTAAGTTAACTTTTATTTTGAAAAGATCTCTTCAGAATATCATAGCTCTACATTACCCTGTGCGTATATTCCAAGTTTTAATTAGCTCTATGCGAAAATTCTTAGAAGCAATTTTGTTTTACTGCTTTTTGTCTCCTGTTAGTGTGCCTGTGAGAAGTCCTTTAAAGTGATTGGATACTTGGGTGTTCTGATGACATTACTATTCATCTCTCCTTCACACAGTAATGCTCTGTGGAGAAGGCAGCATCATTGTACAGCACCAGAACGGAAATTATCCCCAGTGTTTGGGACCTTGACAATGAGGGAGAGAGGAAGTAAAAGAAGAGGTGGTACATCCTGCACTTGTATGGAAAAGTGCAGCGGAGGAAATGGTCCCTTCAGGAAGCAGAAAGAGAGAGGTTGTGTTTGGTGGTGGCACTGCACTAGAGGTGGCAGTGATTGATCTGTTGAATAGGAAGGCCAGTTGGGAGGAAGGCAAGGACATGGGGAACCCGCTCTTGGTTGCGGGGAATGAAAGGAAGGGGTGAGAACAGACTACAGGAAATAGCAAGGACATGGTCGAGGGACCGGTCAAGCACAGTGAGGTGAGAATCCTTGATTGAGGAAAAAGGAAGAGATGTTAGAGCACTAGTATGGAATATTGCATCATCCAACCCGATTTCAGATTTGGAAGAAAAAGAAACTGGAAGAAAGGAATCATGACCTTACAGGAAATGGAGTCTAAGGATCTTCAGTTAGTCAGGGTAGTTGTGGAAATCAATGGACAGAGGATGAAACCAGCAGGGTAGGATGTGAAACAATTGGCCTAATGGGGCAGTCCTATTTGTGGATCTTACAAGAGGAGATACAGGCTGTTCAGGACTGGGAGACTTTTTCGGATGGGAGGGCTGGGGACGGAGAAGATGAAGTCAGTAACAGTCATGGAAAGAATGGCTTGATGTTTGGTGGTGGGGTCATGGTCTGATAGAGGTCACAGGATGTGTCACAGAGCTGACATTTATATAATAGGGAGATGTCAGTACGCCCAGCAACATCATATTTTGCAGGTTTAATGACCATATTATGGTTGTATCTGAAATAATTGAATGCTGCAATTCAGAGGGAAATACTTCAGAGTGAGGGAGGGGAACAGAGGAATTGAGGGGCCAATGTCACACCAGCAGTTCTCAAAGAAAAGATCTAGAGAGGGCAAGAGGGAGGGGTCCAGGCAGACACTGGATGGATAAATGGGTCCATTGTACATGGGGTGGGAAGATTCCTGACCAAAGAATTGGGTGAAGAGGTAAAGGAAGAAGGGCTGCAGAAAATGCCAATTTATAGCTAACTTAAAATGTTTTTTATAATAATTCAAATACAAATGACCCAAAAAGGTATTAGAAAAACACTTACTTGTGAATACCACTCTGCTAGATTCTCTTCTTTTTTAGCTTCTAGGCCCAACCTACAATCAAGATGGTAACATTAAAAATTGACAAATAAAAACATTCTTAATAACTGAACCAAGTCCATACTTCATGTTTTATATTCCTAGTTAGATGCCAAAAATACATTTGACAGGACAGAATGGGAATATCTTCGTGCAGTTTTGGACAGGTTGGGGCTCAAGTTTGTGTCATGGATAAGCCTGTCGTTATTATACATAATAATATTATGTATTAGGCTCCGTCGGCTAGTGTTCGCACCAAACCACAAACTCAGGTTTCTTTCTATCAAATAGGGGAGACAAAGGTGCCCTTCTCTCCCCCCCCTCATATTTGCATTGACGATAAAGCCTTTGGCCATCATATTCAGGGCTTCGGGCCAGTGAAAGGGAATAATTAGGGGAGGGATGGAGCATAGTGTGTCCCTATAAGCTGATGACCTTTCACTTTGTGTGGCAGGCCCGATTCCCACTATGGGTGGTATAATAGAACTACTGTGGTGCTTTGGCTCCTTTTCTGGATATAAATTAAATCTGTTAACAACCATTTTGTTTGTTTGGATCTGGGGAATATTTTTTTGGGAGGGTCAATAAATTGATATCATGCTTATGGTCTTATGTGGGCACTGTTCCGGAGGTCCGGCAAACCATGCGCACATGTTTTGGTCTGGTCCCAAGCTTATAGATTTCTGGGTCTGCTCCTTTAGCACCATGTCGGCGATTCTGAAGATTTAGCTGGAGCCCTGCACTTTAGTGGCCATATTTGGGGTGTCAGACTTGCCGGAGTTGCAGATGGGCACGGGGCAGATGTCCTGGCCTTCGCCTCACTGATTGCCCAGAGGCAAGTACTGGTGGGTGGAGGTCTCCATCTCCACCAAGTGCCTCGGTGTGGCTGGGGGGTTCTTATACCTCGAGGGGATTGACGACAGCTGTGAACGGTGTTCTCGGGAGACGGCTAATCCTATTCATATGTTCTGGTTGTGTCCCAAGATGTTAAGCTTTTGGGTCTCCTTCTTTAACACTAACTAAGTCAGAGATTCTTATCGTCGAACTGTAGGTACGGCAAATGGAGGCGAAAATGGATATCCTTGCTTTTGCCTCGTTAATAGCCCGGAGGCAAGTTCTGCTTAGGTGGAGGTCTCCTACCCCGCCCAGTGCCTCGGCGTGGTTGGGTGACTGCATGGAATTTTTACATTTGGAGACGGTCAAATATACCATGCGGCAGTCTATAGAGAGGTCCTACCTAGAGATGGCAGCCATTAATTTCCTTTTCAAAGAGTCAGTCACCGTCAGATAAGGTTTTTTTAAAGTTTATTGTTGGGGGTTAGTTTGGATGTGTTCTTAACTGTTGACTATGTTGTTTTTATACCGTACCCCGAAGCATCCGTTGTATATTTTGTTATACTATTTTGTCTAAATGAAAAAGTTTTGAATAAAAGTTTTTAAATGCTTATGTACCGGGTTTGTTTCTTCGGCCCCTGGCCTTCACCTGCGCCTCCATTGCTTGATCCCTTTTCCGGTTCTTTTGCTGCATCTTTCTTGTGCCCCTCAGGTTTTTCAGCCTTATTCTGCTTCTCAGATTTGTTCTGTTTCTCCTTTTTGTTTTTGTTCTCTTCATCACTGCCTGCAGCTGGTTTATACTCTATTCCTGTTAAAGCTTTATACTGGCCCTTCAAATCAAGGAGCACAGCCACAGCAGCATCGATTTCCGCCTGGAGAAATTCATAGAATGGGGTTACAAGAAGGATAACTAAACCAAATTTGAAATGTGCAAAAAGTTAGATAATTTCCCACTGCATGAAAGTATAATGTGCATTTAATTACAGCCATTCACTGGAATATATAGTTTTCCATTTACTCAGGCTGGGGAAAAGAGACATCTACGCAGGATCATCAGTTATGTGCAACATAAAACTCCCTTTAATCTACTCAAAGCAATGTGTTTCAACCTATCTGTCCAAGAATGGTAATGTCTGTCAGTGTTATTGGCCAGGGTTTAGAGAACACCAAAGTGTATCATAGAGTTCACCTGACCCATGACTTTTAATAAATTGTGGTTATGGGGAGCACAAGAGCCTGCATTTACAGGTGTGATGTAACAGAAATCTAAAGAACTTTTAAAACAAAACCATGTTTACTTATGAATCCAGTTAACACTTTATAAACACACAGTAAACATCTTAACAACTATCAACACTAATAATCTCCACAGATATAATATTCTATAAGTAACCCTTCATAACTTTGCTAACAACATCCATAAAGCCTAAATACCCTTTTTACAGAGACAGCAGGTTTATGTTCTCTACAGAAACAAGTATTACTTTGAAATCCTCAAATGACAGCAGGTTTAGGTTCTCTACAGAAACAGTTATTACTTTGAAATTCTCAAATTATATGGAGACAGTCTTTAGATTGCAGAGAGAGATCAATGTAACAGTTCTTGATGTAACTGCAGCTTCTTCAACTCCAAAACTAAACTAAAACACACCAGATGTTTTTGCTCAAAGCAAAAGTATAAGCAGAGTCACAGCTCAGTTCCACCCACACACTGACATCACTGCAGTTATTTGATAAACACCCATTTCTTAAAGGTACATCCACTACAGCTATTCGCTAAACATCCATTTCTTAAAGGTACTCTCACATGACAGTCAGTTTATCAGTGCTGACTCTAGTTTACTTGGAACCACATTACCTAAATGCTTAGATTTTTTTTTAAGATCTCAGCAACACAACGCAGTTTCATCCTTCTAACATAATTTTGCACACTAAATTTCAATATAATTATACTAATGTTTTAATTTTATTAATAAATTTTACTGCCTTCATAACCTCCAATATTGAACAATACTCACCCCGGTTTGAAACGGGGAGGGTGGGCACTTTTTTGAAAATCTTATCTGAAACAAGAAGGGCTGCTAATTTCTTCCTCAGCTAATAGAATCTGGAGGCATTACCTTAGAAACTTTTTGTGCTTTAAGTTTGCGTACAACTTCTCCTTGTTCTGCCACCTTGCTGTGTAGTGCTTTCTTATCAAGTCCTGAGGTTTCAATAGAGGTGATGGGTGGAATTGCTGGCCCTGTTGCAGCACCAGGTGGCTTCCCTGGTTTGTATTCTACACCAGTATTCTGTTTATACTCCACTTTTAAAGCTAGAAGTGCTTTTACTGCTTCATCTATCTTATCCTGTAAAATAAAGCATAGGAAGCATGCAGGAAGACGTAAGCAGAACACACGATAAACATAAACAGATGTACACAGCAATGCAAAGGTTTACTGGCATTGGAACTCCAATAACATATCCCGATGTCTATGTCTATGTATTTACATTGCATATTTATCATACATCCTATGTTTTTCATGTCTGGAATGATCAGCCTCGACTGTACGCAGAATACTTTTCACTGTACCTCGGTGCACATGACAATCAATCTAAATCGAAAATCGTTTGCACCTTGTATTTTGTTATAGAAATAGAACCAATAATTGTAGTTCATAGAAAAGAAAAAATCAATTTGGAAAATTGCATGTGAAGAGGCCTCCTTAAACTCACTGTACAGGTTGAAGGCAGACATGGCAATGCTGCAGGAGACAAACCTGAGGGTAATGGATCAGAGTAGACCGAGGAAGGGGTTGGTCGGGCAAGTATTTCACTCGGAGTTGGATTCTAAGACTGTGTCCCAAAGATAAAGTGTATGTGAAACAAACTACTATTCCTTTAAGTTTCAGTTCTGGAATATGAATTTGTACAAACCAGGCACTGCTTCCTTTCTTCAACAGAAGGTCCTAAAGTCTGTTCATTTGTCACATATGTTGAACTGGGTGTCGGTATTTCATCACATTTGCGATCCTAATCAATAAGCGGGTGTCTTTTGAGACAGGAAATATAGTTGCGGACGGGGGGGGGGTTCAAGGACAGGGAGGGGGTGTAGACTCATGGAGGTTCGGACTGCCAAGAGCGAAGGAGTTTTCTTTCTTTTCCCATGTCCACAAAGTATACTCCCGTATCGATTTTGCTGGTGGGGGTGATGCAGACCGGAAACCCACACAGAGATGGGGGAAAACATGCAGACTCCAATATTTTTTCTAAAGTATACATTACAATGGGATTATATTCGTTTCCTTCCAATCCACCGACTCCATTCTAGAAACTAAGGAATTTTGAAGATCAAAAATAATTCAGTCTGCCACTGAATCTTGTAACAGCCGAGGCCATCAGGCCCATGAGATTTGTCAACTTTTAGTTCCCTTAATTTCTCCAGTGCATTTTCTTTAATATCAATTACTTTAAATTGCTCTTTCACATTATATCCTTTATTGCCCACACTTTACAATATGTTCTTTGTCTATTCTCACCTAAAGACAGATAGAAAATGCTTGTTCATTATTGATGCCATTTCTTTATTCCCCAAAAATTGAAGTGAATCAGTAATATATGTACTGTGGCTACAAGAACAGGTTAGAGGAAATGAACCACCTCCTGACTCCTCAAAGCCTGTCCATAATCTACAAGGCACAAGTCAGAAGTGTGATGGAATACTCTCCTCATGAATGGATGAGTGCAGCTCCAACAACACTCCACACCATCCTAGACAATGCAACCCACTTGGATTGGTACCCAATCCACAAATATTCACTTCCTCAAACATCAACACACTGTCAGCAGAGCGTACCAGCTACAAGATGCACTACAGGAGCTCACCAAGGCTCCTTAGACAGCATGTTCCAAACCCATGAGAGCTGCCATTTAGAAGACCAAGGGCAGCAAATATATGGGAACACCACCACCTGGAAGCTTCCTCCAAGCCACCCACCATCCTGACTTGGAAATATATCACCATTCCCTTACTGTCCACTGGATCAAAATCCTGAAACCTCCTCCCTAACAGCACTCTGGATGTTCCTACAAAACAAGGACTGCAGTGGTTCAAGAAAGCAGCTCACCACTACCTTCTGAAGGACAATTAGGAATGGGGAATAAATGCTGGCTTAACCAGCGACATCCATGTGCAATTAATCATTTTTAAAACAATAGCTTTTCCTGTTTCTGTCTGTACAGGGCACAACATTTGATAGCACCAATATCTTGCTTTTTACATACTTCGTAAGAGGTTCTACAATGTTTTCTTTTCTGATTCGGTTTGCCTTATATTCCTTGTTCTCCATCAATCACTTTCTTGGTCAACCTTGGCTGATTTTTAAAACATTCTGAATCCTCAGGCTTACTACTTCTTTGGGAAGGATCATAAGCCTCTTTTAAGCTTCATTTTTCCTGTTAGTCATGGCTATATCACTTTTCCAGTGGAGTTTTTAATTTCCCAAGGGAGTGTATTTTCATTGAGAATTGCTTTAAATGTTCATGGCTGCTGGTTTAGCACACCCAAACTTAAGGGGAAGTGGAGTGCTGCTTTCAGAAGCTCTACATACACCTTTAATTTATAATAATAATCTTTATTAGTGTCACAAGTAGGCTTACATTGCAATGACGTTACTGTCGTCACATTCCGGCGCCTGTTCGGTAAACAATTCAGAATGTCCAAATTACCTAACAGCACTTATTTTGGGACTCGTGGGAGGAAACCGGAGCACCCGGAGGAAAACCACGCAGACACAGGGAGAACGTGCAGACTCCGCACAGACAGTGACCCAGATGGGAATCGAACCTGGGACCCTGGCGCTGTGAAGCCATAGTGCTAACCACTGTGATACCTTGCTGCCCCTAATTGGCAGGCTGGGCGAACCTGCTAAATTAAAATTCAATAACGAAGAACCATAAATTTTAGTTCAATCAATGAAACGGACATTTTACACAAAACGTCTAGTCCCAAGTTAAGTAGCAGAACAAAGACAAATAAATAGTATTATTTTAAAGGATTTAGAAATGACCAAAGAAAATACCTTTGAACCTTTATCGGCTTTGAGTTTTCGAACTACCTCTCCTTGTTGAGATATCTTGTCATACAGAACTTTGTCAGTGGTTGATTCGGAGGTTTTGGATACAGGGCTAGAAGTTGATGCTGGTGGCTTGCCAGGCTTGTATTCAATACCACTATGTTGCTTATATTCTGCCTTCAAGCTCAAAAGTCCTTTTACTGCTGCATCCACCTCTTCTTTGGATGCTTTCTTTGCCTTCAATTCACGCACAACCTCACCTTGCTGAGATACTTTGTTGTAAAGTGCAGCGAGGTCAAGAGTGTCACATGTTGGGGCAGGGGAAACAGCAAGGGGTGATACAGCTGTAAGTGCAGAGTCAGCTTTAATCTAAAACATAAAAATAATTTTTTGAACAAACTTCCATTTAGTTTCTTTAGCTTTTTTGCTAAGTTATGCATTGTAAATAACTATCTGTAAAAGGCAGCAGGAAACATAGAATTTTAATGTGTTGGTCTCTTTCTAAACGGATTACAGACTCAATTACAAAGAGGGCAGACCACTTTATATGATTTGCAATCCAGTCATCTATGAAACACATGGGGCAGGTTCTCCGTGAATCGGCGCGATGGCCCGAACCCGGCGCCAAAAACGGCGCAAATCACTACAGTGTCGGGCCCCCCGAAACGTCGCAAATTCGCAGGCCGGGAATGGGCTAGTAGTGGCGTGACGCCATTCGCGACGGCATCACCCATCACGGACGCACGCGCCGTTATTGCACAAATGATGCCCACCCCGGAGACCCGGCAAAATGGCCGCCCACTGCACAGTGCCAAGTGAGATCCCCCCCCCCTACTGCCAGCCCCCCTATCCCCCTTCCCCCATATCCCCCCCATATGGGGGAAGGGGGGACAGACCCGGCCCATCAGGCATACACGCCCCAGTACGTTCCAGGGCAGCCACGAGCCAGGGACAGAGACGGAGCACCAGGCGGACGTCGCCCACATCTAGTGCAAGTACGGCGACGCCAGCAGGCCACACCCAACGCCGAGGAGGGCAGCCACAGCAACAGGCCCCCGTCGCAGCCGACCCAGGACACCGACGCACAGGGGATGGATGGACAGGAATCACCATCCATGGGGACCACGGACTTTGGGTCGGATAAGGAGCACGCCATTACCCCACTTCTATCTCCTACACCCTCCACCATCGCAGAGATACTCACCTCGGTTGGGCACTTTAGCGATGAGGCATCTGGGACACTAACTGGTGCGCACAACACAGCTGTCCCGGTGCAGCAGGTCAAGGCAGGAGCAGCCAAGGGGCCAGGCGGTCAGAGGGCAGCCCAGCGCAGGCAACCATCTGCCGCCCAGATGGGTCCCGGGTTCATGGAGTTACCACACCCACCCAAATATCCGATGCAGTCACGGACAATGGGACGACCGAAGGAGGTGATGGCCGGCTTGCAGCAGCTGCAGACGAAGTTGGAGGAGTCCACTGCGTACAGGAGCAGGTAGTGGTGCCGATCATGCGTGCCACCCAGGCTGACACCGCACGGGTGGCGTCCGCGGTGGAGGCAATGGGTGCGACGGTGTCAGACATGCGTCACAGTATGCAAGGTGTGGGGCTTTCTGTGCAGGCGGCGTCCTTGGCCCAGGACATGGCTGCCCTCTCACTGGCAGCCATGAACCAGAGCCAGCAGCAGATCGCAGAGGCGCTCAACTCCATAGCCCAGTCTCAGCAGGCCATCGCTGAGGGCATCGGCGCCATTGCCCAGGTGTTGGCCGGCATCGCCTAGACACAGACAGGGATGGCCAACTCCCTGAGCTCCAGGGCTGCAAACTTGCAGATCCTTGTTGAAACCAGGGCGGGCCTCCAGGACTGGCAGCGCAGGTGTCGGGTGCTCGGTGTGTTCACATCCCCAACCCATGTTGGCCGGTGGGCATCGGGCACCCTGAGGTGGTGCTGGGGCCCGTTCCGGGTCCCCCTGTAGGGGAGGCTGGCAGCTCGCCATCTCAGTCGCCCGAGCCACAGCCTGGCCCATCTAGGCCGGGCCGCCCCAGGAAACAGCCGCCAAAGGGGTCCCTAGTCACAGGGCAGGAATCACAGGAGTCCACCTCCAGTTCTGCTGTACCATCTGGGGAACCACCTAGATGTAGTCATACGGCACGAAAGGCCAAAAAATTAGACACTGAGTAAGTTGGCACGGATGCAGGGCACAGATTAGTTCTGGGGCTAGGGCATGTGTATGAACTGTTTGTTATGGTGTGCAGTCTGTGCCCATACTCGGCGATTCACACGTCCCCCCCAGCCCGTGAACCAGGCGGCTATCAGCCTGCCCCATGCCCGCTGGCCCAGGCAGTAACGGTGGGCAGCCTCCCATCCATGTCCACCCCGTCTGTCCTGACCATTGCCCCCATCCTCCTCATCTGGGGAGGTCTGCACCTTGTCTTGCTGATCCTCCCCTTCCTCTGCCTGCAGCACATCCCCCCTCTGCTGGGCTGTGTCGTGCAGGACGCAGAAGACCACAACGATGCGGCCGACCCAATCTGACGGGTACTGGAGGGCCCCTCCAGAGTGGTCCAGGCACCTGAAGCGCATCTTCAGCAGCCCAAAGCACCTCTCTATCACACCCCTTGTCGCTGCATGGGCATCGTTGTAGCGGTTCTCTGCGTCAGTCTGTGGTCTCCGTATAAGCGTCATCAGCCACGACTGCCACTCAGCCGGGGGGTGTGGGGGGGTCCCCGCGAACATGGTGGGGATGAAAGATTGGCCAATACGGAGGAGTCATGTACACTGCCCGGGTACCTGGTGCAGCCATGCAAGATCCTCATGCGGTGGTCACAGACCACCCGCACGTTCATGGAATAGGTCCCCTTCCTATTCGTGAACATGGCCCCGTTATCCGCAGGTGGCTGCACGGTGTCGAACATCCCATCGATCCCCCCCCTGGACCATGGGTAACATGGCCACGGCAGCTAAGCCCGCTGCCCGGGCATCCTGGCTGGCCCGGTCCACAGGGAACTGGTGTAGCGGTCCGCAATAGGATATAGGGCGTCCGTCACTGCACAGATGCACCAACGCCTGCAAGATGTCGGACAGATCCCCACTAGGCACCTGGAATGACCCTGTGGCATAAAGGTTTAGGGTCACCGTAGCCTTGACGGTCACGGGGAGAGGGTGTCCTCCCCCAGTGCCACAAGGTACCAGGTGTGCCATCAGGTGGCAGATATGGGCGATGGTTTCCTGGCTCATCCGGAGTCCCCTCCTGCATGCCCGGGCCATGAGGACCCGGTACACAAGGGCGTCTCCGTCACCGTGGCACCACCACCTCCTCCTCCTCCTGGCATGCGGGCAGCCCTCCAGCCTGGGCGGCTGCCACCTGCCTCCCTGCAGCATGCTCCTCTGCGGCAGCCTCCGCCGCCTCCCTGGCACGCTCCATCTCCCCAAGGGCAACATGGAGCAGTGCGGCTCCCGCCACAGCGGCCAACATCGCTGGGTGATGACCAAACATAATGGCCTACAGAGGGTGGGGGAGAGGGGGATAGACAACATGTCATCATTGACGCCGGGAAATAGTTGGTTTGATTTACACCAACATGACCACGGGATTTCGGCCCATCCGGCCCAGAGAATTGGGGTGACCCCAGGGCCCATTACATCGTGCCGGTCCTTGACATTCTCTGAGGCGCGCGCCGTGATTCACATCAACGGGATTTTTGGGGAGCCGGAGAATATCGTGGGGCGGCCGGGCAGGATTTACGCCCCCCCTCCCCCCCGGACGATTCTCCGACCCACCGGGGGATCGGAGAATCCCGCCCATGGTATCTTTTTACTTTACGATGCCCTACCCATGAGACGGCAGTCTAACAAATGAAAATGGAATACAATACTCTAATGCAGTGCATCTCAAACTATCTGATGCGGCGTACCGGCAGTTTTTTTTTCAATGTGCCAGGGACCGGTAAGCGAAACAAGCCAATCCAGGATTACTGTCTCTTTCTTTTCTGGAAACACTCCAAGTACCGGCAGACGATGGCTCGAGTACCGGCACCGGTACTCGTACCACACTTTGAGAAGCACTGCTCTAATGGACCCAGAACTGAGATTCAACATAGCAGTTTTTCATGCTATGGTGTTTCCATGGATTGATAATAGCCATCGTATTTAATTTTGGCTTTGGAGAAGTCTTAAAAACAAGACCAACACCACAGAAATGAAAGTTGAAGATCTCAATTTATGGAATCAGTTCCATCACCCTCTCCCATCCTACCCCGCAAATATGTAAAACTCACAAAGGTTGTTAAATCTCTCAGATATTTTTCAAAAGACAAGCATTTTGTCAAAGCTATTTTTGTCCTTTACTCAATCAGATACTGAAGAACACATAGAAGGAGTGATTTACCCATCTTAGAAATTAGCTCAAGTTTGCAAATGCTCAGTTACATTTGAAATGCCATTCTTACCACTTTAGCTGCATCATTTTTACTCTTCTCTTTGGAACCAGAGGTTGGCATTTCCTTGGTGTGACCATCAGGGATGTAGATCAGAACACAAGGAGACTCTTTGCAACTGAATGGACTAAAGCAAGACCAAGAGATATGAGGCTGGCATCATATACATTCTAAAAATAGGTTCAGCTTAAAAAAAATGATGATATATAGCTTCTTGAAAAAAGGAAATTACATATTGCAACATTTGTACTTCAACTGCTCCAAATCAAGGCAGCACTTTATACAATAGTCTAAACATTTCTCAACTGCAATACAGTAGATTACTATTTCTCTTCTTCTACAAAAGGCGATTGATCAGAATTGCTCACCTAATTGGTTCATATGGCTGGTCACAGATAAAGAAACCTCTTCTTTGTAGTTGGATGATGTCTCCTTTTTTCAGGTCTTTCAGACAGGGGTCACCAAGCATTAGTTCTTCATGCTGAAAAACAAAGTATATTCTTCCCAATTAAATCCTTCAAACCATTTCCAATGTTAAATTACAACAAAAACCAAGATTTCAAGCCACTCAAAAAAAAAACAATAACCACATCATTCGTGAACAAAAAACTGGATCGCCTATTTTTGGTTTTACTCGAGTCGATAAGTGATTGTATTTGCATGTGTACATTATTCAAGTTCAAAGTTACAGAATCCACTATATTGGGTCCTTGGTGCAGTAACCCATTCTTGTGGACAAACGTTATTCCTCCAAGAACTTTGTGCAATGGGAACAGTCATTGAAATTGCAAACACTTTGAATTTTTATCCAGCGATAAATGAAGTACATACGATTCAAAATTCAAGGAACTGAGTACCACAAGAATATTAATACACTGTCACCACAGGTAGAATTTGAAAAGGAATTGCCATCTTGAACTGCATTAATGCTCAACAAATTGAATATACTGCACAGTTTCATCACAATTGTTCAACCACACTGAAGAATAAGGGAAAACATGTTTGAGTTACTAATGTAGCCAGTAGACAAATAAATCCCAATGAGATCCTTTGGTTCTGGAAAGAGTTTGTTAATCAGCAATTCAATTTATTTTCACGATTTTAAACGCAATGAAATGTTTACAAACACTCATTAAAAAGCTCCTATTGAGATTTTTGAATATTGTTATAATTGTCATGTAATTCATAGCATTGAAGTTTTAATAATAACATTTCAATTTAAAATATTTTTTATTAACATTATGCCATGCAACTAGAAGTTAAGCATAACTAGCTGTTCACTACAAATAATACCTTGCTGTTTCGATTTACATGCTCCTTGAAATCTTCATCCTTGCCGATGACAGGTTTACTGATTAGATGTTCATAGTAGACACATACTGTGGGAACCAATGGAGCTTGTAGACTCTCAGTTAACCATGTGATCTTTGTTGTCTTCTTATAATCCTTGTTATCCAGATTTAATTTTCCTTCAAGTGATGTAATCTTTCCTGTGGAATTTCTACAAATAAAAATTTGTATAATTAATCAGTCACATCATTCGATGTCTTATAAAGACTAACAGGAAGTCAGGTTCTATGGGATAAGGCAGGAAACTTCATTACAATAGTTTTACAACACCAGGTTAAAGTCCAACATGTTTGTTTCAAACACTAGCTTTCAGAGCACTGTTCTCTCCTCTGATCTGAGGAAGGAGCAGTGCTCCGAAAGCTAGGGCGCGATTCTCCCAACGGGAGACTGAGTGCCGACGCCGGAGTGTTTCACTCCGGCGTCGGAGGCCACTCCGCGCCGCGCCCCCCCCCCCCCCCGGGGGGCTAGGAGCGGCGGTGCGTGAATCCCGAAAGCCCGGCCTTGACGCTTGCGTTAAAGCGGCGCGCCGGGAATGACGCGGCCGGCGCCGCCGAAGTGATGTCAGCCGCGCATGCGCAGGTTGCCGTCTTCCCCTCCGCTGCCCCCGCAAGACATGGCGGCTTGAACCTGCGTGGCGGCGGAGGGAAAAAGAGTGCGTCGTTTACAGACGCCGGCCCGACGATCGGTGGGCACCGATCGTGGGCCAGACATCTGCTGAGCACGCCCGTGGTGCTCGATCCTCCCTCCGCCCCCACACTCAACTGTCGCGCGCTGTTCACGCCAGCAGCGACCAGGTGTGGTTGGCGCCGGCGTGAACCGGTCGGGTTCGGCAGGCCGCTCGGCTCATCCGGGCTGGAGAATTGCCGGTCGCCGTGAGAAACGGCGAGCGCCGATTCTCCGAGCAGCGTGTCGAAAAACGCGACACGCCATTTTGGGGGGGGGGGGGGGGGGGGGGGGGAAGAGAATCGCGGGGGGTGCCAGGGCCTCGTGCCGTGATTCGCCCGGCCCTCCCGCGATTCTCCCAGCCGGCGTGGGGAGCTGAGAATCGCGCCCCTAGTGTTTGAAAGAAATATGTTGGATGTTAACCTGGTGTTGTAAGGCTTCTTACTGTGCTCACCCCAGTCCAACGCCAGCATCTCCACATCATGGCTATAATAGTTTTCTCACCTGTTAATTTTAGTGATGTTAATGTTACCCCAATTGATGAAAGTAACCATTTCTTCCTCTGTGAAAGTTTCTGCATCTGCTCCCTCAATTAGTACTTTAGGTCCGTACCATATAGGCTTTAGCCCTACATCTGGATTCTGGCACCAAAAAAGGGATGGATTAAAAGGAAAGAAGACACATTAAAACTCAGACCTGGGAGACTAAACAAAGGAGATGCTATACTATATTTGCATTCATATCATAGTTTGTTACTTCTTTCCATCTATGAAACCCTGTATACTTCTTCTGTGTGGATTTTATGGATCAAACCAATTTAAAACTGCACACCTCCTTTCCCAAGTTTAAGAGGCAAATCGAAATAACAATGCAAACAGACATATGTTTTAGACCAATTGTAAGTCTTGGATTTGTTCAACATATTTCCAGGGTATACAACATTCTTATTTCACACTTTTATAGCTGTATTTTAAAACAACCTAATAGAGATCCATCTCTGAAACCCAATTTAAAATTTAAAACATACAATTGGAACAACAGTGTCTATGAAGTCTATAGCTTCTGTTGAAAAAGATCAAGTTAAAATCATCTCAGTACAGTTCTTGGTAACTTTGGCCACAACAAATGTATGCATTAATGGACTATTTTACTCAATGGCCACAATTGGCTGTTGTTTAAAAAAAAAACCAGAAAAACATAATTAAGAGTGGGTTCCCAAAGTTGAAGTGACTTGTCCCTTAGCACAAACATCTTTTTTTTTAATATATAAACTCACTGTCTTCAGCCATCTGTGCATAACCAATTGACCAAGTGTCAGGGAGACAGCTGAAAGAATTGTATGATTGCACTGATCAGTCTAGAAAGGATGGAATATTCTTGCACTATTTGCTACAACATTATGAAATTAGGATTCCATAAATTGTCATACCAAATTTTCATGGTTCTCAACAGCCCTGATATCATTTAACATTTATGAAATGTTAATGTCATTTAAAACTTGATGAAGGATGCAGCTTCATTCAAAAGAAGACAGTTAATCTCAAATAGATTTATTTAATCATGTTATCCTGACAATGGCAACAGCTCCATAGAATACCGGCTGATAAAATTGTGCACAGAAACTTTTTGTTCTCTACTTGTTCTCTACCTGTTCTCTACTTACTTCCCATACTAAATGTTTAAACAATCTGAAAAATACATATCAACTAAGAATGAGAACTTAAAATACATTTAAAAGTGCCAGTTATGTCTAACGTCATCACGAACAATTGCAAGCTACTCTTTTTTAAAAATACAACTAAATATCTTCCAATCCTACAGTAATGGAGGTGGGAGAATTATACACAAACCAGACTTTTATCCCGGAAATGCGTTTTCTTCAGCTTCTTTCTCAATACCTTCAATTAAGTGCATTGTGTATTACATTACCTTGGGATGCTTGGCCACATGTTTCATCTCTTCCTTGGCCCCTGGCACATTTATGGGCACTACATCATTCTGCAACAATGCTGTATACCGAGGTGCCACCGGATCAATAACCTGAAGTAAATAAGCATGGTCATTTTATTTGTAGAACATAAAGTCTTGGTCCACTTTTATCCACATGCAATATCCAAGATAAGAGCATATTGAATTGTTTAGTTTGCTGCAAATAACAATTATGCATCGTTAAATAGAAAACATTTGAAAAGTGAGATATATTATCTGAACAAAGGTCAGTTGATGCATTTAAAATAGTATTATTTTCCAGAAAACTATATACAGCGATTAAATGGGTTTTAACAGACTTATTCAATTTTAAAGGCCAATTAAAATTTTGCATTATATTGATTATTTGCAGCTAACTGCAACAATGTAAACAATCCTTTGCGTGAGGCAAACATTTATAAAAGGAAAGATTGACGAGAGGGAAAAAAGTAATGTGGCAAAAGGCACAAAGTGTGGCACTGAGGTGCAAGCAAATGGGAAAGTTTGCAAGAAATTAGCTCAAGATGTCAAATTCAAATGGTTTAGATTAAGACTATAGCCAAGCAGACAAAGTCCTAGAATGGTATTTCTGCATTCAATTAACTAAGCCATACATTTTCACTTGCTATCCGTGCTGCCAATTTCATTGAATTAGTTTAAGGATTGTAAACTCCACTGTGCTCCTTTTCTGGTTAGAAAATTACACGTCTAAGTTATTTAATACGGTACATTACACATAATTTGGAGTTGTTTTGTTGTATAAAATTATAGTGGATCCGTATTGGTACAGAATGTTTATAGTGTGGCATATTAAACTTAATCAGAACACAAAGCACAATGGTAGACTAGTATCTAAATGTTTTTTTAAACATACTATTAACTGATTTTTGAGACCTAAAGCTATTAAAATATGAAAGTTCAAATTTACAGGAGCACAGGAAATTTGCCCCTCAGCAAACAATACATTTTCACTCAGTTGCCATGGAATAAAAACAAATTAAATACTGTTTCGACTACTGCGACAAGACTGAAAGAAAGCTTTTAAAAACTGCTTTAAAAAGATTGCTCCAAATAGAGAGCAATGATTACTTCCACATAAAGCTAATCATCTATGCACGTATTCTAAACGCGTGTTGCTGTCAAAATGTGCAGAAATCCATACCAGCTGAACCACACAATCACAAACGTAGTTTAAAAGGTGGCGGGTTTTGCACACACCTTGAAGCATTATTGCCATGCTATTCAAGCTGTGAGGTACTCTAATCAAAGCAGAAAACTGTTAAGTAATACCTTGTTACAGTTAGCTTGCAGCTTGAAAGAAGCAGAAAATGTAATGCATAATTTGTGTTTAATTCATTAAATTTGCACAATTTTGGGGTTACAGAATATTTTTCAAGATTTTATTTTCATACTATTATTCCAACCTCAAAAGTCAACATTTTACATCCAGTTTTGGATTTATCATACAGTGTAAAGCACCAGAAAAAAATATATTTGTCACCATGTAACCAGTCACAAGAACATTCCATTTTCCTCGGTGAGCTTTAATTTATATATACTCAAACTTCAAAAGTACAAACACAGCAATGTTACTCAACAGATAAGAACATAATGCAGTAATGCTGATTTGTTCATATTTACCTTTTTGTTAAAAGCCCAGAGTTTGTCCCACTCCATGTTCACAACAGATCTTGAGCCACCCTGCATCACAAAATGTATACAAAATACACTTTTACAAATATATTTTGCAAAACAAATGGTTGATTTATATTTCAGTAAACGATTTAAAAGAAAATTACAAGTTTCAGAGATCAATGGTTGAGTGGGGTGGGGAGTAGAGGAGGATCAATGATCAGTGGGTTTCCTCCGGTTGCTCTAGATTCCTCCCATAGTCCAAAGATGGGTAGGTTAGATGTATAGGCCATGCTAAATTGTTCCTCAAGTTTCCAATGATGTGCAGGTTAGGTGGGAGTGGGCCTAGATAGGGTATTCTTTCAGAGAGTCAGTGCAGACTCAATGGGCATTGTAGGAATTCTATGGAATTTCTATGGAAACTGACACCAATACAAATGACACGATACTATGGATCTGTGGTGAAAAGCATCATCTAGCTCATGTTTAACTCACTTGAGCAGCAATAAATTGTTTTAATCCCTCAACAGTCATCCCTCTTCGCAGGACTCCACGCACTGTTGGAAAGCGAGGATCATCCCTACACAAAATTGTGGACAAAGAAATTAGTAGAACAAAAGTGACGTGGAAAACGACAATATGCCACTCCGTAATAGAATCAAACTTTTTTTTTTAAAAACCATTACATTAGCCAATTCAATTAATAGTCAAGTTTACAGTATTAGTGAAAAAGTACCATCCATCCACAAGTCCTTCATTGACAAACCACGTAAGCTTCCTCTTTGATAGTACAGTGTTATTTAGATTAAGGCGACTGTACTCCCAAACATATGGTTTTCGAATCTCCAGACTGTCAATGATCCAGTAATATTGCTCATCTCGGTCATGGTACTCTGTTGTCCTCAATGCATGTGTGACACCTTCAATGCTGTCCACTATAGGACATGCAAAGTCATACGTTGGGTAAACTCTGCAGAAAGAGGAAATAAATGGAAATCCATCGCATTATTTTACTATATTGTCCAAATTTAATTTGAGTCACCACCTAGCTACTCAGACAGTATTCCAATCAAATTCTCTTTCTAGTATCTTAGCAACATTTTTGGGGATGTACGAGATAGTACGGTGAAACCAAAGCTGCAGTCCTTCAGTTACGACCAGTGCAAAGACAAAATAAATTGTAAGATATCAACCTTTTCCTCAGTTCTGAATCACTAGAGTTTCTCTCATAACCCAATCAAAATAATTGCGCCCAACTTTCCACTCTACCTAGTGAACTCAATTCAGAATAAAGAACATAGAAAAAGGGTCACCATAATAATTCAAGTTGTGCCAATTAATTAGCTCATGTAAGTATCATAGTAAATAACTGGCCTGTCCGCGTACACAAAGAAATACTTATAAATTATATATAAAACTTTGCTTTTGTGGAGTAAATGCATTTTCATACAACATTCAATCCAACTATAAAACAAATATTCCTTAATTTCACACAGACCAGCACGTCATCAGGGAGATGCCTCAGTTTACGCGAGAAGTTCCCAAGATTGTTCAATGGGAACTGATGCATCTCAGGCAGCAACTTCCGAATTTTCATACCAGACTATGCTTGCCTGAAGTTACCGTTCAATGCCAAATATTTCCTTTGTCTCTACTTGTATAGATAATTAAATATCAACTTTCCAAGTACCTGATAGCGACCTATTGGACACCGAAGGTACAACTTGACCAGATAGACTACATTGTTAACAATTTCACACTTCAATATAAAAATCTTAAAATGCAGTTTGCAGCATTGCTATGATTGTAGGCTGCTGAGGAGATGGAATGCGGGGGCGGGGTGCATAAAGTAGAGAGCAGAGGACATAATGGTCCCTTTGTAGATCTACATCAGTGCTGGGCTGGACACACCTGCATACGCCTCCTGACACTAAGGCAGTGTTGAGGTCTCATTATGGGAGCCTAGTGCGTATGTTTTTTTTAAAGACTTAAAATGCCAAACAAATTATACATTGCAGTGTTACTTGCAGAACACAAGTATGACTAATATACTTCACTTGTATTTGAGCCCCGTGCGAGGATGTGGCGTGTTCTTGCATCTGTAGATAGTGGGGTCCCTCAGGCAACCATTATTGGAGGCCATGTCAATCTTTGCTCGTAAACAGCAGGTTTGCCCATACTCTGACCCAGTCTTCATTGCTTCCCACATTTGCATGTTCTGCTGTACAGCTGCAGGAAATAAATTGCACGCAGTGCCAAATATTAGAAATTTAAATCTATGAAATTTAATATAAAAGAACCAACAACTAAATAAATAAAATAGGAATTATTCTTCTATTATTGTCATTCCTTGAAGCATCTGAAATCTGTAAGCTTCTTCATTTAAATACAATCTGGGTATGCTTGCACACTACAAGGTATAATAGAAAGTTGATTCTGGCAGGGTTTCCGGTATTCCTCCATTCTGGCATGTCACTACTACCATTCCGCAAATCCACTTAGCTTCTCTCAAGGAAAACATTTGCTTAATGAAAATCTCCTTCTGTTATTTTGGTGCCATTTTTAAAATTGACAACAATTCGTAGAAAAACTATTAAGCAAAAACAGCAATTAGTCTGTGGTATTCCACAGAATCCCTACAATGCAGAAGGAGGCCATTCAGCTCGTCAAGTCTTCACCGACCCTCTGAAAGAACACTACCTAGGCTCACTCTCTCACCCTATCCCCATAACCCCACACATTGATTATATCCAATCCACCAAATTTGCACATATTGATTATATCCAATCCACCTAACCTGCATATCTTGGGATACTAAGGGGCAACTTAGCATGGTCAATCCACCTAACTTGCACATCTTTGGACTGTGGGAGGAAACTCATGTAGACACGCGCCAAGCGTGCAAACTCCATACAAACAATCACTCAATGCTGGAATCAAACCAGGGTCCCTGGTGTGTGTGAGGCAGCAGTGTTAACCACTGTGCCAGGCAGATCACAAAATCCCCAGTTTTGATGCTGCCCTGTGCATAATTAGACAACCGCAGCACAATTGGTTTCATAGACACAAGGTTTGGCAGGACAAGTCAAAATTCCTATTCACGAATGCTGTTCAGCAACCTTTGTCAGAAACGGTGGAAGGAAGTCATGCGATGACAGAATTGGGCTCCGTGATGTTTTCTGTGGTCAAGAAGCTTAAGAACGCAGAACAACTAGTCTCACAAAGTGTAGGAACCATACCACGAATGAATCACTTTAGTTTGGAGGGGTGGGAAGAGAATTGTGACAAATGAATAAAGATTTGATAGCTGATAATCAAAACCACCAAGCAGAATTTTAATGGTACTCACAATTCTCCCTGTATTTAGACTCAATTCTTTGTTCCCGATCTTGTTTCATTCGATCTGGAGGTGTATCATCTGCGTAAGCTTTTCCATCCCTAATCATTTTGTCAGCAAATTGCATGATGATATTAAAATGATCAGAGGTGTAGGTGAATTGGTCAGGTTTTATCTGTAGCATTGAAACATCTTCCAATATAACCTACAAAAAGCAGTGCATGTTAACAATTCAACCCCTTGTCAAAATGCAATTTACAAGTTTCAACTCAATTCTCAAGTACAGGTGGTGAAAAACCCCATTTCATTTCTCTTGCAATTTATGATTTGAAAGGATTATACAGTTTACTGTTCAGTAAAGTTTCAGAGAAGGTTGCGAGGCTTTCAAGTGCCTCAGTTATATGATGGAGGTTAAAGGTAAAAAAAAAGTGTAATATTGGAGGTTTTCAGCAAAGACATAATGCAACATTTCAGAAATTCAAAATCCAGCATAGACTGCTATTTTATGCTCTTAACCTAGGGTGATCACACAATAAATAAAGAACATGGAATTTAGCAACTCTGAGTGGCAAACTTCAATGCACTTTTTTTTAAATAAATTTAGATTACCCAATTATTTTTTCCAATTAAGGGGCAATTTAGCGTGGCCAATCCACCTACTCTGCACATTTTTTGGGTTGTGGGGGCGAAACCCACGCAGACACGGGGAGAATGTGCAAACTCCACACGGACAGTGACCCAGAGCCGGGATCGAACCTGAGACCTCAGCGCCGTGAGGCGGTTGTGCTAACCACTAGGCCACCGTGCTGCCCCAACTTCAATGCACTTTGACCGATTATTCATTCTGGACTTTTTCTGTGTTGTATTATTTTCCAGATGTAATTTGGAATGGGGGAGGGGGGTAAGATTTTAGCTCAATTAGCAATATGGCATCTGTAGTCCTGGCAAATAATCTAAACTATCTCGGAGGCTTGGCATTGTGCATCATCTCTAGAACCCATTAAATCCGGAAAAATTGATTTTAAACTAAGTAATTCAAAATTATCTGACTATTAAATGAACAATTTTTACAATCAACTGCCGATTTGATGTTCAAAATGAATGATCACCACAGTTATATCTAGGCACAGATGTGTTTATTAAATGTATTTCAATAACAACCTTCTCAAAGTCTTCCTTTTCCTTTTCAGGATTGGTGTCATCAAACCTCATGATGAGTCTCCCCTTAAAGGTCACTTGATAATGTTGATTCAGGAGTGCAGCTTTGGCATGTCCAATGTGTAAATAACTGCAAGGAGATTATTTAAAAAACAAATAAATAATTGTACTTTAAAACTGTCTGGCATACTTTAAACAAAATCAGATTATACTACACCACAAAATTTAGTATTTTTAAAAATATCTTTTTAACTTGTATTTATGTGGCAAAATAGAAAAAAAGTAATCTAATCAGCCAGAAATGAAAGCTATTGCAAAGGTAGAATTGTTTTTGTATAATGTGGGAAAATGAGAGAATGTGGGAAAGCCTAACCTGGCACTTCACCCTCAAGGTCTCCTGCAACAGCACCACGTCAGCTCTCAAACTCTTTAAATGTGAGAAAACTCGCGCCCACTTCATTGGACCCCAACCCCACCACATGGACAGTGACCCAGAGCCGGGATCGAACCTGGGACATCGGTGCCATGAGGCAGCAGTGCTATTCACTGCGCCACTGTGCTGCCCTTGCCTTCGCCCTGTTAACAGCCACCCGCCATCTTGCCAGTCCAGTGTGATGCCCTGTATATACGAATATCACTGCCTTCCCACCTCACCTCTCGATTCTGCTTGGCCCATCTCAGCAACTTTTCCTTCATCTGTTAGCTGTGGAAACAGACTCACAGCTCTTGGTGGCTCATTCACCTTTGGCTTCAGCCAGAGACCGACAAGCCAAATCCAGCTCAAAGAGGGAAGTGTTCCCCTCCTCCCCCAACAACTTGACGAACATTTCCAAAATGTACTCCATCAGCCTCCTGCCCTCCAGCCCCTCAGGCAGACCCCCGATCCACAGATTCCACCATCGTGACCTGTCTCCAGGTCCTCCACTTTAGCCCTCGGTGCTTTATTACTCTTCTTCACCTTCCGCAGCTCCTCTCCCATCGAGACAAGCTGGTCACTGTACCACAACAATGCCTTCTCCACCCCCTTCAAAACCCCTCCTTGCTCCTGCACCGTCGTCTTTCCAAGGGCTTCCTAATAGGGGCCAATGTATCGTCCACCAACTGTTTGAGCGTCCCAATCATTTCTTTTCCATGCCGCTCATAATGCTTGGCAAACTGCTGCTCAATCTCCACCGCCGCCACCTCGGCCAGCGTGTCCACGGTAACGGATGCAGTCCCACCCATCGAGCTTACTCCCGCCATCTTTCCTCCCATAGAACTCCGCACTGAACTCTTGAGCTCTCAGGCGGACTAGCGCTTGTTCCATTTCGTCCCATATTCTTCCATTGGGTTTTCAACATCCTCTAATTATTCTTCTAAAGACCAATCATATAAAATTTCCCCCTAAATCTGGGTATAAAGATCAAAAAAGAAACAATAACGCAAGCAGAAGCCATCCAACATACGAACTCCACCTACATGTCGCCATCAGAAGTAGGGTGATCATTGCTCGGCACAACATCGAGGGCCGAAGGGCCTGTTCTGTGCTGTACTGTTCTATGATCTATGATCTAAGTCATGCTGGCTGTTCTTGATTAATCCCTGCCTCTCTAAATGCAGATTAATTCTGTTCCTTAGAATTGCTTCCAATAGTTTCCCCACCACTGAGGTTAGACTGACTGGCCTGTACTTTCCTGGTTTATCCCTTCCTGCCTTCTTGAATAAAGGTACCACATTGACTATCCTCCAGTCCTCCGGCACCACCCCTGTGGCCAGAGAGGAACTGAAAGAGTCTTTGAATATTTTTACGGTAGAGGTGGACAGATTCTTGGTCAGCAAGGGCATGATAAGTTATTGGGCGTAAGCAGGATGTGGATTTTAGGTTAGTATCAGGTCTGCCATGTGAAAGTAGGAGGGGACCCAGGGCAGATCCTTGGAATAGCAGGAGTGGGAAAAGGCATTTTAGCCATTTCTGGCTGCAGTTAGACAGATGGGAATAGAACCAGTGAGAGCAATTCCACCCAGCTGAATTGGTGGATGATGGTCTGGTCAAACATGTCAAAAGCTGAAAATGGGTCATGACGGATGAGGGCGGCTATCTTTCCATCATCGCAGGAAGTAATTTGTGACTGGTCATTTAGATACAATTGCCAGGGTGTAAATACAATTGGAGGGATTCAAATATGGAGTTCAAGAAAAGAAACGCATGGTTTTGAGGTGAGAAGAAGTTCAAAGACTTTGAAATGGGGAGGGAGGTTGTAGATAGGCCAGCAGTTTGCAAGTACAGTGGGATAAAGGATCCCTGGATTCCACCCCCGACCCTGCAAAAAAAAAAAAAAGGAGCAGGGAGATAATGGCAGATTTTAAGAGAGAACCATGAACAACATGTAGGTGAGGAGATGATATTGGGCGGTCAGCAGTTTGGTAGGAATAGGGCCGAGGGAGCAAGTGGTGGATATTATGGACAAGATGAGCTTGGAGAATGTAACATTGGAGATAAGAGAGAAATGATAGAAAGATGTGCGTCAGGGGTAGGGTAAACATTTTGCAAACGCCTTCCGAACCCAGAAGGACATACCCTTCCAGCCTTCCCAACCAGAAATCTGGGTATTAAACAGCTTTTACCTCAATTCAAAATATAAAGTACCTTCCCGGTGATATAGGACCATATCATACTTCCATTTCAGGGCGGTAATTCCAGGGCAGTAATTCTAATTCTAAAGTATTTCTTCCTCTTTGTAATCACTATAAGATAGTTATTCCTCTCCCATGACAATACTTCACTTGTTCAGCAATGCCAACGTTTTAATATTTTGATTTCTCTCACCATGCACAGTACCTTAAAATCTCACTTCCCCATGACTACTTTGTGTTCATCAGTCCAAGGTTTTGATACATTTTTGCATACACATCTTCCAGGTGATTTGCAACTCACAAGAATTACAAGCTAGAGGCAGCTGGCTCAACACCAGTTGGTTTTAAACTGCTTTTAACTTTGTTTCTAGTTAAGGGCTTTCCTTAAAAAAAAATAGAAAATTTTAATCCATGAACCCACCCACTGGCTTCAGGTGGAAATCTTACTACCACTTTCCCAATTTCAGCACCAGGCAGTTCAACAAATTTTCCACGATCCTCTTTCTTCTCATTCATCTGCAAGAATAATGAAGTACAAAGCAAAGATAAACATTTGCTTGAAGAACATTAACTAATACCTCTGTTTATATAAAAATAAAGTTTACTTACCCATTTAAATCTTTACTAAAACAAAAATAATTTAAGCTACAGAGCAACGCATTCTAGCTCATATGTTTTTTTTAAACTGAGCTGTAAAGTACTGATCCCACAAAATGTATGGCTGACAAAATGGCACATTCATTCAGACTTCTCCAAATTGATTTGGCCAATGCTCACCTGCCCTCACTATCAATTTACTGATGCAAAAACACATTAAAACAAGTCTCAAATTGCCAAGTGACTTCTTTTGTAATTTATTATTTTTCTTTTTTCACTGACATATCCCATTGCCACATGCCTTTCTGATTAAGACAACAAATTAAAGAACAGATGGCTGTTTTGAACCTAGCCACATGGGTGTCATGGGATAAAACCCCAGTACAACTGGCCCATTAAATTATCTCTTCCAAGCTCTAGAGAAATTCCTTCTCATAGGACCACTGTTAATATTGGAAACACACCATAGGCCGAGTAGTGTGCATGTATGTGTGTGTCCGGGGGGGGGGGGGCGGCTACAAGCGACCCTTCCTGCAGCCGTAAAGCACTACGAGAGGACTGACGAGGGCTGAGTGGGACTTCCACCACACATTGGGATGGAAATCCAGCCCTTTTAAGCTGCCGGCCAATCTGGAGTTCCATCGGTTCTGGCAGCACTGGGAAGACACCAGTGGTGGGATTGACAAGGCCCATGGATCCCCCGAGCATGGAAAGTCTGGGGTCTTGGGCTTGGAGGGTTTGGGTAGGTTAGGGAGGGTGGGGGAGGGGAAATGAGTTAAGGGAAGGATTAGGTAGTTAGAAAGGGGGGCTTTCCCTTGATCACCAAAGGACAGCTCACAAAATATGGCATAGGCAGCATATTATCAGGATCAATTTATAACAAGCCTCATAAACCCAATTAATTAAATACAGCAGGATAGCTGCTGATTTGGCACCTGCCCACCCCCATATTATGGGGCAGAACTCAGGGGTGGGCAGGAGGGTGGCCACTATATTTTACATGTCATCCTGTAGGAAGAATGCCAGTTAGGGGCATGTAAAATTCAGCCCCATGTGATAAATCACAGGTTTAAACAGGACAATGCATTTGAGCTCTGCATCCTGTCCCACCATGCCTTTCCCAGGTTCATAAATCACTTTTCTGTAATCCTAAACTGCTGCATTAATACTGCATGTCTTCAGAGCAAAATGCAAGGCTAGACAGATACAACTTTAATATTAATGAAATGTGACAGCCAATTAAAATGGGAAGTTCAGCAAAACAAGAAATTCTGGTAAAGAGGAATACTTAAAATACTACGAAGAGGACTGGATACAATGAGATTATTATAATGGAGACATTTTAATTCTGGTAAGATTACAGCGAACAATTTCCAATTGGCCTTTACGGTCAGACAATTAAGTTATACCACTAAAGGGCAGCACGGTAGCATTGTGGATAGCACAATCGCTTCACAGCTCCAGGGTCCCAGGTTCGATTCCAGCTTGGGTCACTGTCTGTGCAGAGTCTGCACATCCTCCCCGTGTGTGCGTGGGTTTCCTCCGGGTGCTCCGGTTTCCTCCCACAGTCCAAAGATGTGCAGGTTAGGTGGATTGGCCATGATAAATTGCCCTTAGTGTCCAAAGTTTACCTTAGTGTTGGGTGGGGTTACTGGGTTATGGGGATAGGGTGGAGTTGTTGACCTTGGGTAGGGTGCTCTTTCCAAGAGCCGGTGCAGACTCGATGGGCTGAATGGCCTCCTTCTGCACTGTAAATTCTATATTCAACTAGCTACCCAAGGTTTTGGAGAACTGCACACTTACCACTATATTCTGTGGAGTTACGATTGTCCATTTTTTACACACAGACTGAAATGCATCCTGTGAGCCAAGGAAATTATACCAGCGTTGAACATGAGTTGGTATCCTGTTCTGACTTAGCTGCTTCTCCCAAAGGCGACCCCCTGTTGACAAAAACATAGTTACGATAAACCTACTGTATCTATCATTTAGACAGTGACCAATTAAGTCAATTTTACATTTTTGTCGCTTGTTCAGTATTTGCTTCCCCTTTCCCCCCCTTTTTAATAGGTTATTTTCTTCTCTCATCACAATTAATTTACCAATATGCAAGAACTCTTCTCACCAATCAAATTGTCAAAAGCATGTTAGCACAACACAAATATTCTTTGGGATACGGCACCCATTAAGGTTTTTTTTTAAAATTAATTTCATTAAATAAGCAAAAAATAAAACTCAATGACAATGTAGTTGGAAAAAAACTTTACCAACTGAAGGATTTTTTTTGAACGTCTCCAAAACTCTCCCCATTCGAAAAAAACACACCCTGCTAGACTTTAACCCCCTTAACTGAACATCCATCTTCCATTCAGTTAATTCCCACATTCGGAAGATTCACAGTGCGGATCCCTACTTCGTTCCATACCCTGGTCTAATATGCAACCACCCAAGGTTATAATTCACAATAAGCCACCACATGCTCGAATTCCAAATTATGTGGATTAAAAAAAAGACTTCTTTCTTCATGTAAAAGCACTAGCACCACCTCCACTTAGGATGTTCAACAAGTTGCCCTCAAATACCATAGATGTCAGTGTACAAGCCAACCTGATGTACAAGATGCCTCATTTTTCTCAGCCTCAAGAATCATGATTTGCACATACTTGCCACATAAGTCAATGCCCCCCACCCATCCACTTTTTCCATGCCCCCTTTTCCTTGCATTAGCAGTCACCCTCAATTTTTCCATCCCACAAATGGTTATTTACTGGTATCTCTAACTGGACATAAAGGATCAAGCTGTGTTGCAAAGATGTGTGGGCGTTTAAGATATGCTGTCACACAGCAGACGCAGCGTAGAGAAGAGAAATAATATCAACTAGGATCGTAACAGTGTGAAAATATAAACATTGTAGTAAGGAACACCGTAATGGAAAGTCTATTTAGTTTGGGAAAGAAATTATGCAGTAATTGATGAGATGCTGGCCAACAGAGCTGTTGGTTACCTACCAACTGAAACTCGTTGGGACTTGCCCCAGCAGTTGGACCCTAGAGTTGAATACGGAAAGAGCGTTTTGAAGCACTCTCCAAATCATCGTTTTTAGTTAGAATAAATTGTAGTCAATTCGTGAAGTTATTACACAAGGTAAAAGGTTGCCAAACAAAAGGAATTGGACATTTGGAAGGAATTTGGTGCATACACAGTGATAAGGCTGGCTGTATTCCATTTGGTATTTCACAGATGGATGTGCACAGAAAAGGTAATTCCAAATGAAATGAAAAATGAAATGAAAAGAAAATCGCTTATTGTCACGAGTAGGCTTCAATGAAGTTACTGTGAAAAGCCCCTAGTCACCACATTCTGGCGCCTGTTCGGGGAGGCTGGTACGGGAATTGAACCGTGCTGCTGGCCTGCCTTGGTCTGCTTTAAAAGCCAGCGATTTAGCCCAGTGTGCTAAACCAGCTCCTTAATCTTTATTGTCACAAGTAAACTTACATTAACACTGCAATGAAGTTACTGTGAAAAGCCCCTAGTCGCCACATTCCGGCACCTGTTCGGGGAGGCTGGTACGGGAATTGAACCCGCACTGCTGGCCTTGTTCTGCATCACAAACCAGCTGTCGAGCCCACTGAGCTAAACCAGCACATACAAGGCTAAAGCCGGACTAGTGGTTCGGGGTGACGACCTTGGCAAGATGTTCATCTTCATTGATGATGTGTTGAAGGCTGCGAAGATGATGTCGTAGTTTCTCCGCCCCAGGAAAGTACTGGACGACGAAGGGTATTCTGTCAGTGGTGTCCCGTGTTTGTCTTCTGAGGAGGTCGGTGCGGTTTTTTGCTGTGGCGCGTTGGAACTGTCGATCGATGAGTCGAACGCCATATCCCTTTCGTACGAGAGCATCTTTCAGCATCTGTAGGTGTCTGTTACGCTCTTGCCAAGGTCATCCCCACACCCCCACTACTGGCCTTCAAACAACCGCGCAACCTCAAACAAACCATTGTTTGCAGCAAATTACCCAGCCTTCAGAACAGCGACGACGACACCACACAACTCTGCCAGGGCAATTTCTGCAAGACATGCCAGATCATCGACTTGGATACCACCATTACACGTGGTAACACCACCCACCAGGTACGCGGCACATACGCGTGCGACTCGACCAATGTAGTCTACCTCTTACGCTGCAGGAAAGGATGTCCCGAAGCGTGGTACATTGGCGAGACCATGCAGACACTGCGACAACGAATGAACGGGCATCGTGCGACAATCACCAGGCAGGAATGTTCCCTTCCAGTCGGGGAACACTTCAGCAGTCAAGGGCATTCAGCCTCTGATCTCCGGGTAAGCGTTCTCCAAGGCGGTCTTCAGGACACGCGACAAAGCAGAATTGCCGAGCAGAAACTTGTAGCTAAGTTCCGCATGCATGAGTTCGGCCTCAACCGGGATCTTGGATTCATGTCGCATTACATCCACCCCCCACCATCTGGCCTGGACTTGCAAAATCCTATCAACTGTTCTGGCTTGAGACAATTCACACCTCTTTAACCTGTGATCACACCCTATCTCTGGATCTATAATGATTTGATTACCTGCAAATGCTCGCATTCCAAGCATTGTCCAGCATCTCTGACTTTGTCTATATAATTGTTTCTGGAACATAACTCTCCATTCACCTGAGGAAGGAGCTGCGCTCCAAAAGCTCGTGTTTGAAACAAACCTGTTGGACTTTAACCTGGTGTTGTAAGACTGCTTACAATAATAATAATAATAATAATCTTTATTCATATCACAAGTAGGCTTACATCAACACTGCAATGAAATTACTGTGAAAATCCCCTAGACGCCACACTCCGGCATCTGTTCAGGTACACTGAGGGAGAATTCAGAATGTCCAATTCACCGAACAAGCACATCTTTCAGGACTTGTGGGGGGAAACCGGAGCACCCGGAGGAAATCCACCCAGGCACAGGGAGAACATGTAGGCTCCGCACAGACAGTGACCCAAGTCAGGAATTGAACCCAGTCCCTGGCGATGTGAAGCAACAGTGCCAACCATTCTGCTTCCGTGCTGCTCAAGATGTCAGAGGGGGAGGCAGCATGGTGGCGCAGTGGGTTAGCACTGTGGCCTCGCGGCGCCGAGGTCCCAGGTTCGATCCGAGTTCTGGGACACTGTCCCTGTGGAGTTTGCACATTCTCCCCGTGTTTGCACAACCCAAAATGATGTGCAGGCTAGGTGGATTGGCCACGCTAAATTGCCCCTTAATTGGAAAAAATTAATTGGATACTCTAAATTTTTAAAAAATTATGTCAGAGAGGACTCCCCGATACAGGAAAAGTGAGCTTAAAGATTTTCTTAGCTCTTTTAGCAATATATTCCTGGGAATGTAATTAGATTTATTTCAAAACCAGATTTTTTTTTTTTTTTTGCAGGCTGAGAAATATCAAAAGGAAATGTTTTTGAAACCACCTAAAGAAACTGGTGATATAGAAAACAAAATTATGTGTTTATGGGTTGAGTGATGCATCAAGGGTGTAGAGTTCTCAAATTAGGTCCGTCAAGCTGAAAGCGGGTTATATTCATTAAAAGCAGACCCAGCATTATTACATTGGTACCACAAGGAGACACTAGCAGGCATCTTTATGATGCACATTGATGATTTTCTGTGCCAGGATTCTGCAGATTTTGAGCAATAGATGACAGATAAAATAAATGAGTAATTCAACATTGGAAGTCAGGCTTCAGGGACTTTAAATATATAGGATTAGACACTAAGCAGAATAAGTCGGAACTGATCTTGAATCAACAGTCTTATTTAGAAAATGTCAATAAATCAGGTCAGGTCCTCACAAAGATGATCCTGCATCCAATGAAGAACTGTTAGTTGTCACATTCTGAAACTGGGCACTAAAACATGCTCAAGTTGAAGAAGTTCTGAGAGTAATGTTATGGGCCAGGGCTTAGAAACTTCAAAGTGTATTATAAATTCACCTGTACTGTAACCTTGATGTTGAATTTGGTTAGGATGAGCACAAAAGCATCACTGCAGGTGTGATTCATCAGATTTCCTAGACACTATAATCAATATATAAAAACACAGCAAGAATTTTTAATCATTTACTAACATAACAACTGCACAGCTACAGTAATCTATGTACATAATTCCAATTCAATAACAAAATCCAATTAACCAAAACCCTTTTTCAAGGGCGTGGCCCAGCACACTATATTCTCACTTGAATGGGACTGGTCCTTTTCCTGAAATTCTGATCCAGTTCCAACCAGCAGATTCAAACTCCTTCCGGAAAACAACTATATCTTTAAAGTTATCACAGCAGTTAGCCACACCCAATGTGCTTTTTACTGGAACAACGTTTAAAATGAAATCAGAGAAATACAGAGAAAACACTTCTTTCCCCTTCTGAATCCAAAGCAGTCAAACTGAAACTGATAACCCCTCTCACCTCACAGCCACAGCCCAATTTGCTACAAGTCATATGATAAGAGACTAAACCATTCTTAAAGGGATACTTAAAGGGACTGCTGTGTGCTCTGTTTCACGGAGACATGGCTCACTCCTGCTTCACTGCACTGTGCCCTACAATCAGAGGGCTTCTCAATCCACCGAATGGACCGTACAGCGGCCTCAGGCAAGGCATGGAGAGGTGGGGTCTGCCTCCTAATCAACACCTCCTGGTGCCTAGATGTAGTAACACTGGCGAGTTTCTGCTCCCCAGATCGAGAATACCTGACACCAAAATGCCGCCCCTACAACCTTCCGCGGGAGTTCAGCTCCGTTATCCTGACGGCAGTTTACATCCCACCCCATGCGAACGTGAAAATCGCACTGGACGAAATATTCACCATCACAAATAGCCTTGAAACAAAATATCCCGTGGCCTTGTTCATTATAGCTGGGGAATTCAATCAGACCAAGCTCAAGAGCGTACTACTAAGTTACCACCAACACGTCACCTGTTCCACTAAAGCCCGAAACATCCTGGACCACTGCTACACAAATATCAAACATACATGCCACTCTAACAACCACCCACGCTTTGGCAAATCTGACCACAAGGCTGTGCTCCTGCTCCCGGCATATAAGCAAAAACTGAAGCGGGAGAATCCGTCAAAGAAAGTCGTGCATTGTTGGTCTGAGGAATCGGGTGATCTCCTACGGTCAGTGGACTGGCCAGTATTTAAAAACTCTGCGACCAGCCTGACCGAGTATGCCACTATAGTAACTGACTTCATTAGTAAGTGTGTAGAAGAACGTGTGCCAAAGAAGCAAATCTGCATGTTTCCCAACCGGAAACCCTGCTTGCTGAAGTCTAGGTCTGAGGCGTTCAAGTCAGGAGACCCTGACCTATACAAGAAAGCCAGATATGATCCAACAAAATCCATCAAAGATACCAAAAGACAGTACCGGGCCAAGCTCGAGTTCCAGTCTAGCCACACGGACCCCCGCCGTCTATGGCAAAGTCTGCAAGACATAATGGGCTACAAGATGACGGCATGTAAAATCGCCGGCTCCAACACACCCATCCCCGATGAGCTCAATGCCTTCTATGCATGCTTTGAGCAAGAGGTCAGCGAGAGTGAGTCCTGCACCCTAGAAGCCGCGGATGAACTTGTATCTGAGATCACCATTGCAGACGCCAGAGCAGCCTTCTTGAAGGTCAACCCACGGAAAGCCACTGGCCCGGATGGGGTACCCAGACGAGCACTCAGGTCTTACGTGGATCAGCTGGGGGGGTATTCGCAGACATCTTCAACCACTCTTTACAACAATCAGAGGTCCCTATCTCCTTCAAGAAGACGACCATCATCCCTGCATCAAAAAAAAGCCAAGCAGCGTGCCTTAATGATTATCGTCCAGTGGCTCTGATGTCTATCATCATGAAGTGCTTCGAGAGGTCAGACATGGCACAAATCAACTCCAGCCTCCCAGATTGCATGATCCACAACAGTTCACCTACTGCTGCAACAGGTCAACAGCAGACGCCATCTCCATGGCTCTGCATTCTACCCCTACGTCAGACTCCTATTTATTGACGACAGCTCAGTCTTCAACACGATCATTTCTACGAAACTCATCTGCAAATTCCGTGGCCTTGGCCTCGGCTCCTCCCTCTGCGACTGGATCCTGAACTTTCTAACCCACAGGCCACAATCAGTAAGGATAGGCAACAACACCTCCTCCACGATCATCCTCAACACCGGTGCCCCACAAGGCTGTATCCTCAGCCCCCTACTATATTCCTTATACACCTCTGATGTGTGACCCAATTCCTCTCCCCCCCCACTCGATTTCCAAATTTGTTGATGACACCACCGTAGTGGGTCGGATTTCAAACAATGACGAGACAGAGTACAGGAATGATATAGAGCAGGGGTGTTTTTTTTTAAAAAAAAAAAATTTTTATGACTTGATCTTGGTGGGCCACATAAAGACCTTTGGCGGGCCGCAGTTTGCCCACCCCTGATATAGAGAATCTGGTGAACTGGTGCAACGACAATAATCTCTCCCTCAATGTCAACAAAACAAAGGAGATTGTCATCGACTTCAGGAAGCATACTGGAGAACATGCCCCCGTCTACATCAATGGGAACACAGTAGAAACGGCAGAGAGCTTCAAGTTTTTAGGTGTCCAGATCACCAACAACCTGTCCTGGTCTCCCCATGACGACACTATAGTTAAGAAAGCCCACCAACCACTCTACTTTCTCAGAAGACTAAGGAAATTTGGCATGTCAGCTACGACCCTCACCCACCTCTACAGATGCACCATAGAAAGCATTCTTTCTGGTTGTATCACAGCTTGGTATGGAGCCTGCTCTGCCCAAGACTGCAGGAAACTATAAAAGGTCGTGACTGTAGCCCAGTCCATCACGCAAACCAGCCTCCCATCCATTGACTCTAACTATAATTCCCGCTGCCTCAGAAAGCATAGCCAGCATAATTAAGGACCCCACGCACCCCGGACATACTCTCTTCCACCTTCTTCCATCAGGAAAAAGATACCAAAGTTTGAGGTCACGCACCAACTGACCCAAGAACAGCTTCTTCCCTACTGCCATCAGACTTTTGAATAGACCTACCTCGTATTAAGTTGATCTTTTCTCTACACCTTGCTATAACTGTCACATTATATTCTGCGGTCTCTCCTTCCTTCCCTTTGCACGGTATGCATTGTTTGTACAGCATGCAAGAAACAATACTTTTCACTGTGTACTAATACATGTGACAATAATAAATCAAATCAAACTCAAGACAGTAAGCAAAACATTTAAAAAATTAAATTCAGAGAAATATGCACTCCAGTTCCGATCCTTGGCTGATCCGGAAGATATGAAATTAGTCATTCTTAGTGATGCTTCATAATATGTCAAATTGCCAGATGGAAATTTTTGTACAGCAGGGTTTATGATACTCATAGTGTCTTTTAGATACTCATGAATGACAAATATTGCCGTTTGGCCTGGGAAGCGAAGAAAATAAAGAGGGTTGTTAAAAGCATTGACTGCAGAAACAGTGCCTCTAGTGGATACATCTGGGACTTTTTGTGAGGGAAATCCTACAGAAGATGCATTCTGAGAAAACAACTGACCATTGAATATTATGTGGATAACAATTCCCAATGAGATAATGTACTTCAACATACAGCGTGACTAGAAAATGTTAGGGATTGACCTTGATAGCACAAAAGAAATGTTTGAGTAAAAAAAGATCTCCAAGATAAGATAGGTCAACACGAGTCACCATTTATCAGATTGGTTTTTTTTTAAAAAGGGAATGCTTACTTGTAGAGATTGCTGGGGATCCCAGAAGAGGGATGTCTTGTATTATATTGTACAAAAATTAATTTTTGGCCTTTGATTTGTTTTGAAATTGTTTGCGCGACAAATTTTTGTTTAAAGGAGAATCTGTTAACAGTATGTTGACTACGTTGTTAAAAGTACACAAGTGAAGGGTTTAAGCACTTTGAACACAAATAGGGGACAACTGGGACAGTGTGTGCAATCTCAACACCCCTTACACAAAGTCAATAAACTCTCAGCAAGGAAAAACTTTGCGTCTTGGCTTTTAGTTCAGCAACCTGCTTGGATCCGGTTAAGAATAATATCCAAATTGCAGCCTTTATGGATACCGATAAACTTTGATGTAGTATTTTTCTGTTGTAATTAACTGTTATAATCTTAGCAACTGTGTCGGCTGCAGCTCAGCTAGTAGCACTCTTGCCCCTCAAGATTGTGTGTCAAGTCTTCAGGACTTGAGCACAAAACAAATCAAGGCTGACACTTCAGTTCAGGATTGAGGGAGGGTCAGAGGTGCTGCCTTTCCGATGAGCCGTTAAACCGAGCCTCTGTCTACCTTCTGGGTGGGCATGATAGACTCAAAGGCCCTATTTCAAAGAACAGGGAACTATCCATGGTGTCCCGGTCAATATCGATCCTTCAATCACCATCACAAAAGTAAATTAGCTAATCATTATCGCATTGTTCTTTGTGGGAGAATGCTGATTGTCAATTGGCTGCTGCATTTCCTACATCACAACAGTAACTACACGTCAAAAGTATTTTCACTGGCTGAGGTGCTTTGGGAAGTCAGGTGGTCATGGAGGTGTACAAATAAAAGTCTCGGTTTCTTTTACTTTCAGCAAGAAATGAAAATCAACAATAGGTTTCCATATTTCGCAACCCAACCTCTAACCATGGACACCAACAAGCCAGATAAGAGTAGCACAACAGCAGTACTAGAGGAGTGATATTTTTAAATCCTCATGATAATGTGCAGTGCAAACTCGAGCATCTATTAAATGTTGAACAAAGTCATAAGTTAACACAAGTCATGTAAAAACACATTTTGAAAGACATGCAGTGGAATATATTAAATCGTTTTTTTAAACTCTAAATTAACATTCCCAAGAGTCAGAACATTAAGACTTTAGAGAGTAATGCCTGTAAAAGTATATTGAATATTTTTTTGCATTAAACACACTATAAAAATGCAAATGCTGCAGTAGAAGTAGTAGGGAATTTTATTATATTACATATCTGACTGTTCATCACATCTGTAGACTTTCAGCTAAAGATATTATTGCTGTATTCCAAGAAAATTTAAATTTAAACCACTTTTTAATAGCATTGTGAAATCATGTCTGTAAAAGTATGATTATTTCCTCAAGCAAGGACTAGAAGAGTTTTCAGTGTAATTACTTCATCAAGCATTTAATTCAATCTTCAAAATTATGAAGCTAAAGTAGAGCTCTCCAAATTGTACTACAGACATAATTTATAAAATAAATACATTTTAAATAACATTATTCTCTTGCCAACCTTTCAATGCTGCCCATACACACAGATCAGCCAGTGTCAATTCATGTCCAACCAGGAATGTCCTGAGAGAAAGTGCACAATCAAGCTCTTGTATTGCTGCAGGGAACTGAGCAGAGCTTGCCAGTCTTGTGCTGCTAAATTCCAACCAATGATCAACCTGCCAACAAAAAGATTATAACAAGGGACAGTTTTAAAGTTCATCATTTGGCATTGGTAATAACACCACAGTTGAAATGTGAATGGTAGCTGACATAATGCAAGGTTTTATTAAGGTTCGTAATCGTAGGTTCTTGACATTTACCAAGAGATAAGCCCCGTTTTTATGTCAACATTGCAAAAGAAATGGCGAAAGCAAGAATCCTGCTACCTTGTGAGATGCAATAAAACTTTCACTGCTGAAATATCTCAGAACTGCTGATGTTTATATTTTAAGAAAGGCCAAACACATTGAATCTAGACCCAAAATGAATTATTATCTGACCTGATAGAAAAGTTGATCACTCCTCATTGAGAGTTATAAATAAGGGCAGCAAAAGTCTTGCTGCTTATCACTGGCTCTCAGGAATTTATAACATTATGATCCTGCTTTTTTAAAAAACATAATAAATTCTGAGAATGGTTAGCACTGCTGCCTCACTGAGCAGAGGACCTGGATTCGATCCTGGCCCTGGGTCACTATCCATGTGGAGTTTGCACATTCTCCCAGTGTCTGCGTGGGTCTCGCCCCCACAACACAAAGATGTGCAGGATAGGTGGATTGGCTATGCTAAATTGCCCTTTAATTTGAAAAAAAAATCATTAGATACCATTTATAAAATAAAATAAATAAATTCTGAGAGGTTAGGCCTCAAGAAATTTGGTCTGGAAAGTTTATGCCTTTTTATCATGCAGACATTGCTGCCACTGAGATTATACAGTGATACTAGTTATGTGATAAGCACACAAGCCGATTTGCTTTAATAGCCTCTCCCATAATACTTTAAAATGTTTTCCCACAAATGAAAGACTACAATTGAAAGACCTGTAACCATTGATTTGTTGTTCCGGTGTTGCATAGGTTGAAACATTCTCTCCCAAATAAATTACAATTGGAAGGATGGAAGGACCAAAGTCCGCAATTGGGTGTCACTCATTACTCCAGTGGGCATGTGACAATTCACCAAGCCCTGAATGAAGGGCAAACTACATTGTAACTCCCAAAAAAAATTACGTTTGCTGTTATGCTTTCCTGAAAGCCTCATAACACAAACATTGACCTCCACAATTATCAACCACTTTATTCCAGATTTTAATTATTTTTCTCAAAGGCGAAAGGATTGTGTTTTTCCAATCCCATCCACTTTTCTCCCCATAAACTGTGAAGTTATAATGGGGTATGGATTTAAAGTAGCCTTCATTAGCCTTTACCCACCATGTCAAGGAGCTTTCCTGCACTTTTTCAAATTGAAGCTCACACATGAACAGTGGCCACCTCACACGGTACGGGGCAACTGGCAATTGGAGACCAAAGGAGTTAACGCCTTCAGGAAAGGGCAAGAAAATAGATAGCTGCTAAACTAGCGGGTATGTGTGGAAGAGGAACAAGCCTTTGCTTTTGTTACTATGAAACCAAAATTTGTTTTCCTACAGTAATTCAATTAACTTTCTTTTTTTAAATAATCGAAGATGCAAAAAGGTGGGTAAAACGGTGTAAAAGATGGGTAAAACTGGCAAAAACAAGTGTTAGACAGAATAATTCTGAACGAACATTTTAACTTAACATTCTAACTCAACTGCACCAGTAAGGTAAAACAGTAAGAGACGCACACAAATTACTTCCATCTGTCTCAACTGGTGTAGTATTTCAGAATTTTACAAATGGGCAAGCTGACGTGGCAGCACAGCCCTACTACATGCTCTGTATTATTCAGATTCACAAACAACTCCAAATAATATAAACCACTTGGTGGGATATAGGTGTAATATATAACCAAACGAACACCTTAAATACCCTGGCAACTACTTCAGGTACACTGAAACTAAAGACAAAGTTTGAACACATGAATTTAAATCTCCAAAACCCATCTATTATTTAAACACCAGATTTTTTCAAAGCTAAAAATGTCTTATTGAATTAAAGTTTTAATTCAAGCTTGAATTTAAAGTGTCTTCAAAAAAATTTCAAAGAATAAGATTAGCACGGTCTAAAATAATTAAGCCCACGTGAAATGCAGTCAGTTTCTTAAATTAAAACTGCTTAATTTGAACTGTTAGTTCAAATCGAAATTATGCAAAAATTCAACTGTTTCTATTGATCATTAAAAGTGCTGAATTCATACGACTGGGTCATGTGTACCGTAATTAATATTAGCTGAACATATAGACTGCAATGCATCGATGGCTAGGAGTGCAGTTTGTGGTGGAGACTGAAGACAGTTGTGGGCGGCATGAAAGCACAGTGATTAATACTGTTACTTCACAGCACCAGGGTCCCAGGTTCGATTCCCAGCTTGGGTCACTGTCTGTGCGGAGTCTGCATGTTCTCCCCGTGTCTGCATGGGTTTCCCCCGGGTGCTCCGGTTTCCTCCCAAAGTCCAAAGATGTGCAGGTTAGGTAAATTGACTGTGCTAAATTGCCCTTAATGTCCAAAATGGTTAGGTGGGGTTACTGGGATGATGAGGAGGTCTGGGCTTAAGTGAGGTGTTCTTTCCAAGGGCTGATGCAGACTCAGTGGGCTGAATGGCTTCCTTCTGCACCGTACATTCTATGTAAACAGTGGCTTCATCCTGGAAGAAATTTCAACTTTTGCAATACTGGGGTAGAGCATTGTGGGAGCACCTGTCAAGAACAATAGGAAAAACTAGAACCAGAGGAGACAATTTCAGACTAAAGGGACAATCCTTTAAAACAGAGATAAGGAGGGATTTCTTCGGCCAGAGGTTGGTGAATCTGTGGAATTCTTTGCCGCAGACGGTTGTGGAGGTCAAATCACTTGAGTGTCTTTACAACAGAGATAGATAAGTTCTTGATTAATAAGAGGATCAGGGGTTATGGGGAGAAGGCAGGAGAATGGGGATGAGAAAAATATCAGCTATGATTGAATGGCGGAGCAGACTCGATGGGCCGAGTGGCCTAATTATGCTCCTATGTCTTATGGTCTCACCAAGGAGTAGCATGTAGCTGAGAAATAGGAGATAGATCCTCATGGGGAATTCATAGGTACTATGCAGAAGCAGGAAGAGGAATCATTGACACTGATTCTCTGGCTACACAACTGGATAGAAAGAATGGATCCATGAACCAAAAAAGCTGGAGAAAGTGGAAGAAATCATTAACAAAGAACTAATGAGATGAGGAAGTTCAGAGCCCTGAAATAAAGAAAAAGCGACACTGGATGATTTACTGGTCAGATAGTGATTTAAAGAAAAGCTGATGGCTACAATGGGAGAACATTGTCGTAAATGTTTTAGAAATGCATACAGCCAAACATTGTCAAAGGAAATGACAGTAATTCACCGTTTAGAGTTGGACAAGGTGGGTAATAAAATCAAGGAAACAGTCATGCCTAAAATCATATGGGTGGCTAGGTACTAAAATCGCACTTCAAAGAGTTAACAACAGATTCGAGGACTTCAAAAGGAATCAATACAAATAAAATAGAGCATGGGTTGAAAGAATAAGGGGGAATTACCTTTGTAATACACTCATGATCAACTCATGATTTAGGGAGAAGGAAACTTGAAACAGCGTAGCATGTGGGGCACAAGAGGAATGGGCGAGAGGGGGAGGGGGAGGGGGAGGGGGAGGGGGGAGAAGAGAGAAGGAAACTGGTATAGACAAAGTGTAGACACAGCTGCCAAGCATTGAATCCCCCGACTGTGCAGGAGACCATTTGGTCCACTGAGTCTGCACCAACCATCTAAAAGAGCACCCTAGGCTCACTCCCCTACTCTATCCCTGTAACCCCACCCAACCTGCAAATCCATCAACACAAAGGGGCAATTTTATTATGGCCAATCCATCTAACCTGCACATCTTTGGATTGTGGGAGGAAACCGGGGCACCCGGAGGAAACCCACGCAGACACAGGGTGAAAGCGCAAACTCCACACAGACAGTGACCCAAGGCTGGATTGACAGAAATAAATACTGAAAGTACAAAGTCCAGCAAAACAAGGGCACTGTAAGGGAAGTTTTAACAGCCCTTCCACAGTTTCCTGGAAGGAACTGGATTGATACGGCTACGGCTTTTACTACTGTCTCACTACTGTTACTGGTGGCCAGTGCTCAGCCTAGGAGGCGGTATTTTGTCAGGGCCAAGATGGTCTCCCTTCAGCAACATCCGTCTTACAGCTTAAATTACCAGTCAGGCATGGGTAATTTTTGCTTTGGTCGTGTTTGATAGGAAAGCTCAATGTTAAATATTTTCTGCAGAGCATAATTACTGGAATAAACATTATAAAGCAGAAAAACATACATGCACAAAAAGAAATTTCCATATCATTCATTTGCAAAATGTAATTTCCACATTTGGGCAGTTGCGAAAACCTGTAATGAAGCAGTGTGCTTCTCCGAATCGTATTGGCTTGGTTTGAAAATACTAGTAACAGTAGTGAGAAAAAAAATGACAAATCGCATTAAACAATGATAGAATTCTCATCTGAAAACAAAACTTGCTGGACATCAAGACAAATATTGCCATCTGGTGCGTTGGTGTAATGACTTAGGCCAGGCCTTTTGAGATTGGCCAATTAGAATATGAGTTCCTGATTAGTGGCCTAATCAGGGAACCCCTTTCTCTGTATACAACAGGGAGTGTCAGATCCTCTGCACTCCCAGTGTAGACAGTGAGCTGGATGCACATGGTTGTACTGCTGTTGGCTTTGTAAATAAAAGGAATTCTGGTGAAGGGACTTCTGCCTCTGTGAACGTATTACAGTGGCGACAAGGAAAATGGATTGACCCGAAGGAACCTGCTCATTAGCAGCCGCCACATATGGAGGGTAAGCCACTGACAGGCAAAATTTTATTCAGGAAATTGGACTCTTTTGACCCTGCAGTGGAAGACTGGGCCCAATATTTAGAGTGGATGAAGTACTTTATTAGAGAAAATGATATAATTCCAGATGAAAAGCAGCGGTTCATTCTGATGACCGTGTGTGGGCCAGCAGCCTTTGCCATTATGCGCAGTCTTACTTTTCCAGAGGCACCAGACAGGATGACTTTCCAGGAATTGATGTACTTAGTAAAAGAGTACTATGACCCTAAACCACCTCTGATCCTGCGAATGTACCATTTTTACTCCGGAGAGTCAGTTACAAACTTTTTCACAAGAATAGAGGGATTAGCAGAGGCTTGCGAATTTGGCTTGATGCAAAATGAGATGCTCTGAGACTGGTTGGTGTGCGGAATAAACAATTTAGCAATACAGAAATGTCAGTTAGCAGAGGCTGAGCTGGATTGCAAACAAGCATTACAGCTGGCTTTGTCCTTAGAAAAAGCGGCAAGCGGAGTACACGAGTTACAGAGTACTCCGATGGAGGAAGACGCCCACACCAGTGAAACTGAGTTAAGGGACTACCACTGGGGGATAGGCAACTGCATTGCCACCCTCTGGAATGACTTGGCTACTACGTTACCCAGGCCCACTCGCAAAACCGCTCCCAAGCAAGTGAAAATTAGGTCCAAACAGACGGCAGCCCCTGCAGCTTTTCACCCAGCAAAAAAATATTATTTTTTTTAATTGTTTTTATTCAAGTTTTTCTCAAACAAAATTTTACACAACCAATAACAAAAAGGAGAAAATTTAACAAACAGGTGGTTATAGTCCATTTACAAAAGAGTATACATCCCATACACAGTTCCCCACCTATCCCACCCCCCTTGATTGCTGCTGCTGCTGACCTTTCAACATTCTGCCAGAAAGTCAAGGAACGGCTGCCACCACCTGGAGAACCCCAGCAAGGACCCTCTAAAGGCAAATCCTCTCAAGACTGAGAAACCCAGCCATGTCACTAACCCAGGTGTCTACACTCGGGGGCTTCGAGTCCCTCCACATTAACAAGATCCGTCTCCGGGCTACCAGGGAGGCAAAGGCCAGGACGTCGGCCTCCTTCGCTTCCTGCACTCCCGGATCTTCAGGCACTCCAATATCGCTATCTCTGGACTCGGCTTTACCTGAGCATCCCAGACCTTGGACATAGCCTTTGCAAAGCCCTGCCAGAATTCTTTAAGCGCCAGGCATGCCCAGAACATATGGACATGGTTTGCTGGGCTACCTGAGCACCTCGCACACTTGTCCTCCACCCCAAAAAACTTGCTCATTCTCGCTGTCGTCATGCATGCCCAGTGGACCACCTTAAACTGACAGGCTAAGCCTGGCACAAGATGAAGAGGAATTAACCCTGCCTAGGGAATCAGCCCACAGGCCCTCATCCAGCTCCTCGCCGAGCTCCTCCTCCCACTTGCCCTTCAGCTCCCCCGCCGAGACTTCCTCTGCCTCCTGCAGTTCTTGGTTGTGTGGGGTGGGGGGGATGTGGGGGTGGGATGTGGGAGTGGGATGGGGGTGTGGGGTGTGGGATGTGGGGGGGTGGGATGTGGGGGGGGTGGGGGGTGGGGGATGTGGGGGGTGGGGGATGTGGGGGGTGGGGGATGGGGGATGGGGGGGGTGGGGGATGGGGGGGTGGGGGATGTGGGGGTGGGGGGGGTGGGATGTGGGGGTGGGGGGGTGGGATGTGGGGGTGGGGGGGTGGGATGTGGGGGTGGGGGGGTGGGATGTGGGGGTGGGGGGGTGGGATGTGGGGGTGGGGGGGTGGGATGTGGGGGTGGGGGGGTGGGATGTGGGGGTGGGGGGGTGGGATGTGGGGGTGGGGGGGTGGGATGGGGGGGTGGGGGGGGTGTGATGTGGGGGTGGGGGGGTGGGATGTGGGGGGTGGGGGGGTGGGATGTGGGGGGGGTGGGATGTGGGGGGATGTGGGATGTGGGATGTGGGGGGGTGGGATGTGGGGGGGGATGTGGGGGTGGGGGGGTGGGATGTGGGGGTGGGGGGTGGGATGTGGGGGTGGGGGGGTGGGATGGGGGGTGGGGGGGGGGATGTGGGGGTGGGGGGGTGGGGTGTGGGGGTGGGGGGGGGTGGGATGTGGGGGTGGGGGGGGTGGGATGTGGGGGTGGGGGGGGTGGGGTGTGGGGGTGGGGGGGGGTGGGATGTGGGGGTGGGGGGGTGGATGTGGGGGTGGGGTTGTGGGGATGTGGGGGTGGGGGGGGTGGGATGTGGGGGTGGGGGGTGGGATGTGGGGGTGGGGGGGTGGATGTGGGGGTGGGGGGGTGGGATGTGGGGGTGGTGGGATGTGGGGGTGGGGGGGGGGGGATGTGGGGGTGGGGGGGGTGGGATGTGGGGGGGGGGGGGGTGGGATGTGGGGGTGGGGGGGGTGGGATGTGGGGGGGGTGGGATGTGGGGTGGGGGGGGGTGGGATGTGGGGGGTGGGATGTGGGGGGGGAATGTGGGGGTGGGGATGTGGGGGGGGGATGTGGGGGTGGGAATGTGGGGGTGGGATGTGGGGGTGGGATGTGGGGTGGGATGTGGGGTGGGATGTGGGTTGCTGTTGGAGCTGTGGGGGTGGGATGTGGGGGTGGGATGTGGGGGTGGATGTGGGGGGGGATGTGGGGTGGGATGATGTGGGTGGGATGTGGGGGTGGATGTGGAGGGTGGGATTGTAGGGGTGGGATGTGGGCGGTGGGATGTGGGGTGGGATGTGGGGTGGGATGTGGGGTGGGATGTGGGGGTGGGATGTGGGGGTGGGATGTGGGGGTGGGATTTTGTGGGGGTGGGATGTGGGGAGTGGGATGTGGGGAGTGGGATGTGGGGGTGGGATGTGGGGGTGGGTATGTGGGGGTGGGATGTGCTGTGGGGGTGGGATGTGGGGGTGGGATGTGGGGGGGATGTGGGGGTGGTGGGATTTTGGGGGTGGGGCGGTGGTGTGGGGATGTGGGGGTGGGGGGGTGGATGTGGGGGTGGGGGGGTGGGATGTGGGGGTGGGGGGGTGGGATGTGGGGGTGGGGGGGTGGGATGTGGGGGTGGGGGGGTGGGATGTGTGGGGGGGGGGTGGGATGTGGGGGGGGGGGTGGGATGTGGGGGGGGGTGGGATGTGGGGGGGGGTGGGATGTGGGGGGGGGTGGGATGTGGGGGGGGGGGTGGGATGTGGGGGTGGGGGGGTGGGATGTGGGGGTGGGGGGGGTGGGATGTGGGGGTGGGGGGGGTGGGATGTGGGGGGGGGGGGGGTGGGATGTGGGGGTGGGGGGGGGGGTGGGATGTGGGGTGGGGGGGGTGGGATGTGGGGGTGGGGGGGTGGGATGTGGGGGTGGGGGGGGGTGGGATTGTGGGGGTGGGGGGGTGGGGGGGGTGGGGGGGGTGGGATGTGGGGGTGGGGGGGTGGGGTGTGGGGGTGGGGGTGGGGGGGTGGGATGTGGGGGTGGGGGGGTGGGATGTGGGGGGTGGGGTGGGATGTGGGGGTGGGGGGGGTTGGATGTGGGGGTGGGGGGGTGGGACGTGGGGGTGGGAGGGTGGGACGTGGGGGTGGGGGGGTGGGACGTTGGGTGTGGGGGGGTGGGGGGGTGGGACGGGGAGGTGGGGGTAGGGGGACTGTGGGGTGGGGGTGGGGTGGGGGGTGGGACGTGGGGGTGGGGGGGGGGGTGGGACGGTGGGGTGGGGGTGGTGGGACGTGGGGGTGGGGGGGGTGGACTGTGGGGGTGGGGGGGGTGGGACTGTGGGGGTGGGGGGGGGGGACGTGGGGGTGGGGGGGGTGGGACTGTGGGGGTGGGGGGGGGGGGATGTGGGGGTGGGGGTGGGGGGTGGGATGTGGGGGTGGGGGGGGGTGGGATGGTGGGGTGGGGGGGGGGGGTGTGGGGGTGGGGGGGGGTGGGATGTGGGGGGGTGGATGTGGGGGGGGATGTGGGGTGGGATGTGGGGGTGGGATGTGTGGGGTGGGATGTGGGGGGGGGATGTGGGGGTGGGGGGGGTGGGACGTGGGGGTGGGGGGGGTGGGACGTGGGGGTGGGGGGGGTGGGACGTGGGGGTGGGGGGGGGTGGGTGTGGGGGTGGGGGGGGTGGGATGTGGGGGTGGGGGGGGGGGTGGGATGTGGGGGTGGGGGGGGTGGGATGTGGGGGTGGGGGGGGGTGGGATGTGGGGGGGTGGGATGTGGGGGGGGGGATGTGGGGGGGGGGATGTGGGGGTGGGATGTGGGGGTGGGATGTGGGGGGGGGATGTGGGGGGGGGATGTGGGGGTGGGGGGGTGGGATGTGGGGGTGGGGGGGTGGGATGTGGGGTGGGGGGGGGGGGATGTGGGGGTGGGGGTGGGGGGGGGGTGGGATGTGGGGGTAGGGGGGGTGGGATGTGGGGGTGGGGGGGGTGGGATGTGGGGGTGGGGGGGGGGTGGGGGGGGGGGGTGGATGGGGGGTGGGGGGGGTGGGATGGGGGGTGGGATGTGGGGGTGGGATGTGGGGGTGGGGGGGGGATGTGGGGGGGGGGGGGGGGTGGGATGGGGGTGGGGGGGTGGGATGTGGGGGTGGGGGGGGTGGGATGTGGGGGTGGGGGGGGGTGGGATGGGGGTGGGGGGGTGGATGTGGGGGTGGGGGGGGTGGGATGGGGGGGGTGGGGGGGTGGGAGTGGGGGTGGGGGGGGTGGGATGGGGTGGGGGGGGGGGATGTGGGGGTGGGGGGGTGGGATGTGGGGGTGGGGGGGGGTGGGATGTGGGGGGGGGGGGGTGGGATGTGGGGGTGGGGGGGGGGGGGGGGGGTGGGGGGGGTGGGATGGGATGGGGGGGTGGGGGGGATGGGATGGGGGGGGGGATGGGAGGGGGGGGGGATGGGGGGGATGGGATAGGGATGGGGGGGATGGGTGGGGGATGGGGGGGTGGGATGGGATGGGGGGGGATGGGATGGGATGGGATGGGGATGGGGGGATGGGGGGGGGGGGGATGGGGGGGATGGGGGGGATGGGGGGGATGGGGGGGGATGGGGGGGAGGGGGGATGGGGGGATGGGGGGGGATGGGATGGGATGGGGGGGGATGGGGGGGGATGGGGGGGGAGGATGGGGGGGGATGGGATGGGGGGGGGAGGGGGATGGGGGGGATGGGATGGGGGGGAGGGGATGGGGGGGGGGGATGGGGGGGGATGGGATGGGGGGGGATGGGATGGGGGGGGGGGATGGGATGGGGGGGGATGGGGGGGGGGAGGGGGGGGATGGGATGGGGGGGATGGGATGGGGGGGATGGGATGGGGGGGTGGGATGGGGGGGGGATGGGGGGGGGGGAGGGATGGGGGGGGATGGGGGGGGGGATGGGATGGGGGGGATGGGATGGGGGGGGGGGGAGGGGGGGATGGGATGGGGGGGGATGGGATGGGGGGGATGGGATGGGGGGGGGGGGGATGGGGGGGGGGGGATGGGATGGGGGGGATGGGATGGGGGGGGATGGGATGGGGGGGGATGGGATGGGGGGGGGATGGGATGGGGGGGGTGGGGGGGGATGGGATGGGGTGGGGGATGGGATGGGGGGGGGATGGATGGGGGGGATGGGATGGGGGGGATGGGATGGGGGGGAATGGGATGGGGGGGGGGATGGGATGGGGGGGGGATGGGATGGGGGGGGGATGGGATGGGGGGGGGAGGGATGGGGGGGGATGGGATGGGGGGGGGGGATGGGATGGGGGGGGGGATGGGATGGGGGGGGGATGGATGGGGGGGGGATGGGATGGGGGGTGGATGGGGGGAGATGGGATGGAGGGGGGGGAGGATGGGATGGGATGGGGGGGGAGGATGGGATGGGATGGGGGGGGAGGATGGGATGGGATGGGGGGGGAGGATGGGATGGGATGGGGGGGAGGAGGGAGGATGGGGGGAGGATGGGATGGGATGGGGGGGGAGGATGGGATGGGATGGGGGGGAGGATGGGGGATGGGATGGGGGGGGATGGGATGGGGGGTGGGATGGGGGGGGGATGGGATGGGGGGGGGATGGGATGGGGGGGGATGGGATGGGGGGGGATGGGATGGGGGGGGATGGGATGGGGGGGGATGGGATGGGGGGGATGGGATGGGGGGGATGGGATGGGGGGGGATGGGATGGGGGGGATGGGATGGGGGGGGGATGGGATGGGGGGGAGGGATGGGGGGGATGGGATGGGGGGGGATGGGATGGGGGGGGATGGGATGGGGGGGGGATGGGATGGGGGGGGGATGGGGTGGGATGGGGGGAGGATGGGATGGGGGGGGGGATGGGATGGGGGGGATGGGATGGGGGGGGGATGGGATGGGGGGGATGGGATGGGGGGGGATGGGATGGGGGGGATGGGATGGGGGGGGATGGGATGGGGGGGGGGGATGGGATGGGGGGGATGGGATGGGGGGGGATGGGATGGGGGGGGGGATGGGATGGGGGGGATGGGATGGGGGGGGGGATGGGAGGGGGGGGATGGGATGGGGGGGGGATGGGATGGGGGGGATGGGATGGGATGGGGGGATGGGATGGGGGGATGGGATGGGGGGGGATGGGATGGGGGGGATGGGATGGGGGGGATGGGATGGGATGGGGGGATGGGATGGGGGGGGGGGATGGGATGGAGGGGGGGATGGGATGGGGGGGGATGGGATGGGGGGGATGGGATGGGGGGATGGGATGGGGGGGATGGGATGGGGGGGGGGATGGGATGGGGGGGGGATGGGATGGGGGGGATGGGATGGGGGGGATGGGATGGGGGGGATGGGATGGGGGGGATGGGATGGGGGGGATGGGATGGGGGGGGATGGGATGGGGGGGGGATGGGATGGGGGGGGGATGGGATGGGGGGGATGGGATGGGGGGGATGGGATGGGGGGGATGGGATGGGGGGGATGGGATGGGGGGGATGGGATGGGGGGGATGGGATGGGGGGGATGGGATGGGGGGGATGGGATGGGGGGATGGGATGGGGGGGATGGGATGGGGGGGATGGGATGGGGGGGATGGGATGGGGGGGATGGGATGGGGGGGATGGGATGGGGGGGATGGGATGGGGGGGATGGGATGGGGGGGGATGGGATGGGGGGGATGGGATGGGGGGGATGGGATGGGGGGATGGGATGGGGGGATGGGATGGGGGGGATGGGATGGGGGGGGGATGGGATGGGGGGGATGGGATGGGGGGGATGGGATGGGGGGGGATGGGATGGGGGGGATGGGATGGGGGGGGATGGGATGGGGGGGGATGGGATGGGGGGGGATGGGGATGGGGGGGGGATGGGGGGGGATGGGATGGGGGGGATGGGATGGGATGGGGAGGGATGGGATGGGATGGGGAGGGATGGGATGGGATGGGGGGGGATGGGATGGGATGGGGGGATGGGATGGGATGGGGGGATGGGATGGGATGGGGGGGATGGGATTGGGGGGGGATGGGATGGGGGGGATGGGATGGGGGGGGATGGGATGGGGGGGGATGGGATGGGGGGGGATGGGATGGGGGGGGATGGGATGGGGGGGGATGGGATGGGGGGGATGGGATGGGGGGGGATGGGGGGGATGGGATGGGGGGGATGGGATGGGGGGGATGGGATGGGGGGATGGGATGGGGGGGGCGATGGGATGGGGGGGGGAATGGGATGGGGGAGGGGGATGGGGGGGAGGGGGATGGGATGGGGGGGAGGGGGATGGGATGGGGGGGAGGGGGATGGGATGGGGGGGAATGGGATGGGGGGGGATGGGATGGGGGGGGATGGGATGGAGGGGGATGGGATGGAGGGGGATGGGATGGGGGGGGATGGGATGGGGGGGGATGGGATGGGGGGGAATGGGATGAGGGGGGGATGGGATGGGGGGGGGATGGGATGGGGGGGATGGGATGGGGGGGATGGGATGGGGGGGGATGGGATGGGGGGGGATGGGATGGGGGGGGGATGGGATGGGGGGGGATGGGATGGGGGGGGAGGGGGATGGATGGGGGGGGATGGGATGGGGGGGATGGGATGGGGGGGGATGGGATGGGGGATGGGATGGGGGGATGGGATGGGGGGGATGGGATGGGGGGGATGGGATGGGGGGGATGGGATGGGGGGGATGGGATGGGGGGGATGGGATGGGGGGGGATGGGATGAGGGGGGGATGGGATGGGGGGGGGGAGATGGGATGGGGGGGGGAGAGATGGGATGGGGGGGGGGAGATGGGATGGGGGGGGATGGGATGGGATGGGGGGGGATGGGATGGGATGGGGGGGGGGGGGGATGGGATGCCACCACCTGTTTCTTCAGAAAAGCACGGACTTGGAGGTATCTAAAGGCATTCCCCGGGGGCAGACTCAATTTTTCCTCTAGCGCCTTAAGGGTGGGGAAAGTCCCATCCATAAACAGGTCCCCCATCCTTTTGACACCCGTCCTATGCCAACGGCAGCGGTGCCGTTATCAGTGCCCCTAAGCTGGTGGCCTTTTAACTCGTGGGGTCTTGTTTGCCCACACAAATCCCGTGATAATCCTGTTCACCCGCTTGAAGGAGGATTTGGGGATGAAGATGGGAAGGCACTGACGGGGGGAGGTTTCCCCTATCCTTGGTCTCGTTAAAGGTTCTTAGCAGGAGTGGGCTCAGCAGCTCCGAGAATTTCTTGTGGAATTCTACAGGGTAACCATCCGGTCCCGGGGCCTTGCCCGACTGCATATTCTCCAAGCCCCTAACTATCTCCTCCAACTCAATCCCTCCACCAGCTCCTCGTCTACCCTTGGGAACCTCAATTGGTCCATAAATTGTTTCATCCCTTCCCTTCCCTCCAGGGGCTCTGACTCATACAGCTTGCAGTAGAACTCCTTGAAGACTTCGTTGATCTCTTCTGGGCTCAGAACCATGTTACCCCCCTTTATCCCTAACTCCCCAGATTCCCTGGCCACCACCCTCCTTCGAAGTTGATGCGCCAGCTTTCTCCCCATACTCATATACTGCCCCTTTCACCTTCCTCAGCTGTGCCTCTGCTTTCCCTGTGGTCAGCAGGTCAAACGCCACCTGCAAACTCCGGTGCTCCTTTGGCAGCCCCTCCTCGGGGGTCTCCGCGTACTCCTGTCTACCCCGAGCATCTCTCCAACAAACCTTTCCCTCTCCGCCTATCCTTCTCTCTGTGGGGCCTGATAGAGATCAACTCCCCTCTTATAACTGCCTTCAAGGCCTCCCAGACCGTAGTCACTGTTACCTCCCCGGTATAGTTTGTTGTCGCATAGTTTTGGATACTCCTCCTAATACGCCCACAGTCCCACATCCAATCTCCAGAGAGGGCACTGCCCTCTCTCCGCCCCCAGTCTCAAGTCCGCCCAGTGCGGAGCATGATCCGAGACCGCAATGGCCGAGTACTCTACCCCGTCCACCCCTGGGATTAGCGCCCTGCTCAACACGAAAAAATCAATCCGAGAGTGCACTTTATCCACGTGGGAGAAGAAAGAGAACTCCTTCGCCCTTGGCTGAGCGAATCTCCACAGATCCACTCCCCCCATCTGGTCCATGAAACCCCTCAGGACCTTGGCCGCAGCTGGCCTCCTCCCCGACCTGGACTTAGACCGGTCACCTTTGTCTGCCACAATTCTTCCCACCTCAAATGCCACCAGTTTGCTTACCAGGATTGCGACCCCCCCCCTTGGTCTGTGTGTCCAACCCCGAGTGGAACACCTGGCCCACCCATCCCTTCCTCAGTCTAGTTTGGTCAGCGAGTTTTAAGTGCGTCTCCTGTGTCATGGCTACGTCCGCCTTTAATCCCTTTAAGTGCGAGAACACACGGGCCCTTTTGACCAGCCCATTTAGGCCCCTTGCATTCTACGTCGCCCAGTAAGATATTGTAGTTGTTGCCAAAGATCGGAGCCAGAGAGGAGAAATAGAAGCCTAAAACCAACATCTTGGAGAAGTTTAGGCCGGGGTACAGGAGAATGCACACCCTAGAAGTCCCACCTACCTCCAACAACGAACAACTAAATTGTGTAACGATGGTTAAATCAAAACCCATTAATTTATCCAGACGGTTGAATGGACATCCCACACTAATGGAAGTTGACACGATGGCAGCCGTATCAGTGATAGGAGAAATAGTATTTAATAAAATTCGCATTGGACCCCAACTCTTATCCCTAACCAGGACTTCAGCAAAACTGAGGACATATACAGGGGAACCACTGAGTGTTGGGCACAACACATGCACCTGTGGCTTATGGTGAGCAACTGGTTAGGCTGCCTTTAATAGTAGTGAAAGGTGCGAGACCAAACTAATTGGGACAAAACTGGCTAAAAGAGATCCAGCTGGATTGGGTAAACATTTTCCAGCTGGAAAATGGTCACCCGAGTGAACTCCTGTGCAGACCCAGAGGTTTTCCAAGAAGGGCTCTGAACTAAGGGAGCAACGACGACATTACATGTAGATCCAGAGGCAGTCCCAAAATTCTACAAGACCCGACCAGTATCCTTTGCATTAAGACAGAAAGTCAATACGGAAATCAAAAGATTAGTGTGTGAGGGAATAATAAAACTGGTCCAGTTTGCAGAATGGGCAGCATCCGTGGTACCTATCCTTAAGCTGGACGGCTCGGTCCCCCTTTGTAGAGATGTCAAACAAACGATTAATCGTTACTCACAATTGGACAAATACCCAATTCCCTGGATTGAGGAATTGCATGCAAAGCTGGCTGGAGGACTCTTATTCTCAAAGCTGAACATGAGCCACGCATTTCTCAGCTGAAGCTGGACGAAGAGTCAACAAATTCTCAATGATAAACACCATGAACGGCCTTTTTCAGTATGCAAGATTATCCTTCGGGATATCGTCAGCCTGTGCGATATTCCAGAGGACAATGGAGAATATATTACAAGGGCTACCACAGGTCGCCATTTTCCTGGACAACGTCCTCATTACAGGAAAAACAAAGGCAGAACACCTGCAAAACCTGGCGGAAGTCCTTAGGATGTTTTCAGCAGCAGGCATGTGCCAAAAGAGGGTGAAATGTGTTTTTCTAGCATCTCAAGTAACTTATCTGGGGTACAATGTTGACAAGACAGGGTTACACCCTTTGGAGGATCGGGTAAGATTGATTAAAGATGCCCCGGCCCCCACCACAATCCAGGAGTCAAGATCTTTTTTAGGACTGGTGACATACTATGGGAAGATCATACAGAACAGGGCTTCCATCCTGGATCCCCTACACCAATTACTTTAAAAAAGGGGCAAGCCTGGGAGTGGTCCGGCTACCAAGACTGGGCTTTCAAGAAGATCAAAGAACCGCTCTCCTCAAAGCGTCAGCGCACTACAACCCCAGGAAAGGGTGCTCACTTGCGAGTG